>NC_143410.1:19585000-20204166 GCF_059467195.1 Physcomitrium patens | reverse complement strand
CTTATAAGATACAAAGACCAAACTGAACACAATAGCAACTATGTTCAAGCGTACCAATTACATTATTACAAATCTGAAGATGAATGCATTTTAAGAATAATTTATTTTTAAAAGAAATAAAATAAAATAAAAAATAAATCCAAAGACAAAGTCAACAACAATTATTTCTTCTAATATGTTTGCTTATGTAGATACAATTTTACAATAAATAAAAAGTATTACTAATGCCACCACAATCCTATAAAAGTTTTACTCCAATTTTAGTCAAAATTATTGTTTTACTACTTCTACCACAATCATTTCATCATGATTCAATATATATATATATAAACAAAAAAAAAGATTTAAAATAAATTTTAGAAAAAATGATATGTATATATATATATATATATATATCAAGTGTGTTGCAGGTTGTGATGGGAGTAACAAAAATTGTGATGACATTAGCAATGTAATAAATAAATAATATAAAAAAAACTTAGTCTCTCACATAGTTTTTACTGGTTTAGAGATGTCAGGGTTTCCATGCTCAAACATGCAGACATCCTCCCTCAACTGCTGTCGAAAAGCCAACTCCTTCGACCTACAACCCACAAAGACATGAATCTGGTTTCTGTGAGGCTCGCATCATTCCATTCAGAGATTAACAAGGTTAAAGGAGTCGCATAATTCATGGCTCAATGCAGAGCTTCAAACCAAGAATTTCTCTGGTCCTTGTAATAACCCCTTGAGACTTTCTTCCGAATCAGCATGTTCTTTTTGCATTATTCCAAGGGTGGTGTGATGTCTTAGTTTGCTTGAAAAATTGACACCATGTGGACAAACACAATTTTATGGTCTCAGTGATATAAAAATAGCCACCCACTGGTTGAGTTTTGTGGCCATCTTTGGAGAAACTTGGTGCCATGAGACTCGGTGTTGCCAGATTTTCATGCCCTCGGCCATGACCCACTGTTTTTTACGTGTGGAATGGTCTAGAAGTTGGTTTCTCTCTCTCAACACTGCACGATCCTTGCATTCCTTTCCTCGAGGTTGCAGGTCTTTCTTTACTGGCTGTGGGTCGTTTCTCATTTTCGGGTGATACCCTCGCACAGCAATAACACAACCCCCGCTTTCCCTGCCGAGGAAATGGTTACTCTTAAAGCTTCTGAACTGAAATGGGTACCGGAATTCATGTTCCTGGTTTTGTGAACTGACTTCCCCGAGGCACAACTTGTTGCAGCTCGGCAGGGAGGGAGGATTGTGGAAACTCAAGGAGCTTCTTCATCTCTCATTTGAGTCGACAACTTCATGTTGCTGAATTGAGTTGCGAGTTCACTGGCCAATAAGGAATGCATTCACAATGAGGTTTGATGCTCCAAGTGGCGCCGGTGTCATGCTGCTGGGCTGTCGGCGAGGCCCACCCACGCCATGGCTGCATACCGACAAACCACCTCCGCATCCCATTTTTGGTGCGGGGGGATTCAAAAGTCGCATTTCTGGCAGCCCCCCCCCCCCCCCCGTTCGGACAAGGAAGGACGTTGACTGTCTCCTTTATTTCCTTTGAAACATGGAGACAGGAAAATAAAGGGAAACGAGAGAGAGAGAGAGAGAGAGAGAGAGGCAAAACAAGTTCAGAGTAATTTTCTATTTGCATTCTCATGGAAGTGTTTGCTTATCAATGTTGTGCTATTTATCATACAAAGGAAGAAAATTTAAATTAAGTTAAATTAAACAAATGCTTTGCAACTTATGGGTTATATATATTTTCTATATATTTATTATTATTATTGTTATTGAATTTACAGTTTTAATTATTTTATTACAATAATGCACCACTGTCAATTTTGCATACGGTTTAGTGATATATAGTAAGGTATATTGAAATGTATTGAAAAATTCAAGTTTTGATCATTTCTAATTCAGAAATATTTACTCTGATGGAGCTTCAAGGATTGAAGGCATCAATTTATTGCTTTCATAATTTGGTCAGTAACACACCAATATTGTTCTGTGCTTAATAACTTGATTTTCTTTATGTATGTATGTATGCATGTATTATTTTTAACAACTTGATTTTCTTTTAATATTTGTATACACATATATATATATATAAGTTCATATTCTTTTTTCTTTTCTTTCTCTTTGTGGATTTTATGTTTTTAAATAAATTACTGTAACTCTCAAGCCAAATTCATTTGCTATTATTGAGTGTAATTTCCTTTGACCAAATAGTAATTAAAAAATAGTAAATTTATCATTAAACAAAGAATCAAAGAAATGATTAGTACTTCATAAATCCTAAATCAAAACCTCAATTTTACTAATACACAGATTAATTATTGAAAATATTTATTTTACCTCAGTAGATTTTTATTTGTATAAGATTGTAAAGCACAAGAACAAAAGTATAAAAAATGTAACATACATAATAAATTAACAATTCACTACACATCAAGTACATAACAACTTTTGGTGTGAGAACATCACAACATATCTTGATTCATTTTGATGTGAGAAAACGAGTTTAATGAACACTTCTAATCTTTCATTAGAATTGGTTGGAATCTACCAATAATTCATATTCCAAACTTTGAAATGTGACTCCAAAGTCTAGGCATAAAAGATGTATTATTAATTTTCTTCAATCTGAACATTTCAAATGTGGTTATTTTCTTCTCACTCCCACAATTGCCTAAAGTGCATGACTTTGTTGGATTTTGATATTCGACATGAATTAAAAACTTGAAGTTTTCAGATACAATTTTTCATTCACACCAAAATATATGTGTTTATCCATAAAATCTTATACAAAAATTAAAATTAAAATTGAATCTCAACCGTCGTACATGAGGTGAATCATCTAATATAAGAATAATTGATTCTCACTATACAGTATCCAAAATGAGATTACATTTCATAATGTTAATAAGAAAAAACCGTTCAGTACTGATCCATACATGGTTCCAAAGGGATCAATTGTGATTCTCTAACAACAAGAATAATACTGATAATGAACACAGGCATAAATTCTGTAATAAACACTCATATAAGTTTGAATCAATAAAATTTTAAGTATGAATGTGGTTGACTTTTAAAGCAACAAAGTAATACAGAAAATGGAAAAAAAAAAAAAAAAAAAAAAAAAAAAATGACTTCACGGCCTCCTCTAATCCAATGCAAGTATTTTTCACCGACACAAAAATGTTCGACACTGACCAAGAAATGTAACATCGATCACGTTGACATACTCATACCACGACTTGCTACCAACTACCGACAAGTAATGTATCGACAAACGACGGGTGTATGAATTCAACACTCTGTTAGGAACCCGGCAGCAATGGATGCGGTGTACACGGATATGTGTGTGTGGGTGTGTGCGTATGTGTTTTGTCACTCGTGAACGATGGAAATGATCATCACAATTATGTTATCAATATTTAAGACACCTAGCCGCATTGGTTTCGACGCCTGTCGATGCCCACATTCCCTGGCCTCATTCACGTCGATGTTGTGGACTCATCGAACTGATTGTGTCCGAATCGCGACTACTTTCATGGGCAGGATGGTCTGTTTGAGGTCCAAATAGTTGTGAATGAAAGTACTTCCCTAGCTCAACAATGTTACTTGTTCGACGAGAAACTATGCTGGACAAAATTACGACCCCATCTAGCCACAAACAAACTTGTAGAATAACCGCTTCCCGAACAAGCTGTGTCCACTTGGAAGCTCTTCAGGGCACTTGTCAGTGGGCTGTATTGGCAGTCTTCGTTTCTTTCCTGTCTGCATGATCTGCTTTGTTGAAATTGTGGATTGGGAGGTGTTGGCTGTTCTGGTCGTCACTCGCTGTTATACTTTGAATGTCGTGTTGAGTCCATTCTCGGAGTGCTTGTGTGGTGGATGTGGAAACAAAATATTTCTTACTGGGTCATGAATGTCCAATGCCACTCTCGTGAAGCAGAGTGGTGTACATCCCAGGTCTTCCATGATGTTTCACCTGGATCAACGGAGACAGATTTGGTCCCGAATTCAAGCCTTGACCACGTAAGGGAATCACCTTCACATGAGCACCCAGTTTGATTTCAGCTGATTAGAATGTTGCACAATTCCTGGCCAGTGTTCAGAGCTGTAAACCCGCCTGTGGGAGCTTTCAGTACCGTACTGCGTACTTCAGGTTTGAATATGTCGTAGGAAATTTAGTGTTGAGGAAAAGGAGTTTCCGGAGCTTCATGCAAAGCAGCAAACATTCCACTCGGTGCTGTCACGAAAATCACAAATTAAAGTGGCTGTTTTCTCTAAAAAAAAAAAAAAAAAAAAAAAACTCATTTCAAACGGTTCGTTTTCTTCTTTTTTCGTTAATGTGTGTTTTATTTACTTTTTATTTTTAATCTAATGAGTACTATATCTCCAAGATGATAAAAAATATTGCATCAACGGTCAATTTTTAAGTATCGTCGTTGTGCTGCAAGTCTTGTTATAATATCAGAGCTGTATACTGTTAGAGAAGTCCCCGAACAGAGTTTCGGAATGTGATTAACACGTTCACATCGCATAATTTCCACTCTTGACAGTGTAAAATGGTAGAATTCCTTCAAGAAAGTGTTGAGTTTTCGATACCTCTGAAATGGTAATCGATGGAGGAATCTTCCCGCGTTGGAATTGCAGCTGAATTCCATGACCTATTTCATCTGAACACATGCACCAGAGAGCAGGATGCACTTCGGATGCAGGCACGGCCGTGCTTGCATTCACGGCCTTGGGAAACCTTCGAGCTTACACCATCCCGTCCCTTCAACTGGTTTGAACACAACAAACTCGACATATAAATCAGAAACGTTTTTCAGTTGAGAACAAACACCTCTCTTCCGGTGGTCCCTCATTTTTTACACTAAACCAACGTGGCTTCCAACGCAACTGGAAAAGATTTCAAGTGAGCCATCAGGTCATCCCGTTACGCTAATGAAAGCAACGGCGCTGGAGATTCAACCAAGCCGTTCATCCTGGTAGCTGGGCTATGTGGAAACAGCAATGAGCGACTCGATGGAAAAAAACCTTCGGCTTTCCGTCTCCCTCGCTTTTCCCGTAGGGGCTGTTGATTCATGGAAATCGACAACCAGCTCCACCGCAAAAAAGTTGTCTGCATTCACTCATGCTTCCTCCCCCAACTAGACCCAGATCACTCATGCACCCTTGGATGGGACCACCTGAATCCTATTTGCTCTCAAAGGCTTTGACCCCGGTCTCCAGCAACAAAGCAACAGTACTTTGTGCTGCAGCTCAAACACGATTTTTCGAAAAAGAAAAACGTAAATACAACGACACCTGCAGTACCCCATCTTCAAACTAAAAGCATCCCAATTCAAAAAAATTCAAAAACTCAAAATTTTCAAAATAAATAAAATTAAAAATAATCAAAACCCACTCCCCAATGCTGATGAATGCAGATGAACTCAAACTATATAGATAGATATTTAATTATTTTTTTAATAAAAGGAATACACAATAGTAGTAGTCCTACATGGGCAGAGTGGAGGGAAGGACGTGACGAGCAGAGAGAGCAGGAATGGCATCACGCGGAGTCAGAAGAGCAAAGATCGGCAAAGATTTGGGGAGGGGATGGGGGGCCAAACTGGGAGCTTCTTCATTCATGTGGCATATGGCGGTTCTGTTCTGTCTGTCTGTCTGTCTACTACCTGTTTGTGTTTGTTTCTTTGATTGTTTATTCGTTTGTTTGTTTGTTTGTTTGTCTGGGTGTTTGTGTCGCTCTCGCTCTCTCTCTCCCCCTCTCTCCCTCTCTGTTGTTGTTGTTGTTGTTGTTTCTTTTTCTTTTTCTTTCCTATCTCTCTCTCTCACATGAGGAATCGCTCCGCCTTCCACTTCCATCTTCTTCTCCTCCCCCTCCTCCACAATTCAGCACCGCAACAGCAACACACACACACTCTCTCTCTCTGTCTCTCTCTCTCTCTCTCGCTCTGAGCTGCAGTCTGTGTTTGGCGCGCCTGCACTCTGTTTCGCCGCTGCTTGGCTTGGCTTGCGTTAGGGCTCGCAGTATCCCATTCATCCATAATTGGATGAATGATTTGGGTTTGTGTTCATCCGCCGACACTGCACTGTGTTCGTTCTAGTCCTTTTTTGTCTTGTCTTTTTTTCTTTATTTTTATGTGTGTATATATATATATATGTGTGTGTGTGTGTGTGCGTATTTTTATTTTTATTTAATTTGATGTTGTTGTTGTCTGGTGTTTGGTTCAGGTCTGTGTGTGTGTTTGTGTGCTGATCCTTTTTGTTATGTTGAACAAGTCTGGTTGAATGATTCTAAAAGGGGGTTTGATTCATGGGTGCCAGCTAGTTAGTTCATTCATGGGTTTGCATCAGAATGGAATATTCTGATATGCACGGTCTCTGAGATTCCTTGTAAGTATATCTAAAGATTAATAAGATTTATTATGTTCGTTTTTAAATTGCAATTTTACTCTATAAAATCTACAAATTATTAAACCAACTTCAAAATCACCAACATGTTTTCATTCAGCATTTGTGATTTTTAGACTTTTCATCACATGAATTAATCCCATGACTTGTGATTTCGACAAATTAAAACCGTCTTTTTATGAAAAAAAATCCAAATTCAATTCAAAAAAATAGCCAATTCTATGTGAATTCATGGATATCACAACTATTAAGTTGTAAAACCAGTGTAAGTCATCAGGTTTTAGTTCAGCGTTAAAAACATTGAAATATGTTTAAGTTTTTCAATTTATTCAAATTCTGTTTATTTATGTTTTAAAGGAAAACATGAAACGATATATGTGTTTTCTGAAATGTAAAGATGTGAACCCACAATTACATGCTATTTGGGATACTATAAATTTTAATGAAAGTTAAAACAACGGATGAGCATATATACATTGGCGTATGCTATTTACTCCAATCTGTATTATTTTATTATTTTATTTTGTATTTTTTTCTGTTGTTGATAAACAAATGACTGGTCAATCCAAATAAATGAATGATTCTTTTCAGTATCATACTCACTTTATCATCAATTATCATCACCAGCATGATTGAATTGATTCATGTTCACTTATAAAATATGCTCCACGTCATCGCATGTTTTTCTTCAATTTTTTGAAGAAGAATAAACAATGTTCAAAATCTTTTGTCTTTCTTGCACATTACTGTGATTCCATTCCACCCATTCAAGAATATGCAGTTAAATTGTTCAGACTGCACAATACATATACTTCTTACAATAAATATATATATATATATATAAATATATATAAATACACAAGAATGATAAATATATATAATTTATATATATATAAATATATATAAATACACAAGAATGATAAATATATATAATTTATATATATATATATATATATATATATATAAATACACAAGAATGACATAATTTGGAGCTATAAAGGAATTAAACACATCGAATGTCGAAAGTATGTGGTTATTTATTTATTTAGTTATTATTTTTCTTGCTAAGATTTCTCTTCAATAAGTCTGAAAAGAAGAAAGCCCATATTGGTGGCAACTTTTCTAAGCACCCTCGTCCACCTAAGCAAATCCCAAACCTAAAACGCACACACCCACGCCTCAAGCCAGGACCAGGTTCGGAATCCCGAGCCTCTCGGGCCAAGCAATGGATAAGTTCTTCGCCAGTTGACTCTCACTGATAGGGCCACCACCGCAAACATCCAAGCTGGCACGAGGCGGAGGCCACAGGGGGACCAGCGCTGACCGGGTTCCCTTTTCCCCATGGAATCATCCATCCTTTCCCCATGGAATCATCCATCCTTTTCCCCTCACTTTCCAGCCAAGCATTAGCATAAGTATCCAAGTCCGCCCGTCCGCCGTGGCACGCATGTACTGGCCCCATGCCCGCAATCCCGGGTCGGCTACACCCTATCGCCGTTCCCTTTTCCACGCCAGCTAGACCCCTTTTGAGCGCGGCTCCGGAGGAGTTGTCCCTCTGTGTTGGCGCTCCACGTCAGCGGGGATTCACAAAGGGTATAGTGAGAGTCAATGAAGGATGGGCCCTCCTCTATTAGTATGATTTGGCCAAGTCTCCCATGGGGCATCCAAATTGGTTTTTTTTCTATAAGAAAATGGACTTAGGTTATCTTCATTTAATCATTCTTTTTGTTACAAGCTCGCAAGCCTTTTTGCAAATCTCTCCACATAAATACTGATATGCAAAGGCCAATGGTAGTAGGAAAAAGGGCCTTTTTATTTGCACTTCCTTAACTTTATTGTCAAACCCATGGGACCCCAAGCTTTAGAACATATCTATGTTCACTTTTGTTGGTAGAATTAGTGATCAAGGTTCTATTTTTAGTTTTCCAACCTCATTGAACTCATTTCTCTTGTAACTGACATATGTACTATTTTAGACTTGTCTTTGTTTTCTATTTCTTTGCAAAACAAGCACCTTTAATTGGGCAAAGTTATATGTGTGTAGGGTCTTTGCAACATCAATCAAAGGATTTTTATAATGAGATGTTTTTTTCGCATTTTCAAATCCATTGATCCCAATGATTTGAACCAAAGAGAATATAAGTGACAATTCAATCATTTTACAATGACTTCTCACCCATATTCACTACCTTTGTCCTTTGGTGTGCATGTGCACAAATACCCTATTTATGTATTTATAATGTACATGTAATGAAAGTCATACGATTATTAAAACTATTTTGCACTTGCATCAATTGGAGTATTGACTTGGAGTACTAATTACTTGAGAAGAAGTTGTTTTCAACCATACCTTGTAAAAATAACTTGTTGTATCTATCTTTTTCATAAAGTAGTGTCTACAGAAATTGAAAAATGACTGTGAATTTTTAATTACAGTTGTAAATCAAACGTATTTCCGATTTATAAAAACCAAAATAATCAGTGCATATCTATTATAATGCACTATTATCATTTAAAAACATAAAAACATCACCATGATACTTTCGATACTGCATATAATTTTCTGCAATTGTTTTGTAGATTTACGCTTTTAAAGGTGTAATATCCATTTACATGAAATAAAAACATAGATTCAGTCTTTGAATTAACAAATATCACATGAATCATTTTATGATATTAATAACAATGGTAATAATAAAATCAGCATTAAATCAACATTTGTCTTCATAAACTCATTTCATAGGTCGTTTTATGTTACAATATTTGATTTCTATTCATGATCTTTTAAAAACTTTACCTATTTTGAAAATTGGAATTAATTTGACGTTCATATGTATGTAGTATGAATGTTCATAATAATAATAATGCTCATGGTAACAATAATATAAAATTTTAAATAAAACATGTTCTATTTATACCACTTAGTAACAAGTAGTATTAATAGTAATCAAATATTTAGTAACAAAAAGTAAACAGATTTATTTACAATGTTCCAATTAGACATATTGAGAAATTCATGGACAATAATAGATTTTTTATGTAAAAAATACATGATCTTTAATAATTGTCTCTTTGTTGTTTGTAATTGTTTATGTCTATATGCAAACTATCATGAAAACAAAGTTTTAACATGCATTTTTGACTTAAAAAAACAATCTGTGCTTTAATCATGCTAGCCATTATCATTTTTTAACTTTCATTTGCTACTTACTGATAACCTTGTTGTTTTTTTAGACAATACCTAAATTTATACATTACACAAAGCAATCAATTTTAGTGTGCAATTGTACAACAGTCTCATTAAAATAAAATAAAAATCAAAATAAATATATATTAATTCAAGGCAAAATTCAATTATATTGCTTCATAATTAAAAATGTCATGGATTTTAATTACAACTTAGAATATGTGGGATCTATTTTTATAAAACATTCGGGTATTCTGATCCATTCAAAATGAATAATAATATAACAATCTTTCTTATTTGAAGTGAGTAGAAAATATTAAAATTTAAAATGTATATACAAAACACAAAAAAAATCTGGTTGATGATTAAATGGTCATTCATTTCATACCTAGACTCAAATATTGTTGTGAATGCATCAAATTATATATGCATGAATTCTTAATTGATAAACTATGAAAAAAGTTCCACTCAATTTATTTATACATTTATTTATTCACGTACCATATTTGATGTTATGATTGTTTCCTCCTTTCCTCTTTTCAATGTTGAAAAATGATGTGAACATCGCAACTTCAAACTACTATTTGAATTTTTTATTCTTTTAATAAAAATGCTTGTTAAATTAAAATCCAAACAAACAAACAAACAAACAAATAATTCGTACATTGGTGAGCATCCATCCATACAAAGGCCGCACGAGGTTCTCAATTCCAAGCTCGAGTTGTCACTAGGAAAAATGACGTGGCTAGGGCTGACGTGGACCCTGAACTTTGTGACATGTCGCTACGTCATCCCACAACTGACCCTGCCATGATCATCCCTTTCTTTTCTTTTTTTTTTCTTTTTTTTTTTTGCTTTTTGTCTTCTTCTTATTAGTTTCCTTACTTCCCCACTTGCTTGTACTTGAACACTACACAGTACCTTTTATTTTTATTTTATTTATTTGTCTTTTGGGTTAATCTCAAGGGGTGTAAATTCAAAGCTTGATGTGGTAAGTTTATTTTTACCACTTGAGAAATAATTTATTTGAAAATAAATTCCCTGCATTTCTTTTCTTTTTTTCCGTATACATTCATGCATTCATACACTGTCTCTACTCGCTGATTCAATATTGATTGTTTTTGCTAATTCACTATTCTATTTATTTGGTGTAACAATTGATGAATTGTTAGTCTTTGTTATTGTTCATATGTTTGATCTTTTATCTTTTAAAATATTTATAATGAAACAGTAATATGTCACACAAGAATATATTGGAAAAGTCAAGATATCACAGTTGGAATTCAAATAGCCAATTTGTGTGTTGGTGCAGTTCTGCATTCTTTTGTTGAGCTAACTTGTCATCCTGACCAACAATAATAATAATAATAATAAAATTGAGCTTGGATGCATTGTGTATGAAAAATAGTGTTCTGTCTGTGGCCAAACCCAACAACTATGTGTGAACATAATGCACTTCTGTTGTACTCTTTGGATGTGTCCCCTCACATTATAGAACATGCACTTTGTTTTGAGCACTTCTGTAAATGAAAAAAAGAAACAGAAAGCAATATAAACCCTAAAAACCCACAAGAAGTTGGGTACATGCTTCATTCAACATCATATCATAGGGTGTTGATACCATTTATTTATTTATATTATTATTTAATGTCATGAAATGTGCTAATTTTAAAACATGGTATTGTGTAATTTTAAATTAGTTGATAAGCTACAGAACATATTGATTGTTTGCAACTTATATAAACTTATATACCTTACCAAAAACAAAATAATCTAAGTCAAGGTGTTTTATTTGGTTAGCCATCCCTCTTATAACCTATCTAATATCATAAGCAATATTAGCAGGAAATAATATATATTCATATCAAATGTTGATGAGATTGTTTAAAAATTATAATTTATTTTTCAAACGTAGCCTGACTTTTAATAGATTTATTGTGCTATTTATTTTGTATCGATGATGTCAAGTATTGAATACTTTTCATTGCCTTCAATTCACAAACGACATGAAATGTTTGCTTGACAATTCGTTCATTAACCACAATTTTATTTTCAATCTAACTGAAGTTTCTGTACGGTAAAAATTTAGAAGTATTTTTAGAATGATATGATGTATAATTTATATATTCATACAAGTTTTCATAATTCTAATAAATTAAACATTTCAAAATTTGACTAAATTGGTACAGACAATACTGGCAAAGATATGTGACAACTCTAATACCATTTGTTAAATACTCACATAGAGTTATTTTATTTTATTCTATCATATTCTATTTTTAACCAATATTCCTATAACTCTCAAAATAATGAAAAAAAAAAAAAAAAAAAAAAAAAAACGTATCTATTTATTTTCATGTATTGGACTTGAAGGAGAGAACCATGACATGGATCCAACTTGGTCTCTTTTTCTCCTTAAATTCCTAAAGTGTTCTTATTTTCATTCTTCTCCTTTTCTTTTCTCCACCAAAATCATGCCCTTCTGGCTGGGCTTTTGTCCTTTTGAAGCCAGAAATGGATGAGATTCCATGCAATTTAAAAAGTAATAATAATAAAAATAATAATAAAAGAGAAAAGATCATTATCCAAATTAGTGATGAGTTGATGTTCATGGTTGGTTTTATGGGATTGAATGAGGGTGGGCCTACTTATGGATTGAATGGAGATGAAAAATCATACTTGTCAATGTGGCATGGCTGTGGCCATGCAATATGGACTATCTCAAATCAGCATACATATATTTTTTTATTCTTAACACCCAATATGTATATACTAATAAATATTATAATAATAATAGTAATATGTTCATGAATCTTTTCCACCAATAGAACTTGAAGCAAAGAATAGTTGTTGAAAATGATGAAGTGTGGATATCCTTTTGGGCCCAATTATTTCCAATACATGCATGCATGCATGTATGCACACGTGTATTAATATATATATATATATATATGTATTTCCATTATACCATTTGAAAAAGGAGGAATGAGGTAATTGTTTCTTTCACTTTCCAGAAAAACTATATAGAAAGAAAGTCATGTATCTTTATCAAAACAACAACATTTATGTTGTTATAGTTTCTCTTTTTTTTTAAAAAAAATTCTTCATTAAAATGTGGTCAATCTTATGAATATAAATATATGAGGGCTTTTATATTTTATATGCTCTCAATAACCTTTCACCAATTTTTAGGATTGATCTTTGTCTCCTTTCTAAATAAAATGAATAGAAACTTATTTTGATGTATATAAGTCTCGTGTGTAACTTGTCTTGTTTGTATGTGATAATTATGATAAAAATCTTAGAAGTAATTAAATTACTTTAGAAAAAAAATTAAGTTAAAAGTGCACTACAAACTATTATATAAAAACATGATGTACTATATTATTAAATTTTATGGGTTCAATCTTTAAAATTATGATATTAATGTAATTAAAGTCTATTTTTTCTACTTTTTAAATCTTAATTGTGCAACTTTTTTAAAAATAAAGCCCCATAAAAAAAATTAATCCAAAATAAATCCAAAATATAGAATACATAATATCAGATTAATGTTTGACTTATATACAAAACATGTTTAAAAAAGGAGAATAAATCTTTGATGTAGTAGTTGCCAATTATAGACATTATAAAACTAAAGTAGAATATAAAATAGTGGATGTAATAAATCTCCTAAATAAGTCAAATAAACTTACCTTCTTAAAGCATAAAACAAGGATATGTAGAATAATCTAACTAAAACATGCACAATACTACATGATTGATGGTTTATAAAAACTTCTTTTGGGCATGACAAAAAAGAATAAAGAAAATGCTCTTTAAAATGATGCAAATGAAGAATAGACATGTGTATATTCACTATTTATTACATTCATTTATAAAAATTAAAAGTCATACATATTTTTAATTATTTAGATTAGAATATATATGTTTTATTCTTTAGATGCATTGTTAAAAATCTATTTATATTACTAAACATCCAAATAAAGGTATAAATTTAATTTAAATTTGAGTGAGTAATATACCAATAAATCTAAATAGATTTATATAAAGGTTGCATCATGGTAGAATATTATTTTTAACAATTAAACTCAAATAAAAAAAAATCATTAAAATTTAGTTATTTTTAATTTAGGGATCTCTTCTATAATTAATTTATTTTTACTATCAATTAAGTAAAAGAAAAGAAAAAACAATAATAATAATAATAATAATAATATAATTCAGATTTTATTGAACATATTAAAAGGTGATAAAGAAAAAGATATTATGTAATAATTTAACATGTTGTTAAAATGCACGATCTTTCATTAGAATTTACTTGTATATTTTTTTATTTGGATTATTGGATTATAAAATAACATGATCTTAATAATTAATGTCTTAGTATAATATTTTATACAAGTATTAAAGTTATGTATTATATATATAGTATTATATTTTAATCTTTTAGAACACTCTCCTTAGGATAATTAAGAAAAAATTTAAGTAAAAGATTAGTGCAATTTTTATTATTAAAAAATAAGTATGTTATCATTAATATTAAAACCACAATTTGTTTTAATAGTAGATCTAACAAATAGTTTTAATTTGAGATAGGTACAAGACAATATTGTTAACTAGTAGATTATGCAATCTTTATAGTTTTTTAAAATATTTATTATGCTAATCAGAAGGAGATGAATACTTGTAAAACTATAAGAAAGATACTACTGAGGAGCTCTTGGCAACAAATAAACATTGTGTATCTGAATGACATGGTGTTCATAACACATGATGTATCTGATTCAATTAGTAATTTTATTCTTCTTATCAAACAATTTTCTAATGCATCAAGAATAGAGATTAATAAATCCAAGTTAGTGGCCTAATAAGTTAAGAATCTTGCAGACAAGATTGGTTTTTGTTTTAGATTTAGCTTTGGACTAACACATGAAACTTCTTAAAATGCCTAAACACCCCATTCAGCTTTTTTGTTTCTTTATTACATATATATTATTTTCTTTATAAAATATTATTAAAAAATCGTTATAATACATACAACAAGCAACATAGAAACTTCTAAAAATCGTTATAATACATACAACAAGCAACATTTGTGATACTTTAATAAATGGCTTGATCAACATATAAATTACTACATTGCTAAAATTTTAATTTTAATTTATCATTTATTTTGTAAAAAAATAGATAATAAACTTTTTTCATAAAGAATACAAAAAATATTACTTCCTCACAATATTTTTTTAAAGATTCAATCAATATTTTGACCACCCAAACCTTTTTGTTCTCTATCCTATAAACTTACTATTCCACTTTATTAAGATAAATCAACACTTTCTAAATGAATGAGCACAATTGATATCTGTTTTAGGTAGTTTTGTTTCCAAATCCTATTATTTCTATTTTGTGTTTTCCGAAAATTGTGCCATACATGAGTCTTTAAAGTATTAAATAATGTTTAAAATCCTAAAGCATATCTTGACACATACCAATACTTCATCCAATCGTAATCCATATAAGATTTAGAAATGTATGTATCTTTATGATCTAATGCAAGGTCAAGTTCAATGTGACCTTGATTTGATGTCTTCACATGATACAACAAAGTTTCAAAATGTATTGCAAAATCATATGTAAAACAAAGTTCATTTTAATGACTAAAAAGTCATGAGATCATAGCTTTATTTATTTATTTTAAATATAAATTTACAAAAAATATATTTAAATTTATAAGAAATATAATTTCAAGTTGATGTACTGAAAAATGATTATTGGATTAATTAAAAATCTACAATAAATTAATTGTACTTGTATTACAAAAGAATAATTCACATGATAATTGAATAATTTTCTGGTTGTTCTAATATATATTTATGGATATGATTCTCCATAAAATAAAAATATTTTTCATCATTTATAAATTCCATTTAATTACTAAAAATAATTCAACTTTAATGACGTTTTTAAAATTTTAAAATGATTTATTTATTTATTTATTTTGTAAGAAATTAAATAAAATACATATTTTGATGATGTTAGTTAGGTTTTAATACATGATTTTTTTATTTTAAAAAAATATTTCTGGTTTGGCACTTTATCATGTCTCACAACATGAACTTGCACAAATAATTTACAAACAAATTTTCCTTCCATGTTTTTGTATGTATGTACATATAGATAGATATAATTTATTTCTAAGTCTATTTAAGACGTTACATTGTTACTGCTTTATTTTATGTGCACTGGTAGAGTAACTTTTTATGAGGTATTTTACATCAAAGTTAATATAAAAAATGACATGCACAATAAGTGAACATCTTCTAAAATCAAAACACCATGTATAATAACTAATAAGAGAGTTTTTTTTGGAAATAAATCAAATTGATATTTTCATGTAGAACTGTTCTTAATACCTTTTCGTTTTAATAAAATCTAAAATAACTTGTCCCACTTCACTCTTGGTCCTAAAATCCTTAAGATGTTAAAAGAATTTGGAAGAATTAGCACAGTTTTATGAACAAGAACAAAATACACATATATAGACCATACACTGAATTGGTCCAAACTTCATCAATAATTACAGACGCTATGGGTGTAGTGGAAGATCACAACAAATTGCAATGAAGTACATGCATCAACAGCTAAAGTAAGGAAATAATGGCATGTTAACGGCTAATAAGCAAACAATTGACAAGACCCAAATGGGATAACAAAGGACTTGCTAGGAGATTTTTGACTAGAATTGGAAAGCCAAAGCAACAAAGGGATGCCATCCTTAAATGAATAACTAGATGGGTCTTCAAATGAGATTTGTTGTTATAGTTTACATTCTCTGAGCAACATATCCTAGTCTCCAAGTTGACCAATAGGCTTGTCAATGCTGCTTCAAGCACAACATCAAATATGCAAAGAGTGTCATTGAATTACATTTGACTCCTTTTCTACAAAAAAAGAGTCTCACCTCTGCTTCCAAGTTGACACTAATGTGAGCTCATGGTCATCAAGTTAACAAATTAGGTTTTTATCCCTCACTTAATTTTAAAATTTTCATCTCATTTTATGAATTATGCAAACTGGAAGGTTATTAGTTTACTACCTTTAACAAACTCCATTCTATAAAATATTAGTTCATGAATATGAATTGGGCAAAATACCAATAACTAAATAAATATATACATACATACAGATTTTCTATGTGCCCACAACAGGGGATGGAAGCCATCCAAGTCTGGGAATAGGGGCAGCAGCCATGCGCGGTGGTTGAGTGACCGCCAAGGACGCGTCCCTGCGGCGTCGCAATGTCGGCACCTCGCGGTGCCCGCAACGTTGAGCCAATCATCCAGCCAGTCAGCAAGCGGGGAATGGGAATGGGGAATGAACGAATCCCCGAAGTGCAAGTGCCGCCGCCTCGGGGGAGAATCCGGCGACTTCCGAATTACTACGAGATACTGTTACTGTTGTTGGGTGCTTCTACAACTACTTCCTCCTCATGTCGCTTCCTCCCACATCCAATTCCTGCTCATCCTGCAGCAAACAGTAAACCACGAGACAGACCGGTAATGCCCTGGCTATTGTTGTTGTTGTCATATTGGGTTCTCCATGTCCTCGCAGGGAATAAGCTCGGTGGTGGCTATCGTGGTCGCGGGGAAGGAGAGATCACGACCACTGTCACACTGGAAGGGGTCGACATTTCAATGAAACATGGAAGCATCGAATCAATGTGCCGCTATTATATTCCATATAATACCATACAACCCCAGGTCCATACTTGGAATACATGGAGGAAATAAGAGGTGTGATAGGAATGCATATGCCACAAGGCTCTGAAGAGACTCTCCCCGCCCCTGCATTACGTTCATCGGCCACCTTCAGTAACCACCGGAATCCCAACAATACTTGGGTAGTGCAAAAAAAAATAATAATAATAATAATAGGGAAAAAAGAAAAGCACTCAAACCTCTCGGAAGTCACGGTTGCTGATAATTTTGGCCTTTTGTGGGATTCCCGAGATCATCGTGGTCGTAAACTTCTAATTTTTCTTACAAAAACTTTACAGTCAGACTCCACGGCCCTGATGTGCGCTACACGACACTAATTCAAACTGCGCTATTTTTTAATTTTAAGTTCTTCAATACTCCGATTTATATTCTTTCACAAGAACGTTCGATTCTCAAGATAACGTGATATTTCTAAATTCGTAAGAGAGCACTGCTGTTTTACCCAAGATTTTTTCTCAATATTATCAGAGCTCGAGTCTATTAGTGTGTCCTTTTACATGGCTCACAGTTCACCCCGATTGTCCCTCGCTTTTAAGTGGAGCCAATTGCGATTTTACACCAGTTCCTTGATGTCGGTCAAAAGTAATTTGATAGCGGGGAGAGAAAAAAGTTACAGTATCCCAAATCTGCCAATGCTGAAGCGAGTTTCTGCCAAAAGTTTTCGAGCAAGTCCGACACAAGCGGAGTCGCTTGAAGCCGCCCCAGTTTACCAACCACGCGTTGCTACTTGCGCAACAAGTCGAATTACCATGCGTCAAATCAGCGGTGCAAGCAGGACACAGCAGATTTCCGACTTATCCGGTGGAACGCTCCCAAATCGATTGATAGCAACGATTTGCACCAGTGGTAACGATTCACCTCAGAGGGATTCGGAAGAGGATCGCAAGAAACGCGCAGGGAGCAAATCGACCCTGGGACCATTGTCAACTTGTGGGGGAAACTTATGAGGAAAATTCTTGTATCAGTGAAGCTCTGGACGGTAAAATAGGAAAATTAAAGGCAGAATGATATTTGCAGTCCGGGAAGAGAGGGAACCAGACGGCTAATAAAAGAAAGACGAGGGAAGAGCGAGGCTATGAAAGGAAAGGAAACGTCGTTGACAAGAAAAGGAACGTCCTAGGGGACCCTCCACTACTGACGACCGAGGCCCTTCTCCTCCGCCTGGCGGCACCCACACAGGTACTCTCCCTCGCTCGCTCGCTCTTGATACATACATATTACAATGCCTTCCATACAGTGTGTCTATTCTCCCTACTTCTATCTCCCCTTCTCACTCTCAGAATTCCTGGGCTGCTGCCACCCAAACGACCCAGCGGTCACGTAAACTGAGTCGTGGGTCATAACTCGCCATAGCCATTTCGGGATGAGGTTTATGTTGTATGCACGGCGCGCCTTGTATGCAGCGCAGTGGTGTGAGGAGGAAGAGCGAGAGAGGAGGTTTTTGTGGAGCAGTTTTCAGTTGTTGCGGTTCTCGGTGTAAAAAGGTTGTTGCTTGTTGGCAGTGAGTTGAAAGGGGGGATTTGCGAGTGACGGTGCGGCTAGAAGAAGCGCCCGCGGGATTTGAGATTTGTGTTGGTAACTTTTTGTGAGAGTTCGAGATGGTGGGGCTTCGGAAGGATCGAAGCCGGGGTGATATAGACGTGGGGATGGCGAAGCTGCAGGGGGTTATGGGTGAGAGCGAAGGTTGTGGTGGCAAGACTCTGAAGCGGGAGTTTGTGTCTTCTGATGAGGAGTTGGAAGAGGAGCAGGAGGAGGGATGCTCTCAAAGAAGCCGAAAGTCTCAAATGTTGCCTAAGAGAGTGAGAGTAATTTGTACGGACCCTGACGCAACGGACTCCTCGAGTGATGAGGAAGGGAGCTTCAGACAGAGCCACGTTGTGATGCGAAGCTCCCAACGCGTTTTAGTTCAGGAGATTGACATGTTCAGGGCCGGACCGGAGTTGATGGCCATGGCTAAGTCTTCGTCTTCTTCTTCTTCTTCTGATAGTGAGTTCGACGAAACCGAGGAGTGTGAAGTGCCCAGCTACCATCAAGTATTCACCGCCCAGACAATGCAATGTTCTCTTAACTCCGCCTGCTCCGTAGACGGCGAGGCAGGCAGTTTTTATGAGAAACCGCTATGGAAAACAATGAAGAAGGCAAAAGTGCCAGGAAAAACGATGCGTAAAACGACCGGCGCTCCAAGCGCTGTTATTTCCAAGCTGATGAATAACAAGAGCGGCGTCTCAATGCTTCATGCGTCGAGAAGCGCAGCGACTATGTCCACTGCTAAACCCCCTGTGCCGACTAAGCCTGCGAAAGCGGCCATGGCCCTGACCAAAGATATCAAACAGCAGAAATATCGTGGAGTGCGGCAGAGGCCCTGGGGGAAGTGGGCTGCCGAGATCCGGGATCCTTCGAAAGGGGTTCGGTTATGGCTGGGGACATACGACACGGCCGAGCAAGCCGCTAGGGCGTATGATAAAGCCGCCAGGGAGATCCGAGGGCCGCAAGCGCACACAAACTTCAGTCAAGCGGATCAATCTGATGTCTCGGGAAGCGTTCCGACCGTGTCCGAGACGCATGTTGCGATGCAAAGGAACGCTCAATCAGCAGCAAAGTTGAAGAGCAGTTCGAAGAGAGGCCAAGTAGTCGCCGAAGCTGCATCTAATTGCAAGCCTTTGCGTGCCCTGCAAGTGGGGAGAATTGCCAACAGCAAGGAAGAGAGTTGTCTTTCTTTTGGAGATATGCCGTCGGAAGTGCTGGGTGCATGTCAGAGCTTAGAGGAGGATCTCTTGGACGATGATACGTTCTTCGACAATCTTAGTGAGGACAATGAGTTCTGTATGTCGGATAGCTTGGGTGGGAGCGAGGAGTCACTTTGTACGAGCCAAACCACAAGCATGCCGTCCAGCAGTTCGAAGAGTGAAGCTCAGAGCCAACCCTCGCCCAGAGACGTTCTGGAAGCAGCACGGAATTCCTTCGCTGCCGTGTCGGAAAATTCGTTAGAGTCCGATTCCGAGCTTTCAGAAAGCATTACGGATAACAATGGTGTCTGTGAGGTGCAAAGCGGATGCGAACTTGACGAAGTATTCTTGTCCGACGACCTTTTCTTTGACTTTCCTGATTGTGAGGATGCGAATGCAGCCAGTAACGCTTCCGACATCCTGGACTTCGCAGTTGGGTTTGACTTCGGCGACGACATTGGGGACTTCGAGTTTGGTGCCGCGGAGTCCGATAGCTTGGATTGGTTCAGCAATGCAGCGGACATGCCTATTCCATGTGTCAATCCACAATTTTCATGAGCAGCGGAGGCCTAGTGTGTGTGTGTGCTTTTTTTTTTTCCCCCTTTTCTTTTCTTCTATTTTTCTAATTTACCCTCGATTCGTTTTTCGTTCCCGTAGCACTTTAGAGTTTCAGATCCTGGTGATTCGTAGCCACGGTAATTGCTGCTTGTCCTCCCAAGTTGAGGATGCGAGGTACCATATAACATGGGACATTAGCCCATAGCCATTTTACAAATACTCATTGAAGATATGTGCTCCACCAAATTTTGTAGCCTGTTTTCGAGTTGGTGTCAGCGTGTAATTGCCCCAACCTCGGGGCATGAGTAGGTTAGCTTTACAGATGGGTTTTTGTAGTGTAGAGTTCAACACCATGATTATACAACTAAAGTTTTAGGCACCGTTGCGGCTTGTACTAGTTAGTGAGTACATTGGAAGTTTCTATTTCTCAAGATTGTTATAGAAGGGAGTTGAGTATGATTACGATGTGTTTTTGCGATACGTGCAAGAAGTATTAAATTTTGTTCTCTGGGTAACATCTGAGGCCTGTTTTTCTCCAAACTATGCATTATCTCTTTGTGTCTGGATCCCCGCCGTTGCTCGTTCTTTCGAAGTTGCCACTTCATTCATTGACGTGTGACCTTGTCAAGGCGTGCTGGTCTCGTCACGACGTGAAGCAGCTTTCCAGTAGCTGCCATGTTCTTCCGCATATTTTTGGATTTCAGGAAAATCTTTCAGGCATGTCACGTTTTTCTAAGTGTAACACTAAGATGGGATATAACGCTGTTTCTCCCTGTTCAGCTATGTTGAACGGTATGCGAGTCTGCGAGAGCATCTTAATTGGGACTAGTGTGAGTTCCTGATAGGTCATGTCCCTTTCCTGTTGTGACCAGTTGGTGTTGTAAGAAATTTTCCTCCTTTGTTTCATTTTCATTTTCATTTTGATGCTGACCAGTCTTCTGCCCGACTGTGCGTAGCATCGACACATTGCCCTCTCTTCCTATTTGAGCAAAATTTATGAAGCGTAGTTGTCAACTTCGAAGCTGCATGTTCGGTACATGACTACTAGGTACCGAGTTTACATGTGCGTTGCCAAAAACCTCAACTGTATGACATATATATCTCAACCCATGCCGTGAAGGCCATCAAGTATCGTGGAGAGGATGGTGACGCTCGCAAAACCTGCTGACAGAAACCGAGTTGCCGTCGTTGAATCCCTCTTACAACTGCATCGCCAAACAAGATCTCTCGTAACTACACACACCATCATGTCCTAACACTTGGTGCTCACGCATACAGTCACCGTCGAGAACATTACACTTCAATGTCCTCCTACCCGAATGAAAAAAGCTAAAGACAAAAAGGAAAGCCTCATCACACACAATCTGCAACCCAATGTTTAACCGGACAAACCTGCCACTGGAGAATTTCAGCAGCCCCTCCCTTCCTTCCTCCCTCCTTCCTGCCTCCGTATCGGTGATTACCAAACCCCTCCAAGGCAGCTTCCGAACTCTCCCAATCACCCTTCTGTACCTGAAAAGCTGCCAAAGCTCGACAACTGGGTCTCCCCCAAGTGATCCAAGCGGGCACCGAGATCTCGGCAGCATCCATCCGTCTCGCAGATCGGAATCTCCAGACCGCCAGGGGCAGTTATTAACACAAAAAAGTCTGCAGTTTCGGGGGCTCCGGTGCGGGACCTCCTCCTCCCCCTCCTCCTCCTCAAAGGATCCCAAATCCAGTGCCCCCTTCTCTTCCCCGAATGCTGGGCTCGCGTCGGAGCTCCGCAGGAGTCTGGGAACAACAAGAAATAGAAAAGAGTTCTCTTCATTGACAGCACCCACCCACTCACAACCACACCATAAAACTTTCTGTTTTTGCTATTTTTTGGTTTTTAAAAATCTATCCGCGTTATTAGCACTATGTGTTTTTATTCATTTTTTTGTGTGTGTGTACGTGTTTAGAAGAAATGTTATTATTTGGATTTTCCCCTGGTTGTGTTTTATGATGGTTGACGTGGGGTAGTTAATGAGGTTACTACTACTGTGGGGGGGGTAAATAGTGATTAATGGAGGTGCAATGGGAGGTAAGGGTACAGTTTGCATCCAAGAAAGTAAGTAGATAATCCATGCCTCTTCTGTTCATTACATTACCAAGGGAAAGGAAGGAAGCAAGGACCACTATTTGTGTATTGTATTGTATTATGTTCGGCAGAAGCGTTGGTACCACTGTCCTTGCCAACTCTTTTCATTACCCCTGGCAGCAGAACGGAGTGCTGCGCCAGGACACCATCATCCCCCACTTCACCCCACTCCTTTCCCCTCTTTTTCATTCATTCATTACTCTCTCTCTCTCTCTCTCTCTCTCACTTGCTCTCCTTTTTCTTACTCTGCCTCTTGGCAGTCCCTTCCAAGTTCCAAGTTCCAAGTTCCACTCCCCTATCCACAAAGCCCACCCAGAATTTAAAAGGATATGACAAAAGCTATGAGTCTTTGTGTGTTGGTTTATTTATGAGGGAGTAGAAAAAGTGTCACTCACTGGTATCACTTTGATGCCAATTTAGGGTTTATGGGGTTGCATGCATATGTGGTGTAATAAAATCAGCTGCATGCTTGCCATCATTTGGTTTTGAATTTGATGCATAGTCAGCTTTTTCTGATTCTTTTAAGTGACCAACATTAGTAGAACTCCTTCAGTAGAAGAATCCATTCATCCATAAGAACCCTTTGATGAGTTCAATGACACCCCCTTGCTTTCATGTGCTTGTTACTGTGGGGAGGGGGGAGTGAAGATGGATGGTTATGGAGGCTGGAAGAGTACATGCAGTTGTAAGAGACTCCTTTTTAACTTCTTGTCTTCACTTTTTCCATCTACCACAGTGCAACAAAAAGTATATAAAAAAAGGGGACTTTGAGCAGGGGAATGAGCAAATCCAAAACCCTAAATCTGTGAGGGACAGGTTCTGGTTTGCAGGTATGGAGCTTATTTGACATAACCCATGTGCATGTTTCCACAAATACTTGACTGAATGGGGGGGGGGGGAGAGAGAGAGAGGGTTTAGCAGGCCCTGAGCATGGCAAATTCCATGATAGGAAGCTGTACTTCCAACTAAATGATAAAAATGCATGCTGCAAGCAAGTGGATGTCTGCAGAGTTGAGCCCTGACACACCCTCCCTCCCCTTCCCCTCTCCTCCTCAATTAAAATAAACAGATAATTTCGACGAAATCCAAGTAGTACTAGACCGCACAGTGCTAGACTATTTACCAATCAACACCTTCTTCCTATCACTTTGCTTTTCAAGCTTTTCCCCAAACTTAACAACATGGGAAAACGATTATCTATGACCAAAGCCCTCAAAGAAAACACAGGGAGGAAAAACAAGAATAAAAAAAGAAAAAAAAGGGGAAACGAAAAGAAAAGAAAAGAAAGAGGAAGTGTTGAGAAGTGAACTGACCAAGTGTTGTTGTGAGGGATGAGAAATCGACCGACACATTTCATCCATATTATATGCATTGTATTCATTCATCCATCCATTCATTCATGGGGTGGGGGTATAGTAAATGAATGAATGCTGGCTCATAAGTCCAGAGGAGTCAAGGGGATGGGCAGGGCGAAGTCAAGGGAAAGGAAAGGGGTGGGGATGGATGGATGGATGAATGTATTGATGGATGGATGGATGAGATGTCCAGCTTTAAGGAAATCCCTCTATTTCTTAACTGCCCTGCTGCTGCAGTTCCCCCCCCCTTTCCCCTTCTCACTCACTCTCTCACTCGTACTCACTCAGTCCGCATGTGAGAACTTCCCCCTTTCCCTTCATTATTACTTCTTACTATTCACTTTTATTACTTTTCTTCTGCTTCTACTACTACTTCTACTACTTTTTCTGTGTTTGTTATTGATGTTACTATTTTTATTCCACCCAGTTTATAATTTTATAATGATCAGTCAGTCAACTGTGTAGTGTAGGCAACTTTCTTTCATTGAAGTGGAGCTGGGTCTTAATAAATATTCTTTGGCACTGTTAAAGTTCGATTGTTGTTTAGATTATCTAGAACCAACCAGAGATTGAGCTTTGACAGAAGATGGAAATGCCAAGTAACAACTCAAAACGAACAAAACTGCTCTAAGGAAAACCTCAACAAAATTTAACAGAGCACCTTCAACAAACCTTTTTAGTACACATCCAGTTTATTTTATATTAAAACCCCTACTACGACTAAAATTTTCATTAAATTATCACATAATTTTAAAAACTTCTTCTGGTCCAAAAAAAAAAAAAAAAAAGTTAAAAAAACATGACAAAAAAAAACAATTTGTAGGTTTAGAAAACTTAATATATATATATATATATATATATATATATAAACATATGTGTGTGTGTGTGTGTGTGTATGTAAGTGTGTTTCACTGTAGAATATCAACTCAAAAGAATTCATATCTTGTCTCATTTTCAAAAAAAGAAAAACCAAATCAATCTTTTTATACTTGAAATAAGTGTATTTAATTTTGACTAATATGCATATGCTCAAATGATTATTGAATTTACAAAATGTTGATGGTGGAGTAATAAATTTGACTGTTTGGGGCTTGAATTACTTTCAAATTTATTGAAGTACATATAAAATGAAAGGTTTTGAACTTTATTATTTACAGTCAACATATCTTACGACAAATTCTCTTGACATTCTCTTGAGTAATTAATTTGAGTGAATTAGCAATAGCAAGTTATATTTGTTTGTATTATTAATGCTTCATTTCTTGTTACTCTGATATTAAGAAAATAATTTATTTGAATTAAACCATCCTGTAATTCAAATCAAGTAATTTCAACAAACAATGAGCCACCAATTCCTAAAACAATTAATGCTCACAAAATAATCATTTAAAAAAACTATTTTCTCCTCTTAGCAACTATAGGTTATTTCCTTTAAAGTTTGAATTTCTGGAAAACTTTAAAGTCATACATATATTAACATGTGTTCTTTTTCTCTTACCTTTTCGAATTTATTATTTAAGAATGAGCAAGACATTTCTGTAGTTTCTTGGCAAAAATTTGGGGATACATTTTTTTTTGTATTTGTAATAAAAAATATTAAATAGACCTTGCATGTCATATTTGGTTTTTTCTAAATTACAGTCTTGTAAAAATAAAACATTGTATATTATAATTATATTTTCCAAATGGATACATTTGTTTTTCACACAAGATTGTATTTGTTGCCAACTGATTATTGATTTGGTATTTCTTATTTGCTAGTACAGTGATTTTTAATCAATAATAATACTGTCTCTGATTTTGGTTAAAAGTGAAAGCATTATTGAAGCAAACTTCAGTTTTAAATCAAATCAAATTTTGTAAGGTATATTCAAAATTCTAGAGTAAAAGACATATTTCTAAATTAGACATTTTTTCTTGTAAAAACAACTCTAAATTTCAAATTTGTATTTTTGTTCTTTTTCTAGCATCCAATCTTTTTCAACCTTTTATGGTATTAGTAACAAAATGCATGTATAGCTTAAACCATCAAAATCAAACCGTGCAATTTTGCAGCTCAAAAACAAGGTGGTAAAGATTTCACACAAGAGTATAAAAAATGAAGAAATTAATCACTCTTATAAAACTATCTTAAAATTTGAGCATGTGGATAAATCCAACCTTACAAATTATCATCCAAAGAATCAACCAAAGTACATAATCAACTAAAATATATAACTTTTGTTTAGAGAAAATGTCTGTAGAAAAGAAGAAAAACAAAAAAGAAGACGAGAAAAGAGAGTACCAATTGCAATTCACAAGAAATGTATTGTCTCCAAAGCAGCAGCAGCAACAACAACAACAACAACAACAACAGATGATGTTGCTGCCATGCTCAATATACCCATGGGATGATGTTACCATTCCCAGTGCCACAGAAGAAGTAGAAGTAGAAGGCTGCTATGGAGGAATGGAATGGAGGGAATGGCGATGATGATGAGAAGGCTGCTGCTATACTATCCTATCCTATTCTCAGTAGTAGAAATAGTAGTAGGCAATGAATGGTAAAAAGAAAGGAAAGCAAATAAAAGAGGAGGGAGGAGCAAAGTGCAAAGCAAAGCAAAGCAAAGCAAGCAGGCAGCAGCAGCAATGTTGTTCTTTCTTTCTATGATGTTTAGTGGGACTAGAAATGGAGCAAAGCCAAGCCAAGCCAAGCAACATGAGTGAGAGAGAGAGAGACAGCGCCGGGGAGGAGAAGGAGGAGGAGGAGGAAACGCAACGGACAGATATGCGAAAATGAGCAGCGAGATCAGCAGAGATCTAGACAGGCAGACAGAGTGTGAGAGAGTGAGAGAGAGAGTGACGATGTGCGGGAATCGACGCAGCCTCGCACGATTTCAGGATCCCCGCGGCGACCTGCAACACTGAGCCATGCCATGCAGACATCACCGTCGTCGATTGCCGCGGCAACCACGAGATCTATGAATGAATGAGACGAAAGAGAAGGAGGAGGAGGAAGGAGGAGGAGGGAGGAGAATCCCATCGCGCACCATCATCCATTTTTGCTGCTGCTCCAGCTCAAGCTCGATTCCCTTCCTTCGTGGTGGGGTATTGAATGAATGCCCTGGATCCCCACCCAGCCCGACAGGAAAGGAAAGAGAAGGGAGAAGGGGGGATAAGTTAGATTCAGCCATCACTGGGTGAGGAAGAATCCTCTCTCTCTCCCTCATGGGAGTGTGCTCCTGCTGCTGCATTACCTGCATTGCCTGCCCTGCCTGCCTGCGTGGTGGCGGTGGTGGTGGTGGTGAGAATGGACACTTTGCTTGATGGAGCCGCCTGCTGTCATGGCATTTACCCTCCCTGGTCACTCCTCCTGGAAGCAAAAGTAAGACAGACAGACAGAGAGAGAGAGTAAGAGGGAGTAGTAAGAGAGTAGTAGTACTGTCGCGATTGCACTTATATAATACGCGTTGGGACTCGGGAGTTGTGTCCCTCCTGAGCCCCATACTTCTTCACTGAGGGTGATCAGTGGCGGTCCCCATCGCCTCTCTGTATGGGGTTGCACCAGCAGCTACAGCATGGACACATGAAAGGTGGAACATGTGAGTCAGTAGTACAACGGGGGGAAGGGCCATGTCCTGCGCCTCTGCCGTTTGGCAGCGGATAAACCCAAGTGTGCTAATGGGGGAAAAATCAACTGAAAAACATAAAGAAATAATTAAATAACTCCGCTGCTGCTTTCGGCTTTGATCGATACCTTACACAAAAACCCGTTGTGGGCTTTAGAAGGCTTTAGGGGGAGTCATCATCAGGCTGTGGCGCGAGAGGATTTTGTCACAGTCTGATGATGGGGTGTTAGCAGCTTTGCTTCCTATATTGCGCTAGTGAGAGTTCATTCACTCTGTCATTTTCTAATGCCGAGCTTCTTCTTGTCTCTGTCTCCGTCTCTCTCTGTCTCTGTCTCTCTTCTGCGAGTCTGCTGTTGTTTTATCTTTCACCGCGCCCCTTTTCTGCGTCGGCTCATATCTCATCATGGCATGCGCACACAGAGCATCTGAACCACGCTCTATTCTGATTCTGCTCAGGACTTCTGAAGCTGTTCTAACTGATGCACTTCCCTTGCTTTTCTTTCAAATCAAAGGTAATATAATAAAGTCGAGTTAAATTGTGTCTTCGAAACAAAAATTCTCTTTCGTACCTTCTTATCTGTTTTTCTTTTTCTGGGTGATCTCCAGAGACCCCCCTTCCACATGCAGAAAGCTTCATCCGCTTCAGTGATCATAGGTTGAGAGGTAAGTCTCACCTGGATTACGTATCTCGGCAAAGCTGATATGGACTCAATGACGCTAATTCTTAATGACAAAATATATAATTGTTGGAAAGGGACCTGATGGGCAGGGCTTTGCACTTCAACTACCCCTTTTCTTTGCTGTTATTCTAATCGTTTATCCTCTCAAGATCTGATAGGCACTCGGCTGACAGTGCTGCCGATCAGCTGCTGTTAGATGACTATGAGACATGAAGACCTACACGAGACCCAGCTAGTGTGAGAAAAAACCTTTACTCATGCCAATGTTTATTTTTATTTGCATTTGCATTTAAAAGCTGCAATTTGTCATGATACGCAGGACTGATCGAATTGAAACAAGATGAAATGACATCCTTGCAATTTGAATCCTCAAAGCTGGAGTCGTTAGTGGTCTTTGATCTGGTCTTGAGTGTCTTCAAAGCCACCTGCAATTGCACGCAACGCATTTCCTACAGGGTTCCTGAAAAATTGAAAGTTGAGTTTCGGAATCAACTACTTCGACACCAACGTCGGCACATCTCATTTTGCCCGTGTTTCATACTCGCCTTCCGACATCTGCAGGGATCGAGATCTTCGACACAACTCATGCGAGACAGTTTCATCAAAGTTATACTAGTAGTATCTTTTCCCTACTTTTTTTATATATATATATATATATATATAAGGCCTCAAATAGCAAATGAATTTATGCAACTTGGAATTTATAACTTTTTTCAATGTACTTAGAGTTTGTGATTGTTTAGAAAATCACTAATCCTTCATGTCTACTTATAAGAGTATTACTTGAATAACACTTTTATATTTAAGTTTTGATTTTTAGATAAGTATTGAAAAAGTAAGGTAACATATTATAAGAAAATCAAAATCTAAGATAAAATTTGGATTTTATTAAAGTTGCATTAAACAAAATAATTTCTAATGTGTATTCTGAAAATTATAAAAACGTGTTATTTGTAAGCTGCAAAGAATCCTTACAAGATATTATTTATTAAAATATGTTTATGAATTCTTGCTAAAAATAACTTCTTACATTCCATTAAATCAATATATATATATATATATATATATATATATAGTTTTAATATTTTATTCTAAAGTTTTAAAAATATTTAGTTTTAATATTCTTATTTTTTTTAGTACTTGTTTTATGTTTTGGATTGTATTTTTTAATTGTTTTACATTTAACATGAAATATCTTTAAATTATTACAACTACAAACTAGAAATAAAAAGTAGAAATATATAAATATAGCCAAGAGAATTTGGAGTTTGTGTGCATTTTTCTTGTGAAAATTTTGTCTTTAATTGTATTGGGCAAGCCTTAGATTTCAAGAAAATCCTACTTAATGAATACCTTCCCAATGCCTTCAACCAAGTTCAAACATTTTAGTCTTGAGAGATACAAGTGCATCTATTTGGTCTTTTGAACACAACTTAATAACAAGATGATTTGCCGAATTTGATCCCCTAAAGACCTCTTTTACACCAAAGGAGAAACCTTGTTGTGTTGGAACACTCCAGCCCTAAGTTCACATAACACTCACTAGACATGTAACCCACTTTGCCAAAATGAATGCTCCCCCACCCCCCATCTTCTCCTTAACTCACACATACAATTTCTTAGTAACAGCAAAGAAGAAAACTCTATTTGCATTTTAAAAGAGAAACAAACAAATGCACGCAAAGAAATAAACAAAGACCACACTCCTTTGCATCCATAGCCACACCCTAAAATTGACTTTGACAACTTCACCAAATTGCTTTGGGATTTATATCCCCTTGTGATCCTTTTTATGATCTTCATTTTTGCTGCTTTGAGATTGAGCTTGGCATGGAGGGTATTTGAGATGAGGAAGGAGTGTAGAAGTGTCATCCATGATATATGACTGGTCAAAAAAGAAAATAAATAAATATACAAGTGAGAATTGTGCAGAGGCAGCTGGTGGAATTAATTTTTGTGAAAGAATTGTTTTTCCTAGTTTGTGAGGGCTTTCTTTGCAATGCATATTTTTGTTTCTTGCCATGTGGTGGTTGCTTGAGTTCAATCAAATTTCTTATGTAGAATGATGATTTTGGAGTAGGAAACATTGTCCTGGCTCAACTCAATTGCATCACTTAACTTTCGTGCACTTAACTTACTACATGAATATATTTTTACAAATTAAAACCAACATTTGGGTTTAGGAATATTTTTCACTTCAAAAACATTATTTTCATGAAGTACAATAAATACTTTCAAACTTACAAGAGATATTTTGTGAAAAAAAAAAAAAAAAAAAAAAAAAAGAGAGAAAGAAAGTTTGCATGTAAAAGGTTCTTCTAGTAACATTTTATTTCATCATATCCATGCATCTCTTGCACAATTTGACAAATAATAACATTAGTTGATATTATAAGGTGTATTCAAAAGAAATTAAAAAAATTAAGTATTTTGGAATTTAATGACCACTTTGTATGTGTTAGTTTTTTTTTTTTTTTTTTTTTTTTCCTTAATAAGGAGAAAATAAACTTTATTTTTAGCAAAATGGGAATGTTTTGTAGATACTTATTATATTTTTTTAATTACATGATATTACAATATGAGATTATTAAATTTGAAAGAAAAAGATGAGTGTTAGAGATAAATTGGCTTGTAAAGAATCAATAAACAATCTGATAGATGTATTTTATGTAAAGCAGGTAAACAGAAAGAGAGTACTATAAGATACACTATAAGAATGTAAGAAGTTGATTGTATAAGCTATTGGCATACTAGTTTTGATTTTTTTTTTTTAAAAAAAAATCGTTATAGTTACTTTGTTATATATATATATATATATATATATACATATAATTCATCTTGAAATGATATATAATTTTTTTGGTATTTTAATTGATTACTTATAATATAGATGACTCTTTAATCCCTTCTAGCATTGCATTAACATTCATAAAAAATAAAAATAAAAAAAAATCATAACTTTCAACCACAATATACACAAATATTAGTAATGATATTTAATAATATATATATTTTTTAGTTAAATGACTAATTTTTTACATCTTTTTAAGCGTGAAGAGAGAAACCAAAGACCTAACTTCAAAAAGCATAACAGAGTGATGCATCATAAAATTATTGAGAGCATTAAATATAGCCAGCACTCTATATGATATTTACTATAGTCTATAGTAAATACTATAGCTACAATATTTGGATTGAAGTAGGGAGGAATTGTTTATCCTCTTTACTTCTCCTCTTGTATATGTGATACAACCAGATCAATAGACTTCTGTGAAAAACTCTCTTGTGTGTGTGTGTGTGTATTACTTACTACTACTCTTCTGTGTGTATATATATTACTTACCACTATTCTTGTGTGTGTATATTACTTACTACTATTCTTATGCGTGTGTGTGTGTATTACTTATTACTACTCTTGTGTGTGTATATATATATATATATATATATATATTACTTACTACTACTCTTGTGTGTGGGTATATATATATATATATATATATATATATATATTACTTACTACTACTCTTGTGTGTGGATATATATATATATATATATATATATATATATATTACTTACTACTACTCTTGTGTGTGGATATATATATATATATATATATATATATATATTACTTACTACTACTCTTGGGTGTATATGTATTACTTACTACTACTCTTGTATCTTTCTAAACATTCTCAACATGTCATTTATACAACTCTCTTTTACATACTATGACGATTTTTTTATTCTAGACTTGACTCTTCAAACTTATTGCTACTCCTGCTCCTTGTTTGACTCACAATCTTACTGCACTTCTTCTTGGTCCCTCACATACTAGCTGCTTGCTTAGAGCACTTGATCCACTCTCTGCATTGCTTGCTTAAAATACTTGCTCCAACCTAGCTTCCCTACTAAGCCTCACAAACTATTGCCAAACAGCCGCCAAACTACTACCAAACATTAGTTGCTGCTTCCTACCGACCCTCCCTTTGACTGCCGCTGCTGCTGACCGCCAATTGCTACTCACCCTATTGCTAATGCTACTGCTATCTTGCTACTATTCTACTGCCACAATCCACAACCCTATTAAAAAAATAATAATAATAAATAAAAATTAATTAATTAATATTTTTGACTTCAAATTCAAGTTTATCATTTTATTTGACTTTATATTTTAAGGTACCTTTTATTCAAATTTTACTACTTGATCTTATATTTTCTTTACAGATTTATTTATAATGAGTGCTTCAACTTCTTCAATTATTTCTACTATGGTTTCAACTATTTTTAGTATATCCTAATATTTTTAAGCTCTTTTATTTCTACCATTGATTGTAGATGGAAATAATTATCTATTATGGACAAAAATGGCAAAAGAAAATTTATTTGCAAAACAACTTTTGCATGCCATTATATTTGAAGAATCTCTTACAATAATTATTTCTATTTTTCTTGCTATCCATTGGAAAGCACTTCTTCTTCTTCTTCATCATCTTGTACTTGCATTACAACATCAATATTTGAAAATGGAAGATCCTGTAGAATTTTGGAAGAATCTTTAATCTAAGTTTAATCATCAAAAGACCATTTTCCTTCTACATGCATATCATAATTGGACACATTTATGTATTTTGGATTTTTTAAATTTAAATGCTTTCAATAGTGAAATATATAGTATTATCTGAAAATTACGATTATGTGGACAAAGCATCTCTGAAGAAGAAATGATTGAGAAAACTCTCTCTACATTTCGTCTTGTATCTGTTGTGCTTGTACAACAATACATGAACATGAAATTTCAGAGTCATTCTGATCTCATGTCCTATCTATTTCTTGCAGAGAAGCAAAATGAGCTACTCTTGTGCAATGCAGAAGCTTATCCTATTAGAACCATAGTTCCAGAATCTCATGCACTTAATATTTCAAAGTCTAAAAAAAAATTATATAAACATGGAAAACGTGCTCATAAGCATCAGGGCAGTCGTACTCATGACCATTTCTACCTATATCAAAAGAATAAATATTATACTATTAATTATAATAAAAAAAAATTAGAGATGTGTTCTTGCCATAAGTGTGGAATGATTGGATATTTAGTACATGGATGCCATATTTTAGAATATTCTATTAGAATATTTTATTAAAATATTTTAAGAAAATAAAAAACTATAAGTTGAGCCTCGCGAAGTTCATACCATAGATGCGTCAATGGATTCAATTGGTGTTGATGACTTAGAGGCTTATATGAATGATAAAACCTCTAATGATGAATCAAATGATGCACTCATTGATTCTGCAACAATACATACTATCTTGTGGGATAGACGATTTTTTATTGAAAAATCTTCAACTTGGCAAACTAAAAATATGATGACCATGGCTGGAACAAATGTATTTTATTTCCAAGAGGGCACAACGATGGTAAAATTATTTGTGGGTTCCATCATAAAATATAAATATGTGATATTTGCACCTTCAGCACCTTGGAGTCTGATCAACTACTGAAATGTGCATATCAATGGTTATCACGTCTCAACCTCCATTTTAAATTAAAAAAAAAAAAAAAATTGGTTCTTGTGAAGAACCATAAAGTTGTTGAAAAGGCTTTTACTACAGAAAATGGTTTATACCGAATTATGATTTGGCCTTCTATTATATTTAATTTTTTATCATTTATCACAGAGAGTCGTGTTTCTCTCTAGCATAGACAATTGGAACATCTAGGATCTACATTATTTAGAAAGATCATTCCACGTATAACTGGGCACAATTTAAAGCCTATAGATGTAGACTCTATGGAATTATATTGTGCATGCGTGTAAGGTAAGATGATTACTCGGCCTTCAATTTGGAAACTCCCACAAGAATTACTACCAATGCTTGAAAGATTGCATGGTGATATTTGTGGTCCTATTAATCCAATATTAGGACCATTTCGTTATTTTTTTGTCCTTATTGATGCATCACATAAAAAATCACATGTTTCTTTATTATCAACTCGAAACATGGTGTTTGCTAATCTTATATCTATGCTTATTTATTTTTAGGCATATTTTCTTGATTATCCTATAAAAATATTGCATATGGATAATGCCAAAGAATTTGCATCAAAGTCTTTTGAAGACTATTATATTGCAACATGAATTGAGTTGACATATTATATTCCATATGAACATGCTCAAAATGGACTTGTAGAGTCATTTATAAATCGTATACAATTTATTACCTGGCCACTCTTTCTTCATGCAAATTTATTTACATCTATGTGAAATCATGCAATTTTACATGCTGTTGCATTAATATGCCTCCGTCATTCTTCTCTTGAAATTGTTTCATTACATGAGCTTATTTTAGGTCATATTTCAAATATATCTCACTTACAAGTATTTGGTTGCCATGCTTGGATTCTGGTACCAAAACCTCAACGGCATACCATTGGAGCTTATCAACAAAAAAGTATATATGTTGGTTTTGATTCACCAAGCATTATTTATATTGTTGATCCATCAATTGGCACATTATTACGTACACGTTTGTAAAATTGCCATTTTGAAGAGAATGTATTTTCATCTCTTCAATGAGGAGTATCCAATCAACAAAGAAGTAAAGTACTTATATTTGAAGTATTAGAAACACTTACAATGAATCCTGATGCTAAGACATCTTTGGTTGAAACTGAAGTTGCTAAGATTTTGCATCTAAAATGGATTTCAAATGAAACACGTAATGGCTTCAATGATGTACCTAGAATTACAAGAGTTCCTATTAATGAAGTTCAAAATGCTCCTACTTAAATTGCAGTGCCACTGACTATAATACCTCAAGTTATAACAACAACAACTAAAAGAACTCTTGGACCACATAGGCAACCACGTAAGAAGAAAGTTATAATATTGACTAATCATGATATTATTTCTCAAGAAATTGCGACTCATCCTAGAAGACTATGAATTCATGATGATATATTTATGTATAATGTACCTTCAATTCCTGTAAAAAATAATCTTGGAATTGGAAGGAATAAGAAAAAATTGAATAAAGAATTATCTATTTTGTATTATACTACTAACAATATTTGGGACAGACCATCTATTATGGTAGATGAATCATTTGCATGTATGATTATAGAAGCCCTTTCTTATGAGGAAGACAATCCTGAACCTCAAACCATCGAAGAAGCGATGTATTGCTCTAATTGGTCAAAATGAAAAACTGTTATTGAGGAGGAGTATATCTCTTTGCGTAAGAAGAAAGTCTTTGGTCCAATTGCAAACACTCTTACATCTTATCCTGTGGAATATAAGATGGTATTAATATATAAGCAAGATGCTCAGGGTCAAATAACCTGCTATAAAGCTTGTCTTGTTGCTTAAGGATTTACTCAACAATTTGGCATTGATTATAAATCTATATATTCTCTAGTCATGGATTCAATTATATTTCGATATATTATTGGAATGGCAGTTCATGCCACCCTTGTGATGTATTTGATGGATGTAGTAACTGCATATCTATATGGTTCTGTTGATACAAATATTTATATAAAAGTTTCATCTGGCTTAGAAATAGGAACTCTAAATGGACATGCTCCAAAATAATATCATGGTATTATATTATGTAAGATCTTATATGATTTAAAACAATTCAGATACATGTGGTATCAATGTCTTTAAGATTATTTAATTACACATAAGTTTATAAGTGATCCATTAATTCCTTATTTATTTTTCAAATGAGATAAAATTGGTTTTGTGATCATTGTTGTATATATTAATGATCTTAACTTAGTAGGAACTACATTTGTATATGTTGCAGCTACTAACCTACTTATATATGAATTTGAAATAAAAATTCTAGGAAAAATAACTTTCTACATTGGTCTTCAAATTATGCATCTCACAGATGGTAGCATTTTTTTCTACGAAGTAATATATATTAGACAAATCTTATAGAGATTCAATATAATTGATGCTTATCCATTGTCCACACCAATGGTTGGACGTGGTCATGATGGTCATGATCCATACCATCCATGCAATGAAGAAGAGGGAATATTGAGAGATCAATATCCATATCTCGCAGGAGTTGGAACACTTTTATATTTGGCTACATCTACAAGACTAGATATTGTATTTACAATTAGTATTCTTATAAGACATAGTACACGTCCAACTTTAGGATATTGAAATGACATCAAACATTTATTACTTTATTTAAAAGGTACTAAAGACTTGAAATTATACTACACATAATCTTCAAATCTAAAATTAGTTGGATATTGTGATGCGAGATATAAATCTGATATTGCAACAGCTAAAGCTCGAATAGGATATATATTTTTAAAACATGGAGCTGTAATATCATGGAAATCAATGAAACAAACAATAACTGCAACTTCATCCAACTATGCAAAAATTATTGCCTTATATGAAGCATCTCAAGAATGTATTTGGTTGCAAACAATTGATAAATTCATTCAAATAACTTGTGGATTTTTATATGATGATTCTTCAACTATCTTACATAAAGACAATAGTGCTTGTATTGCACAGATGCAAGTTGGTTTCATTAAAGAAGACATGACAAAGCATATTTATTCAAAGTATTTTAGTTATATCCATGATTTGATTATTGATGAAGCACTTATAATTTAAAAAATTAAATTTACAAATAACCTTGCTAATCTCTTCACCAAAGCTCTTCCATTGTGCAACCATTGTTAACTTATTTATGGCATTGATATGCAGTGACTTGCTTTTCTTGAATAAGAAAGTTAATGAACTCTTTAAATAATTAAGAAAAATGATGTTGTACTCTTTTTCCTTCATCTATAGTTTTGCCCTTAAGTACAATAAGGTTTTCCTAGATAAGATTTTAATGAGGCAATAATTATTCATCTTGCGAGATTACAAAAAAGTGTAGATCATAATTCTATACAAATTTTATATTATGTAAATATTATGATGAACAAGGAGGAGTGTTGAGAGCATTAAATGTAGCCGGTGCACTCCATAATATTTATTGTAGTCTACAATAAATACTATAACTATAGTATTTGGAATGTAGTGGAGAGGAACTATTTATCCTCTTCCCTTCTTCTCTTGTATATATGACACAACCAGATCAATAGACTTGTGAGAGAAATTCTATTGTGTGTGTGTGTATTACTTACTACTACTCTTGTGTCTTTCTAAACATTCTCAACAAAAATCACCTTATTGTTTTGGTAGAAACACAGTAACAACAAATTGAGGAAAGACTCATAACTTTAGAATATAAATAAAACAAATCAAAACAAAACAAAGGGTGCTTAAAACAAAAGGATATATATATATATATATATATATATTTCTGTGAAATTTCATATATTGTTTTTCCAGGAATATTTTTCATTTCAAGGAATTCCCTTCTATTATTTACAAAAACATTATATTATTTTCGAGACTCAACTAACAAATTGTGATTATTACCACAGTCGATGCAGGAAATAAATAAACAAAATAAAATAAAATAAATCTATAGCCAATATAAAGACTTATTTATGTTTCTTTGATTGTTTCTAAAAAGAAACGCACCCTCACATCTCCATATTCATTCATTCATTCATGCATTCAATTCTATGCTGGTACATATTCATGTCAAAAATAAGACGAAAGTTTGACGTCACGTTAACCCCTTCTTCAGCCATTCATCCTTCATTCATTCATTCATTCATAGGTGGGGGTTATCAAACCCCTCCAAGTCCATGTTTACTTACCCCTGCAATAAATAAAGGCACTAACATTGTCCGGCTTCGTATTAAAACCCAGTGTAGACCTCTCTCATCAATGTTTCAAAACCATTACTACTACTTCTGCAGCCTCTTGCACCCAATCTGGCCTCTTGATGGACGTCGCTCGCAGGATGCATGCACCACGCTTCACATTCAACAAACAAACAACCAAACAAACACACACACACCCACACAAAAGCAAACATGCAAACATCGATGGGTGGGTGGGTGAGTGAGTGAGTGAGTGAATGAGTGTTGTAGTTTTGAGTTGTTTGCAGTGCCTTTCTTTCTTTGCGCATGTGGGATTCGCAATAAAGCGGGCTGAGACGTGTGTATGTATGCCTGAGTCAATTCTTTCCTCCTGCACACAATTCCCCTCACAATGACAAACCAGTCTTCAACCGGCTTCGAAGTGGTGTGCTCGGTACCTGGTAAGCATAGTAAGCATGAATCACATATGCTTTGAATCAAGTGTCTACGATGAAAGGGTGTGCGGTGGTGGTGGTGGTAGAGATGGTGGGAGGCTTGAGAGTTGGCGTGAACAAGTGCATCGTCAATTTGGCACAAGAGATCACATTTTGTGATGTTTCAAATTTGATTGCTGTGAAAAAGGATTCGTTGGGATTTGTGGATTCTGAAAAGCACCTCGTGCAGATGTTTTTTTGGACGCATTTGTGTTCGAATCTGTTCGTTTCTGCATTCCTCCGGCACACTGTGTGTCTCTCCACATCAATTAATTCCATGACTTTTGTTTGGTGAATCTTAGCATCTATGGAGTTGAAAACTTCATGGAACTCCGGGAACAATGCTGTTGGATTCGCCGCATTGGACTTGAAGATGATGAGGGTGAAACCAGCAGCAAAGGTTGAAAATCCCAGTCTTTCAGTTTCTGACGAGTGCCGAGAGTTCACATGTTAGTTTAGTAAGATTTTTTTTTTTTTTTTTTTTTTTTTATCTATTACGATTATTATTATATATAAAGAAAGCCATGTAAGTTTCTATTTGCTTCCTAATTTTTTTGTTTTAAAGTTTTTAGCAATTTTGACATTTATTAGTATTTTGGTTGATTTTAATTTGGATTTTTTCTACAAACATAGGTATGAAGACATTGTCTACACCTTTTAATGGAATTAAAATTTTGATTATCCTAGATATGGTAAGTAGCTTATAAGGTAGATTCATACACATAAAATGCACATTACTACAAGATTTTGTAGCCAAATATGATAAATAAGATCAAAACATAGTCAAAATATTGTTTTCTAGTAATAGTGTGTTGGAAGTCTTAGTGATTATAATTTAAGTACTTAATGTAGATTTCTTTAATTTTTATTATTTTAGAATATTATTATAATATCTTTTAATATGACCTAAAAATAGATTCTTTGGCCATTAATATCTTTAAAAATATTAAATTATTACATTGTATAAAATTTCAAATCTTCAATTAAATATAGAATTTGTAGAAAATAATATAAAGAATTTTATTTCAGTGTTTTAAGATAAAAAATAAAAAATTATATTTATTGAAACAAAGAAATTTTAAATAAAAATAAAAATAAAAATAAAATAACTTCTACATTTTGTTGATTTTTTTATAAAAAAAAAAAAAAAAAAAAAATACTAAAATTCTACTTATTTCTTTTCTACTTGTTTCTTTTCTACTTAAATTCTACTTGTTTCTTTTCTCTTCTAAATATTCTACAATTATTTTATACAATCTTTTCAGTTAGTTTTATTTTTAAAATGATTTTAAGGCTAATTTATAGATTATTGAAAAATAAAAAATATTAATTCATTATAAATATTTGAAAAAATTATACAAAAGTCATGGATTCTACCATTTTAGTAGAAAAAATCCTATGAAGTCTACATAGATTTTAATTCTATTTCTAATTCTTTTTTTAAAATATATTTAAGCTATAATTATACTTAAAAGAATTTTTTATATTAAATTTATATTTTACTTAAGGTTTAAGGTAATTTTTTATTAGAATCTATGATACTTAAACATATCCAAACCATTTGTAAAACAAGAAAAAATATTTTGACTAATTTGACTATAAATTTGTAATGATATTTAGTTGTATTTGAACCATAAATCAAAGCTTTTTCCTAAGTTCATATTGTAGCATCTTTCAATTAGATTTAAATTATATAATTACTTATAATAGTATAATTTGTTCTGACATGAATAAGTTAGTACATGAATCCAACCCTGATGCATATTTTGCCTCTTCTAATTGAACTTTTATTTGACATATCCAATGCAACTTTTGCTATTCAATATTAGACTATCTTGGACAAAATACAATCAACATTTGCTAACCAATTAGATAGTTTCTTGTGTTCTTAGAACACAATCAATTCACAATAAGAGGTTTCAAACATGTCACTTTTGCAAAACCAAATAATTGAGTTTCAACACTTTATATTTTCAAAATCACTCAAAATGTCACCATTCAAACTTTATTATCCTTGATATTACTCCCTAATTCAAACTTTATTACTCCCTTGGTTTGGAGTCAAAGAGAGAAGAGAGGTTTGGAGTCAAAGAGAGAAGAGAACTGAGGCAAGTAAAGCAGTTTTTGATATTTGTTCCGCTCCTCTTTTGATATTTTGATTTCAAAATCACCTACCTCACAATGTGGGTGATTTGGTGAAGTACCAAGTGATATTTTGAAATATCATGAATTACTTTGAGCAAATATCACAGGTGAAATATCACCCAAAAAAACCATGTTTGAAACCCCATAATGTAATTCTAATGTTTGGTTGCAAGGATGCAAAAAAATGTCTTTATAGTTAAGACCTTTGACATTGTGACCAAGGCAAGTTAATGCAAACATTCACTGTGAAATGCAAATCACTGCAGTCTCTCCTCACACAAACAAACAGTTCTCACTTCATATAAGTAGACTCCAGCAGAGTAGTTCCAATCGGCATTTAAACCACAAACAACATGCCCATGCCTACACACTAATCAGCTCAAATTACCCAAATAAGTGAGACTCCCATTTGTAGAAACTACATCTCAAAAAGACTATCAGACGACTTACAAAATAGTTGACAGATTTGATACGTTTTCTCAATAAAAAGAGAGGGCTCAACTTGAATGGTCACAGTGTTGATTAATAAACAAAAATACATAAAGCATTAACCAAATGAAGTTATGGAGTTAAATCCACAGCAGCAGAGATGTAGATGCAGTACTTGCAGCAACAATCAAGTGATATCGAACTGACCATGCACGTGAGCATCTGTTAACTTGCTCTCTCCTGATTTTGTTTTCTGTTTTTCTTTCTTTTCATTTTCTTCTTTTGAGCCACATCAGGGATAAGTTAGAATCTGTGTGGTGAGTGTGTGTCTCTGTTGCTCAGTCGATGTCACCACGTGCCCAATGTGAAACTTTGCCTTACTCGGAGCAGAACTTCGTTCAGTACCTTATATATGAAAATTAACCATCTGATTTCACACCAGGATTCCACTGTATGATTCAGAGACTGGATAACTCAAATTAAAAATAAATAAAAAATAAAAATAAAAAGTCGGAGGTTGTGGGAGGGCTTTGATCATGAGAAAAAAAGCAACGCGCTTGCGCTAGGAAAATTTCCATGCAGGCTAGGCAAATTGATCTCTACGGCTGAAACGAAAAAGCAGACTCTGGTGAATATCTCACTAATGGCAATCACGATGGAAAGAATTTGGGGACAGATTAGAAGAGAAAAATTCGACAATGTCGCTCACCAAAGGCAACTTTTGAGAGCTAGTCCAAAACTTTGAAACATCGGTAACGAACCAGGGTCGAGCGGCCAGGCAACTAGCCCCGTCACGCATCGAAAAGGAAGAGGTAGCAGGGAGCGGTGTGCCTTCGGGGCTTTCCCGTCTAGATCGTCTTTACACCTACTGCTTCGAGTCTGCGCTGCCTGCTTTACCAGCTTTTCAATAATCCTAAGGGGTGCCGGATCCATAAAAAATCCTCTCCCCCCCCCCCCCCCCCCCCCCACACCTGTGACGCAATCATCCTCGCCATGCGGAGCAGTCAGGAATTCAGAGCGGGTAAGTTGAACGGTGAGAATGGCTGTTGATTTGCCTCGGGCGAAAGCGTCAGCGGAGATTCGGTGGAAAGGTGGTGCTCGAAATAGCGGAGAATTCTTGACGCGGACAGAACGAATTACAAAGTGGAAACATTGGCAAACCCTGTCGCTGATATCAGCCGAGCAAAAGTAATCTGCTTGTCAGAGGTTATACATGCACATTCTGTTGTAGGGTGACTGCTACCTTTCGCTTCACTGGATACGAGTGACATGTTGTGTCTGCTCACCGTGGCCTCGCATGCGACCATTTCTCTTGCATGGATGGAAAAGAATACTAGGCATGCGTATTGAACAAAAATGAAAATACTGCAGCAAGCAACTGCTATGCACATCCCTCAGTGACCTTGTCTTTTGCTCAAGCCGACCACCATTGCTTGTCACAAACGTTTCCACGAACAGTCACCGAAGTATCAAATGATTTTGCTCAATAACCATAAGAAGCGTGTTAAGATAAAAACATGCATAGAATATGTAGGCCAGGTTCTACTCGGAAAGAATCAATGCACATCCCAAACACTCCAGTTAATGAAAACATTAGCCGAGGCAACAAGTGCAATTGGACGTGACAAAAGTGTATTGTGAGGAAGGGGAGCGCTTTATTATCCGGCGTTTATGTTTCTCGTATCTATCGTACAACACAAAGGGGAGAGACTAGTAAGGTTGTGCCTTGACTCCCAATCTATAACATTCTTAAGCCTGGGCATGACTGCAAATGTGTACTCAACTCATGGGGATTTTAATTCTACACTACACAATCTAACCTGCTGATGCCTGGCAGACGGGAGGCAGTTTGCCTCAACCAACTCAGCAGGTAACGCTACAAAATTTGGTGGGGGACACGGGTCGACTGTGAATGTTCAAAAAACGGTGACGGGTAGCGACCTCCGGGAGGCTCCCACAGTGAATGTTACCTCATATCCCCCAGTTCTAGGACAATCAATCGCTAAGTTCCGCAAGGTTGAAAGAATTGGGAGGGAATGAATGTATGGGCAAGATTGCAACAGTCCAGGCGCTCAAGTGACAAGAATATCTGCGGCATTCAACCATTCGAGACTTTCGTTCTGATCAGAACCGAAAGCGAGGTCGCCAATGTCGCCCTCCAGAAATTCCAACCCGGCTGCGAAGTCCAGTCCCTCAGTGTTGGTGACATCCCCAGCAGGGAAGTCGAACAAGAAATCGTCGGATAAGAAGACTTCGCCAAGGTCGCAACAGCTCTCCACTTCCTTGTGGCAATTGGTCTCGTTGAGGCTGTCAGAAAGGTCGGACTCTGAGTCGGAAGAGTTTTCTGAGCTGCTCGCAAAGAAACTTTCGGTTACGGCGGCAACTTGCTTCGGAGTCATGTATTCCGGTGTCGAAAAACTGTCGGCCTCGCTTTTCACTGAGGCGTCGACATCGCTAGAAGATGGCTCGCAAGCCGTGAGGCTGGAGCATGGGGATCCTTCGGACTCGTCCAAGCTCAAGGAAGACGGCGAGCACATGAGATAACCACAGTCTTCGTTCAAATTGTCGAAAAGGATGTCTTCGCTCATGATGTCTTCCTCAATGGTGTCGCAGGAGCCGAACATTTCCATGTCCTCATCCTCGCCACGCGACACACACTGCTCTTCTACATCTCCAGCAATAATTCTTTCAACTTGCACAGAGCACATTGGCTTGGACACCGAATTCTTTGTCGAAGCCTGACGTTTGGTCGCTGGCTCCCTCACAACAGCCGATTCTTTCAAAGGTTCCTCCTTCTTAGCGCTTTTCTTCTGCGAGACATTAGACCCAGATGTGGTCGAGGTGTACTGCTCCACCTCGGCATCGGAGCTGAAATTCGTGTGAGCTTGCGGCCCCCGAATCTCCCGAGCAGCCCTGTCATACGCTTGCGCGGCCTGCTCCGCCGTATCATAAGTACCCAACCATAGCCGGACACCCTTAGAGGGATCCCGAATCTCGGCCGCCCACTTACCCCACGGTCTTTGTCTAACTCCTCTGTATTTGTGGGGCTTTCCGTCGGTGATTGCCGAGAATGAGGATGCCTTTGCTTGAGGCTTTGACCCCACTCGGGGTTTACTGGTAGACATTGAGACACTACGGGTCGCTTGCGAGGGCGCGACACTGCTTTTTGGAGTATTCACTGCAGTTACAGGTCGCTCGACAGCAGTAGCTAGCTTGGTCACCTTCTCCGTCGCTTTGGGAGCTTTCTTTTTAGATTGCCACGGTTTGTCATAAAAACTGGACGAGGCCAACATAGACTCGCTGTCAACTGGGCTGGCATAGCTGACGGAGCACTGCATTGCCTTCGCGATGAAGACGCTGTGGTAACTTGGGACCTCAGGTTCGTCAAGTTCGCTGTCTGACGACAGTTCGTCGGCAGCACCAAACTCGTTGGACATATGAATCTCCTGCACAAGTCTCCGTTGCGAATTTCGCAGAGAGCGGAAATTGTCTTCCTCATCGCTTGACGAATCAGTCGCGTCAGGGTCAGTGCAGATCACTCTCACTCTCTTCGGGCACTGTTTCGTCTTGATGTTTCTATTGAAACCTTCATCGTCAGACGAAGACGAAGAGTACTCCCGCTTCAGTGACTGTCCAGGCACCATTTTTAAACTCTTTCGCTTCAATGGAGAGGATGAAGACGCGTAAATGTCACTCCCTGGCATTTTTGTCTACTGTGATTGGATTCCTCTAAAACCCTCCGATTTCTGAATAGCAGGTCAACCTGCAATGTATCGTGCTTACCGCTACTTTCTTTATAAAAAAGAATCCTACTGCCTTGAACCCTCCTGGCTTACTGAGTAAAACTTTTACAGGTCTTAAACCCTCCGGTACAACTAGAGACGCAAAAGACTATAATTCCACCATGCACAGAAAGCTTCATTCTGGACCACCTCACGTCGCTGAAGTACTCAGTACTGATTTTACCTTCACCTACGATGACCAAAAATCTACAATCTTGCAGACACGTTTCCCTTTTCCACCCTCAACAGGTGGCTCCAGACACAAATCTAACAATGCTTTAAAAAATGCTCGGGTGATACGAGGTGTAGTGCCTCGCCGCTGAAAGTTCTTCGTGGTAGCTTAACTTTGCATTGCCAGAAAAAGGAAGAGAGATGACCAAAACTCTGCCGCTTAAAGCTGAGACTGCCACTGATGATACAACAACAACAACAACAACAACGAACCAAGCAGGCAGACAAGCTGAGGGGTAAAGACCGGGCAAGCAGGCAGGCAGGCAGGCAGGGCAGGGGAGTGGGAGCTTGGTAGTGATGATGAGGAAGACGTAGTGAGGGTGTGGCGGCTAGTCTTTCCGTGCTATATATGTAATGAGCACAACCGAGGGAGTGAGGAGAGCAGGAGTGACAATTTATGGAGCCAGCCTCAGGCTTCGCTTACACCCCCCCCCCCCCCCTCATGTTTGTGTCCTTCCTTACAAGTCCAGGTGGCTATAAATATAGCTACCATTTCCACCCAGAAACAGATAACAATAATATCTATCTCAGTCGCAGCCACGCCCTCACTGCGGCAAACGATCAAGTTCGCACCCCCACTTCCTCCCCCAATGTAATTTTCATCGTTGCTTTTTTATTTTTTTCCTATTTTACTACTGATCATGGATTTGAGTTTGATTCGACGTGATTTGGTTTGGGATAGGATACTATTGTTTGTTCCGCCCTACCCCAATCTGTTATTGCAGCATGGAGAAGAGTAGAGGTGGGAATGGGGTTGCAGAATTAGAAGGTTCAAAGGGGTCATATGGTGCCATTTCAGTGGGGTGTATTGTTCACCATGTAACACTGGTTAGAAAATGGGGAAAATAATAATAAAATAGAATTAACTTCTCTGTCTGTGTAATTTGTAATCATGATGAAGATGATGCTTTTTCGAGAAAAGAAAGGGAAAAGAAAAAGAGACATTTTCCTGTTGTTTGTTGGTAATTTCAGACACCTAATTTAGTGCTGTATGTGGAAGTTTGTACTGGAGACATGAAGATTTGAATAGAAATTGGCCAGTCTCAATTACACCTGGCATGGGTATGCAGTGGACTCTTTTTAATGTACTGAAGCATGGCATTTGAAAAGAATGAAAAAAGAAATGGTTCATCATGAGCCTACATGAGGATTTTTAAACTGCATCACATGCAACAAGGTCAAATTGTGTGCACTTTTCCCCCAGATTGGAGACTCTTTGGCCTGATTTTTAGGGTTCCTGAACTGGAGAATCATCCAAGACTTGGTCTTATTCTACATCCCCAATTATTCAAATATGGCTGCTTCACAAATTCAAATTTTTAACCATGAAGGGGGTTTATTATTGGAAGGGAAAAAGGATAGAGTGAGATTCAAATCCAGTGACTGGGGTGTAATTGACTCACATCTAACCTTTGTTTTTTTCTTTTTATTGCCTGTAGACTGTGTAAAAGCCAACCTTCAATGACACCCATCCAGTCCTGGCTCATACTTATTGCTAATCTACTACCCTACTACTATCAATTTTTTTGTTTTCTGACTGGAAGTGCTTATATTTTAATTCATGGAGACAGAGATTGACGCCTTTGTTGGAGTAACTTCTTACACAAGTCAAATCAGCCATATTGTCACATGTGGACACTGGTATCCCAAATCCCATAAACCTCTTAACTAGCACTAATGGAGATGCCCAAACTTTGTAGAAATCCCCATTCAAAAACTCACTTGAACTTCATTGTGTTTCACATTGGGATTTGGCAAGTGGCAACCTGAAAGTAGCCTGCCATTCAAGGTTGAAAGTATAACCCACTTCAATTCTCTCTACCCCAGTTCACAAGAGACTATGTTGACAACATTTTGACCAAGCATCAATATATATATATATATATATATATGTCTCATTTTTTTATTTTTATTTTATTTTGACCTAGGTGGATGTTAATTAAATGAATTTTGCACAGTTGCAAAACACAAGGAAAAATCATCACTCATCAGTATTGTTATGGTTGTATTTCCTTTAGTTTTGCCATCACAAATGAATCTTAAAAAAGAACCAAAAACTGCTGAAGTTGTCTGTGAATTTACAGCATATGTGTGTTGGTTCTTGCCAGGGGAGATCCTAAACAAAGTTTCAAATAAGTTGGCAAGATTCCTGCACTGCAAACGAGTATATCGAATCATTTTTATTTTTATTTTTTAAAAATTAAAAACTACAGGGATTTAAGGGTTTTGTGTAGTGATAATAAGAAGTTGGGATATGATTCTGTGGGTGGGTTATTCCAAAGCATAGTTAGGGGGCTACTATGGTTCAATTGGTATTGAATGCAGTTTTGCTTGTGGTTTTGTTGGCTTCATGGAGAAGAGAGATGCTTTTTAATTCTTACCAGAATTCAGGTAAAACTTGCATGGTCTGTACAGTAGATTATGTAATATGCTCTTCAGTATTGTACCCTGCCACCATCCTAACCCCCCACAATGCCAAGCATTGAAACCAGTGGATGGATTGAAGATAACAAAAGGAGGGGGGAGCTGCTGTCAAGGTTGGAAGATAATATCTCGCACAACAGAGCAGTTGCTGATCTGGCCAATAACTGAAGTAATTTATCATAAGGAAACAAACCAGAAAAATATCCAGAAAATGGGGGAAAAGAGGGAGGGGGAGAAGGAAAAGAAAGAAAAGGCGGCAGCAGTTAATCTGCCGGTCAAGTTTCGCCCCTAGAGTAGCTATAGTGAGTTGTTGGTGTCGAACACAAAAGATTACATTCTGTGGAGGAAGATCCAGGTGCGGAGGATCCAGGAGGTGGAGGGGCCAGTGCTCCTTATTCCGGGCATAAGAGTGCGGCTGTGGGGCGCGACGGAAGGAGAATGAGAGAGAGAGACAGAGTGGGGATTCACATGCTCTGTAATCTCACCGGAACTCTTGGTCGGTCCCTCACAGAGAAAGAGAGAGGGCCTCAAAAGGCGACTAGTGGCTCTTCTGTTGCACATCCATCGCTGCCAGTGGCGCGCTTGGTCTCGGCAAACTGAGGGGCTCCCCACTTGACACCGGCGACCATCGCCATTAATATGGCCTAACCAAACTCACACCTCCTTGGCACCAAGCGGGACTTCGCAAGGGTATATTAAACGCCGCCGTCGTGGGTCGGAACTTCGCCAGCGTGGGGAACTTCGGCCACCGCTGTGTGTGCCACCCAGGAACGGCCTCGAGCACCAAGGATCGGAAGGAGATCCGACGATCGCTGGTTCCGTGGGAGCGGTGACCCCACAAATCTTTGCGGGGAACTGCAACGCTGGCAGAGCGACGCTGGGATCAGCAGGAGACGTGTCAGCAGACGGTGTAGGAATTTATGCGTGAAAGCAGAAATTTGAGCCATTAGAATAATACCTTTTTTATGTTCTCAAAATTATTCTCTCAAGGTGTCGCTCCTTCTCCTCCTCGAAACCCTGTTTTCATGGTTGGCTGTGTGCGCTGTTGGTGGCTTGTTGACGGGTGCTCGACTACTGTAGCTATTCCATGGTCATGGGATAGTTGCAACACTTTTATCTGATCCGAGTTATGTTGCAAGGGCTTCCTACTCTTTTGAGCTTCTACAAACAGATAATGCGGTTATCTACACCGTGAAAAGCTGCATGGCCTTGAAATATGCAGGAAGGTGCAAAGTGATACGAACTGGGTGATTAGCAGAGCCAAGATTCCACCCTCTTTCCTGGCGTTCCAGATTCTCCTGGAGCCTCTTCTCCGGATGGACGCACCCCGCAACTTACAGATGTCTGCAGTGAACCTCCAGTGATTTCCTCTATCGCCATCTTTTGGGAGTAAACTATCGCGTCCTTCGAGAGGTGTCGCCATTCGCATGGGTGCCTCATCTGGTTCTCCCTATCTCTCCTGGCGACATGTGTTGCAGTCTGAATTAGACCATGCGCCGTGACCATCTGCGTCGCGACGAGGGCTAAAAAAGAGATCGGCCCAAAAACGTTTCCAGATTTGCTGGGGGTCGCTGGAGCTAACGGTGGCTTCATTCCTGCAGACGACGCTGCCTACGGCTTCCACCTCCTCGTGTGAATCAACACCGTCGAAGAAATTTGCAGAAACTCGCACCCTTATTTTTTGTGCAATAACTCAAGCAATTCACATGACATCTGTGGACTGATCCATTTCCAAGTTGACAGATCAATCACTGTTATGATCCATTCCTTCAACAAAATTCACATCGAAAAGTGAAAAAAGTCACGCGTTCTGTAGTTACTCTCCGTTATTCTTACAGATTACACCATCCACTCTCTTATCTTCAAACAATTGCCACTTTTGCTGAGCCGAGAGCTCAAACTTGTAAGGCCAAATGCAGATTGGAAAACTCATCCGGATGGAACCACCAATATTGACATTTTTTTCTTATTTTCTCAGATAAATAAATTCTGTGATAAGAACATGACCCTGACAGTGTCCATACTCCACAGGGAGTCAACACAGCCAATATATTCATGTACTGTTCTTGTTGTTTAAATCAACTGGTCAATTCAAAGATATGTAAACATGTGGCTTGCTCAAATTCAAACCTCATCTATTCAATGTCTTCAGATTTTGTGAGTGGGTTCCTCAAAGAAATGAAATCCAAGCTTTGAAGCACATGGAGCACAGATGGGCATCTATGGCTACAGGCCACTTTTTCTCTATGTATATTAGCACATATAAGAAGAAAAGGAAACAAAATCCACATCTGCCATAGAAGCATGGGAATATTAAAGTTCAATGGGCCCAGAAAGACAGGGGCAGCAGCACACCAATTTGCTGTGCCTGCCCATGTCCAGTTAATGAAGAAAGTCCACTGCTGCCTGGACTGCTCCATGCCTTGTTGGCAGTATGGCATTGACAATCACCATGTTCAAAAAAATTCATCTCAGAAGGACCAACCATCATTGGCTGTGAGTGGGGAAAGGAGCATTTTGTCAAAGGGGGGGGGGATATTGAGCATCCCCCTCCCCCTCTTGCCATAGTCCAAAATGCTGGAGATGCTGTTGGCTCATATCATATGGCAGTACCCAAGTATAATGAGTTTATTTTTTTTGTTTCAAAGTTTTATGGCATTTACATGTGTGGATTAACAAGTTGTCTGTGTACCACATACACTGTGAATGCAGCTGGAAGGCAGGCATCAGCTATTGGATTAGTCTTGACAATATCCACCCACCTGCCAATCACCAGGAAGGAAACCACTCTTGGTACCTGGATTGAGGAGCCATGTGTCTACAGAAGGAGTGCAGCACCATGGCCACCCATGTGGACTTCCTTGCAAGTTGATGTATCAATAGCAGCATGCCAAACATGAGAAAGAGTGAGAGAGAGAGGAATCCATGAGAAGTTTTAGCCAGTGCTCAATTTTGAAGCCCATCTGTGACTGGGGAACAGGTTTGGAATGACATGAGGATAAGGAGTCCTTTTTTTGCAACAAGGCATAATAGATAGATCTCTGTCTATTAGGGTTTGTGCAATTGTCCTAAAACCAACTTTGCAGATAATCTTTACTGCCAATTGCTGGCAACGTAAAGCAACCTGAAAGTCAACCAATCTTGTCTGAACAGCATTTCAAAGAGTTCCCTTCTGATAGCCAAAAAGGGGGAACATGATATTCATTCATTCATATTCCATCACGTTTTAGACGAAACCATCCATTTATAGGAAAACAACCAATTTTGATGCCCTAATTTTCACCTGTGGCTTTTAAAGTTATTTTTTTATGCAATGACGCAAACCTGACGAAGAATTGGACACCATAGTTGGGTCTGATTCCAGCTGCCTTCGCTCTTCTTTGATGTTCCGTGTTCGATCCTTGCTTTGTTTTCCAACAATTTCGTGAGCGGAAGCGTCGATGCCAGGACCATGTTGGTTTGTCCAGATGCGCACGCGCCTCTCTCAATCACTCCGCCAATGTACACTGACGAGTTGTCATCTTGAGCTGGAAGCCATCGCCCACTCCGTTCACTCAAAAGACTCATCGGGGATTTATCTTTCATCCATGCGAGAGTCGCCAGGCTGCGTCGGCCCACTTTTCCAGCGAATGCAGCCAATTTGTCGTCCTAATTCGCAGCATCCAACCCCACAGCTCGGGGGAAGGATATTAGCCCCGCTAATCTCATCAACTTTGTGTTTTTATATTTTTTATTTCCGCGGTGTTGACGTAGAGAAATGAAGGGGCGTCCATGAGTGAGGGGGTCCAAGTCTAGCAGGACGCAACGAAACAGCAGGCGGGTGCTCAGAATCGCTTCATGTTCCGCTGCTGCCAGCTCGTCTGACGCAGCGTCGGGCGCTAATTGGAGGACCCATCTTTACGATGCAACCCCAATTAGCAGCTAATTAGTTCGAGGCCATGAACGACAGAGTGAGGGGGGGAATTCGGCGTCGCTGGCAGGAACGGCGTCCCGCAAGGGTATATTTTTCTATATGTTTTTCTGCGGGGTTGGTATGGTCTTTTCTTGGGGGTTGATCCCACTGTGTGGCTCATATTTGAATTGAGCCTCTTAACTGGAGGAGGAGATAAGCATTTGAGCCCCATTTCAGCCCTCCCCCAATTCCCTTCCTTCCTTCACATGGGGATCATAAAAACACATGGGTCTCCAGTTGCAGGTGGGAATAGGGCCTTTTCGTGTTCCGTTAACTCCTTTTCACACTGCGTTGGGATTATCCCCAATGGAGGTTGTAAAAAACGCACTGGATGGAGGAAACTAGGACCGTAATTTTTATTACGTAATTACGAAAGTATGGTTTGGAATGTATGTATATATGTTTTCTTAATATTTAATTTATTTCTATTAAATATATATTTTTTTTTTATTTATTTGATAAACTTCCAATTTATTTTATTACAATCAAATTATGAAGTTGATGACCAAAGGTGGAAACTTGGTGGACACAATTGCAATGGATGTGTAAAGACTTTAGTATCATTGTGATGTTTAAAATAGTCGTAACCTTGAAAGCTTATGTTCCATTTCCTCACACATCCACATCCACATAGGTGTGTAGATACATATGTATGTTAAGTAATTATTCTTGAGGTAAATTTAATAAAGTTCTTTTTTGGTTGTTCAGCACCCTAATTTTTACTTCTGAGGATTTTTGAATGCTTTAGAAAACTTTATCCTATAGCAACTGGGAAAAAATTACTTTGATGCTCTTTGCAAGCTTGTGTAATAATACTACTGCCACTACTCTTATAATATTTTGCCACTTTGATAAACATAACCATGACTCATGAAAAATTTGAAGGGATTTCATTCATTTAGTTTTTTAATTTTTTATTATTATTGTGATGAATGTGGTTTAAAGTCTCAAAGGGATATTCTCATTCTTATTTATCCTTCTATTCACAAAAAACATATCTATATTTATAGAAATATACATGTATATATATATATATATATATATCTTATAAGAGTAGTGGCAAACACACAAAAAGATAAAATAATAAAATAACCTGGCAAACATCATAACCAATATACATACATATATATATATATATATATATATGCCAGTGGTATTATTCATCTTTCATACTAATGAATAGCTCGGAATAGCTTGGAATAATGAACAGCTTGGAAGACAGTGAGCTTACATTATTCTAAGTTGGTTTCCCACTTGGAAGCACACCCTGAAAGGAAAGAGAGTTAATGGAGATAGTTGTTCATGTGCAATTGATGTCTATTTCTAATTTTGATTTTTTCGTTGATGGGCTTCACAAAAGAAAATGATTATGCAACCTTCGAGAAGGAGGTCAAGAAAAAAAACAATTAAATAAATTTTTTTTTAGTGATTGCCATATAGCCTGTAAATTTTCCCACTGCCCCTTATCCACTCTGTCAGGTCAGAGTTCAGCAGCTGTTGAAACAGTAACTTGCCACTTGGAAAATGAATCCAATGATTTTGTTTTGTTGTGCAAAACCAACGTAAGAAAATATTGCATTATCTAGCTTTCTAATAGTGAAGTAGACTCTCAGCACAATGGAACTCATTGGAAGTGAAAAATAGCTGCTTTAATTGCTTAATGTTTGGCACCTGTAAACACAAATGGACTATATCGAGGTATAGATTTTTGTGCTTCATTTATGAGAACAAAGCCAAAAGAACAAACGATGGGCCTAGAATCCTTACAATCTAAATACAGAATACAAAAAGGTCCTTTTCTTTCCTTTCTTCCTCAATTCCATGTTAGTCTGCAGGAACTAGTCTCCCAGAATAGGAAGTTAGTTGCCTCATTTAATCCCATCCCAGTTCTCGAAGATTCCATTGTGTTTTAAATGTAATTTTAGGGTTTTTTTTTGTTTGGTTTTGTTTTGTTTTGGTTTTGTTTCATTATTATCTTTTTTCCTCTAGTCTCCCATAGCACTAGATGATGTTGTCCGCTCCTCATTGTCCATAAATACATAAATGATGGTCTTGCACCCACTGGCTACCATGCCCCAAATACAGAAAGAATAGACATTTAGGCCTTTTTCTTCCGCCTCCTCCTCCACCACCACCCCCCCCCCCACACACACAACAAGGTGTCGTCTGAAGAATCCACATATCATTGCAATACCCTTTTGCCAAATATTTTATATAATAAACCAGTTGACTCATGTGAATCCATTCAAGAATAATCCCTTTACTCTGTAGAGAAAGCTGCTTGGGATACAAAACCCTAAATACTCAGATGTCCACTTTTTCTTTTGACGTTGGATTCCTGCTGCTTCGTCTTCTTCTTCTACTGCTACTACTACTTCTGCTAGAATACTTCCATCTGTCTTCAATCCTTCCCTTGTTTCATTCTATGCCTTTCATTATATTGTTAGCATGGGTTGTGGGCAAACAATCATCATCAAAAGTTGAATATGTGACACAAGGAAGGCGAAGTAAAAATAAGATTGGAAATAAAAGAAAAAAAGTGAGATATATATATATATATATATATATAAAAAAAAAAACCCATTGTGACCTTCCAACAGCTGTCTCAAATGAAAATCACGCATGAAATAGCATGGAAGGATTGCCTCAAGGGTGTATGAAATTAACAACATCTCTGTCTCTCAACTTGGTTTGGCAAACCACTTGATCACATCCAATCTGTTGTGTCTAGTGGGGATTAACATGTGTCTGCCATAGTGATGGATGCTCTAAGACTTGATATTTGTAACTTTGGGTTGTCAAGAGATTTCTATTACCTGTAAAAATTTAAGCTTGTCCTAATAACAAATAATTTACTGAGCACTGGGGAGAAAACAAGTATTTGGATTGCTTATTCCTTGGCAGCAACTGCTATTGTTCTGCACACTTCCTCTTCCATCCTTCAACTTGGTGCACAGTTTGGCAGAGCAGTGCTTTTGGGTGGTGGCTATTAGGGCAATAATAATAACATATGCCTAAACAGAGGCTGGGTTCTTGTGGTTGGGGGATTGTGTCAAACACTCCCTCCATCTTTTTCCCCTCTTGAAGTATCTACTATCATCTATGTTCCACTCTCTCTTCCTTTCTTATTCTTCTTCTTTGTCCTCATGGTTTTGTTTCAAGCACAATTCTAAAATTAGACTACGTAATGCCAAAAATACATAGAAGATATTCCCTACCAAACTATGCCTTCAACAATGTCCAAAATGCTCCAATGCTAATCTTAGAAACCCATTTGTTGTTTTTGACACATTAACATGGGGTCAAAATATCCAACAAGTGTCACTGTAAACTTTTGCAGCTGAAACTGTGGACCACATGAGGAAATTATTACAACAAGGTGACACAAACATGAGAACAGTCAATCTTTCACAGGATATTATTTTTGGATTTTATTTTTATGTGAGAGTAGAGAAACACTGATTTGAGAAAACCTGAGAAGTATCATTTTACTGGATTTTTCATATGGGACAATTCAACCATACTTACAACTATTATTAAATATTTTCTTGCATTGAGAATTGAATCATTTTTTTTATCTCAAAAAGAAATTATGTGAGATGGTATTTTTTGGTAACCCAAGAAATTAGAAATTAAATTAATTACTCTAAATAAATGATTTTTCTTCTAAGGCTTTACTTTGGAAAATCTTATTGGATGATGTTTTTCAATCCTTCATATTTTGGCTACAATATGAATTATGATTTTATCTTATTTTATCTTATTTATAAATAAGGTAAGATATTAATACAAAAACCATAAATTAGTGCTTTCGTTGTTTTTCTTATTCATATTTTTGATTATTTGTAAAGTAAAAATAGACAAGGGTGTTCTTTAGCTCATCAAATATTTTAATTGTTAGAAAGTCTAAAACCTAATATTTTAAAAAAGTATATAAGGTGTATAAGATAAAATATAATAAATTATTAAATTATCTAATGCACAAAAAAAAATAGTATTTTGGTAGTGTGCAAGTACTAGAAAAATCACATTAACAAGTAAGTTTAGATGGGTTTATGCAAGACATAAAAAAAATCACATTGTTTAGAATATAATTTGGGTTGCTTGTTTTGTTTCTTTGTTTTTGTAAAAAAACAAAAAAACAAAATATATCCACTGCTTTGATGACTACAACAAATTACTTAACTTCTTATACCCAAACATGGAGTAAAGCGTACCAGGAACATGGATCAACTATTGAAGCAAGCTCATTTACAGTTTTGAGCTTGATTGCACCATGCTAAGGTTAAAGCATGTTAGGAAAAGCAAATAAAATGTGTGTGTATGTGTGTGTACATATATACTGAAGAGGAAGAAGAAAAAAGAACTGGCAGTAAAATTTAAATAAAAAATTGCTGTGTTTTATATTAGTTATTATTACATCAATGCAAGAAAAAAAGAAAAAAAAAGAAAAAAAAAAGACGTTGAAATTATTTATTTCTTATTACAGTGAACAACAAGTTCAACAAGTTCAATATGTAAATCAGGTTGAACACAGCTCTAACAATGTTATTAAAAAATAAAAAATGATAAAAATAATCCTAATACATGGACATAGAAGTGATTTTTTATCACTAAAAATAAATAAATCAAACAATCAAAGTTTATTATAGGTTGTAAATCCTCATGATTTGCCATTGGTCAGTATCCAATACAACCCAACACCAAAATAACTGACTCATACTCCCACATGAAATTACACACACAGAGGGTTAATATCTTATACATGTACCAAAAACATCCATTCACTTGTTAACATGATGAAACCACAACAATGGCTCAGCATCTTCCAGAGACTTGTTTCCCAAGCCACGTCATCACACTACAGACACTTCTAAATATGGCCACCTTCAGAAGCATGGAGGGGGAGGCCCCAACCCATGTGAGGGAGATTCTCACATGCTGTCATGGCACTTCACAACTGACCCATGTTGGCACCCACACAACTCCCTCAGCAACCTTTACCAATTACACAGCTCCACACGGGCAAGAAGCAAGTGTACATTACAACCACCATCACCACCCACCAATCTGACTGGGCTGGATTTAGGGTTCTCCAGCATGGATCCTTTTTGCACAGGTTTCAAAACTGGGCAGTTTGATTGGTTCTTGGAACAACAAAGGCTCCCCCACAAGAGAGTTAATTAGAATCTTATGATGGTATGAATGGATGCTGAATTTGGATGATAAAGTATAACGGAGTAGTAAGGTAGCAAGTGGTGCATGGGAGCTAGATTCGGAAATTTCATCCATAATCACGCATTCAGCTTTTGAAGGGAAGAGAGGCTCCAGTTGGAGCGAGCAGCCAAAAAAGTGCACGAGATCAGTTCGGGTTCCCAAAGAGTTCCGGGTAGGAGACAAAGTAGCCAGTGACTAGATTCCCGGAAGGGGTCTGATGATCCTGCCACGTCGGACTGGCGACTCGGAGTTGATCCCCGTCAGCACAGGACGTCAGCATAGGGTGTCCCTCCGCCCGCACCCGATATTTAGGGGACTTAACGTCATAAGCTCAGAGTTGGAGGTCCGCCAAATAATGGGCCAGATTTGGGGGAGGGGGGTTGGAGAGTGGGCTGTTCTGCACCTATAGGGTGGGCTCCTATATTGCCTGGGATGGTCCCCACTCCCTTTCTGTCCATCCCCTGAAACCATAAAATCTTTCAATCGGCGCGAAGTGCCCAACCTGGCATGAACGTGACGTGGGCTTGAAAAGGAACCGCCACGGAGGCAGGAGACGCTACACTACCAATGGGCTGGTGGTGGGGTCGGTGATAGGAGTACCTTTTTTTGTGTGTGGACCTTGAATTGTGAATTTGGTGGGGTTCGATTCTTCGATTGACCCTGGCTGGAATCCTCCTCCTGCCTCTTGGGGTCTTCAAGGTCCATCCCCGATCCGTTCGTCGTGTATATTCTGTTCGTGGATGAATTCACACATCCGTTGGTTCCTGGGGTTCTGAGATTGCTCCTTCCTGGTGGTTACTGGATTATATATATATATATATATATATATATTTGTGTTTAAATTCTTCCACAAGATTTATTCTAGTAAATTTCTAGAACTTGGAGCTTTCATATGGATGAAGAAAATCTTCTTTTTGTGAGAATGTTCCCAATGGCATTTTCAACAAAATTAAGGTAGCCAACCCATTGTCAACCACCCTCCATTTCTAACTTATAGGGTGGGATATTTCTGCTAGTCCAACAATCTATTGTCAACCAATTTTTACATTTTGTGGTGGGAAATAGGTTGGAGGTCTAGCAGAAATAATATTAAATTGTGAGCAATATAAACAATTTCATGTACTTTAAAATTGATATGCATAGACTATCAAAAATCAATTTTTGCACTTGTGGAGTTGCCATCTAGAATTATCAAAACCTAATGTTGGTGAGTTGCCAACTAGAATTCAAACATGAATAATATTGTACAACTTCTTCTCATGTAAAAAAAAAAAAAAAAAAGGCATCGATCAATGTCAATGGCTTTTGGTGAAATTTGAAAAATACTTCATGTGCATGTCTTTCATATTTGCTCACTAGAAACCTTCAAGAGTAATGGTGGATTTTATTTTTGTTATATTGTCTTTATTTTATTTCGGATTTGAGTACCATGTTAATGCTGCTTCATGCTTTCACATTAATTGTACTATCTTAAACTTAATAGAATAAGATGCATATATGAATATTGTGTTTGAGTTATATCAGATTTACACAGTTCACATTTGCTCATCTCTGATGTTCAATTAATATTAATATTCCACTGTTTGTCATTCAACATTAAGTGGGATTGTAACTTGCCAATGCAATTAAGGAGATTATTTTAAGCTAGATGTAAGATTTTACTTGTATCAAAGATCTCAGAATAAAACTACTTCATTACACAACCTTACTACAATACATCACAGTCAGTATCTAACCATTTATTATTACTCAAAGTGATTTTAAATCTTCTTCTTATCACATTTGGACATTCTTGATGTGGTAGCAACAAAGCATTGACATGCCTTAATGATGGTCAAGTGTTGTTCATTAAAACTCAAGACATGATATATTGCAAGGTCCTCCTATCAATCCACACAAGTAGGTATTGAGAATCTGTGATAAAACTTTCTTACTAGCCTCATCTTGCGACTTCTCTTGTGACTTCTCTAGCACTCCCTGGTGGAAGTTCATAAAATAGTCTTTATTAAAAGTATTTTATCAGTACCCCTTTTTACTAACCCTTATTACTTCTTCCATTGTTACTGTCTCTTTATTTTCATATTTCATAAAATACAATCCAATTCTAGTAGTTTTAGTCATCACTACTTCTGGGAATCCAAGAATTACCAAAAAAATAATCCACAAATCATATACATATACACATACACACACTTTTTTTTTTTTTTTTTTTTTTTTTTTTTTTGTGTGTGTGTGTGTGTGTATATATATATATATATATATATTATATATATATATAATGATAAAATAAATAAATATGAAGATTATTAATGTTATTATTTCAAATTTATATGTTTTTTTTGCAGGAGGAAGCTCCAAGTTCCAACTATTGAGATGCAACACTGTATTTTGAAAATAAACTTCTGCATTAACCTTGGAGGTTTGAAGGATTGAAAAAATGAGAAATGCCACAACTAGTTATCAACCAAATGTTTATATATTAATTGAACTACATGAAATAGGTCTATTTTTGTATTTAATGAAAATCATTATATAATTAATAGTAATCAGAGGAAAGAGAGAGAAAAAGATGGTTCAAACCTCTTGCTTGGAAAGATGCATAGGTGTCACTAATGTTGCTCTATAATTTCTCTTGATCACTAAGTCTTTAGCAAGTAAAACTGTTGACTCACCTGGTTTTCTTACACTTTTCATGTAGATATCATACAAGAGCCTCCCAATTGCCATGTCAAACTGCTTTGGATTGAAGCAACTACCAGGGTGGCGTAAGCAAAGAAAAAAGAAAAAGAAAAAGAGGGTAATCCTCACCAAGCAAATGGCAGGATGAACATTATCCAAGGCTCTCATCACAAGCATCCTTTTTTCATTTTGTGCTCAATTTTATTTTATATTATACTTTTTTCGAATGCGAGTTGACCGAGTTTAAGGAAGGTAAACTGGTTGGCTTATTCAAAAGGACGAAGGCTGAGAAGGAATACAAATAAAACATAGTCTGAAAAAGAATACCAAAAATATCAGTTCTTACAGACAGTCATCACTACTGGTCAAAAAGAGTGATTTTGAGATAAATGAAAGACTTTGCCAATTGCGATAGCAAGGAAGAAATAATTGATGTCAAGACCCCCTCGTAAATTCATCCACAACGAGGTCCCCCCCGCCTTTCATTTCAGACAAAATGGACAACATTTCGTTTGTTTGTTCCCTCATATAAACACAATTAGCGGCACATGCTGAAGCCCTGTAACAGAGAGTAGTAAAGGGTGAAGAATGAGCAAAGTATGGAGAGACAAACGTCTAGAGAGAAATCATTTTCGTGAATATATCGCGCACTTTAATTAGTGTAGCTCGGAAAAGGAAAAAAAGAATCTGCAGACCCAGTTCTTTCTCATGACCAAAGATAGTTTCCATTGGTTGAAAAAGTAAATAGGTATTAAATGAGCGATGCACCCGTCACTTTTTCATGAAAAAAAAGGTTGGTTTTTCCCCACCAAATCTTACTTTTTTAAACGTTTTGTCGAAACGATGAGGGAATCATTTCTTCTAAGAGCACTATCCACTTGGAAATATGCAAAAATACCCTCGGAACTCATAAAAGCAGAAGTGGGTCTGTTTCAGGAAAGCCCTAGGGCAGCGCTAAGTACAAAGCAGCTTCTGTTAGGGTGCACAGAGAGAGAGATATATATAGATATGTATGTATGTATATAATTAACATTGTACACCTATACTTTAGCACCTACTTCTGAACATCTATCATTGGATCATTACTGCCCCCATCTCCACCTTTGACTTGGGCACCGATTCATCAGAATGCACGCTTTGAAGGGCAACAATCCACCTCATCAAGGTTTCAGTTTTGCCCCCGTCGGCTGCTTCTCAATTGATAAATGACAAGAATTCTTTCATCTACGAAGGTCGTATAATAAAAACCCACATCCTTTACTAAAATAAGCAGTGGTGCACAGACTCTTCATTAAGTAGTGTTGAGTAATTTGATTTGCTGGGGTTTTATGATGCGCTCCCTGACAGCCTCCCCCGATATTCAACCTCTGCTGCTCATGTCTCTTTAATTGCTTATTTCGGGACCATGTTTCCTAAAGAAAACCAGACAGATCCTTGTCATGGGGCTTTGATATATCACAGTATATCGTGGCTGGTCTGGCACCGTCAGATCTACGATCCGACGACCAGGAGGCTGAGCTAGTGCACTTGCTCTTCATCCTTTTGATACGGGCCAGCAGAGATGGGGTTTTTCACATGGTTCCAAGCTTTGGCACACCATGGAGCCCACTTCAGATGAGCCTTTCTAAGGCTCGAATTCAATTGGGCTACTACTCATTTCTCCAAATGGATAAAATGAAACCAAGCATGTGAGAAAGAGAGTATGTGGGTTATAAAGGATTCAGGGTTTAGGGGAGACAGCTCATCCTTCAGTAGTAAAGTGGGAGCAAGCCTGGCTTGTGTGACTGGAATTTGGCCCAAGGCTACTTGTGCTTACAACTGGAGAAAGAGGCTATTTTTGCACATGAGATGGGGGATTACATCTAGCATACCTTTGGGTAAAATATTGTGCACTGAAAGGATTGGGACCACACTGGAAATGGAGCCATGGGACCACAAGCCATGGAGGTGGAGAGATGAATGAGGATATGGAGAAGTAGCTACCCATCACCACCACCACTTGGGACAAATGTGATTGGATGCCTTAATGGCAAATCCAAAATCCTACTTTGTTTTCTAGAGCAGCCAGGGGACTTTTGTCAACCTCCATTTTTTGTTGGTTTTGGATTTTGCTCTCCACTTCTGGCTTGCACAAAGGGGGCCTAGAGAATGGGTTGAATCTGGGCAAGTAAGTGCATACATCATCTCTTTGGAAGGATTCAACTTCTCACTTGCAGAAGCCTTTGCATAAGGAGAAGACAGATCCAACTCTGGGACCACCATGTTGAGAGTGCTTGCCCCTTTTTCACCAGTTCTTTTTCACTCATGGTAATTGCACCTACTCCCAGACAATCCAGTTGCAATTGACAGATTCATCACTGAGATCTTGCCATTCTGAGAAGGAAATCGGAACAAAATGTAAACTACAACGGTTAATCTGCCCGTGATATTTACTTCAATTGTGGATGGGTGAAATACCCAAACACGATTACGAACATTGTTGGATGAAATGGAGCGTAGTCCCTGTTCAACTAGATCCGGGCATACGGTAGCGGACACAAGCTTTTCGAAAAACACCATCAGAATTATCAGTTCCTATTCGTAAAGGCCTTTTTTTTTTTTTTTTTTTTTTTTTTTTCCCCCTTTGTTTCCAACTAACTGCTCAGACGGAAAGGAAACAAAAAAGTTGAAACACACCGCCCTTAATGATTGAGGATTCTTCTGGCTATGAAGCTCTCGTGGCTGCTTTTGCCACCGAAGCCTAGGCCGTTTAGATAGATTCCATGGACTTGAGACGCGGTGCAGAATTTTTCGCATCCATGATTCATGTTACGTAATGGACTCTCTATTAGAGCCCATGCTGTTCAGCTGAGGACCACACGATTCCAGCAATAGGAGGTCACCACGAAATCGTTTACGAAGGCTTGGTGTTTTAAGGAGTCCTGTCAGAGGAGTACTGGTCCTGCTTTTCCTTTCATGACACCTTCAAGACTACTGAAGAGGGTTGAACAGAAAATGAGACAAAAACTGTACACGAGAAGTTTCACATCTGAGATTTTTGTGACGTCATGTACATTTCATACATAGATGTGTAGCCACATGCCATGTTCAATTCTTTATTGATATGTTCTTCTGAAAACTCCACCTGTCCAATAAGATAAAATTTGCAATCAAATGTGAGACGTGTTTACACGACGATTGGGAAGTTCTTGTCCAGTTCAGACTTACAGGTACATAATTTCACTAGATCATCATCGATCTACATCCTGCACAGCGATAAGCATAAACGGAATACCTGTACAGCGAACAACTTGAAAAAATGTCGTACTGCAAGAGTTCAAACCATGTGTCAGAAAAAGTTGACAACATTTGACTAGCTGCTACCGAAATTTAAAATTCACCTGGAAATCCGTAGAAACTTAGCAAGATGAACTCAATGATGAACATGTTTGGCCTTCCTAACAGTCTCCTTTCGCCATCCTCTGCAAAAAGGAAAATTATTCGCAAACGTTGACATCTTCAACAAAATGTTCAGGCTGAAAACATCAATATTCCATGACATTAGAGAGCTCAAACATTCGATATGGGATAACCTGTCATTTTTGCAATCAAAGTTCTCATCTAGATTACCAGAATTAATCCGAGGTTTCACGGGAAAGCAAGTTCTTGATAGTTTTTGAGCCGCTTTGTTGCTGCAACATTCCTCGAGATACATTCACGATATGAATATCACATGAGAAGCATGCTCGTGCTGCTTGGAGCCCAACATGGCCAAAGGACATACATTCAAGGCTATCTCAATCCAAGGACGTTAACAATAACTATGCAGTTTAGCACAACAATATTGGTAATCTTGCTCTCCAATAATAATAGGAGAGCCCCGACATTCTCACAACATGACTATTCGGCACTTACGGCTAAGAGTCCCACAATATTTCCAGCTCTAAGTACGGAACTGCTCTGGCTAAAAACACTCACAATGACATGCGGGCGATTGCTACTGCAAGTCATGGGGTGGTAGAACTTGTCACCTTCTTCTGCTATTAAATCCTTTGGGCACCGAAGCCAAACAGCCTTTGGCTTCAGTTTAAGAATCTCCCAGTCCTATTTGATTTCTTTGACACTTGGTTTTCGATCCTGAATACACATGTAACACACCAAAAGCAACCAAAAATATTCTCATCATTTCAGCAGTGTGTCTAGATCTACTGCAAAATGCACCTTAACGAATCAAGAAAATTGCAAGTAGCTGAGCATGTTTCAATGCATAAGACGCAACAACGCTTTTAATCTCAAAAAATTATCCAAAAAGATCCATTCAACTTAAATCGGCAGGTACATTCCAATAAATGAAATCGGCAACGTCGTACTTTGTAATTCACGATGAATTTAGACATTGTGTAAATCGCCAGTTGCATTTTCATCTGGTAGAACCATAACATAAATATCATCATTTCTTTCACACAATTACGTGACATGAGAAGCATCACTACAAGCTCTTTTAGAAGAACCACAAAGCACCAGCAACTTGCAATTTGGGCATACTGAAGAGTCTCACCAGAAGATTTCCCATGCTCAAAGTTTGTACCCCCAATCTCATTCTGTTTCTTCGCCTCGGTCTCCTCAAAAGGCAGTTCAGCATCATCCCCTTCCGTGGCCCAGAAGCTGACGAACTCTGACTACATCTTAACCAATTCCCGCACGGCCAACGTTCGAAGGAGATGCGGTTTACGTTACTTGTCCCGCAAAGGGGCAATCCAGTTTACTTTATTTTGATATATTTTTACAAATTTCTGCAATAGAGCCAAATTCTAAACATGGATTCTGATCAGACATACATACGATCTCTTCACAGATAGCCGCTGGCTCAGAATTTATTGCTCAGTTGACAAGACCGAGAGAGTCATGAAGAGAGTAACACGCAGCACGTCATCATTGAGCTTGCTTATAACTTCGACGTGATCAGCAGCCCAGTACACCGACCAGAAATTCACTCCAAATTGACCCATGACGTTCAGACCTCGTTCTATTTTGCATCTGCTCTTAGAAAGCTGCACCAGATACCGGAGACAAGATTCTGCTCTACCTTGCAAAGGGGGAATAGTAAGCGGACGAAAACATTCCTTCAAAAAGCTGCCCAGGTGGGATCACAAAACCAATATTGTTCGAAACCACACACACGTCAGGTGGAGCTGTTGACTTTGACTTAATTCATACGTACCTGATATCACCGATTTGGCAATGGTACCAAGGTTCTTCTCGAGGTCATCCTTGGTCACGCCGGCTCCAGGGTCCCGAGTGGTCAGAACATTTTCTCCTGATCAAGCATGATCTGTACAATGCAAGGATTAGGTCGGTGCCATTCTTCAAATTGGGGCATGCAGGATTACCGACCAGGTAAGTCGAGAGCAGAAACTTTTTATTGTCTCCAGCTAAGGAAGATACAAAGAACAAATTGATTAAGCTTTTTAGAAAATAAATTAAATTGAACTGGCGACGTCCACTCACATGAGTGTCCAATGCAGTGTCACCACCTTCACCGAGGATCGTCTCGTCAGTGAGACAGAAAGCGGAGCTCCTCCAACGCCTACATCAAAAGATGTTACAGTGATTAATCAAACCTTTGCGCAAGGATTCAACTGTGTATCCGCGGCTCAAAACTTAACACTAGTATCAGCTCTACTTAAAAGACATCACAAAGTTACTTACCCGCAAAGACTTCGCGATCCCTGGAGAGTCACAAAAAAGGATGTCTTTGTTGCTATGCAAAGTACGCCCAGTGATGCCCGTCAGCCGTGAGAGCCCAGCTTGAACCTCGAACTTCTCAGCATGAATTGTAAGATACACAGAACTCATGAGCGCACTTCACCTGTAGGCACAAGCAGAATGTGTTCAGCAAGAATATGTTATGCCACGCATTGCATACTTCAGATCATGATACAAGCTGCGACTGTAACACTCACACGATCAAAATCTTCACGTGAATGCAAAGTCCAAGCCAATGACCTCCATATTGTACATCTTTACTACATCAAAATCAGCAGTGGAACCACAGGACACCGCCCCGGGGTTCTCCTTCAACTTGGGAGGAGTACCATGGTCCGGTTTTTCTTCCCTCCTGAGCACATGCCTTTCTCCAACGTTCTTTACGATAAAACCGCATAAATTTACTCCACAAATAAAATGAAACTGTACAATTAAGGTGGAAAATCCTTCACGATGCACCCATTTAACTCAATGATCATAACCGTCTTCGTCAAAGCAGAGCATTTGAGATAGAACACTGGAGCTGCACACTAGAATGGCTTCATTGCGAGTGTGGAATAATATGAAATTGAAGCAGGAGAAAGCATGGACCCGACCCTCGCTGAAACAGGCGAAAGGTTCCTATGGGCAAAGAAGACTAGTGTGGAATGATCTGTTCTAATAAATGTAACGATGGGTCTTGAATGAGGATTATCTACAAAAGTCACGCTTGACAATTCCAGCTGTCCACACAAACTCGCATGACTCCACTTTCTATGTGCATTCCAGTTCCGCGTTTCGATTCTCCAGGATCTGGTAACTTGACCAGAGCTTGATCCCTGTTACAAGGGACACAAGACAATGATCGAAGCCATGGTACTCAATGTTCACTGCGTTAAACGATTCCGGAGATGACTCATTACGAAAGACGTATTCACATAACAGTCGAAGTCAGCATGGTGCATGCAAGCGAAGTCCACTGCGACCACTACAAGTTATGACACGATGAGAAACGGAAACTCATTCGAAACTACTCACTGCGATAAGCGTGCCACCCACCTTAGCCTAAATAAAGGAAACACTGTAGAACCGAGACCTTTGACCAGAATTAAAACAACTGCCACCCGGAACACTACTCCCGATCCCATTACACCGCTTCTTCCATCGTCAAACACAACATAACATCACAGGCTATATTATGCACTATCCTCCTCCGGATCCAACACAAAGATCCCATCATTGCACGATTCTACACCACCCACGTTCCCAAATCCCACAGCTCGAGAGACAGCTACTACATCGTGCGGATGCTGAACCCTAAAACTCACCTCCGACATTGATCTACAAATACTGTATGAAACCCCATGCAGGTGATCCTTCAATGCTCGTTGCCATTGTTGAGCTTGTGGAAGGTAGAAAGAGATCAGCGCGCTGCGCAGCAGCAACGAGGTGGCACCATTGGTCCATGAGCTGAAGGTGCGCCGTGACTAATCGAGACTTCGTCAAGAAAACAGAAACAAATATAAAAAAAAAACAAAAACAAAAAACATCACAGCTTCGATCATCCTCTGCTCGAGACTTAGACTGCCACCCCGCTAATCTGGAGCCCGTGACGCCACGTACACAGCTTTGAGATTCTGGTGGAGATTCATTCTCTGCAACCTTTCTCGTTATCCGGAGCAACTACCGACCATTTGCTCGACGCTGCTGCACGTTGTCGTTGCCTTTGGCTTACGTATGCCCTAAATGGCATCAGCTTTTGAAGGTCGATTGCAAAACGATGTGGCATTGTGGTGTATTTTGATTCCAAATCCACTAGCTGACAAACGCTTATGTTGCTGCTTCCACTAGTGGTTTATAATTAATTAGTTGATTAGAAATTCATCACTAGTGGTTTATAATTAATTAGTTGATTAGAAATTCATCACCTTCTTGAGAAAAAGTGAAGTCAATTTTAGGCCCTTTTTGGTGAAAAATATCTTTTTTTAGAAACATCGATTTTTGGATATAGTATAAAGTTAAAAGAGGGCATGAAATGAAATGTATTAAATATTTCTAAATATGTCAATCCATATCTTAATTCAAATAACTATGCAAAGTATAATATATTAGAGTTTTAAGTTTTTATTTTATTTTTCTTTTCTTTTCTTTATTTTGGCATACCAAGGGTGTTACATACTTGGATAAGAGTTTTCCACCAAGCATGGAAGAGATTTCATTGGATAATTTAGGGACACCTTGGACCATTTAATGACTATTTTTAATATTTTGTATTATGGTGTTGAATATCTCATACTATATGTATCAAAAGCTATGACTTATCCAACTCTTAATTAAGATACTAGAAGTGCCTTCATCTTAGCTTCTGACACATTTTGTTTGCAATGAATGATGTCCATCTTGTTTTCATAACACATTCAAATTTTCTAACATAATATCAGAGTTAGATGAAAAGTGTCATACATGAATACCATTGGACAAAGTCTAGATGAAAAATGGATGCTTTTTATGCATAAAAACTTAGATGATCTGCCTATTGCTAGAGCTTTGTCCTTGCTGGAATGTTGTCAAAGTTGAGGAGCCATTGGAGTCGTGGTAGAGCTTTGCTGGAACTATAGGAGTTGTTGAAGCCCTATTGGAGCCTTATTGGAGCTGCTAAGGTTGGAGTTTAATTCTATTGATGCTGATTTTTATATAATTAAATCTCATTTATTGTTGGTGGTGAAAACAAGTTTTTTTGCTCCAATATAGCTTAATACTACTACTACTGCCAAAATATTGTATTTTGTAGATCATTTGTTAATTGTTTCTTAAAAGTTATTTGTTGCTATTGCATTAATTATATTTGGCAATGGCATCTTCGATAGATCATTATATTGATCAATTAAATGAAAAAAACCATGGCACATAGATATTTATTATGAAACATTCAATGCGCATTTGTAAGCTCTATATACATATAAACAAGACATTAAAATGTCCTATGAATATTGATGAAAATTAAAATAGGAATCAAGTAAAGCAGAAGTACAAGTATTGATTACACTCAATATTAAGCCTTTGCAATTCACTCATATACACAAATGTAATATTGCAAAAGAGATGTGGAACATATGGGCTAAGATCTACAAATCCTTAGGAGTTATTATTGAAATATTTTTAATGAAGAAATTATATAATCTTTGATAAGTGGATAGAAAATCCATGGAGATTTTTGTTTTGAGAGATTTTTGATCTTACAGATCAAAATGTTGAAGTTAGTGGTGAAACGAACAAACAAAGTACGACATTTTTTATACTTACCACATTACCAAAATCTTAGGATTCATTTATTTAGTCTATTATATTATAAAAAGATCACAAAAATGATAGTGCAATCTATTTTCCCTGAGGAAGAGATGTAAAAGAAAGAGAAGATTAGTTTTCTATTTTCTACTTTAATAATGAACGGAAGAAAAAAATAAGTCTTAAAAAATTACTATCTACAATAAAAATAGAAGCCTAAGTTTGATAAGTTTAGAAGTACTTGTAGGACTTCTAGATAGAAGGGACATTGATGAGGTGATGCAAAATGCCCTAAAAAAATAGCAATGGTATAGTTAATTTTGAAAATATTGTTACTTTTTCAATCCAAAAGATATTATTTAATTTAAAAATAATGATTGCATCATTGTTTCAATTATGACATTACATATGCATTGATAGTTCAATGGATGTATATATCGAAAGAGACAAGAGTAAGTTTCTTAATTTTGATGAAAATACGACTATCTAACTCTAAGATCATGATGGTGGTATTAGCAAATCACAAGGCTTAGGTGAGATGCATCTCATAATTTTAGACTCTATAGAAAAAATGCATTCTTTTGATTATGAAAGATATCGACTGATTTCTTAAAGCACTTAATACTTTATTATCAATTGCAACTTTATACAAGAAAGGTTGTAAATCTAACTTGAATGTCAATAGAGTTGATTGAATTTTATTTTTTGATAACTTACTCACACAAAGCATATTAGCAAATAAAGCTTACTTTATACCTTGTGAAATTGAAGAAGTTGCCATAGTTTCTAGCTCATCTATTTTAAATCGTACACTTATTGAATAACATCAAATATTAGCACATGCTTCAATGCACACAATAAGACAGACAGAGCAGATGAATTAAGTTGAAGGATTAAAGATTAAGGAGAAGAAAGATAAAATATCCATATATGAATCATGCATTATTGGCAAGGCCTATAGACAACCTTTTTCACATAAGCATAAGCATGCCAATGATATTTTAGATGTAATAGTCTCTAATCTTGTTTATTTTGATATGACTAACTTTGGTAGTGCCAACTAGTTAGTTAAATAGATTGATGAATATTTTGGCTATTATAGCCTTGTATTTCTTTAAATTAAAGACCAAATACATGCTGTTTATAAGACTTGAGAAGTAGAGGCATAAAAAAGAATTGTAAAAAAAAATAAAAACTTTTTTCATTGATTAAGGTACTAAATTCTTAAATAATAAGCTTGGTTCTCACTTTAAAGCAGAAGGTATTCGATTCATGATCACTTTTGCATATATACATGAAATTTTTGGCATGATGTAGATTATTTTTGAAGGAATACAAACACTTCTAGACAATACTAAGCTGGATCATTAATATTAAATGTTTGGAAGAAAATTTGTGACTTGGACTTACAATCACCTTCCACTTGCCAGACTCAATGATAAGATACTAGAAGAAGTTTTTTATAATGAAAAACCTTTTCTTCAAAATACTCATTTCTTTGGTTTTCTTACTTGATATTACATACTAAAAGAAAAATGTCAAAAACTTGATACAAAGGCAAAGAAGGATATTTTTTGGATATTAAAAAGTAAAAAAAAGATATAAAAATTTTCTACTTGAAAAGAAGATGATTCTTAGTCAAGATGTAATTTTTCATAATAACAAGATTGAGTTACTTAGTGAGCCTTTCACCTTTTAAGAGAAAATTTGAGAAGATATGAATCATAGAAATAATCCTGATATATTAGATTTCCAACATTCAAATAAATTAGAAATATCTGAACATCAAGCCTCAAGATTACATGGGCATGATGGATTGGATAAAGAAATGGTTGAAGGAAAAGCAAGGAAAAGCAAATCCTATATCAATAGAAGTAGTGGAATTCCATCAACCAAAAGTAGAAGCAATCATTGAAGCTCTACCATGAAGATATTGTTATGTACATGGCATTGATCCAACAAATATTATAAGTGGTTGTAAGATGCATTGCACGCTTTAGAAAAAAGATATATATTTTTTTTTTGAGGAGATTATAACTTGCCAATTGAAATAGTGCATGTGATTTATTTTGATGAATATGCAGAACCAGAGATTATTGAGCAAGCTATGAATTCATCTTTTAGCAAAGAATAGAATCATGCCATGACAGAAGAACTCAATTTTTTGAAAGATCATGGTACAAGGAAATTTTTATTTTTATCCAATGATAAAAAGGCTATGGATTCAAAATGGATTTTTTTAAAAAAAAAAATTGCTAGTGAAGGCTTTAGTAAATATTTTAAAGCAAGATTGATTGCAAAGGCTTTTACTTAAGTGAAAGGTCTTGATTATTAAGAAACTTTTGCACTAGTTGCTCGCCTTACAATAACTTATATATTTGCTGTAATTGTTGCTATCTTTAGTTAGAATATGTTACAATTTGATATTATTTTAGCTTATTTAAATATCAAAATTTAAAAAAAAGATATTTATATGAATATTTTAGAAGGTTTAGGAGTTCCATAAAAACACAAAGGCAAAGTCTTGCAAGTGCTAAAGACTTTATATGGTTTGAAATAATCTAAACATGGATGGAACAAAATTTTGAATAAATCTTTATTAAATCTTCATTGAGAGCGCTCAAAAACAAACTCTTGTTTGTATACAATGTACATTGAAGGATCAATTCTTGCACTAATTATTTTTATTAATGATGTATTTATTGGTAGTAAGAACTTTGAGATCGTTATAAAATTTAAGGATGAATTGCAAGAGTGCTACAAGATGAAAGACCTTGGTAAAAATAGTAATTTTTTTGCATTGATTTTTTGCAAGATAAGAAAAATGGTACTATTAATTTGAGCTAAATTAAGTATAAAGTCGAAAATTGGAAGAATTTGAAAAAAAAAGATTCAAATGGAGTAACTACATTAATAGTAGAAAGTCATGTACCATTTTTCTTATCTTGCAAAAAGCATGAGAATGCTAATTTTTTAGATGCAAAAGGTATAAATCTTTATTAAAAAGCTTTAGGTTTATTATTATACCTTGTAAATGGTACAAGGTATGATATTTCATTTGCTTGCCAATACTTTGCTCAACACATAGTACATCTATATGTTTTACATTGATAAGGAATAAAACAAATATTTCATTACTTTTAAGGAATAAAATATTAGATATTATAATATGAAAGAAAAAAAGTAAATTTTTAACTTGTAGGCTATAGTGATGCAAATAGAATAGATTGTGTGGAGACATGCCATTGAATAAGAGGTTATGCATTTATATTGAGCAAGGCAATTATCACTTAGTTAAGTAAGAAGCAATCTTTAGTTTCTGTTTTGTCAAAGTGTACAGCTTTGGTTGCTACAATAAAGGAGGCTTTGTAGCTTCATAAAGTATTTTGGAATTATAACATTTTTGAGTTAGAAAAGATTTTTAATTATAAAGATAACTAAAATGCCATTGTTATTGCTAAGAATCTAGCACACTATAGTTGTTTAAAGTATTAGAATATAGAATACTATTTTATTAGGTTATGCATTAAAAAAGAATGAATTGATTTAGAATATTGTCTTAAAGAGCAGATGATGGCAAATATTTTTACAAAACCTTTTCTTAGAGATAAGTTTCTAGATTTTAGAAATATATTAGGTCTTATTTCAGTAGAGAATTAAGTCTTTTTTTTTAAAGAGGAATATTGAATATCCCATACTATATGTTCTAAAAGTTGTGACTTGTCTAGTTCTTAATTAAGATATTAAAAGTACCCTTCTTTTAGCTTTCGACTCATTTTGTTTTCAATAAATGATATCCATCATGTTTTCATAATACATTTAATTTTGTAACATATGTCTTTTTATATATTTTAAAAATAAATTCTTCGAAGTTAATCTAAGAACAAATAGAAAATAATATCATTCATGCTATATTAAAAAATAGATTCTATTTCATATTTTTCTTTTAGGATTTTTAAATTTATTTTTTTTATATATAAAAGTCAATTTAAAAAAGTTTTTTGATTTTATCTAATCAAAGCATTTCAAGATTAATGCCTTTTACTTTGTCTTCTTAGTATGAAGTACATTTTAAAATTATTCATACTAGAGATAAAAAGAAGAGTAATTGGTGGCTCCTATCCATAAGAAGAATGAAACATTGAAAACATCCATTGAATTGATTGTTTTTTTTTTATTAAAATCTAAGCTGGAGCTTATTTTATAAATTTCTAAATCAAGTTAGCTTCCAAGCAAGCTACTTTTATTATAATTTATATATAAGAATACAAATATATAAATATATATGAATATATGTATCACTTTTAAAATAAAATAGATTTTCATTAACATCAAAATCTAATTTGTAATGTTTAATACCTAAATTTAAATTATTTTTTAGAGCTTTAATATTTTAAATATATAATATTTATTTTTCTATATATATATATATATATATATATATATATATATATATATATATATATATATATACATGAATATATATAAATTTTTGTATGTATTTAGATTATTAGTAAGTATTATTTTTTATAATTAATATAAAATTTTAATTTGTAGCAATATATGTGATTCTAATGTTGGAGATTTTTTTAAATTACATCTATAAATTACTTTGAAAACCTCTATATATAATGAAAAAATAAAATATTTATTTATTTAAAATTACATTTTTATAATATTTATTATATAATAAAAAATAAAAAATAAATTAATTTTATAATTAATAAATAAGAATTTAAAATTAAAGGTAGAAGACCTTAGTCAACAAATTTTAATACTTGATGATAGTAAAAATAAATAATTCTAAATTAATGCCATTATAATTAAGAATTAGTTACTTTTTTACATTTTATACTTAAAAAGATATTTTAAAATTTTATTTGAATTAGTCATATTTAAATATAAATAGAATCTATTATAGAAATGATTCTGATAAAATTTATATAAAGTCTAAGAAAATAGTTATAAATAAATATTTTTGATTTTATGGTATAGTAGTCTATACATATTTTGTATTAAAATAGGTAGCAAAAATCTTAAGTCTTTATGTCTAATTAAAAAGATCCTTGAAGACAAAAACAATTTCAAGAAACAATCAACATTTTAGATGACAATTATTTATTTATTTTCCTAGGATTATTTAAACTAAGTTTTTTAAAACCACTCAGCTGTAGTACTTATTTAAAAAAAATCTTATTTTTAATGCATAGATATAAAATAATTAACTCCTTTGGCCTTATAAAATCTTCAATTCCATAAAATTCTTAGTCACAAACTTTATCAAATCTTAAATTTTAATTCTTAAAATATTTTATAAAAACTTAAATATTACTCAAATTCTAATAATTTTAATAAGCATCAACTTCAATTATACCATTAAATTAGTTTTAAATTTTTTACACTTTTAGATATATAAATTATTTTTAATTTTAAATATTAAAAAAAATATTGAGATAGAATCTCTATTTATAAATCTTAGCTTTTAAATTTTGATAAAAAAATCTAATACTTAAATCACGTAATTTTTTATTTTTATTTTTATTTTCATAATCAAACTTAGTTTGTTTTTGTGTTTGTGTTTGTTTTTTTTTTTTGGCATGAAGTTCCGTCATAGCTACTTCATTAACCTACTTTCAACCAATATAATCAAATTTTCTAACTTAAAATATATAAATATGTATATTTATTTTAATAATAATTATTAAGTATCAAGTAATTAATTATCTAAGGTCTTTTTAATTATTTTTTGATATTTTAAATTTAAATTTTAGATATTTTAGATATAATTTTTTATATTTTATTAAAATTAATTTAAAAAATAATCAATTTACTTATATGTTAATTATATTTTTTAATTTTTTAATTTTAGAATCTTCATCTTAATTACTAATATGAATGTCAATACGTAATAGTTGGTAGCTTAAAGTCCTATTTAGCCAAATTAGACATCCTATTTATACCTATTTTGTAAGCAATAAAATTAATATTTCCACTTTAATAGATGGATAGATTCAATCCTCTAAGATACATGTATAATATATAATTTTCTATTTATATATTTAAAAGCCTATAGTCTAAGGCCAATTATACTTAATCTCTAGTATAAGATAAGATAGAGATGAATATTTGAAATTGAAGTTTTTAAAAATGATATTTTAATCAAACTCAAAAGTTTAAACTATATTTGTAGTTAAAAAACTAAGTCCAAAAGGAGAGGTGAAGAAGGCCCATAACAAATTTAATCTCCAAAATTAAATTTTTTATATAAATCTACATTCATTGCTAGAAACCATGTCAAGTCTATCACCACAACTATTAATATGAATAAAATGTAAGACTTTATGTCTTTAAATTTTTTTTTACTATTGCTATGTGATAATAATTATAAACATACTTATTAAAATATTAAGCTGCTTTCTATCTATTATTCTAAGAAAACAAGCAAGCAATAAATGAGAGAAAATTAATTTGATTTTAAAAATAAAAAAATTAATAGGCTATATTTATTTTTTATCCTATATTATGGTAAAAAGAATATATTTTTATATTAAGATTCAATATAAATAATTAATACTTATAAGAATATTATTTTTAGATTAAAGATATGATAGTCACTTATAAAATTTATATAAATTAAAAGATATCTTATTAAGATAGTCTAATAATATAAGTTAGATTAAATAGGAATAAGATAATTAAATTATATAGAAGAAATAAAAATATAAAGAGAATGAAAATATTATTAAAAAAATAAAAATTATAAGTAATTGGAACAAAAAAAATGAGAGAACTAAATTATCCTAAATGAGAGAACTATTTCAAACCAATTGAATATTAAGATATTAAACTAAAGTTTTGAAATGGTCAAATAATAAAAAATTGACTTACAATTAATTAAAAAAAAACACGAAGATAAAGACATGTAATTATTTTGAAGAACAACTGAACTTGAATTGATTAAGATAGTATACATGCAAGATATACGATTTAGGTTTCATTTGTCTCCTTACACAAGCCATTATGTGGACAACCAACTAATAAAATAACTTGACATATAAGCTCTATCCAAATTACGTGATCATTGATACAAAACATATTCCAACAAAAAAAAATGCATGAAAGTCAAAGGAATTGCCAAAATTAGTTAAAGATATTAGAAAGATTTGATAGATGTAAAAGGTTGATAGATTTCAACATATGATAGATTAGCTACAATTTATAAATTAGTGTTGATATAATTATTAATCATAGTAATAATAGTATTGACATAGGAATTTATAGTCATTAATGATTCTAAGTGACAATATAATATTTTGAGTGATTTATGCAAAAAAGATCAAATTAAATACTAAGGTGTGAGGCCTTAGCAAGTGTAAATTTGTGGACATCCAATTGTGTAGTCAAGCCTCATGTAGTAGTATAAAAGAGATGAGAGAATTATTGTTGTATATCATTTTCATTCACCATTTAACTTCACTTTTTTTAATAAGACTTGATAGACTTGTGTGTTCTTAAGCATTGAAAGAAGTGATAGCATGCTGACCTTGTCAAAGCAATGACATGACAATATTAAGTCAAAACATATATATTTTTAGAGCATGTAGCAATTAAATTGTAGTAAATGACGAAGTTCCATGGATAATATGAAGCACATGAAGTCCTTTAATTCTCACTAAGTTTAATGTCATGTTAATAAGTAACGGTCTTGAAGTAATGTAGTAGCTCCAAATGAAATGTGTTGATCTATTAAAGGGCATATATGGTACAATTTATCTTCATTGCCACCTAATCCAGCAATAATTTATAATATCTAAAGAGAATTAGATTTGAGTGAGGAGCAGAGAATGCCTTCTCCACCAATAGAAGCCTTTTGGAGTGTTTAAAGGAGAAATTGTAATAATGCAACTATGTAGTAGGTATAAACAAAAGAGTCACCTTACTAAGTCTTTAGTATTCTTTCAAAGAACAAACAATGTAAGAAACATTAAAATTATGAAGTTTTGGACAAAGAATAAAAAATATTTATCAAAAGAAATTAATGCCAATAGTCTTGATCTTACAACCACTAACGATTAAGGGACGTTTGAAAATTACATTAGATATGAAATTTTTGGTGACTTTTAAAGAATAAACTAGACCAAAGAGACAAAAGATATAAAGTTTTAAAAAAAATATGAAGTTTATTCAATATAATACTACTATATAATAACAATGACATTCTAAAATATCACTAATATCATAATTGAGTCTCTATTTTAGTATTCTAAATGACTTCTAATTTAAACTCAAAATTTAGAACATAAAGTAATATTATTATTGTAGTACCAATACTAGATTTGGATACCTTGTGTAACTTCTTTAAAAAAGAAAATGAATAGACATCCATCCTCTTTGAAATTGTGAAGGTATTTCAATGTTCACTTAATATTTTATCATAAAGTGCATACAAAAGGCTACAATAAGGTAAGAAAGATAAGTTTAAAAAAAATTTAAGTCAAATAAATATAGAAAGAGATAGCAATTGAGGAGTAATTTGTATGCCACCATGGCTATTAAGGACTTGAATTTCAAACAAATAAAAATTCAATATACTCTTGTGTTATTTAGAAAGAATATATATTCACTCAAAATTAATATAATATTAAAATTGGAATGGATATTGCCAAAGACAAGAAGATTAAAAAGTCTTAAAACAAGACTAATGACTAAAAAGGCATTGAAAAGAATAAAGAAGGCTTCATTCTTACATCTATACATAATATCTAACTCGGAGCTATATAAGAACATTCTATAAAATCTCCAACAGATGTCTAATTTTTAAGACATATATCTTAATTTACAAGGCAATTTTCTTATATGTGTGCTATATGGTTAGCTTGTACCATAATCTATTAATATGTGCAACACGTGGCTAGCTTGTTGGTCAAGTGTTCAACCTATTAATCATCTATAGACACATATAAAAGTAAAATCATATCTATGAAGCTTCTAAGAAGCCATTATATAAGATATTATTAAATTAATTTACTTATATATATTTTTATTCATTTATATTATCTAGATAATTATTAGAATAAATATGTATTTTTGTGATAATAATATAAGATCAATATAAGATAGATTGAAGGTAAGTAAAGCTTGCTCTTCTAAATAAAACAAAGATAAAAAAATTTATTGGCTGAAAACAACTAAAGAGGTAAGTCTTTGATGTCAAAACTTTAACTTTGTAAGATTTTAATTTAGAATTAGTAAGAAGTTGGATTGTAAGTTCTTAAGATTGGAGATTGGTGCACCTAAAATGTTATAATATTCTAAAAAAAAGAAAGTAATAGATAAGATATTAAAATTAAGTCTTTTCCAATTTTAGTGCAATATTTGTAGAGATGTTGAATAATTTTATTTTTGTATCAATTGTCCAACATCTCTACAAAAATTTCACTAAAATTGGAGAAGACTTAACTAATTCTTGACTTTATAGAATCAATTAATATAGAAAAAAAATCATGTTTTTCTTTGGTGTTTTGGCATCATTACTTATCAAAGATAAGAACTCAAAGAAGATATGTAAATAAGAGAAAAATGAATACGAAAGAGATGATAAACTAAAAGTAAGAAAGTAAATATATTTAATAAAGAATTATAATGGCTTTTGCCAAAAGCTAAAAAATTAGAAACTTTTGAAATTATATAAGAAGCAAGAAAGGAGTTGATAAGAATAAAAATGGCTTTACTCTTACATCTATGTATATTATCTATTTGAAAGCTATATGACAACATTCTATAAGACTCCTAATACATGTTTAGTTTGTGAGACACATATCTTAACTTGTAAAGTAAGTTTCTTATATGTGCGCCACATAGTTAGTTTATATCTTAAACAATCAATACATGTGATATGTAGCTAATTTGTCAACTAAGTTTCTAACCTATCAATTACTATAGACATGTTTAAAAATGAAATCACATCTATGAAGCTTTTAGAAAGCTTTTCAACAAGATATTATAAAATTAACTTATTTTTATTTATTTTTATCTATTCATATTATATAAGTAACTATAAGTATATTTGTGACATTACCCCTTTTTCTAAAGAAAAGTTCTACAAGAAGCATAGATCATATATTGAAGAAGTCCAAGATGCAACAAATTTTTTTGCTACATACTTTGATTGTTGTTTCTTTTGAAGGTAGTTAATAGGTCCTTTCAACCATGAATAATGTCCCATTCTCAAGTAGAAAGACCATCCTATTATTTTATCATTATTAAAGGCCTTTATAACTTCTTTCAAATATAAAATTTATAATATTATGAAGAATAATTTCTACCTCTAATAAAATTATCAAACATTAGAAATCTCTTTAAAGATAAGATAAGATATAATACATTTTAGATCATATATTTAAGAAAAATATGTGATTTTTGAAAGTCTTTATTTTAATTATGTCGTCTTGATATTAAGGATAAAAACTTGATAAAAACAAATAAATAAGTAAGACTTTTTTCAAAGAAAGATGACAAAATAGAAATAACTAAATATATATATTAAGAAAGAAACTTGAATGGCTATTGCCAAAAGACAAGAAAACTAGAGACCCTTGAAACTAGACTAGAAGTAAGAAAAGAGTTGATAAGAGTGAAGAAGGCTTCACTCTTGTCTCTATATATACTATCTACTTAGGAGCTATGTGGCAACATTCTATAGGACCTCCAAAAATGTGTTGACTTTATACAACACATATCTTAACTTGCGAGGCAATTTTTCTATATAGGCACCACATAGTTAGCTTGTTCTCCAAGCTACCAATATGTATGGCACGTGGTTAACTTGTTGACGAAGTTTCTAACCTACTAATCAAATATAAACACATGTAAAGTCAAAGCAGTATTTATGAAGCTTCTAAGAAACTTGCCTATAAAGATATTATGAAATTAATCTATTTTTATTTACTTCTACATATTCATATTACCTAAGTAACAATTACAATAAATATATGTCAGTGACATTATCTCCCCTTCCAAGAAAGAGTTCTATGAGGAGCGATGATCACATGTCGAGGAAGTCTAAGATGCGGCAAATTGTATTTGCTATATACTCTAATCTTTGTTCTCTTTGAAGATGATTGATAGGGCCTCTTAACCATCAATAGTGTCGTATACTAGGGCGGGAAGACCACCCAATTATTTGATCATTGTTGAGGCCTTTATATCTTCCTATAAATAAAATATTTGGAACACTGTTAGAAGTTGTTCCTATTTCAAGTAAAATTACCAAACATCAAGAGTCCCTTCTGAGGTCGTGATATCAAACGCATTGTATCTTGCTATCTATTTGAGGAAGAACATGTCGTTCTTGAGGATCTTCATCTTAATTGCATCGTCTTGAAGCTTGTGACAATTATAATGTCTTATCCAGCGGGTCAGCAAATAAAGGCCCTTGAGTCGAATCTGTTGGTTGTTAGTTTTCCATCTCCTCAACGTCACAACTAGAATGAAGTTACAAACAAAGATTGAAATTAGAATGTTATCTTGCCTAGATCTTGTTTCTTTTATAAAGAAGGCTTTCATTTTGATTTTGATGGATGTCGTCGATAAAAAGCCTCCATCGCCTATGCTGTATTTACAAGATTCTTTACTAAATCTCATGTGTGTTCACTAATATCATATCTGTACTAATAGATAAGTTATTCTAAATTTATTTCAACACTGCCTTGAATCTAGGACTTCTTCTTCTTCAAACTCTTGATTATTGTCCACTTCTATAGGAAGAGGTGGAGCTTATCTTCTTCTTCATATGTCCATTGTCTTGTATGGTTCAAGAAGAGATATATGGAATACTGGATGGATTTTTATTGACTCTGGTAGGTATAAACAATATGCAATTGGATTGATTTGTGCAGAAATAAAAAATGGTCCAAACCTTCGATAGTTCAACTTGTTACAAGGATGAGTGGTCTTAATATTGCAACGAAGTAACCATACCTTGTCACCTATGTGGAATGGTGGTTGTTCCTTTTGATAGACATCCACATTGATCTTTTGTTATTCTTGAGCTTCTTTTAACTGCGCCTTCATTATTGCATGTAGCTCTGACAAATGATTTGTTAAATCTTTTGTTGTAGGATTATCAGCTTTTGAAAAGTCAAAAGTATCAAATTGTGGATGATAACCATAATTGACAAAGAAAGGTATTTATTTTGTAGAAGAATATACTGTATTATTATAAACAAACTCTGCCAATTGCAAAAGACTTGTCCAATCATCTTGTTGGTAGTTGATGGTACATCTTAAATATTGCTCCAAAACTTGATTAACATGCTCCATTTGTCCATTAGTTTGAGGATGGAATACCAAAGATAGTTTTATATCCGCTTTTAGAATCTTGAAAAGAGTCTACCAAAATCTTGATACAAATTGAGTTCTCCTATCTAATATAATATCCTTGGATAATCCATGATAGCAATAGATATTATTAAGAAAGAACTTAGCTGTTTCTTCACTTGTGATAGATTTTGTATATGGTACAAAATGTACCATCTTGGTAAAACGATCTACTATCACAAATATAGAATCATAAGAATTTGAGATTAGAAGATCTGTTATCATATTGTAACACAACTATATGGTAAAAGATGATAATATGGATCTTATTATAAAAGAGCCAAGTTAAAAGATAAAGTAAAAAAATATGAATAAAAGATAAGAAGGTAGTAAAACTTTTAGTAGTAGTATTGTTTTTTTAAAAAAGTGACTTCTATTTACTTTATAAGGCCATAAATAAGACAAAATAAGGTAGATTGGAAAAATAAATGATATATATATCTTTAGAAAGAAGTTAAAATAAATTCTAGCAAAAACTACCTAGAAAAATTAGATATTGATACTCGAGGAGGGCCGATAAGCAACCTGGATCGAAATCAGACCCTGAGGCTTAAAATTGAGCATCTACAATAACTTGGAGGTTCTTTTATAGATCGGAGAGTGAGGTTTGATAGCAAATTAAATAAGATTTCTATGAGCATTGGTTTTGGATGATTTGGATTTGTAATGACTATGTAAGAGCTTTACAAAGTCAAGTTTGTTTTCAAATGACTTGGATTTTGTGAAATAAAATAGGGTTTACGTTTCTAGTAATTTCAAGAGTTTTATAATAGATCTACATGTAAAATTTTGTGGGTTAATATTCATAGTTGTGCTAAATATGTGTTGTGAATTTTAGCTTGGTCTAATAGTTGAATTGAGGATTATCGAGGTTTAAGTGGATCAAGGTTTCAAAAAGTAGAATTTTAAGTCTAGTGAGGATTCTTAAGATTTCTTGCAATCTACTAGTTGGATTGGAGTGAAATTTATGTGTGAAGATATTAGACTTGTTTTTCTATGTATATGAGAATTTTGAAATCAATCGAATGGTGAAAAGGAGAGATATTGGCTCTAAGAGATTGGCATCAAGGTCATAGAAGAATGCCAGCCAATATCCAAGCACGTTTTTGAGGCTATCGTCTATTTGGTAATTTCAATCCCTTTCAAAAAAATTTGTACTTGTTGTCAACTTAATTGTTAGAAAAGCTTGTAAATTTTGAGTTAAGATTAATAGTTCATTCATTAGTAATTGAGGTTTAAATCTATTATAGAAATTTCTAGGATTTGATTTAGGATTTAGGGTTTGGTTTAGGATTTGATTAGGATTTGATTTAGGATTTAAGATTTTATTAGGGTTTAATTTAGGATCTAAGATTTTATTATGATTTATTTAAGGTTTAAAATTTAGTTAGTTTTTGGCCTAAAGTTTGAATGAAGTTTAATAGGATTTTAACTAAGATTAAATTAAGATTGAATTGAGATGTATTTGAGATATATTTGTGATCATTCTAATATTTTTTTTAAGATTTTTTTTTTATTTCTTTGTAATTTCTTTGAAGTTTTTTTGAATTTCATTAAAGCTTACTTAGTATTGTTATAGTCTAATTAGAATTTAATTAGTATTCTATTAGAGTTAGGATTTTGCTGTTGCAATTTCCATTCTACCTTCCAAAGCCAGGTGCTCGGAGCATTCTGAAGGAAGACTTCACGTATTATGACACCATGATGAAATCCATAGAAGTAGAAGATGATAATTGTTTTAGAATGGATAATGGCTGAAGAAGTCTGTAAGGTTGATGACCAGGAGTTTTTGATCTTGAGCAAATATTATAAGATTATATAAAATCTTTGACTGCATTACACATTCAGGGCAACCAAAAATCCCTGGATATTAGTTTCAAAGTTTTATTGTACCCAAAATATCCTACTGGTAGAAAGTCATGATGACCTTGAAGAACATGTAATCGAGTTTCACCTTTTTGAACATGTAGGCATCCCTCGAAATATACTAGATTATTCTTCAATTCAAACTTGGAAGTATCATGAGACTTTGAAGGATTTTTCTTAATATTATGAATAAGAGGATTAGAAGACAATCTTGACTGAACTTGCTTAATGAAAGTTGAATCAATAGTTAGTGTTGATTTCATTGCTTGAAAATGAAGATGCTCTAGCTTTAAGAAAATTATCCATTGCTGATCAAAAGCAACATTTTCTTCCTTTGGTACAAGGTAAGATTGACTAGAGAGTGCATTTGATAAACCTTGTTGTTTTCCTGGTCGATAAGTGATCTTGAATTTGAATCTTCACAAAGACATACTACAATGGGCTTAGCAAAAATTTAAAACACGTGCTGACATAAAATATTGAAAGTTCTTGTGATCCGTATATATGGTGACTGGACTAGGAGTACCTTCTAGATAATAGCGCCATTCTTGAAACAAATCCATGACTGTAAGAAGTTTTTTGTCATGAATATCGTAATTCATCTCAATTGCTAAAAATTTTGTGGAATAAAAAACTACTAGGTGAAGTTTATCATCTGTTCTCATTTATGACAATATGGCACCTAAAGCAAAGTCTGATGCATTGTCATATTATGTATTGTCTTACTCGAGAATGCCATGGGTACTTAGCTATGGAAGATGAGGTTGTATTTTACAAGTATCCAAGAAACCCTAATAAGTTTCATCCATACAAGAAGAATATAATCTGAATTTCAATTCAAAAGTACTAAAAACACTCTTCTTAGTAGCCTTAATCATACATAAATCCTAATTACCTTATTACTTTCATATTTAAGTAATTTAGATTTTTCTTATAAGCCTCAATATTAAACAATGAGCTTTAACAAGTTGTAACATCTAATCTAACTGTCCACTTGATGTAAAATTTTCCATGCAATTATCAATATAAGTCTTCTATATGATCAAGAATTTTTAGTCCAATCCAACTCACAGATTGTGAGAAAACCTCCAAAAATTGCACTGATATCAATCAGCTGCCAACTGAAAAAATGAAGTAGAAATCCCAGCAATGATTTCTCCCTTTCCAACAATTAACTTTGATTCAAAATTAGTGTGCACTTTTATCTTCAAGTCCTTCAAAACCATACCAAATTTTACCTTGATCCAATGAATAGATCTCTAGATATCACAAAAATCCTACCCAATCTCAAAATGTCAACTTCCAAAACCCTCTTATTCTAAAAATCAAATATCTCTAAACTACATTGTTAGATTATCACAAAATTTTGTATACACTTAGCACACCTAAAAATCCAAATAGTCTCAAATTTTCAACTATAGATGTAACACCAATTGTACGAATTAGCCAAAATATCTAGTCCTAATTATATTATATAAAACCATAATCACCAATACAAACCTTGACTTTGAACAACAATTTTTAAGTCCTCAAAAATCCTCCAAAAAAAATCCTTATGCCTTTAGAAAAAACTTCAAGCTAGCTCTCAAATCCTATTCTTTAATCTTTGAATGAATCCTTATTTTGCCCTAGGCCATTGTTTTTTTTGGCTAGAGGTCTGATTTCAACCCTGTCTCACAAACGGCCGACCTCCAGATATCAATCTAACCTATTCTAAGGATTTTTTAGTCCAATCCTATTCTCAACTTAACCCTAGTATCAACTATACTAATTATTTATATCTTCTAACCTGATTTTATCAATTTATGATCTTTTTAAGGTAGTAGAAGAGTGTCTAGAACCTAAAAAGTAAAATTACTAACTAACTTTCAACTTACTAACTATTAAGATATGAAAATAACCTAAGAGGCTTTTATAAAAGCCATGTTTAGATACCACAAATTATTATTAAACTAAAATAATTAGATATTAATTAGAAATTCAATTTTGATTATAATTTCACTATATAGTCATATTACATCATGACAACGTCTGTTTGCATAAAAAATGGCTTAGAAAAATTGATGTGATGTAAGATTGATGCAAAAAAAAAGGCCATCTTCAAAGCTTCAAATGCTACTTCCGCTTCTTGATTCCATTGAAGTTTATCTTTACAAGTCGAACATATAAATGGAGCTACAACTTGAGAAAAGTCTTTAATGAAGATCCAATAGTAGTTGGCAAATCCCAAAAAGCATTGGACATCTCTTATTGTTTTGGAGATCTTCCAATCCATAATAGCTTGAACTTTTTTAGGATCTATCATAAGTCCATTATTTGAAATGATGTATTCTAAGAAGTCAACTTGAGTAGTGTAAAATACATACTTTTCTATCTTGGCATAGAATCCTGCATCTCTTAGTTTTTGTAACACACTACCTACATAAAGTTCATATTCTTTTATGTTCTTAAAAAAGATTAAGTTGTCATCTATGTAACAGACAATAAAATCATCTAAAAACTTCCAAAAGATATCATTCATTAAATGTTGGAATGTTGCTAGTGCATTTGTAAGTCCAAAAGGTATGACATTGTATTTGAAATGTCCATACCTTGTTCGGAACACAATCTTCCATTCATCTCCTTCTTTGATGCGTACTAGATTGTATGCTCCTTGTAGATCTATTTTTATATAGATCTTAGCTTGATTCAACTAATCAAGGAGTCCAGATATCAAAGATAGCGGATACTTGTTCTTGATGGTGATTTTGTTGAGTCCTCGATAATCAATACACATTTGCAATGATTCATCTTTTTTTTTCACAAATAAAATTGGAGCTCCTTCTAGAGATTTGGAATAGCATATGAAGTTCTTCACTAGATTCTCTTGAATATACTCCTTGAGTTCAACTAATTCATTTTGTAATAAATTGTAGATTGGTCCAAATGACGATTGTGCTTCTTCTCGAAGGTCAATTAAGTAGTCATAGGAACAATGTTTTGGAAGAGTATCTATATTTTTCTTCTCAAATATATCTTGAAAATCTTGATATTGGCTTGGAATGCTACTTGAAGTCTTTCTACCAATAGAAACAGGTGCAACATAAATAACACAAGGTGATCCTTTTTTTCTGGCATACAAGAAAGCTCTTGCACCTATAAATATAAGTTTAATTATACTAGACTTATGACTTTCTACTTTCTACTTGATTAATTATATTTTTAGTTATACTTTTACAAAAGTCAAGACTACGAGAAGTCCAATCTATTTTAGGATTATATTTTTTTAGCCATGATAAATCTAAAATGATTGAATTAGAAGAAGATATAATGATATTAAATATTATAAAGCTACTATGACCATTAGTTGCTACTTCTATAGGAAGGATTTCATGAATAATATCTCTTGAAGACAACGGACGACCATCTATGACTTCTACATAAATAGGTTTAGTTTTCTTTACTAAAAGTATGCTATGTCTTTTAGTAAATTCTTCATCTAAAAAACATGTTGAGGCTCTTGAATCAAGCAAGGCATAGGCTTTGTAATGTTTAGGTCCTAAAATAACATTTATTGTAAAAGAAGAAGAGGGTTCTAAAGAGAGAATAGGACCTTCATTAGGTGTTGTACAAGGTTCTAGTCACATGCTTCCTATTGTAGCTGGACAAACTCTTTTTTTAACATACTATCTTCTTTAATAGAGTCACTTCTTTGGACAATGTTGAGCAGTGTGCTTAGATTCTCCACAATATAAGCACAATCTTTCTTGACGACGATGAATCTTTTCTTGCTTAGTAAGAGGTTTGAAATGTATTGTATCAATTTGCATATCCTTTACTTCCAAATGTATATGTTAAAGAGATGTTGGTATTACTATTAAATTATAGTAACGTTGAGGTCCACTTATACAATTATGAGATCAAAATTTAAAAAGATGATTGTCATACTTCACAATAAAGTCGATTGCTTGAATCAATGTTTGAGGATCAAATAAGTTGAGCATTAATATTTCTATCTCATATTATAATCCGTAGAGAAATTGGCTAACAATTGTGGCACCATCTGACTTGATATCAGTTGTAAGTTGTTAAAACTATAAAGCATATAATGTTACTGATCAATTGTCTTATCATAAAATATAGATCTTGTTGGTTGCAACACAAATTATATCATATTCTCCATACATGGATCGAAACTCTCCCAAAAAAACCTCTAGATTATCTAATATTGGATCTCATCATTCAAAAAAAGATGAAAACCATAATAATGCTAGAATTGAAAGAAGCATACCAGTGAATCTAACTTGTGATCTTAGAGTTGAATAGCTTTGGAGTTGAAGTTCAATCTCAGGTTATACTTGATTGATAAATCCTCTAAACTTTGATTTGGTGCTATCAAACTTCTTGGATAGGGCAATTCTTGATTCTCTAATACTGGAAGGATGTTCTACCATAGGAGAAGAGACATGATTTGGTGCAGATGTTGAAGCAGCTCCAATCATTTCTATATCTTCACTTCCTGCCAATGTTATTGTTCATTATGGTGGTAAATTGAGTTGATCCATCGCAAGCATTATCTTCTTCAATTATTCAAACATTTGTGCCATTGCACTCTTCATTTCAGCAAGGTCTATCATGATAACACTTAGAAAAGAGAAGATGTCTAATATCACTCAAGACAAATAGAAGAAAAGACTTCAGAACAAAAAAAAATACTAAGAATAATATTAGTTTGGAAGAAGGTAATCTGTAACTTCTAATACACGTATGTCTTATCAAGAAAAAGAAGTAATCCACTCTTAATCAAGATTAGACAAAGCTCTAATATTATAAGTGCACTCTTGTCAATCTATCAAGGACAAGAATTTGATAAAAACAAATAAATAAGTGAAACTTTTCTCAAAAAAAGATGTCAAAATAGAAATAATTAAATATATATATTAAGAAAAAAATACGAATGGCTATTGCTAAAAGTCAAGAAAACTAAAGACTCTTGAAACTAGACTAGAAGCAAGAAAAGAGTTGACAAGAGTGAAGAAAGCTTCATTCTTGTCTCTATATATACTATCTACTTAGAAGCTACGTGGCAACGTTCTATAGGACCTCCAAAAACGTGTTGACTTTGCACAACATGTATCTTAACTTACAAGGTAAGTTTTCTATGTGGATATCACATAGTTAGCTTATTCTCCAAGCTACATTTATAGCATGCTATATTTGTAGCATGTGGTTAACTTATTGACAAAGTTTCTAACCTATTAATCAAATATAAACACATGTAAAGTCAAAGCAACATCTATGAAGCTTCTAGAAAGCTTGTCTAAAAGATAATATAAAATTAATATATTTTTACTTACTTCTACCTATTTATATCATATAAGTAAGAATTATAGTAAATATATGTCTGTGATATTTGAAGGCTATGACAATTATAATATCTTGTTTGATAAATCAACAAATGATGGTTTTTAAGTTGAATCTATTGATTATTGATTCTCTATCTCTTTAGTGCCACAAATACATAAAAACAAGGATAGAAGATTGAATAAAATCTTTCCTAAATTATAGTTTTTTATAGCAAAGATTTACTATTCTTCATTTGAGTTTTGATAGATATAATTGATAAAATGTATTAACTTTTTTTATTATATTAACAAGATTCTTGATTGGCTTCCATATATATTCACTAATATCATATCCATTCCAATGAATAAGATATTTTAACCTATTTTGGTACCGCCTTAAGTTTGTGACTTCTTCAATGTCGAACTCTTCATTATTGTCCACTTTAATATGAGGAGGTGGCACTTATTATCTTTTTAGTATATCAATTGTCTTATATGTCTGAAGAAAAGATACATGGAATACTAAATGAATCTTCATTGACTCCAATAGGTGTAATTGATAAGCAACTAGATTGATTCATTCATAAATAGAAATAGGTCCAAGCTTATAATAATCCAACTTGTTATAAAGACAAATAGTCTTGATATTATGACAAAATAACCATATTTTATCACTTACATTGAATTGTGATTTTTTCTTGCAATATGCATCTATGTTGATCTTTTATCATTCTTGAAATTTCTTAATTGTACCTTTATTATTGCATATAACTTTTTCAAATAATTTATCAAATCTTTTGTCACAAGATTATCAACTTTTGAATAATTAAAAGTATCAAGTTGTAGATAATAACCATAATTGGCAAAGAAAGGTATTTGTTCAATAGAAGAATGTATCAAATTATTATATGCAAAATTTGCCAATGACAAAAGATTTATCTAATTATCTTGATGATAATTGATGGAATACCTCAAATAATATTCTAAAACTTAATTTATCCATTCTATTTGTCTATGAATTTGAGGGTAAAAGACCAAAGATAATTTTATATCTATCTTCAATATTTTAAAAAGATTTTAAAAAAATCTTGTTATAAATTGTATTCCTTTATCTGATATAATATCTTTTGATAATCTATGATAGCAATAGATGTTGTCAAAGAAAAGCTTAGCTATTTTTTTTATTTATAATAGATTTTATATATGATAAAAAATGTGCCATTTTTGGGAAACAATTTGTTATCACAAATATGGAGTTATATGAATTTGAACTTAAAAGATCCATAATAAAATCCATAGAAACAGAAGACCATAGTTGTTTTAGTATAAGCAATGGTTAGAGAAGTCTATAAGATCTATTATGAGGAATTTTTTATATTTAGCAAATTTTACATATTTATACAAAGCCTTTCTTAATCTTCTACATTTGTGGCTACCAAAAATCTTTTAATAGTAGCTCCAAAGTCTTATTATATTCAAAATTTCTTGTTGTTAAAAAATCATGACAAGCTTCAAGAATACATAAATGTGCTTCTTCTTTTGGAACATATAGACAACTTTTAAAATAGAATAGATTGTTCTTCAACTTGAACTTAGAAGTATCATGAAACTTAGAAGAAGTATGCTTAATACCATAAATAAGAAGATCACATGGCATACTTGATTGAATTTATTTGACAAATCTTGAATCAACAATCAATGTTGATATTATTAATTGAAGATGAATTACTTAAGCTTCAAGATAATTATTCTTTATTAATCAAAAATTACATCTCTTTCTTTTAATATAAGATAAAAATATTTAGAAAATAAATCTTATAGATCTTATTCTTTTTCAGGTCAATATGTAATCTTGAAATTAAATCCTGATAATGATATGCTTCAATGAGCCTAGTAACAATTCAATTCATGTGTTGACATGTAATATTTGAGATTCTTGTGATTTGTATATATAATGACTAGAATAGAATCATCTTCTAGATAGTAACATCATTCTTTAAAAGAATGCTTAATTATATTAAAAAAATAATAAAGATTTTGTAGTTAATCTCTAATATTGAAAATTTCTTTAAATAAAAAGCTACTAGATGGAATTTATCATTTATTCCTATTTATAATAATATTGCAACTAAAAAAAAGTTTTATGCATTTTTGTTATAAAATATCTTAAAAAATGGACACAATATAAAATTGGTATAAAAATAATTTCTTTTATCAAAGCATCAAATAATGCTTTGACATCTTTATTTTACTTAAGTTTATTTTTACAAGTCAAATGTATAAGTAGAGCTATAATTTGAAAAAGAAATTGATAAAGATCTAATAATAATTGACAAAGTCCAAAAAGTATTACACATCTATTATTGTTTTTAGAATCTTTCAATCAATGATAGTCTGAATCTTCTTAGGATCCATCATAAGATTTTTGTTAAAAATGATGTATCCTAAGAAGTCAAATTGAGTTGTGTAGAATATACTTTTTTCTATCTTAATATATAATCTTGCATCTCTAAGTTTTTGTAACACATGATGAATATAAAGTTTATTTTTTTTTTGTATTCTTGGAATAAATTAGAATATTATCTAAATAATAGATAATAAAATCATTAAGGAACTTAAAAAAAATATCATTTATAAGATGTTGAGAAGCGGCTAGTGTATTTGAGAGTCCAAAAGGCATGATATTATATTTGAAATGTCCATACCTAGTTCAAAAAGTAATCTTCTATTCATCTCATTTTTTTATATGAACTAGATTATATGCTCCTCATAGATTTATTTTTATATAGATTTTTGATTGATTAAGTTAGTCAAGAAGCTTTAAAATCAAAAGTAAAGAATACTTGTTCTTGATGGTAATCTTGCTAAATCTTTGGCAGTCTACGCATGTCTATAAAGATCAATTATTTTTGTATACAAATAAAGTAAGAGCTCTTGTTAGAAATTTTAAATAACCTATGAAGTTTTTAGCTAAATTCTTATCAATATATTCCTTTAATACAGTAAACTCGTTCTACAAAAAGTTGTAGATTAATTTAAATGGAAGTTAAGCTTCTTCTTGAAGATCAATTAAACAATTATTGAATTGATGATATGAAAGAATATCTATATTTTTTTATTCAAAAATGCCTTCAAAATTTTGATATTGGCTAGGATTACCACTTTATGTCTTTTTACCATGAAAAATCGGAATGAAATATGTAACAAAAGATGATTCTATTTTTGCCACATGCATGAAGGCTTTTATATCTACTAATAAAGATTTGGATATATTAGACTTATGTATTTTTACTTGGCTAATAAAATTTTGGATCAAACTACAAAAAAAATTAAAGTTATAAGAAATCTATTCTATCTGAGACTTATATTTTTTTAACCATGATAATTCTAATATAAATAGATTGGAGGAAGATCTTATGACATTAAATATTACTATGCTATTATGATTTTTAATTGCTACATCTAAAGAAACAATCTCATGGATAATGTATGTAGAAGATAATAAACAACCATCTATGACTTCTATGTGTAGGGATTTAACTTTCTTAATTAAAGATATTTCTTATTTTTTGACAATGTTATAAGGTATAAATAAGATATTTGTATAGGAATAGATAGTTAGAACCATGGAAGTTTTTAGAATTGGGATTAGGTTAATAAACTAGATAGAATCCATTGTAGAACATTCTAATAAGAATTTAGGACAATTATTTAGATAGAGCCTACTATAAAATCTTCTAAAAAATAAAATTTAGGTAATTATCCAGGTGAAGTCCGCTACCTAAGAAAAATTTAGAAAGTCCAAGATTATAGAATAAGGTATAAATAGGACTAGCCAAGGCCTTTTGGGGCATCTAGTGAAGTATAGCTTTAGATCCTTTTTTTTAGTAAAATTTGATTTTACATCTTTTTGTTTAGTTTTGTTCTATTTTATTTTCATTTACTCAATTTTAACTTTCATGTCTTATTTTGTTTAGTTTTGTTTAATTTTATTTGGATATATTTTGTCTTATTTTGTGATGAGGCTTTATGTTGCTATGGATTAGAAGGGTCTTGGATTTTTGAGATAGACTAGTCTTATTTTATTGGTATCAGAGTAAACATTAGACTGTTTACTTTTGATAGTGTATCAGTATTCATCATCTAATCCAAGGTCAATTATTATAATCACATTAGATATTGTGTTGAAGCTACCATGAATTATTCTTAAAAAATCAATTGGGAGATAAAAAGGTATTACAATAGTAGAGTCCAACAAAGAAATTATAGTATGGATGATATGGCAGAGTATTTCCAGATGGAGGCACAAATATAACACCTCCTAGGCCAAATAACTACTTTACAAGGACAAATAGAAGCCTCGAGGATAAAAGAGTCAACATCTGTTAGGTTGAAATTGAATAAGCCTAATAAATATTCTAAGACTTTAAAACAAGAAAATGTATATCAATGGTTCTTTAATATAAAAAAATACTTCCAACTATCCGAAACAAATACCATTGAAAGAATTATATATGCAGCTATCTATTTGAAAGATGTGGCAGCCATTTAGTAGAGACATCAAGTTCAAAGTTATGGAACTTAAGGTAGATTTTGTAACAAAGAGGAGTTTGAGACCGAATTTAGGAATTAATTTTGGCCTATCAATGCAAAAAAAATAGCACATGATCAGTTGGCAAATCTTATATAAGATAGATTGGTACAAGATTATGTCTTCCAATTCAAGTCCCTACATCTCCAAATTAGCAATTTTTTGGAGGCAAAGATGATGGATCAATTCCTACGAGGTTTGAAACCTAGGGACTAGGAAGAGCTAGAGTTAAGGGATCCACAAAGAGTCAAAGAGGGAATTCAGATTGCAGAGATAATCAATGCTATAAATTTCAAAAATTATGGAGCACAACCTATCATACAAAGTCTTATGCCATTATCTAATAATATGGCATAACAACTAATAATAATGAAGATTGATGTCCTACAATGATCATTATACTATAAAGATGACAAATATTGGTGCAAAAAGGATTGTATTTTTATTGTTGAGAGTCAAGCCATCAAATTGGAGGTTGTTCAAAATATCGAAATTCAAGTACCAACAAGATAAGGTGAGTTCACAATCTTGAAACTCACCAAGTCAATAATGAGTCAAAGCAAGAAAACAGGACTTCTCAGTAAAGGCATTGAAGGCTAATACTATGGATAGCTACTATCTCTCAAAGACAAATGGTATGGCCTTAGACAACTATAAAAAAAATTGATTGGTGCATCTAACAAGTCTACTAAAACGACAACCATGTTGAGTGCTTGTAGATTGTGACTCTATAAAAAATTGCATCTCAATTGAAATTGCTGATTGGTTTAGAATTAAAACTAAGGTAATCAAGAGAGGAAGTATATACCTTGCAGATGATTGAGAGAACATCTTGAGTGAAACATGTAAAGAAGAAATCTTGACATTTACAAATGTCTATATCTTAAGAGAGATTTAAGGTGACAAACCTAAAGTATGATGTTATCTTTGGTATGCCATGGTTAGAGATGAAAAATAAGCAAGTTGATTGGGTAGCAAGAACAATCTCTTTTAAAAATAGAAGATACAAGGTGACTCTTCATACTTCCACATCAAGTGAAGATGAAAGACAATCTTCAACCAAAGACTTACTTATATGGACGATCTTTATGAAGAAGCAAATACAGCATGAGCAACCGGTATATATGGTGGTTTTAAATCTTACGTCGATGGTAGAAAAGATAGCCAAAGGAGTAGATGGACAAAGCAACTCATATGGGAATATCATGATGTCTTTCCAACCGACCTATCTAGTGGCATGCTTCCTAATCAAAGTACCTCCTTTCAAATAGAACTATTGAATAAAGCAAAACTAATAAGTTGACCAATTTATTGTCTAATACTAAAAAAAACTTAAAGAATTATGAAAAATATTAGACAAAAGCTTAGAGAAAGACCTCAATTAAAAAAGCACATTACAATAGAGAGTACTTGTACTCTTTGTACTCAAAAAAGATAGTAGATTTTACCTTTGCATCGACTTTCAAGGCCTCAATAAGCATACTATTAAAAATGCATATCCACTTCTATGCATAGATGATCTTTTTGACCAAATTTGAGGTATGACCATCTTTAGTAAATTAGATCTTCAAAGCAGCTATTGGCAAACACCTATTGCAAGAGAGGATGTGAAAAAGATGGCATTTTCTATGCGCTATGGATATTTTGAATGGCTGGTTTTACCCTTTGGCCTCATCAATGCTCTAGCCTCTATTATGAATCATATGAAGATATTATTTTAAAATTTTTTGGACACGTATGTAATTGTCTTCATTGATGATATCCTTGTATATAATAAAATCTATAAAAAGCATAAGCAATACTTATAAGAAATGTTATGTCAACTATAAAATAGTCGCTTTTATTATAAGCAATCAAATTGTGAACTTTGGAAGTCTAAAGTCACTTTTTGGAGGCATGTGGTATCTTCCAAAGGTATGCATATGAAACAAGATAAGGTAAATGCAGTAGAAGATTGGCCAACTTCCAAAGATTCTTATAAAGTTTGCTCATTTTTAGGCCTTACTAAATATTATTGCCATTTTATTTGGCAATTTACTCACAATATTGCCTCATTGATAAATCTATTAGAGAAAGGTGCTCCATTTGAATAGAAACTAAAGCAACAAAATACCTTTAATAAGTTGAAGGATGCACTCATTATTGCTCTAATATTATAATTGTATGATCCTAATCTTCCTTGTATGCTTGACATTGATGCTTTTGACTTTGTTATTGAAGTAGTCCTTCAATAAGACTTTGATAGACGCCTTCAACGTGTGGTGTATGAATCACGTAAGCTCAGAAGGGTAGAGCACAATTACTCTATACATGATTGAGAGCAATTAGCGATTGTATATACTACAAAAGTATGGTGACACTATCTATTGGAAAAGCTAGTGGTTGTTTGAACTGAGCATTGACTCTTGCTATATGATTTGCATTTGAAAAATATGAAATTGTGACATCATTGTTGAAAAGAATAATTGTAGTTTTTTGATATTCAGCTTGAATACAAGCAAGAGCAATAACCTACTATGCAAGACAACTTATTATGGAAACCAAACTTAAAAGACGAATCAAAAAATAAGATAAAAGTTGCTATAATTAATAATATCATTTTAAATCTAACAAAAAAAAGAAAATGGAAGGAAGCTACACATTAAGATGCTTATTTCAAGATGGTTAGTAATTAACTAAAAGTGGATAATATATAATATCGAGGTTACATTCTTAGTGATGGCTTGCTCTATTTCAAAAAGTAGATTTATGTATTTGACAATGCTATACTCCAAATGTACATACTTCAAGAAGGATATGACATTCCAATATCTGGACATTTGTGATGAGAGAAAATTATAGAATGGATTTCAGGGACATGATTTTGTGCAAGTTTGGATTATAATATTCAAGCCTTTGTACGCTCCTATGAATCATGTCAATGTAATAAAAACATATAATATAGTATCTTCTAGACTACTACAGTCAATTTTTCTATCTATGACACATTAGAAGTAGATGACTATGGATCGTACTATGTGTTTGCCACAAACGCCTCATAATAATATTCTAATTGTCGTCTTTATGAATTGATTCTCAAAGCAACTTAACTTGGCTACGATGCACTCAGATATTGATGCCTCAATACTTGTATGAATTTTCTTTGATATTGTCTTTCCTTACCATGGATTATCTCGTGTCATTATTTTAGATCAAGAACCATGCTTCATGGGAAGTTTTTGGCAAGCCTCATTCAAGCTACTAGATATAGGACTTATCATGTCTATAGCCTTCTATCTCCAAACATATAGACAAACAAAGTGGGCAAATCAGACCTTAGAAGATATGTTGCAGATATTTATAGTTATTCATCATAATGATTGAGATGAATATTTGACACCCTTAGAGTTTGCTTACAATGATAGTATTCAAGCAAATATCGATCATTCATCATTTTTTTCTTAATATCGATTAGTATCCAATTATGCCAGTAACTCTCCATGCTTCCATCGATACCAACAACCCAATAATAAAAGATTTATACAACAGCTTTCAATGGCCTTAGAAGAGGTACGGTACTACCTTTTTACTACACAAAATCGACAGAAGCAATATGCGGATAACCACTGAAAACATAAAATCTTCAAGATAGCAATTAGGTGTTACTCTCTAATGCCAACTTGCCACTTGCTACATCAACTCAAATTCGTAAATTAGCACCTTGATGGCTTGGACCTTTTCGTATTTTTGTAATGATTTCTGATGTCGCATATTACGTCAAGCTTCTGCTACATATTTGAATCCATCCAGTCTTCTATATTTTGCAACTAAAGGAATTTCATACTAAGCTAAAGTACTTTTTAGATCAACACCAACTACCACGACCACCAATTGTAGTTAATAACCAACAAGAATATGAAGTGGGTAGTATTTTGGACCATCGCTACTTATGTTATGGTAGTAGATGTCTACAACTTCAATACAAATTTCTTTGGAAAGGTTATCTCATTGATGATGCAACATGGGAACCTATACAATACCTCAGCCATTGCCAAGAGATAATTCGAAAATACGATTGAGGACAAAATAAGGACGTTCTATATTAGTAGAAGGGGATTAACTATAATAAGATATAAATAAGATATTTGTATAAGGATAGATAGTTAGAACCATAGAAGTTTCTAGAATTGGGGTTAGATTAACAAACTAGATAGGATCTATTATAGAATATTCTAAAAAAATTTAAGATAGTTATTAGGATGGAACCTATCATAGAATCTTCTAAAAAAAGAATTTTAAGTAATTATTTATATGAGGTCTACCACCTAAGAACATTCTAGAAAGTCCAAGGTTATAGAATAAGATATAAATAGGACTGGCGATGGCCTTTTGGGGCATTTAGTCAAATATGGCTTTGAACTCTTTTTCTTAGTAAAATTTGGTTTTGTATTTTGTGTTTAATTTTATTTTGTTCTATTTCCATTTGCTCAATTTTGTCTTTTATATCTTATTTCATTCAGTTCCATTTAATTTTATTCAAGTCTATTTTATCCTATTTTGTGATGAGGCTTTATATTGTTGTGGATTAAAAAGATCTTGGATTTCTGAGATAGACCAATTATATTTCAGACAAAGTCTTTGTTTATAAAACAAGCTGATTTTCTTGAATCTAATAAGGCAAAGACTTTGTGATTTTTAGATTATAAATACACATCTATTATAAGATAAAGTGAAGGATTTAAGGAGAGAATAGAACCTTTAGTAAATGTTGCACATGATTCTAGATGCATGATTCTAATTATAATTGGAGATTTTTTTTTTCAATGTATTATCTTTGTAAGCAACCATGCTCTTCATTTTGTGATTGGATTTTTTTTTTTGAAGAATGTTAAGCAGTGTGCTTAGCTTTTCCACAATATAAATACAAATCCTCTTGATGATGTTGTCGTATTATAATTTTTTATTATATGTAAAAATTAACTAAAATAGATAATATATTTATAAGTATTGATGTATTTTAAAGTGGTTAGTAGGTTAATTTAAAGAAAGTTGTAAGAAAATTTATTTTGATATTTATTTATGTTTATTATAATATTTAAATTATATAGGATTTAGATATTTAGTATAAAATTTAAGGAAAAGATTGGGGCTCAAAGATGAAGATTCAAACCTCTAAGAAGCTTATTAGGAAGAATGAAAGCAAGATATTGATGGATGAAGGCTAAAAGTAAAGATCTTTATCTCTATTGGTCAAAGGCTATGCCCAATAGGCATTCAGCAGGCTGTCCGCAACCATAATAAGGATTTTGGCGACTTCAAAAGAAGAATTTGAGAATCAAAAGCAAAGATTATAAAGGTTTAGGATTTGGACTATCATTTTTGTATAAACTTTAGAGGATTTGGAATTAAGATAATGAACTTATAGTCATTTGAAGCTAAGATATCTTTCTAAAAGATACTATTGTTGTTTTGAAGATACGAGGAATTTTATGATAGATTTTGGAGATTGAAAGAGACAACCACAAAGACAATTTCAAGATCTATATCTCTAATGAAATAATTTTTTCTTTTGGAGTTTTTATGAAGAAGTTATAGAGTATTAAAGATAGCATATGTAATTCAAAAGTAATAAATAAGTTGTTTTATTGATAGTAATGATTGGAGCCATATCTTGAGTTTTCAAGTGAATTTTTAGGTCAAAATTTGTAGAAGTGTGTGTTACTAGGTTAAAAAGCTAAATATCAAAATTTTGTGGTATTTGAATATTTATTTTGTGAGATATGAAGAAATTTGCACATAGGTATATGTAAGCAAGGATTTGAAGCTATTGTTAGGATTTTGGCAATATCTCAAAATTTACAACAAATTTGTAGTTGGAATTTGTTGTAATAGTTGTTAAAAGTACATCAATACTTCATATAAAATTTAGATTTGTTTGGATAGTCCAATCATAAGATATGAGTTATTGATATTTGAAAAAAAATTATGTAAAGGATATACAAGATTTTATTATATTTTTATCACATTTTAGTGAACTTTGCTAATTAAGGCTTATGTATTAATATAATTGCTCTTATAGAGAAATTTTTATGTATGAAATTGGTATTTTTTTTTTTTATCTTGAGGCTTGATTGAGCAATTAATAATAGCCAGAAGTTTAATACTTTCTTAAGGCAAATTTTCTCTACTCCAACAATATTAAGTCTTTTCTTCTTCAATATAAGGTTTAAAACATATCATATCAATTTGCATTTGTTGTGGCTTTGATGAATAAGTTTTTAAAAAACTTAAGAGCTTTTGTCATTACTTGAATTATTCTTGATGCCTTTCAAATAATAGATTCTTGCATGCAATGGCTTGAGCAATAAATTATTCTAAAGAATTTGTTTTTAATATTTCAATAATAAATATTTAATGTTATTCTAAAATTCATATTAAAATTGATTGATAAGGGCTTTATTGTTTTGGTCCATGTCACAAGCAAGGCTTTGGAATTCAGCAATATATATGGTGGCTAATTGTAATTCTTGTTATAAAAATAAGTGCTTGGACTCTATTACTCTTGTTTAATCACTTTTTTGAAATGTGGCCATAAATACTTTTAGGAATAAATTCAAATTACAAAATAGTTGTGAATATTTTTCTATCAAAAATATAAATAAGAGAGAGCACTTCCAAATAAAAGTGTATTTATAAATCCAACTTGAGTAAATCCATGAAGATATTGAAAGGATGCAACCTTAGATAGAGCTTGACTTGTTGTAGAAATATTCAAAAAAAAATTCTATCAAATTTCTTGAGCATACTAATTCTTGTCTCTTTTGTGCTTCTAAAAGCAAGACTTCTTAGATTTGATTATGAGGTCAATCTACTTACTTCCTTCAATTGCAGAATTTTTTGGCGTAGACTTTAGACTTCTTCCATATGCATAGAAATAGTACTTTTGTAGTTGGTGATGATAATAGGTGAAATTTTCATCCCTAAGAGTATTGACAAGCTCATGAAGATCTATAATAATTACAAATTTATTTTCACTTTTGTCAAGTATAGCATCCATGATTTTTTCTTCTATTTTAAATAACTTAATAAATTCAAAGTCAAATTAGAAGAGGATAATCTACAATCCCTAAAATTAAATAAGAATTTCTACAAAGATAGGTAATCTATTCTCTTTAAAGAAAAAATCAATGCTAAAAAAGTCAATGTTAGTTTAAAATGGATAGTCCACAAATTTTGAAATACAACAATAGAAGTGGGATAATTTACTCACTTCTAAAAACAAGACAAGAACAATCAATTAGGACTCTTGTCGATTTGTCAAGAACAAAAAATCAAAGAAGATATGTAAACAAGTGAGAAATGAATCAAAGAGAGATGATAAAGTAAAAATAAGAAAATAAATATATTTAATAAAAAGCTAGGATGGCTATTGCCAAAGGCTAAAAAATTAAAAACTCTTGAAGCTAGATTAGAAGCAAGAAAGGGATTGACAATTGTGAAGAAAACTTCATTCTTACTTCTATATAATCTAACTGAGAGGTATGTGGCAATATTCTATAGGACCTCCAATACATGTCCAATTTATGAGACACATATCTTAACTTCCAAAGCAAGTTTTGTATATGCATACCACATTCTTAGCTTGTACTTTAAGCTACCAATATATGTAATATGTAGCTAACTTATTGGCCAAGTTTTTAATCTATCAATCACCTATAGACATGTTTAAAGATAAAATCATATTTATGAAGCTTCTAAGAAGCTTGTCTATAAGATATTATTAAATTAACTTATTTTTACCTACATCTACGTATTTATATTATGTAAATAATTATAGGTATGTTTGTGACATCATTACGATACTTGAAAAAATCTTGGCTTTGCATGTTTTGATAATGCTATTATCCATCCAACTATAAAATCTAAACAACTTATTCATTTGTTTGATTATTTTTTTGCATGCTCACTTATTTAGTTTATGAACCTATAATCAAGTCCAAATAAAGATAAATGAAAAAGAGAACTCTTAAGTGCTTATAGTAGAAAGAAGACAAAGAAAAAAAAGTACCTAAAGAAAATATAAAGAGGGAATCAAAACAAACAATGAGGTTATAAGTCTATATCATTGTTCAAGCTATATACATTAGAACCAATCAATGGAGTTTCCAACATCAAATTCCACCTCTACTGTTGATGCAATGTTGGCCAAACTCAATTCTATTAGTCAAAACAAGAGTTTTGTCCAACCAGGTGCCTCACTTGCTGCTACAAAGGTGATGAGTAGGGAAATGGGCTAAGCTAACCTGTCCACAAATAACAAATCCACTGTGAGGTAATCATCTACGGCCCCAATGTGAAAAAAAAGTTCCGACCAACCCTCCCAATCTGGAAAAAAAATCAAAAAAAAAAAAAATCAAAATTGAGAATCCACCACATGAATAGATTGAGACGTGAATAGAGAGAAAACCCTAATACACGCATGGGTTCCACGGTCACTTGCCCAACATGGATGTTTTCCGCCAACAGAAGCTCAACGTCACGAACAGTATGGTTGGGGAAGATGCCCTTTGGTTGCGAAGAAAGGCGAGCAAGCGATTTGCGTGGGATGGCAAAAGGAGAGACAAAAGGGATCGAAAGTGCTCTCTGTCGGAGGAAGCCTCGGAGTGCTGGCCCGCCTCTGCTTGATTCCCGCGGAGGAGTTTCATCAAAGTGAGCATGGAGTCTGAACAGTGGTGGACAAGGCGGACCAGCATGCCTGCACATCTATCTGTTCAGCTATAAATATATGTGTATACATATATATATGTATATACATAGATATGTGCACGTCATTTCGTGAGGGAAGGAGCAAGTTCGTCTTTTTTGTGTCTTTGTTGGCTCGCCTTCACGTCTCCTCTTGAATGTACATCTGCTGGAAAGGGAAACGGCGTTCGTCCGTGCGTTCGAAGGATACCTGGAAGCCGAAGAGCAGCAAACAGGAAGGTGTTCGTGCATTCAACTGCGAGAGTGCTGTGGCGGCTATGGCGGGCCTGAACTCAACCGTATCGTTTGTTTCCGGACAGCAGCTCGTGAAGTTGCAAGGGCCGAAGATCGCAGTGGTGGATGTTAGGTCAGTACGTTGTGCCGCTTCTGTGAGAATTGGAGATTAGAGGATAGAGTGCGTCGGCAGTGGTGGGTACGTCATGCGATGCTTTTGTATTTGGTCAGGAAGCGGATTGATTTTGGTACACGAAGGGGACGAAATTGGCAACCTTTGTGAAGACTCTGAGGTTTTAATTATTTATTTTGATGTTTTTTGTATTTTTGGATGTGGCCGAGGTTTAGGTTTCTAGTGCTCTGTGATCAAATTCAATTGGATGTCAATACACTGTTTTATGGTGACTGTTTAGTCGAGCATACCATGAGGCTTATGAAACTTCTCTAATAATAACTTAATGAATCAATTTATGGGATTTTGATTAACGGGGTTGATCTGGGACATGGCTGTGAGCCTGTTTGGAGAAGATAGCGATTGTGATCACGATCTCTTTTCTCTGAGGTCGAGCACTGTTTCCGCTCACTTCGCCCCTAACAAGTAAACTAAGATTCATCACAACCAAAAATGTACGCAGTGAGGCTGAAGCATCATTTTTGAGATGTTCGTGAGTAGGTATTGGCAGCGATTGCTGTGGTTACAATGCGTATTCTTCTTCTTCTTATTATTATTATTATTATTATTTGTAGTCCTTCTATATACATGTTCTGCACAATCATGTTGCATCGGCATGCTTTCTGTTTTTCCCTTGCTAATGCCACGTATCTGCTTCAGAATTGGCTCTATAGATTTTTGTCAGTAAGGGCTTATCAGCGTACTGCAAACATCATGAGGAAGGCTTATTATATTTCAGAGAAGTTAGAAAACTAATTTTCAGATTGATGAATAAATGAATTGGCATAGTTTTGGAGTACCAAATTGAAGCTTTAGTGAAAAGGATACCGCTTCGTTGAAGATGTGTATGAATTGCGATCTTAGAATCTCAATAACATCTGTGTATGCTTTGAACGACAGGGACGAGGAGCGTGCTTTTGATGGACACATAGCAGGCTCTATGCATTTTTCCAGTAGCACTTTTGAGGAGAATCTTCCGAAGTTGATCGAGGAGGTTAAAAACAAAGAAACCGTAGTTTTCCATTGTGCTTTCAGCCAGGTGAGTTTCCTTTTTTTAAAGAGTTTGGTGACATAATATGAAGTGCGGTCATTAGGATTGCAAAGTACATCATGCTCAAGCAGTATATGGTGAAGATATTTCTTGTGATTAAACAGTAGAAGATTTTTTTTATCTGGCTACACCCTCACAACATCTTCCATGTGCAGGTTCGGGGCCCCACCTGTGCGCGAAAACTGAGTGAGCATTTGAACAATGCAAAGACTGAAGGAAAAATTGAGAAAGTTCCCAGCATCGTGGTTCTAGAACGGGGCTTTAATGGTTGGGCAGAATCAGGTCGGCCTATCTGCAGTTGCCAGGACCTTGTATGTACTCACGCTGCATAGCTTGAAGACCATTATATTGTACTTGATTGGTTTGCACTTCTCTTTGTCATTCAGCCCCGGTCGATTGCGTCTTTCATGAATATTCTTTTATCAGTACTTCAATGCTAAAAAAGTTGGATATATTGTTTCTGTACAACTTTCGTGGGAACACCATGCTATTTTAGGCCCTTGCAGTTTTCTTTTGGAGACACACATTCGATTCACGTAATCGGCTTAAAAGAATGTTTTTTCGTATAAATACAGGATAATATAGACTCTCCAAGAAACCACATCGTAGAGTTGTTTGTTGATCAGCGAACCTGTTTGGTCGAGTTTGCTACACATCACAGATATTCCGTCATGAAAAGGTCATGAAGAAACATGTTCACGACGTGGTAGCATATTAACGGAGGCATCCAATATCCATGTGCCACTTTAAGCTAAAAAATTTCAAGTAGTTCGGAAATTGTTGCCTCTAAATTGGCAAATGAAAACACAATTGTGGGTATCTCAGTAGACAAATGAGATTGAGAATACGATTTTAGAAGATGCACAATCATGTTTATAATTGAAAGAGGGTTAGGTTCCAAAAAAATGAAGAGAGGATCTAACTTTTGAGAATTGCTATGAAGAGGCATAAATTGAAGTGTATTACTCCAAAACAAATTTACCATTCTATTTATTTTAGATTTTTAGTTTCTACAAATATACAATTGTGATATAAAAATTCCACTGCTTGTTGAAGTTTTAAATACTAAGAAATTATTACAATTTTTTGTGTCACATTTCTAGTTGGTGACAATGCTTATTTATTGTTTTGGACCTACTTATGCACATGATTTAAACAAATAAAATAAAAAATTATATTCATAATAAATTAAACTTATTTATTTAAGTAATTTTTTATTAAGATTATTTTATAAATAAGTATGAATAAAACTTTAACATAAATAGTAAATAAATAATCTCACAATATATATTTTAAATTTATTTATTCATGTTGAAACACTTTGTTCTCATCATATTTATAAATAAATATACATGCATATTTGATATTTAAATTTGTCCAAGTACAAATACTGCAAGTACAGTTGTAAGACCACATCTTAAGTATATAAGTATCTTCCACTTTTATTTAGATTGATAGGAAACCTAAAAGATTTTTTTACCTTCACCAACTTCAAAATTTTATAATATTGCAATTACTATATTTTTGGCCAAAATTTTAGCCTCATTATAAAATTACATTTTTACAAATCTTATAAAAAATTCTAACTTTAAAAAAAATATATGCATATTGGAATAAATACAATTTTTTTTAGTATTTAATTGGTTATAATTTTAGAACTTACTAATTTAAATCATTTTGTTAGATTCTATTATGCTAATAGACATTGCCCTTAATATAACAAGGCTTGTGTAATTAATTTTTAAAAGCCAATCAATCTATATATTATTTTGAAAAATAAAAATAAAAATAAATCAAGTCTCCAACCAATCATACAAATTTTATAAAAGTAAATAAATAAATTTTCATTTAAAAAATCTAATTGATATTAAATTTTTATATGATGTGCATCTTCTTCAAATACATAGAATTTCATAATGGAGCATTAAAAGAGGCAAAAGGATTGGGTAACATTCATTGACAACATATTTGTGACTTAATTTCTTCCCCAAGAGATTGACCCTCTATTGATGCCCCATTTTGGAATTTCAAAACTGCCCTAAATAGAATATCCAATAGAAACGAATGTTGAACTTTAGCATTGATTTTTTCCAAGAAAAATGTCTAGGAAATAGCATTGTACACATGTGCTCAAGGAGTCCACAAAAGGGTGAACTCGCTCTCAGAGCACCAGAACCGAAACCAGCAACATGGGTGAAATGTTCAACATCAAACCACATATCAAAGTTGGAGAAGTTATGGGACAGTATATAGAATCCCCCCCCCCCACACACACACACACATATATATATATATATATATATATATTTGTTTGTTTATACAACAGAAATATTAGCTTCAACCTTGTGGCGTCGCAACAATGGACAGGCTCAAAAATTGAATCAGTCACCAAAATGCAAGGAATTGTATGGCTCTGAGACGGAAGAGCACAATCGCCATGAGACGTGTTTTTTATAAAGCTAGAGTAAGAGAATAATTGCAATGGAAATACTAGGCAGTCGAAGCTGCTGAAGTAACAACACTAAAAAACAATGCCATCTTGCCCACTGAATAGGTGGTAGCAGGGATTGAGAAAGGTCTGAACCAACTAATTAACTGTTTTAGTCTTGTGGGAACGAGCTCAGAGAACCCATATAGGAAAATGCAACTAACTGCAGCTGATCACCACTTGCAGGGTACGAGCAAGCACTTGCCCTTGCCGTAGCCGTTGTTGGCATTCCGAAATGCATTCGCTTGAGCTGACTTTGCTTTCCATGAACCGGACAGTGCCTTGGAGAATTTGGCCTTGATTCCGCGCGGAGACATATAGAAATGCTTGTTTGTTCGGGAGTTGAGAAGGGCGGTTATGGCCTGGCGGAGAAGATCGTCACCTGTGAGAAGACCCCCCGCAAGCGGCTTATTGCCATACTTCTTTTGTGCTCCTCTACCGAACACACGGCCGACTGAGGTTTTCCATGGTGATAAATCCTTGGGCCAGTAGCATCTGTAGTCAGGACGGAGCCAGTCCCTGCGCGAGCGCAAGGAATTTGAGTCAATTTTTTGAGCAACACATTTGTTTCCTAACAATTCGATAACACGCAGAAGTCCAATGAACCAATCACATGGAGGGGAAACCTTTACGTACAGATATGAGCAAGTTGATGGGCGTCTGTTGGGAAAGGGGACCGTGATTCTTCCACGCGATGGTCGGCTCTTCTTAGGGCAGAATCCCATCGGCCTTGCAGGTTTGTAGAATAGAGGATCCGCTACGTAGAACGCTTGAAACAAAAACTTGGATTTCAAGCTGATGGCTCTACGTCCCCCTCCGATGATGTTGCAACTGCGATCCGAGCTTCCATCCAAGTAAACTGAACATCCGGACAGATCCTTCTTGCCTTTGAATTGCACGATGAAATCTCCGAGGAAATTTGTTGATGTTCTGGCGTAACCAACGACTCGACCTGACCAGTCCTTGCATTGCACCGAAACCTTTGCTTCTGCAATCGGTCACAGCAGGTCAGAACTCACATAATTGGACTGCAAGCGACAAGCAGAAGTCCTAACGCAATTGTGGGGGAGGCGACATACTGCTCATGGGATGCGCGAATGGGAAGACTTTATTCTGAATGCATCGATCGCAGAACACCTTGCCCACAATGACAGCAGACCAGTTGGTGAAGTCCTTGCGATCGGCTACAAAAACTTTCGTTTGAGCAAACGCATGACCTTCAGCTGCTGCTCCTGCAGCTAAGAAAACGCAGACCAGTATTGCCAGCACCAGATCAACCCCGACATTCTTCATTATGCAACAGCTTCAAAACACACCACAACAATCGACCAGCGATCGAAAGCTGCCTGTCGCCTGCAGCCACGCACTTCAAGCTTCTTCAGGGGAACAGATCACGACAATCGACAGACCGAAGACTAGATATCCGAGGTCTGTCCAGCGTTTGCGAAGTCCACAGAGCCTTCGTGAATTGCACAAACCATGCGATCACTGCAGCAAGGCTTGAGCATGTGGCAATGAGCGATGGAAGCAGGCAAGGTGTGATGAGACGTGGATGGGAAGGGGGATATATGGAGGGTCCGAGCGGGGTGAAGCTGCATTGAGTTGGCTTCGGTGGGAGTGGGTAGTGAGCTATGAATGTTGAGATTTTTGCTGGCAGGGGAGGAAAGGGGAGGGGGATCGATCGGTCGGCGGCGGCGCTATGATCTTGTGGGGTCCAGGTCCCGTTGACAACAGCGCCGCTGGTCCCGTCGAGATTGCGAGGTCGCGATGTGTCAGTGCCCACCGTCGGCATTCAATTCGATGGGGACTGCTTCTTCACCGCTTGCTTGCTTGCTTGTGGGAGCGTGCGACTGTGTGCTTGTGCGTGTGCATGTGTCTGTGTGAGTGTTCGAAGTGGCAGGAGTAACTGGATTCCGTTCTTGTTGTTGTTCGTTGCCACATGTGGGAGTCTAGATCGGACATAGTTCTGGATTCACGGAGTGTAATGGTTTGTGGATACAGAAAGACTCACTCCCACTCTCTGATACTAATAATAAACCTGCCAAATATGTGCATAATTATGTTTTCTGTATATGTATATGTATGTATTATATATTCCAATATGAACAGTAATATTATTGATAAAATGCAAAGGATTATATATATATATATATATATATATATAGATGAGTAATTCCGGAAATCAAACAAATCTACCTTCAATTTTGAACAACACAACCCATAACTATCGTAATGCAAAACTCGCCTTAAAGAATTTAAAGCTTAGTGAATCTATTGCTCTGATTTTGAGGTTTGAACCAGTAGATGAGGGATTGATCATTGATCTAATTAAAAAAAATAACAACATCCTCTGAAGCCCAAGTATTCTCCTCCAATAGTTGTTTCCTTTTGTAATCACCTCCAAATCAATTTCGTCCGTCAAGCTTCTGGCAAACCCAAGGATATGACAATGTAATCTACAAGAGCTTAAGCAATCACAGCAAATCTTATATTTATTTATCAACTGATACTGCATTCTACTTGTTGAGAATGAACCACCACCACACTCAACTCACCAATTGACCAGATGCCAACATTTCAAATTGTTACGCTTTTCAAAATCTCAATTCTATCGTTCACTGTCTATTTTTTTATCTTAAGGCAACTCCGCTTCAATGTTGCATCACAGCATTAGTTTCTCATGAATGCAATACAAACAAACAACCATCATGTTCTTGGATGTGTATTATCTGCAACTTTGCACAGTAGGGGAGAAGTGTGGGAGTCCCAAAATTTCTACCAAAGCTAAGTGGGTATATATTTAAAAGTTCTGACCTCTCACCTTGTCCACTAAGTATAAAAATCCCTAAATTCTTTGCTATATGTTCTTAACATGAAAGTAAGACAAGGTTCTACAACAACCAATACATTCAAAACAACTTCACATGTCATCAAAATCAACACATTCTAGTAAAGTTGGAAACACAAACAATATTTGTTTAACACAAAGCAACAACCTGAGGATCATCCCCCTTGTACTACACAACCAATCCTTTTTATTATAAAGAGTGAGGTCTGCTCCATTAGTTCATCTGTAAGGGCAATGTCATGCAATTGGGTTTTAGCAATATCCACCTAAATAAGAAGAAAGAAAGAAAAATTATAAATACATTAGAAACTACAAAAAAAATCATATTCAAAATCATAATTAGAATATGTTTTGAAATTGATTACTTTTTTCATTATATGTTTTTGATGGAAAGGCCATGTCTGTTAAATTAAGTAGCTTATAAAATATTAATTATTTTTTTATAGTATCGTCAAAATTTGATTTTTCAGAAGCTTTAAAATTACAAAAATAATGAATGTATTTACAAATTGAAACTGTTAAAAAAAACATACTTAGTATTGTTGAGTAGGGTACACGAGTTTCAATAATAAAAATGGAATTTAAAAACTTAAATCTGTTTTTTCTTGTTGTATAGAATTAATTCTCGTAATATGATTGAATTTTATTAATATGCACTTGTTAAATTTGTCTATGTATTTAATAATATTTCTTCATTTTTGATATACTGAAAGCCTTATTTCTGCCACTAAAAATAATAATAAATGAAATAAAAATACATATATTATTATTTTACTATCACATAACCACGAGTTTCAAGTCAGTTAAGTTATCCCTTCCAAAAGTTTCATTTTAATAGAATTTTATTTCTGAATTCTAATGAATTCATATTAATAATTTACCTACCATAATAATATTTATATAGCTACGTATTTCATACATACTTCTATAATATATTTAATTTGATAGGTGTGAATCTTCGTTTATTAAATTAAATATCAATTTCTATATTTATATGATTTTTTAATCTCAAAAATAAGGGCAATTGAATCAAATCCTTTATTTCAATTTGATCTGAAGAGGAAAATATTAACATGTTCATTTGCTATCGTTTTGCACATTCTAGTAATTAAAAGCTTGGTTAATTGAACAAGAAATTATATTAATTAATATTATTTTATTTTTTTGTAAAATGTGCCTGAAATTTTGGATGTTTAAAGTTTATGAATTGAACTACAAAAAGATAAATATAATGTGATGGACTTGGACTATTTAAGCTTGAAATATATCAGATTTAAACATCAAAAGAAAAACTGTGCAAATATAGTTTTACTTTTAATTTAGAAAGACCAACTTTTTTCAAATTTTTTTCCTCCAATATCCATTTCAGAATCAACAAAATATTTAAAAATAAAATAATAACAAAGGATTTCAAGATGAAATAATAATAGTAATAATAATTTTTAAAAATTAAAAACAGTTGTAAAATTTGCATGTTGACCATTTCAAGCATTAATATCAAGTGAATGCTATTGCATAGACAAATCTTAGTACAACATTTGAATGAACTCCATTGTCATTTTTGGTAATTAAGTATGTATATATATATACACATACATACACATGTCAAAATTTTAAATATAATACATTGAAATCAAGCATCAATGTAAACTTCAAGATATCAACTCCATCAGCGCCACATGTTGTTTAAAACAGTACAATATATTTTTCCATCTTTGTTTCCTTAGCTAGGCTATATTTGCTTCTGTACCAAGCATAAAGTAACATTCTGTGTGTATTTAATTGAATTCAAAGAAATTTAAACCAGGTGATTTATTTGAAGAAACAATTTTTTTTGCAATGATTTAATTTGGTTATATATATATATATATATATATGTGTGTGTGTGTGTGTGTTCCAATCAAAAAAGCCAATGAATGTACTTTTTAACTTCTTAGTAGGAATTTGGTTCTTTAAAAAATACTGTAAAACTAACAACTCACATCTTTGAGGGTTGTACTTGAGTTTTGCACAATGATGTTGATTATATTTTGATGATTTTGGACCTTGACCTTTTTGGAAAAATGAAGAATTCAATGCATAACTTTGATGTCTTATTTATTTATTTCTTAAAAGAGCTTTACAACAATTTAAAACATGTTTTAAAAATAGAATTGACACACTAATATTTTCTAACAAAAGAATCCTTATAACGTGATAATAATTTACTACCAGATAATTATAATAATCTGTATATATATATATATATATATATATATAGAATCCACTAAAAAAACTTAAATTGTATCTTCTTTAAAATAAAACCAGAACTTGATATTTATACATTTTACAACCATGCTTTATTGGTAGTTTTAATTTTGGATGCAATATTTTAATATAAAAAAATGTTGTAACTTGGTTTCAATTTTAATTTTTCAAAAAACCACTAATCTCTTCTATATAAGAATGCCCTCCTTGGCAAGCATTTGGTTCTCTAGCTGCACCCACAAACTTATCAGCACACACATAAGTGTACACAAGATCACTAGGAGTACCATGGCATGTCCTCTAAGATTGTATAAACAATGACTCTTCATTTTACACCATTTTTTACCTAGAGACACGAGGTCACACTCAACTCAACAATTTAACACAAACCAGAAGCTGATGTCTTCAAAACAGATGAACAGGGCCATCAACCACCTCGTAATCTACAAGACCCTTCTTTTAATATTTCCCACAATTAAAGCAAGCTTGCAATTAGTACCCAACTAACTCCTGCAAACCAATATAGTAGGTGAGTTGTAAAACACTACATCCAATCCAAATATCAATGGGTTTTATAAAGAACCCTAAATTTATGCAAATTGGGTACAAAAAGGAAACATAGTACAGTGACATTCTCATCTAAGATGCCTATGATGACCACAACATATTATTTGATAAATGTTGTCTATTTGTATTCACCCTCATCTCAGTTCTATTGTCTGTCGTCACTGATTTCTTTCCATGCCTGCAAGGACATCTTACATGTTTGCATACCCTTGTTTTTTTTTATTGATTGATGGGAAGAGCTAACAAAATTGGCCTTGGACAGTGATTGTTTCTAAACCTGTTTACTTTGATTTTTAATCTTTAGTGGTCAATGATTTGTTCATTCATTTATCTATATTTGTGGTTGCTGTTGGTTGTGCAGAACATTGTCTCTACATGAAAAATTGTCTTAGAAAAGTCACTCAATTTTTTATTTATTCTTATTTTTAAAAGAGGCAAATCTGGAACTTATATCTCTTCAGTGGAACAAGTTATTGTTTGTTTTGTTTTGTTTTGTTTTTTTTTCTTCAAATGTAAACTTGTTGCCCTGTTCAAAACCATTTGAAAATAATGAGTTAATCTCTAAATTGCTGCGACATTAGAGTGTTTTATACATCTTTACATTTCCCCCCTGCATTTCTTTTCTTTAGTTGTTGCATTGTCCCTTGCACAGAAAATGCAATATGATATGAGTTATTTTTTATTTATCTTTTGCTAAAAGGAGCTTTTAAACATGTTTTTTTTTTTTTTTTTTTTTTTCTGATTTCTTAAAATCTGAAAATATTTATTCCAGTGCTATACTCGTATTAATACAATACAAGTAAAAACATATTCATTAGTTTGTTATTTTAAAATTATATTCAAAATATTTGAAATCATATTTGCATTACATTAGAAATAGATAAATAAATATTTGCAGTTAATATTTGGTAAAGAGTCTTTTCAGGACCTTAATATATTAACCACCATCTACAAAGAATATAATACCATGTAATCAATTCTCATTACAAATATACGTATATACAAATACATATACACACTTGTGTACGGACACATAGGCATACACAAAAACTTTTTGAAAAGTGTCTTGTCACTGCAATTACACTTAAACCCATTTGCATTTCTTATTTTATTTTCTAGAGATAATATACCAAAGAAAAAGTTTAAAGATGTTAAGAAATCTATACATTTTTCTTATCATTACTAAAATATTTTAATAAAAAAGCAAACAAAATGAAAAGTCCTTATGTAGAATACCAGATCCTTGGAATACGTCCACAACACGAACAAACGTCATGTAACTCGCGGCATACGATACGAACTATAAACTACCCACGGAATACGAAACGCGTAGGTAGGCAGCGGCGAGCTTGACCCTACAAAGCCTGTGTCTGCGAGGGGACTTCGAGGGTTAACTACATTATGCTCCTTGCTTCTCTTCGCCATCTCCTCCTCCTCCTCCTCCTCCTCTTCTACTTCCTCTAACTCTCTTGCCCTTGACTCCACTCGGTCACGTTTCCACTTCACGCCGGACGACTGTTGCGCGGCTTCTTCCTACTGGCAAAGCGGCGCTTTCTGATATCCTGTTGACATCATGGTACGTTCGGCGGAATCGTCATCTCAAAACCCTAAGATGTTTTGTGTTTCTGTGTGTCGTGGTCCTGCCTTCGACCTGTCTACGGCGTGTGCGCCGTGGCGGTTTTGGATTGGTTAGTGTTGTCTGAATGTGTCCTCGGTGGCAGTCATCATTGCGTTTTAAATTGTTTTGGATGGTCTTTGTTAGGGTTGTTTGGTTGCGGTTGTTTGCTTATTTATTTTTGTTTTCTTTTTGTTGATTATCGGTTTTTAGTTCGTTGCGCATCTTCGGGTCGAGTTTGTTTATTTTCAATAGAGTTTTTTTTGTGAAAAGTGTTCGTTGAATGGAACCGTCGGATTTTTTAGTTTGCGAGTCTTTATGTCCAGTATATCTTTGTTGTTGTTGTTGTTGTTGGAATATGACTGATTCGAAGATCTTACACTTCGTGGTGCTGGTGGATCGTGAGGATTAGTGTTCATGTAGTTTCTTCATCGGGTAGGGACACGTACTCGTATAATCTGTTACATAGGTTTGTGGTTTCCAATCAGTTGTTTGTGTACCATGTGTACCGCCACCTAAATCTAGCTCATTGAGGTCTCTGTGTGGGAGCTCTACAGTTTATGCACTGATCGAAGTCACTGGTTAGGGTTTTATTGTGGTGTAATTGTTACCTCCTGTGTGAGGGTGAGGGGTGTGAGGAATCGACACATGTCCTACTCTACGGTAGTATTGCCTTACACCAGTTTGATTTTGTGATGGTTGAGCAGGACTCTCCTAGAGGACGCAGCAGGTACTAGTGCTGTTTTTTTTTTTTTTTTTTTTTGAATTACTAGTGCTATTGTTTTTGAACGAGTTTGTTAAAATTATCTTAGGTCTAATTTACAGCATTTAGATACTAGATTTGGCAGAAATGTGTATCGTTATCGTAATCACACAGCCTCATGTCCTTTCTGTTTTCTTGCTATAGAACTCCACCTTATCGTTATTCGGACTCTCCATCTCCAAGACGCTCGTCTCGTGGCCGTTCACGGTCCAGAACTCCACCTTCAAGGAGGTATTACATACGGCTCCTGACTCCTTTTTCAAGACGACCTGTCTCGACCGTGTTGCACGGCAGATGTCGGTCTACAGAATCAGTCAATTGTTATTTTCTTGATGCGGATGATCTTTCTGCCCCCCCTTTTTTTGTTTTTTGCTTTTTTGGTATACATATTGACGTATTCCCATGAACTACTTGGAATGTGCAATTTTTATAGCGTTGAACACGTCTCTAAATGGTGAGTTATCTGTATATCCTGAGCTTTGCGAAGGAACAGGGACAGGTCGGATGTAAGGGAGGATGCCACTAATCCAGGAAACAATTTATACGTTACTGGTCTTTCTACTCGAGTAACAGAAAAAGATTTGGATGAACATTTCTCTCGTGAGGGAAAGGTACTTGCCTAAACTGGCTTTACCAACTCTTAATGAAAGGCCCTTTCTCTTAACAATTACTTGAATGTTTATATTCCTAATGCTACCTAGGAACATCGTGTTTCAGGTGGTTGAATGCCGCCTTGTGGTTGATCCTCGTACTCGGGAATCTAGGGGTTTCGGCTTCGTAACCATGGACAACGCAGACGATGCTGATCGCTGTGTGAAGTACCTCAATCGCTCGACACTTGAGGGGCGTATCATAACGGTTGAGAAGGTGAGTTCTTAAGCCGTGGAGTTTTCCTGAGTGTGTCAGTCCACCCCATTGTTTAACACTTTCTTGCTTCGTGTCGAGAAGAGCACATTGAGACTCTTCAAGTCGTATTATCAGCTGCTGAATACCAATGAGATGAGGTCGGGCAAAATTTTTCACTGGATGGCTAATGGCTCTAGAATGTGACAATCATACCCGACATTGAAGAGTAAGTACTAAAATTTCTTACAGTAGTGCTAATGCGATTCCGTGTATTCCTTGAACCTTTTGGTCGACCAGAGAATATTCGACTATTGTGGCAGTCAACTTTCCAGTGGTTTAGATTGTGCGACCCGGTGTGCTTTAGCGAGTTTGCAGTCCACTACGAAGTTTGTGCAGGGAATCTTAATGCTGGTTCACTGAGGCAATCGAGTCGCCAATTTGGAGCTTTGCATGCCATTCTCACATCAGATCGCAATTCACTCGTTTTTGTCATCGAATCGAAAGTAATATTCAAATGTCAAGTCGATATGATCAAAGCTTGATGCTGGACTCTGCTTCAGCACACTCCTTTTGCATCCTTTCAAGCCAAGCTTGCAATCCTCGGTTGATGTTGACGGCAAGACAGCTTCAGTTGTTTGCCTCAGTCAGATCAAATTTGCATCAACCACTCGAGTTTGCCATGCTGGTGGTGCTAAGTCTCAGCGGGCCAGTCAACCCCCAAGCCATTGCACAAGTATAGCATCACAACTACTTCTGCAACAGAGTTGTCCAAATTGTTTCAACCCAATCTGTTATATCTCCTCCTCCAGTTTTACGAGTCCCTGCGGGTCATTTGTTCTTTGAGGTGGGTTGGGGCAGCATTTGCTTCAACTTGGATGTTATCGCCAGTCACTCCAGTTGGATGACCTCCTCGTTCCCCACATGGTCTTACTATCTCCTTGATTATAGTACAGTTTGTTTTGTTCAAGTCCCGATAAGTCTATTTAACATGACCTACTTCTCAGATGCCTGACGGCAAGATTGGCTCAATTTTATTACATTTTTCTGTGCATGCTCATGTATGTTTCTGACCTGTCTCTTGACCAATTCGTCTTATTCGTCCATAGATGTCCGCTGGCTTATTTAGCTCCTACCAAATAGATAGTGTCGTTGACATTTTGCAACGTTAGTCTAAGTAAACCATGTGATTGTTTTCACTATCCAGTGCTAGTTTTGAAAGTCTCGACTCACATTTTAGAAATCTTAAATTTGAATGCTGTGAGCAGATTTACGCTAGTCTCGTCGAGGAGAAAGGTTATTCCCGTTTATACTTTAGTATCTTGATTTGGACATTTTGATGTGCAGGCAAAGAGGAAACGAGCTAGGACTCCAACTCCTGGGGAATATCTTGGTGTACGAGGTGTGTATCTGAATTACCTTTTTTGATAATAGTGGATAGTTACGTAACTATTCTAGGTTAATTGATGGTCTAGTTTGCACTTGAATGGATATACTCGCTTTTTTTGTTTTTTTCCTTTTCTCCGCAGTCTTTGCTTGGATTGCGTTTTAGGAGCATTGCTGTCATGTGGTGGGTGTTGATAAAACGCCTGGAATGCTTGTGAGAGAGTGGTGTCTCCTGATCTATGCTCATTTCTGACACTTGTAGCTGCCGTGCAAGCTCACTCGCGTGGTTACGGAGGAGACTATGGAGGACGAAATGGAGGCAGAGATAGCTACAGTGATCGTCGTGCTCCACGGTACTCACCTTACCGAGGTAGAGATGGTCGGGACAGAGAACGCTCTCCTCGACATTCTCCATACCGCGGATATCGTCGTGAACGCTCCCGGTCACCGCGCTACTCACCATACCGTCGTTGAAAAACCTGACGATGCCTTGGTCACGTGTATATCTGTCCCAGGATTCTTGCGACGATGAGTTCAGTTCGTTCACTAAATGAAGTGCAGCGGTTGTGTGTAGCACTCCATCTTTATGTGAAGATGTGTTTTTCAGTTTTAGAAACTTCCTATTTCCTTTTGAAACGGGATTGCTTCTGTAGCAGTCCCCCCTTTTTTTTTTTTTTTTTCTTTTCTTTTTTCTTTTCCTGAGGAACGGTAGTTTGTGATAACGATCATTTTGATGTCTTTGTCGGGCTTGAATGTGCTTTTGTTAGTGTGAAGTGGGTTTTGCGCATGAATGCTACAATCCTTTTATTGGATCATTTTGTATGTGGTAGTGAATGAGTTTGCAGAAAGTATTGTAATATACTAAGACAACTGTTCAATTTATTGAGACTATTGTGATTTCAAGTAAATGGTTGCAGGACCAGAATTCCATGTAGAATACCCTTAATTTTAATCCTAAACTCATCTAGCGCTTGACAAAAAACGATTGATTGATTGAAACGGTGGCTAGAAATCTGTTGTGGTCACTGTCCAGTAATAGGTACTAACCGTATACATCTCAATTACTTAGATAACAATTTTTTCACTGTCGTATATCCATTTTCACTGAGTTCATCTGAATTAAAATGTAAATAATATAAATATGGCTGCCCTGATTTTCTGGTTTGACAATGATATTATTGAAATTACCTCTTCGCTCCTACCGGCCTCCTGTCATCTTTTCAACGTTGAAGGGACAGGAACGACAGGACCTGCTCTTCAGTAGGTTACCCCACCTTTAAGTTTCTTGCGACTGTGTTAATTAGTGCAGACTGATCGTGGTTTACTGCGCAGCCAACGATACATTTTATGAATTTTTTATTAATTCTTGAACAACTGCTTTGGTGTTTTGGTGCTCCCAAACCCTGTTGACAAGGTGTTTGGGTCTTTGCAGCCATGTAGTGTTTTTGTTCTATTAACGCATTGGGTGTACTCCTACTGCGACTTTGAAAAAAACCAAAAACAAACATTTAACAAACATTTAACAAACATGTTCACATACAGTTAAAAGAAAGTTCGCAAACTCATTATTACAGTATCCATGTTCTTTACTTGCATTTCAGTATTCACCAAATTTTAGCATGATTTGTGTGTAGTAAATTCTACAACCTGCATGTGGCTTCACAACATATACACATAAAACATAGATGCTATTATAGAAAATTCTAATTAAAAAATAAAGTACCAAAATATAGGCAAAAGATAGGATAGTAGTTAAAATATTTAGTGGTAATGTTGTCTTTTTATGAAATGGCTTCTATATATTTTATAAGACCATAATAAGACAAAAAAAATATTAGAAAAATAAATAATATAATCATCTTAAAGAAAGAATTAAAAATATTTTATAAAAAAAATTATCTTAAGAAATCAAATGTTGATACTCAAAAAGGACCAATTATGAATCAAGATCAATATAAGACCTTAATATACAAAACTACACATTTACAACAATTTCGGGGTTATTTTGCTAATTGAAAAAAAAATTAATAAAAAGACTTTTAATAAGTTGTTTGAGCATTCATATTAAGTAATTTGGTTTAGTTTTGAATCTCTAAGAATTTTTCAAAATTAAAAATATTTTGAATGATTATAAGTTTTGAAAAATAAAAGAAGTTTATCTATTTAAGAATTTTATAAATATTATAGTAGAAAAATAAATAAAATTATGTGGATTATATTAGATAGTATATATGGAGGCAAGAGTGAAGCCTTCTTTACACTTGTCAATGCCTTTTTAGTCCTTAGGCTTGTTTTTAGACTTTCAAGTCTTCTTATCTTTAGCAATAACCATTTTAGTTCAATATATTATCATCTTTATGTGATTTTCTAGTCTTTTTGGGTGACACAAGAGTGTATTGAGATTTTCTTTCTTTGAGATTCATGTCCTTAATAGTTTGATAAAAGTGCTAATTCATTATTTTTTATCTTGATTTAGAAGTGGATGGATTATCATACTTCTATTATTATATTTTGAAGGTTACTGACTACCTACTTTTAACTAAATAAATAAAAATTTAATATTATTTATTTATTTAATATTTTATTTTAAAGAGAGCAAATTATCTTTCTTTATAGAAATTTTTATTCAACATTAGAAGTTGAGGATTATTCTCTTTTAATTTGACTTATATATTTGTTGAGTTGTTTGAAATATAAAGAAAGATTATAGATGCTACTTTTAGCAGAAGTGAAAATAAATTTATAACTATTGTAAATCTTCATAAGCTTGTTAATACTCTTATGGTAGAAATTTCACACATCATCAATGCCAATTATAAAAACACTAATCCTATGCCTAAAGAAGAAGTCCAAAGTCTATATTAAAAAGTTGCATAATTGAAAGAAGTAAGTAGATTGATTTCTTAATTAAAATTAAGATTTTTTTTAATAAATACAAAAAAATAAGAATTAATATGCTCAAGAAGTTTGATACAATAAGATCAAAATTTTGAAGATTTTTCCAAGAAGTCAAGTTTTATCTAAGATTGCATCTTTTCCAATATCCTAATGAATTTACCCATGTTAGATTTATAGGCGCATTTCTATCTAAAAGTACTCTCTCTTGGTTTGCACCTTTGAAAGAAAAGGATTCATGATTATTTTATGATTTGAATTCATTCTTAGAAGTGTTTATGGTCATATTTGGAAAAAGTGATCAAAAAAGAATAAAAGAGACCAAACTCTTATCTTTACGATAAAGATTATGGTCATCCATTATATATGTTGTTGACTTTCATAACCTTGCTTGCAAAATGGACTAAAATGACAAAGTCCTTATCAATCAATTTTGATATATGTTAAAGGATAACATCAAAGATTTGTTATTGACAATGCCAAAAGAAAATTCTTTGAAATAATTTATTGTTTAAGTCATTATATGCAATAATTGATTATTTAAAAGACATCAAGAATAAAGATTTGACTTAAGAAGAATAAATCAAGTAATGATGGCAGCTCCTAAGTTTTCAAAAACTTATTCATCAAGACTAGAATCAATACAAATTGACACAGTACGTTTAAATTTATCACAAAGTAGGAAAAAATTAGATGTCATCAAAAGGGTTTATACTTATATTATGCAGAAGCTAAATATACTACTTAATATTATCCAAAGAAGCAATGTAATTACAAAATGAAGAGCACAATTGCCAAAGAAGATACTGTATTGAAAAATAAGTTTTTCCAATTACAATAAAGACTATACAGCTCAAATCATGTGCAACATCTAGTAAAGGTCCTATTCTCTCCTTAGATCCCTCATCTTGTTTTATAATAGATGTGTGTTTAAGACCTAAAAATTACAAAGTCTATGCATTATTAGATTCAAGAGCCTCAATCTCTTTTATATACAAAGTCTTTGTCAAAAAATAAGAAATATATTTAATCAAGAAAACTAAATCTATACATGTAAAAGTCACAGATGGTTATTTTTTGTCTTTTGAAGATGTTATCCATGAAATTGTTCCTTTAGATGTAGTAAATAAAGATTATAATAGTATAGTAATATTTAATGTGATAAGATTTCTATATAATTTGATTATTTTAGAATTATTGTAGTTAAAAAATATAATCCTCAGATATATTAGATTTCTTATAATCTTAATTTTTTTAGTAGTTTAATCTAAAATTTTATTAATTAAGTAAAAATACATAAGTCTAGTATATTCAAATCCTTGTTGATAAGTAATAGAGCTTTTATGTATGTTACAAAAGAAAGATCATCTTTTGTTACATATGCCATATTCATTTTTGATAATAGAAAGATGTCAAGTGGTATTCCTAGCTATTATTAAGATTTTAAAGATATTTTTGAAAATGAAATTAGATATTTTTTTAGAACATTGACCTTATGATTGTTCAATTGATTTTCAAGAAGGAGCTTAACCACCATTTGGACCAATCTATAGCTTATTGCAGAATGAGTTGGCTATACTAAAGGAATACATTCATGAGAACTTGGCTAAAAACTTCATATGCAATTTGAAATCTCTAGCAAGAGCTCTTATGTTATTTGTAAAGAAAAAAAATGGATCTTTGTGGATATACATAGATTATTGAAAACTTAATAAAATCACCATAAAAAATAGATATTTCTTATTTTTAATTTTAAGATTTCTTGACCAACTCAATCAAGCAAAGATCTATATAAAAATAGATCTATGAAGAGTACACAACTTGGTCTACATCAAAGAAAGAAATGAATAGAAGACTACTTTTTGAACTAAGTATGGACATTTCAAATATAATGTCATGCCTTTTGGACTCACAAACAAACTAATTCTTTTTGAACATCTTATAAATGATGTATTTTATATATTTTTTTAATTTTGTTTTTTTTTCTATTTAGACGATATTCTAAGCTATTCTAAGAATACAAAAAAATATGAATTTTATATTTTTTGTGTGTTACAAAAACTTAGAGATGTAAGATTATATGTAAAGATAGAAAATATATATTCAACATTACTCAAGTTGACTTCTTAGGATACATCATTTCTAACAAACGACTAATTATGAATTCAAAGAAAGTTCAGACTATGATAGATTGAAAGATTTTAAGAACAATAAAAGATATACAATATTTTTTGAATTTTGCTAATTATTACAAAATCTTCATCATGATTTTTTTTTTCAATTTATAGCCCTATTTATTTGTTTGACTTGTGAAAAAAACTCACATAGAATAAAGAAGCCAAAGCATTCTTTGATGCTTTAAAGAAAGATCTTATATTGCATCAACTTCTCCAAAAAGAAGTTTACTTCTCTAATCTTGTATTGCGTTGACTTCTCTAAGGTATTATTTATGAAAACAAATACATGAGACTTTGCTATGAATGATATTTTATCACAAATAGAAGAAGACGACAAATTCCATCTGATAGCTTTTCATTCTAGGAAATTTTTAGCAGCTAAGATTAATTACAAAATCCATGATAAAGAACTTTTTGTAATTATGGATTAATTTCAAGAATGGCATCATTATCTAGAAGGTACTTTTAATCCAGTCATAATATATATATGGATTATAAGAATCTGAAGTACTTCATATTGATATTTATTTTGAATCATCATCAAGCTTGTTGGAGCATGTTTTTATCAAGATTTGATTTTAAGATTATTTATTGATCCCAAAAAAAATAAGATTTGTTAGACATCATTTTTAGAAGTTTTTATCTTATATTAAAAAAAAATGTAGCTTTTGATCAATAAAGAATAATCCTCTTGAAATTAGAGCATTTTCAAAAGTTAATAAAATCAGTATTGACTGTTGATTCAAGCTTTCTCAAGCAAATTCAATTGAGTATGTTATCTAATCTTCTTGTTTATGATATTAAGAATAATTCTTTTAAGTCTCATGATATTGTCACGAATTTAGAATATTGATTGGAAATCTAAACAAGAAGCTCAAGAAGAATCAGCAAGAACTAGATTAATCAGATGAGTACAAGAACAACACTAGAGAGGTGAGCTGGAGCTCCAAGAGGTGTGTTGTCGAGACTGAGGATCCCCTCAATCTCGGCTCCTATATATACTATAAACTAGAAAGCTTCTCAAGTAGCTTCCACCAACTAGGAAGCTTCTCAAGCAGCTTCCACGAGCTTGAAAACTTCTCAAGTAGCTTCTACAAACTACAAAGCTTCTCTAGAACCTTCTAGAATCTTCTACAACTTCCTAGTATATGTCCTTGACATCACTCCCTCTTTAGCTTTGAGGTCTTTGAGAAGCATTGCTATTGCAAGTCAGTACCAATGTAAGAAGTTAAATTTTTTTCGCATAGTGTCTGTAATATACTCCAATTATTGTTCGCATGACAAGTAGTTCATTGGTCCTTGTAACCAATGATAGTATCCTACGTCTTCAATTTTTGATTAAGCATGAACTTTCGTGTCTTCATTGTGAAAATGCCCTACAAATATTCCTTCGCGAAGATCACCATAGATAGGTTCTACCTCAAACACAATCACTAGCGACCTGTTACTAGGTATCTTCCATCGTCTTTGTCGTATAGGTGGTTTTTCATTTCGGGGTCATCTTTGTGGGATACTCGATTGAGAGGACATGATTGATATGGTATCTATCTCTTTGCTATTCATATTAGACCAAAAAAATAAGCACTAAACATAGAAGAATGGGCTCAGGTTACAGATTTATAGTCTCTAACTATGTCTTTTAGAGGTTCCTTTTCTCCCTTCTTTGTAAGGCTGAGGATTAAGAGGCTTCGAGGAGAAGGGACTTCAGTGAAAAACTTTCATCGAAAGGGCTTAGATTTCTGAGGATAGCGTCGATGAAACTTCTATATCTTTTGTGACACATTGATAAGATTTTCCTCTGGTTCCTATGTGCGCTTATTAATATCATAGCTGTTCTAATACACTAGGTACTCCAATTTCTCCTACTTACGCCACAAATCTACTACCTTTTCTATCTCGTATTCCTTGTGGTTCTCAATTTCAATACTAGGTGGCAGATATTACACTCTTTTAAAACAAGACAACTCTTGATAAGGCTCCAACAAAGAAACATGAAAGATTGGGTATATCTTCATAGCAACCGATAATCCCAGACGATACACCACTAGATTGATTTGCTTCTGGATAAAAAATGGTTCTAATCTCTAGTAGTCCAACTTATCACATGACTGCTTGGTTTTGATATTCGAAGTATGACTGCTTGGTTTTGATATTTTCGTCGAAGCAGCCATACTTTATTTCCAATTTTGAAAGTAAGTGCTTGATTCCAAAATTCACCTACGGACGCCTTGTAAGCTTCTTGGGTAGTTTTTAATTAAAGCTTCAACGTAGTTTCAAGCTTCGATAGTTGTTTTACAAATCTTTCAATTGTCGGGTTGTTATTACTTGACGGATTCAACAAATTAAGCTTCAGATGATATCCATAGTTGCAAAAGAATGGTGTTTGTTAAGTCGTTGCATGAAGGATGTTGTTATATGCAAACTCGACTAATAATAGATATGCAGTTCAATCAACTTGCTGATAGTTGATGTTGCATCGTAAATACTACTCCAAAGTTTGATTCACTTGTTCCGTTTGGCCGTCAGTTTGAAGATGGAAAGCCAAAGAAATCTTGATATCCACCTTCAATATCTCAAAGAGAGATCTCTAGAACTTTGATACAAATTGGGTTCTTTTATCAGACACGATATCATGTAGTAAACCATGATATCGATACACACTATCAAAGAAGAGCCTTGCTGTATATTTGTTTGACGATGTTTTTTTGCAAGGGACAAAGTATGCCATCTTTGTAAGCCGATCTACCACAACAAAGATGTTGTCAAATGAATTCAATGGCGGCAGGTCCGTAATGAAGTCTATGGAAATTAAAGACCATGGTTGACGTGGAATAAGCAATGGCTGAAGAAGACCATAAAGACGATGCTGAGGATTCTTACATCTTGAACAAATGTCGCAAGAGAGGACAAAATCCTTGACATCCTTCCACATTTGGGGCGACCAAAAATCTCGAGAAATAAGTTTCAAGGTCTTATTGAATCCAAAATGTCCTGCAGTTGGAAAGTTGTATTGAGATTGGAGAACTTGGAGTCGTGTTGGTTCCTTTGGAATATACAACTGTTCCTCAAAGTATAAAAGATCTCCTTCCACCTTGAACTTGTCATTATTGACATGTTGCATGATATCAAGGCCTATAGAATCTCCAATAGTTGCAGTATCTACTTAGTTGAGGAAGTCAACATCAATTGGCACTATAGCACAACAAATCCTGAATTATTCCGACTTCAATAATATTGTACACTGTTGATCAAACGCTGCTTCTCCAGCCTTTGGCGCTAGATACGATTTCCTTGATAATGCATTGGATAGTCCTTGTTGCTTCTCAGGCCAATAAGTAATAAAAAAGTTAAACCTAGATAGCAACATATTCCATCGAGCTTGACGACGATTCAGAACGTGAGTGGACATGAAGTATTCCAAATTCTAATGATCCATATATACGATCACGAGATGTGTAACTTCTTTGAAAAAGTGACACTACAATTGGAAAGAAACCACTTTCATAAGAAGTTCTTTACAACGGATCTCATAATTGATCTCAGCAGCAAAAAACTTTAAAAAATAGAATGCAACCGGATGAAGCTTCTCGTCTATGCCTATCTGTGAAAGTACAACTACCATAGTAAAATCTGAAGTATGAGTCTTTAAATAGAAGGCCTTTGCAAAGTCCGAATGTACCAAGATTGGAGCCATAGTAAATGTCGTTTTAAGATCTTAAAATACTTTTTTCACTAGAGGTCCCCATTTAAGCTTGTTTTTACATGTCAACCAAGTGAGCGAAGCAGCAACTTGAGAATAATTCTTGATGAAGATTCAATAGAAGTTAGCAAAGCCAAGAAAACATTGTACATTTTTAATCGTCTTTGGAACTTTCCATGATACGATTCCTTCGACCTTCGTAGGATCCATCTTCAAGCCTTCCGTAGTTGCGATGAATTCCAAAAATTCCATCTCAATTTGGTTAAACAAGCACTTCTCCAACTTGGCATAAAGTCCTCGCTCGTGGAATTTTTCAAGGACCAGACGAACGTATTTTTCATACTCTTCTACGTTCTTGAAAAATATCAAAATATCATCTAGATAGATGACAACAAAATCGTCAAGGTGCTCCTAAAAGATGTCATTCATCATGTGTTGAAAGATCACCAGAGCATCGATAAGACCAAAAGACATGACATTATATTCAAAATGGCCATACCTTGTACAAAAAGCTGTCTTCCATTTGTCTCCTTCCTTGATTCGCACGAGGTTGTAAGCTCCTCTTAGATCAATCCTTATAAAGATCCTTGCACGCCCAAGATATTCTAGAGGACCTGATATCAACGATAATAGATAACGATTCTTCTTTGTCACCTTGTTGAGATCTCAATAATCCATGCTTATCCGCAGCGAGTCATTTTTTTTCTTCACAAATAAGTTTGGTGCCCCAGTTGGCAACTTCGAATGACAAATGAAGTTTTTGGTTAGATTCTCGTGAATGTACTTTTGCAACTCTGCTAACTCTATCTGCGACAAATTGTAGATTGGGCCATAAGGTGGTTATACTCATTCCTGCAAGTCTATTGCACAATCATATGGTCGATGCTCCGGTAGCATGTCGGTGTTCTTCTTTTCAAACACGTCTTCAAAATCTTTATATTGCTCCAGTATATTTGCTTTCAAAATCTTCTCTCTCCTAGTTGAAGTCACATAAATGACAAATGGTGTGCCTTCCTTAGACGATGTAATAAATGCTCTTGCTCCAATAAATAAGGATTTTTGATTTGGAATTTTCTAACAAGCTTACTCTCAAAATATTCTATAAGAAATGTCATCTTTCGTAATCTCCAATGTATGGATGGGTTATGCATTTCTAACCAAGAAAGACTAAGAATAATAGGATTTGACGGGATTTTAATAATATTAAAAATAATATAACTACTATGGTCTTTAAACGTCACCTCTATAGGTTCTGATTCATAGGTGACACTACCAAACAATAAAAGTCATCCATCTATTACTTCTACATGAACGGATTTAGATTTTTGTATTAGAAGAATCTCGTGATGCTTAACAAATTCTTCATCTAGAAAGTAAGCAGATGCTTTTGAATCTAATAATGCTATGGTTTTTAGTTTTTGAGGGCCAAAAGATAGAAGAATGGTAAAGCAATGGACAAGCTGAGCGAAAAGAGAGGAACCTGATTGTTGTTGTGGTATTGAATTGTCCAGCCACACGATCCTTATTGTGGCTGGGCATCTTTGTTTTCCTAAATAAATGTGCCTTTGATCTTGACAATGCGTCGATTTTGCTTCTTGGAGCAGTTTCCAGCTCTATGGCGTTCTTCACCGCAATACAAGCATAGTCCTTCCTCCATATGTTACTTTTTTTTCTTCTAAACTTAGAGATTTGACATGTACTGCGTCAATTTGTATATCTTCCATGTCTGAATGTGAATTGAGGCTACTTGCTGACATAGTTGGAGCATGGTGAGCCTTATATTGTCTTGAGTGTTGGTCTTGGCGATGTTGAAATAGGCGGTTATTGCACTTCATAGCTTGGCTAATGGCTTTGTTGAGCATTCGTGGATCGAAAAGAGATAATAACAAATCCTTCATGTCATCCCTCAAGCCCTAATAAAGTTGACTCATTAATGCTTTCTCGTCCCAATTGATGTCACACACTAATTGTCTAAAATTCGATATGTAGACTGACGCAAAGCGTACCCCTTGTCGTAGCGATCGGATCTTTGTTGTAGTCCATTGCGCCTTGTCATGTTTGCCAAATGTTTCTACAAACGCCTTCAAAAAAGTTTCAAAGTTGTTCAAAATTGACAATCTTTTCTCAAATAAATGAGCAAACTATGATAGAACTTGTCCCGTGAGCAAAGTTCCAACCAATCCAAGACGTAACTCCTTTGTCGGATAGCGTTCAAGTTAGAGAGCTATTATCAATCTAACTTGGTTGACAAAATCTCGAAACTTAGAACGCATACCATTGAACTTGTCTAGAAGACTAATTTGGGGCTCTTTTCATTGTAAGATCAATAGTCCTTGTTGAACTAGAGGCAAAGCTACTTCTCTTGGTGCTACAGCTTGAGGCTGGTGAATCTTTGATTGTGCCATCCCAGATGCTCCATCATTATGAAGTCTTGCAATGATTCCTTCAATCTCTACAATTTTCTATGATAACATAGTAAGAGCATTCATAATGGTGTCCAAGTTGGACTCCGAACTTTCAGCCATACTAATATCTTGACCTCAGGCCATTTTAAAAGAAGGAAAGAAATGACTCTACAAGAAGACAATATTGGTTTAGAGGAGGGTACTCTATGACCTCTTAAACACCTTAAATCTTCAAGAAGAGGGATAATCCACTCTCTCCAAGGAAGATTAGACTCTAATATTATAATAGAAAAAATATTAGTTTAGAGGAGGGTAATCCACAACCTCTAAAATGCCAACACCTTCAAGTAGAGGGATAATCCACACTCTAATAAGAAGGAACTAGCTCTGATATGTAAGATGAGTGTAGTCTTGACAAATTATTACGAATTTAGAATATTGACTGAAAATCTAAAGAAAAAGCTCAAGAAGAATGAGCAAGACTAGATTAATCAAATGAATATAAAAACAACACTAGAGAGGTGAGCTAGAGCTCTAAGAGGTGTATTGTCGAGACTAAGGATCCCCTCAATGTTGGTTCCTATATATACCGCAAGCTAAGAAGCTTCTTAAGCAGCTTCTATGAGTTAGGAAGCTTCTCAAGCTGCTTCTACAACCATAAAAACTTCTCAAGTAGCTTCTACAAACTACAAAGCTTCTCTAGAACCTTCTAGAATCTTCTACAACTTCCTAGAGCTAATATCTAATATTTTTTAGTAGCTTCAAATGTGGAAGGTAGTCAAAGACTTTATATAATCATGTGATATTTTTTTTAACATTTAAAACTCCTCATCATTGACCTTATGGACTTCTTCAGCCATTATCTATTTTGAAACAACCATAGATTTTGGTTCTATGGATGTTATCATGGATCTTTTAATTTCATGTTTGTATGATTTTATATTAGTAGTAGTATATTATTTTATCAAGATAACATATTTTATACTATGTATAAAAAGTATGATAAGTAAAGAAATGGCTAAGCTTTTTCTTGACAATATCTATTGGTATCATGGATTATCTAAGGATATTATATCAATTAGGAAGATTCAATTTATATCTAGATTTTGGAGATTTTTTTTTTAAGATTTTAAAGGTAGATATAAAACTCTCTTTGGCTTTTTATTCTTAAACTGATGGACAAACAAAATAGATGAATCAAGTTCTAGAACAATATTTGAGGTGTACCATCAATTATCATGAAGATAATAGTTCAATACATTCTTCTATTCAACAAACATCTTTTTTTACCAATTATGGTTATCATTCTTGACTTGATACTTTTGACCTTTCAAAAGTTTGTAATCCTATGGCAAAAGATTTTACAAATTATTTGTTAGAGCTACATACAATAATAAAGGCATAGTTAAAAAAAGCTCAAGAATGATAAAAGATCAATGTAAATGCCTATGACAAGGAACAACCACAATTCAACATAAGTGAAAAGGTATAGTTACTTTGTAACAATATCAAGACTATATGTTATTGTAATAAGTTGGATTATGATAGGTTTGGATTTTTTTATTTTATTTTATTTTATTTTATTTGTGAATAAGTCAATGTTGTTCCTTATCAATTATATCTATCAAAGTCTATGAAGATCTATTATATATTCTACATGTCTATTCTTAAATCATATAAAACAATGAATATCTCTAGAAGAAGATAAATACTACTTTCTCCTACAGAAGTAAAGAATTATCAAGAATTCAAGATAGAAGAAGTCTTAGATTCTAGGCAATGCCAAAATAGATTAGAATAGCTTGTTTATTGGCATGGAAATGATATTAGTGAATGTACATGGAAGCCAATGAAAAATCTTACAAAAGCAATAAAGAAGATTGATGCTTTTTATTGACAACATCCATTTAAATCAAAGTAAAGAATAGAAAATCTTTGCTATAAAAGAAACAAAATGTAGAAAAGATAGCATTCTATTTTCTACTCTTGTTTGTAACTTCTATATATATGTGATGCTAAAGAGATGCAAAATGAATAATCAACAAATTCAACTCAAGAGCTATCACTTACTGAGTTATTGGATGAAACATTGCAATTGTCACAATTTTTCAGACGATATAATGGAGATGAAGAATTTTCAAAAATGATATGTCTTTCATAGAATAGATGGAAAAATACAACATATTTAATATCATAACCTTAGAAGAGACTCCCAATATTTGGAGATTTTATTAGATGTAAGAACAATTCTTGACAGTGTTTCAAATATTTTATTTGAAAGAAATTATGATGGCTTCCTTAGAAAGAAGGTAATGTCATGGATATAGATACTTATTTTAATATATATATATATATATATATATATATATATATATATGATTAAGTAGAAGTAGATAAAAGTAAATTTATTTTATAATATTTTTTGGAGAAGCTTCTTGAAAGCTTTATAGACATTGCTTTGATTTTACATGTATTTGTAATTGATTGATAGGTTAGAAACTTAGTCAATAAATTAATCATATGTAACATGTATTGGTAGCTTATAAAATAAGCTAAATATGTGGCGCTCATATAAAAAACTTTTCTTATAAGTTAAAATATGTATTTTATAAAGTCAACACGTTTTCAAGGTCCTATAGAATATTGCTACATAGCTCTTGGTTAGATAGTATATATATGGAGGAAAGAGTGAATCCTTCTTTACTCTTGTCAATGCCTTTATAGTCTTTAGTCTTATTTTAAGACTTTCTAGACTTCTTGTCTTTAGTAATAACCATTCAAGTTCAATATATTATCATCTTTGAGTGGTTTCGTAGTCTTTTTGAGTGATACAAGAGTGTATTGAGATTTTCTTTCTTTGAAATTCATGTCCTTGATAGTTCATTTTTTTAGTCTTATAATAAAAAATCTTTTAATATAAAAAAATTTCTTAAGTAAATTAGATTATTAACTATGATTTATAATAATCAAAAAAATAAATAATTTGAATAAAAGCAAAAGATGGTTAAAAATTGTTATTTCTTTAGCTAGCCACTTTAGATAAAATAGATTGTTGTTGATTTTAAAGATATTTTTATGCATCTAAAAAAGATTTAGTATATTTGAATTGATATAATATTTTTGTGCAAAGAAAGATTTGCATAGGCTTGAGTTGAAAGAATGTAATCTATAATTGTTAAAGAAGTGAACTGTTTGCTTATTGGTGAGCTATAGTAGAGTAGAAGTAAGGCATATAAAAATAATTAAGTTGTTGGTATGTGAAAATATATGTCAGTTGTTTTGATTCTTCTAAATCTACTTTGGTATTTTTTCTTTTCTTCAAATTTCTTCTATTTTCACTTTTTTATACACTATGACATCACTCTAATACATACTAGCAACATGAAAGTATAGAGTTATTGATATTATGCAATCTTTTTATTTTTTTGATTTTTTTTTGATTTTTTTTTTGATTCTAATATAGTTATAATAGCTTTGTATCATGGACATACCAACTATAATAAAGATAAAAGGAATTTGAAAAAATTAAGTAGAAGTAAATCAATTTGATAATAACTTATAGAAAAGCTTCTTAAAAGTATGTTAGATGTGGATTCGATTATGTAAGTATTTACATGACATTAATAGGTTGAAAACTCTGTCAAAAAATTGGCCACATGTTGTTCATGTTGAAAACTTTCTTTAAAAGTTAATTATAATTGCATATATTGGAAATATTTCATATAATTTAGAATGAAATGTATCTAAATAAAATTTAAAATATTATCATATATCTTCTTGATTAAATAGTATATATAGAGGAAAAAATAAGACCTTTCTTATTCTTATCAATGCGTTTGTTATGTTATTGTTTTAGCTTTAAAATATTTAGTTTCTTTGTATTTAGCAATGATTATTCTATTTTCTATCATACACACATCTTTGATTTGTTTACTTTCTCTCTTCTTGTATCAAAAGAATATTATTTCTTTAGAATTTTGTTATGATTCATATCTTTGATAGTTTGATAAGAATACTAATATGTTATACTTATTTTGATTTTAGAAAAGTATGGATTATTTTTAATTTAATGTCATGTTTTAAAGATTTTAAATTATCTATCTTTAAATTTATATATTTTTTATTTTCAAATATTTATTTTTTTATTTTTAAAAATAAACTATATTTATTTATAGAAATATTTATATAATATTAAAGGTTATAAAATATCTTTCTTTGATTTGACTTATAAATTTGCGAAAATTATTAATTATAGAGATAGAAGGAATATACATTATAGATGATTTAAATCCATTTTTAGAAGTATTTTTGGCCATATTCAAAGAAAAGTATTTTAAAAAAATAAGAAAAAAATCATTTTTTTTAACAAGAAGAGTTACAATCAACTATTATTTATGGTATTGAATTCCAAAACCTTGCTTACGATGTAGATTGAAAGAATAAAGTCTTTATCAATTAATTTCAATATGCATTAAAAGAAAATATTTAATATTAAAAATGTTAAAAGTAAATTCATTGGAATAATTTATTGCTCAAGCCATTTCATGTAAAATCAACTCTTTAAAAGGTGCCAAGAAAAAAGATTTGGTTAAAGAAGAACAAATCAATTTTTCACAACAAATATTAAGTTTTTAAAAACTTATTCATCAAGATGAAAATCTATAGAAATTTACATGGTATATTTTAATTTTTTTTCTAAAAAAAAAAAATCATTATTATTAAAAAAGATTGTATTGGTATTGTAGAGAATCTAAAAATATTACTTAATATTTTCGAAAAAAATAATACAACCAAAAATAAGGAGCATAGTTGTTAATAAAATTAATGTATTAAAAAAATTATTCAGCTGTAATAAGAATCTTATAGCTAGAATTTTATACAAAATTTAGTCTAAATCTTATTTTTTTTTATTTTTAGAATCTTTATTTTATTTTATAATAGATATTTGTTTAGGATCTTTAATCTACCAAGCCTTTATCTTATTAGATTTAAGAGTTTTAACTTATTTTTTGAGATAAAGATTTTTTAAAAGACGTAGTATGTTCTTAATAAAGAAAGCTAAGCTTGTGCATGTAAAAATCATATATTGCCATTTGTTTTTGTCTTTTCAAGATGTCATCTATGAAACTATTTATATAAATTTTATAATAAATGATTATAGTAGTTTAATAATATTTATTTTTATTAAATATCTCTTTAATCCAATAATTTAAAGTTTATTGAGACTACAAAAAACTTAATTCTAAGATAGATTAGATTTCATGTAATTTCAATTTTTTTTGTAGAATAATCTAGTCTTTTGCTAATCAAGTAGAAAGTCCTAAATCTAATACAATCAAATTCTTACTTGTAGATGCAAGAGCTTTTATGTATGTTATAAAAGAAAAATTTTATAAAATTATTTATGCTACACCTATTTTTAAAAGTAACAAGACTTCAAGTAGCACTACAATCCAATGTAAAAGTTATCAAGATTTTTTTGAAAAGAAATATAAAAATATTTTTTTAAATAAATATTCTTATGATTTTTTAATTGATCTTTATAAAAGAACTCAATTGCAATTGAATAAATTTAAAGCTTATTACAAAATAAATTTGTTATATTAAAAAGACTACATTAATGAAAACATAGCCAAAAACGTCATATGCCATTTAAAATATTTAGAAAAAGCTTTTATCTTGTTTGTGAAGAAAAAAGACAGATTATTATGGATGTGAATAGATTATTAAGGATTAAATAAGATTACTATCAAAAATAGGTACCTTCTATCTTTGATATCATGACTTTTTGATGAATTAAATCAAGTAAGGATCTATATAATTATAAATTTATAAGAAATATACAATCTAGATTATACTATCTAAGGCATTTATAAATGTATATCAAAATTGAAATATTTATATAACATTTGATGCTAACCTCTTAAGATTAATTTTAATTTATCAAGAAATTTATCAAGAGATGGATATTAGAATTAAATTCAAGAGATTTTTGTTGGCCTCAAAATTAGAAGGTAATTTAAGACTTTGATAAATTGTGTGATATTTTTTTTAAATAAAAAGTTCTTTGTTACTAATACTACAGACTTTTTAAATCACTATCTATACCAAAACAATAATAATTATCTATTTCTATAGATTTTATCATAGATCTTTCAATCTCAAGTTCTTACAACTCTATATTTTTAATATTAGATTGTATAAAATGATTCATAAATTATAATATCAACATTTGATATTATATTATTAATTTTTTTAATTTTATTAAATATATATATTTAAAATTTTAAATAAAATAATATATTTTGATTTGAAATAAATATTAGTAAATATAATCAATAACATCCAAATAATATCAATTATAAAGCCTTAGTTATTTTATTTTTTTAAAAAATATAATAATATATTATTCCTTATGAATTTAATTTATTTTTTTATTTTAAATCTATTTGTATTAATAAATTTGTTCAATATAATTATTTATTTTAAGTATTAATTTATTTTAATCTTTTTTTATTTATTTTTAGTAATTTATTTATTTTAAAGTTAAATTATACTTCAAAAAACCAATTCATTGCTGAAAATTCATTAATTAAAAAAAATCATAAAAAAAAATAAAAATATACAATTTGAATGTATTTCTAGTTTTTTTTACAAATTCAAATTCTAATAGACATTTACTTCAGTTAATAAGTAAGTCATAACCAATTTTTATTTTAGAATCAATAAAATGTTAATACAAAATTATTTTGTGTAAATAAGCTTATATCAATTTTTTTTAATAAAATTTGCTAGATATTTTAGATTTATTGAAATATACAAAGATTAATAAAATTTATAGTTTTTTTTAAAGATTGAAAATCAAGATTTTAAGATTAATCTAGATATAATAAGTATTAGGATTTCTAATTTTTAAGATTAAAATTAAATTATTCAAATTAAAATTATAATGTATTTAATATAGAATTTAATCTATTGATTTCAACTCAAAATATATTAGAATTGTGATTTAAAATTTTTAAAATTAGCTTAAGACATCTAAAGACTAAAATTTGAATATTTTAAGATTAAAGTTGTAAAATTTTGGGAATATAATTAGAATTTATTATGTATTAGGTTTTATACAAATTAGAACTTATTATAGTTGTGGAATCTATTACAACAATTTAAACTATCATGTTGTAATACAATTATATGATAAAAATACGACAAAAAATGATTTTTAAATTAATACTCTATTATATTAGTTTAATAAGAATTCAAAATATTTTAATAAGACTTTTATGAAAGCCTTTTAGCCTATTTTCTTGTCTTAATAGCAAGTAGATAAAAATTAGTTAGTATTTTTACCTTCTAGGACATAGAAACTTTTTTACTACCTTAGAAAGGCCATAAATTATTAAAATCAGGATAGAAGAGATAAATGGTTGGTATGGTTGATACTAGGGTCAAGTTGAGGGTATGATTAGGCTATAAAATCCTTAGGATAGATTAGATTGATACCTAAGAGTCGACTGTTTGTGAGGCTGGGTCGAAATTAGACTTCTAGTTACTAAAACAATTGCCTAGGACAAATTAAGGAGGCATTTGAAGATCGGAGTTTAGGATTTGAGAGCTAGCTTAAAGCTCTTTTCAATGGCATAAGTATTCTTTTTATAGGATTTTTGAGGACTTAAAAATTATTATTCAAAGTCAAGGTTTATATTGTTGATTTGGATTTTATATGATATAACTAAGGCTAGTAATTTTGGTTAGTTCGTGCAATTGGTGTAACATCTATAGTTTAAAATTTGAAAACATTTGGATTATTGGATGTGCTAAGTATATACAAAATTTTGTAATAATCTAATGGTGTGATTTAGAGATATTTGGTTTTTAGCATAAGAGGGTTTCAAAAGTTGGCAATTTGGGATTGAATAGGGTTTCTATGGTATTTGGAGATAACTAGTCAGATCGAGGTGAAATTTAGCATAGTATTGAAGGACTTGAAGATCAAATTGCACACCAATTTTGAGTCAAAGTTAATGGTTAAAGAAGGAGAAATCACTGCTGGGATTTTTTCTTTACTTTTCAAGTTGGTGGTCGAGTGATATTAGTACAATTTTTGAAGGTTTCTTTACAATCTATAAATTGGATTGGGCTGAAAATTCTTGAGCATATAGAAGACTTATATTGACGATTGCATGCAAATGTTTACATCAAGTGGACAGTCAAATTAGAAGTTATAGCTTGCTAAAGCTCATTGATTAGAATTGGGGCTTATAAGAAAAATCTAAATTGCTTAAATATGAAAGTAACAAGGTAATTGAAGTTTATGTGTGATTGAGGCTACTAAGAAGAGTGTTTTTAATACTTTTGAATTGGAATTTGAATTATATTCTTCTCATATGGATAAAATCTATTAAGATTTTTTGGATGTTTGTGAAACACAACCTCATCTTCTACAGCTAGATGCCTAATGCATTGTCAAGCAAGACAACACATAATACGACAATGCCCATTCTTACTTTGGTAGATATTATAATAACCAACTTAGATATTCTAAATTATCTAATATTTTGATATATTTATTAAAAAATTAGACCAATTTTTTAGTTTTGGTTAGCAATACTTTAAAAATGTATAATTTTTGATGGATTGGATATAATCAAGAAAGTTACAAGATAGTCTTTAATAAGAGGTAGAAGAAGTTAAAAAGTACTTTAAGATACATAGTTTGATTTAAGAAGTAAAATAAAATATGAATATTTTAAAATTATATTTTTTAAATATAATGAATTTATAAATATATTTATTTTTTTATATTAAAATCAATAAAAAATATAAAATAAAATAAAAGAAGTTATTAAAAAAATCAAATCAAAATGATATAATATAAGTAGATAATAAAAAATCATGCATACTTACTTAAAGCTAAATTTATCTAAAATCAAATGCTTGACTATGCTAATTATAAAATATCATATATTTATTATGATAATTTATTAGATAATATAGAATTATTGATTTCTACTTCTATCTAATTTTTATATAATTATTTATTTTAATATTAAAAATAAAGAATAAAAAATATATATAATAAAATTTTGATATATATATATATATATATATATATATATATATATATATACATAATAGTGATTATACTTGTATAATTAAAATTATCAAAATTAATAGTATTATATTAAATAATTAATGATTATAATAGTTTAGATGCATAAAAATATTAAATTCCTATTTTTGATTTTAACTCCATTTTTTAGAATAGATAGATCAATGTAAAAAAAACTCATACTAAAAGCACATTTCAAGTTGTTGTAGGTACATCCATCATGTCTATACGCACACCCAAGGTTTCTAATTGACTCATCTAGATCCCTTTTTCTTTCTCCTCATATAGATCTTGATCAACAATTTTTCTCTCTTGCCCATGTATTGGTACCAACCCCCTTCCTTTTCCTTTCGTAGGTATAGATCTTAATCTTCTTCTTTTCTTCCCTTCCTCGAACTCACATCTAGATCCCCTTTCTTCTCTTCTTTGCCTCAGTGGTGTTGTTATTGCTAGCAAATTTGTTGATCTCGGTGCCATAGTCCTTGTTCTGATAGTCAAGGCTTAGCTCTATCTATTAGCACATACTTCTCTTCTATCTCATGGCATTCCAATTGCCACCTCTAAAATTTTAATCAACCTATGTAGCATCAATACAAAAGTTGAATTGAAACAATAATTTGTTGTCTAATTATAATCAAATAATGTGGTATTTTATTCAAGAAATTATCCTTCAAATTTCTCATGGTATTACATGTTCTATTCCAATACTTGAAGCCATTTGAAATCTACTCAATAAGAAAAGAAATAAAGAAAAAAAAGAAAAAGAAAAATATAGGTCAATACTTTTTTCACATTCACTCCCTTTCTCTATTCCATAAATGGTGTGGATTTAATATTAAGGCTAAGCATCAAGTCCGTTGCACTCATTACTTTGAACTTATGAATATATTTGATATAAATCTGTATATTAATGTTCATCAAAATGATTACAATTCACATGGATTTTTGATCTGGCTCATACATTAGCTTGAATATGATTGAAAATGACACCGATATTTTTGTTATCACGGTTCTCACTAAACAACAATCAATCATAGATATCTTCAAACCTAGTTCTTGTAAGAATACAATCACCAATCTACACAGAGTTGATAGCCAAAAATTAGTGTAAGTTATGAAGTGTTTCATACAAATCCTTCAATATAGGCTTCTCTTAGAAAACCACATGATGCCTTTATTGTTGGTGAAGATACGCCAATTTTGTATAGACTTTAGCTACTAGGACTTTGATTTATGTCCTTTGAATTGCATTGCACTTGCAATAGTCTATAGGCTCTGTCATAGATTGCCTCTTGACCTAGTAGGATTCCACTCTCTCTGTACTTCTACGTTAAATCATGAGTCATCTAGTGTGTCTCCCATTCTCTCCCTTAGGGAAGCTAAACAACATTATGTCTTTTGCGGATAATGAAAAAATGCCTTAGCCAACCTAAGGATAATGGTGTTGAATTTCTGAGGGGCTATTTCAGGTACATTTTTATCAATGCCAAATTTCTTGACCTTTGATTGGAATGAATATTGAATGATGTGCACACTACGTGGTCCATAGTTGTAAGAATCAACTTATATACAATCATGAATCTTCAAGCAAGGAAAAGCAAGGAGTATCAATTTTTCCAACCTATACTTCCCATTCATTCCTAAGCACACTCAACTGCAATACATCCAACACATTGTTGTAGGATCACTATACAAATAAAAGTAATTATTGAATGTTGCAAGGCTTTCTTATAGTTGAAAGAGACATATGCAAATCATTTAGGCAATTGTGATAGTAGAACTCGAGGTATGTAGGTGTCTATCACATTGTTGAGACAAGGGAGAGAAAGAAGGAGACTAAGACCATGTCAGACAAAAAATTAAGAGAGTAGGGCTGAGACCATGGAATAGGAATCTATATGAGCCAATCAAAAACTTTGGATATGTGTATGGACACTCTAGGTGTGTGCTTGTAATCTGAGTCAGGTAAAAAGAATCATAATGCACCGTCACTATAAACTGCCACATTAATTCTAGATCACTTTCTTAGCAGTTCACCATTGCTACAGTATGAGTATAAGAAGAGACAATACTATTGGCTTTTGATAATAATTATCCCATCTCCGTAGTTAACCTTTCTAAACTTGCTAATTTCAACCATTCATGGATAATAATTTCATGTAGAGTGGTTGAGATTTTGGAGTTGGAATCAACTTGCAACTAATCAAAGAAATATGTTGGATCATTTTCAGCCCTTTTTATCACTTTGCTCTATTCTATGCTTCTAAAAAATAGTGATGGCTTTGACTTGTGCTTAGCAGTCTCCATAGCAACAATGTGAAGCGATCAGCATGAGAGTTATTAATACCTTAATCAGCTCCAACGTGTAAATTTTTTGTTAATTGAGTCTCCAAAATCTGAAAGTGATTGATTGACCTTCTGGCCATTAGGCTTGATATATTGAGAATTATTGAAAAAGATTTTCATGGTCAATATTCCTTGAGAACATTCTATACTTCAATATAGTAAGCCTTGTTAGCTAGGAATGGGTTAAATGTGCTAACAATATTGAAATGAGCAATCACAAACCAAAAAAAAGAATGGCTCATATGTAAAGCACAAGCTAAGAGAGAAGGCAAGATATGTAAGCCTCTCAATCAGCACCCCCTCAAACTAGATATAATATTGATACAATCTACCAAATTTCAAGTAGAGTACAAAGAAAAATATTTGTAATAGAAAGTTGAACTTGGATGGAGTTCCACAACACAATTTTTGATATATAACTCTCGATTTATAAAATAAAAATTCAAAAGCTCAGTTCCAAAGAAATATCATTCATTGCAACAGTTTCAAGGATATGAACTAGAAGATGCATAAATCTAGAAAAATTGAATTAAAAGAAAATTAAAAAAATAGCAATAAAAGAGTATGTATATTAAAAAGAAACTGAAATGGCTATTGCCAAAAGACAAAGAAACTTGAGATTCTTAAATCTACAGTAGAAGCAAGAAAAGAGTTGATAAGAATGAAGAAGGCCTCACTCTTGCCTCAATATATACTATCTAATTAAGAGCTACATGGTGATGTTCTATAGAACCTCTAATATGCGTTGACTTTACAAAATACATGCCTTAGCTTATAACGTAAGTTTTCTACGTGTGGGTGTAACTGTATATTTTCACTCTTCAATCCAAGTTAAAAGATGGTCTTAATTAAGAGTTGCTTGTAATTAGTGGTATGAAGTAAAGTAAGCAAATAACAAGAAAAAAAGAAGAACAACCACAAAGAAATTGAAATAAATGACATGAAGCAATTATAACACCCAAAACTAAGTCATAGTTTGTTCACTGTATTTTTACCTAGTAAAAATGAAAGTAAAAACATAAAAATTATATTTTGAGATATTTAATTTTATTATCTTTCCAATGACGTAAGAAACATGTAAATCCGAATTATTATGAGTAAGTTATGAAGTTTTAAAGATATGTAGTAAATAATTGAAAAGTGAAGTGAAAATATTTTATCTCAAAGGTAACTTGCTTATAGATCAAGGGTTCGAGCCTCACCAAGGCTCACATATAGTGCATAAGGGTGTTTTAGAGAGGCCACAAAGCCATAGTCTTATCCTCCTAACCACCTTCAAGGTGTTACAACCCATATGGGACTTATACACTCCCCTTCCTACAAGGACTACACTAACTGCTGATCCTCCTATTTTCTACTAGGACCAACATTTTTGCAATTTTGACCTCACCATGGGGTTGAAAAATACCCAATTAGCCTAGGTAACTTCTGTGGCCCTCAAATCTTGCTCTATTTATTCATAAAGGCTTCCAAAGTGGTAAAACTCATTTTTACTAAGATCTTAAAAATTACTCTAAAAATTCCTAATAAATTCTAAATAAATTTTAAATAAAGTCTAAAAAATTCTATATATTTCTATAATACTAACATCCATTTAAAGATACATTTTTCTACCTTGATAGTTTTTGATAATAATAAAAATCAATTTAAATCCACTATAAATCCTATTTTTTATATCAATAACTAAAATGACATGAACTTCTTTTTCATGCTTCTTCTAACTATTAACATTTATAGTTTTTACAAGAAGTACATATAGATAGAAGACCAATATAAACATTGGTCTTAATAAATAATCCTTAATATTCAACAATAAAATAAAAATACTAAATCAATAAGGATAATTACCTCCAAGATTTACTAAAACTCCATTTCCACCACTAACATTCTAATTTTTTTATTATTCTAAGGATTTCTATACTACTCACTATATATTATAATTTAAAGTATTCTAAATACATATTTTTATCCTAAAATAATAATTGAGTCAATTTGATGACTCATACATAGCGACCATCTGGGACGACTTATAAAGGAGAAGAACCTAGAATTGACGTTCAAAAATGCTATTGAATAAAAAGAAGAATTTTCTATAAAAGTATTTTAACAACTATCTAAGATAAGAATGAGTATTTTTTTTCTAATTTAAAGAAACTAAAGTATTTTTTGTTCTCTAGATCTAAATAAGGAAGAAATAGAAAATTAAATCTAAGCTAAGATTTAATGATTATATATAAAAAAGAAATGAGAGCTAAAAAATAAAAAAGTTATCTTTTTAGATTCTTCTTTAATATGAGAGGATTTTACTATCAACCTTCTAAGATCTATATATCCGTTGGGTGTTAAGATTGGTCTTTTTCTATACTAACACTAGCTCATTAGAATAGCCCATTTTTTCCAACCAGATTCAAACCCGAGACACTTACTTAACAACCTCTTACTTGATCAATCCCTCTATGCCATTTGGATGTTTACTAAGATATATTCTTTCAATTCTTAATTTTATATATATATATATATATATATATATATATATATATCATAAAAGTTTCATTTAGTACTTATTTCTTTTTATTAAAATATCTCTAATTTTTTGGTGAAGGAATTAAATTAAAAAGAAAATAAAACAAATGAATATGACTATTGCTTATCTTGAACTCCAATGATTTAGCTTCTAAATTCTACCCAATTTTGATAATTTGCCACTTAAGGGATTGAATAAGGATGAATTTGAAGATAAGCCATTGACTTTGTATATGATAAAAATTACACTCTATATTTATATCTATTTTTAAATATTTTGATAGAAAAACTTCTTTATTAAGTATTTATAACCAAATTGAGTTATTTAAAAAGACTTCTTTAATTAAATAGGGGCCTAACAATATGGCATCAAATTTTCCTAGAAAATCTAATTTCTTAGCATCTTATAAGAGAACTAACATCTCAAGCTTAAGGATTTTAAGTTTTTGTTCCTTATCAAAAGTAATTTTTCTTCTTCTTTGAATGGCTTCTATATATTAAGCATTCTATCTTCTAGTTCCGTCTAGACCTTCTAATCACTCTAATCTTCCAATTAAAGATTTTTTAGTTGACAATCTTTCTTTCAAGGCAATTTAAAGGGAAGGATTTTCAAATTCAATTAGTAAAATAGCTTCTATACTATAAACTAAGGAAAATAGAGTTGCTTGGATTTTCACTTTAAACATTATTCTATAAGCCTATAAGGCTATAGAGAGCTTTGTATCTCAATTTTTTTAGATGTTGTGACAGTTTTTTTAAGGATATTGACTAAGGTTTGATTTACCCTTTTTATATGTCCATTAGTTTGAGGGTGATAAGGAGTAGTTTTTCTATGGTCAATTTTAAATCGAAAGGTCAAATCTTCTATCACTTCATTTAAGAAATGCTTGCTTCTATTACTAATTAGGATTTTTGGACATCCAAATCTAATGATAATTTGTTCATAGAAAAATTTGGCAGCCTATTTGGCATCATTGGCTTTAATTACTTTTACCTCAACCCACTTGATGAAGTATTCAATTTCTACTATTATATATTTCATACCACTAATGGAATTAAGGTGAATCTCTCCAATATAATCAATTCTCTATTTTTCAAAGGGAACTAATGGTCGAGACACATGAAGAGATAAATTCATCTTTAGGTCATTCTTAGTATTTTATTGACATGAATCACATGTCTTAGTATATTTATACACAACTTAGAACAATATGAGCCAATAATAACCTACTTTAAGTATTTTTTGGCCTATTAAGATTCTTAAAAAGTGACCCCTGCATACACTATCGTGACATGCTGATAGAATAGTAGAAATTTCTTCTTCCATTACACACCTCTTTAACATCCCGTCAACTCCACATCTATATAATTTGCCACCAAATATGGCAAAGTCTCTACTATTAATTCTTATCTTCTTACGTTCTATTTTAGAAATATGAGGAGGCAAGGCTTGAATTATAAGAAACTTGGTAATTAATTCATATCAAATGGATAAGGTTGAAATGATAAACAAGGTCTCATCTATCAATGTATCATCAATTCGGGCTTTACCAATTTGGTCTGATAGCCTAGATAAATGATCTACTTGCTTGTACATCCTTCCTAGCTTATATTCCACTGTATAATCAAATTCTTCTAATAGAAGTACATACCTTGCAAGTCTACTATTTAAATCAGCCTTATTGACAAGGTACTTGATTGCCATGTGGTCTACAAAAAATACCATTAGATTTAAGAGAAGATAGTGTATAAACTTTTTGATGGAAAAAACAATGGCAATGCATTCTCGTTTCATGGTGGTATAATTTTTCTCTACAAGAATCAATTGCCTCTTAGCAAAGGCTATAGAATAGTCTTTGCCTTTTTTTCCACTTGTTTGACACAACATGCTCCCTACGGCTATAAATAAAGTATCACAAAATACATGAAAAGATAATGATCAATTAGAGGATCTTAAGATAGAAAAGGTACTAAATTTTTCTTTAAGAATATCAAATACCTCTTGGTATTTGTCACCCCATTCAAACTTCACCTCTTTTTGTATTAGTCAAGTTATGGACATGAAAAGTATAGCATAATCTTGTATAACTTCTCAATACCATCCTATATGTACCAACGTCCTTTGTACTTCTTTCACAGAAGAAGGAGATTTTAATTCTACAATAACTTTGACCTTTTTTGGATTGGATTTCCTATTTTTTTTTGATACCACATATCCTAATAGAACTTCCTTTTAAATTGCTAGGAATATTTTGTCAAGATTTAGTACAATCTTGGCCTTTTGACAATGTTGAAGACTAATTTGGAGACATTCCAAATATTTTGTCTTAGAAGACTTGGTGCTAAATTCATCAATGAACACTTCAAGTGCACTTGTTAAGTTTCTTATAATCTATGCACTTTCAAAGTTTTCCATTCTTCTTTTTGACTAAAATTGTAGGTGAAACTCAATGCGTAATCTCCACAGGTTGAATAAATCTTGCTTGGAGGAATTTTTCTAATTCTACCTTAATAATTAATTACAGATTGAGATTCACTCTTCTTTCTTTTTGTTTCATAAGAATTGAATTGGAAAGGAGAGGGACTCTATGTTGAGCTACTTCTAGAGGTATATTCTCAAGATCTTTATAAGACGATGCAGATACATCCTTGTATGCCATAATTAATGACTTATAACTTGTCAATTCATCTTTCGTCAACTGAATCCCTACTTTGATGAATTTTGGATCCTCATTCTCCAAAGATACATCCATTAATTTGTAATCAAGGTTGTGCATATGAACTTGTTCTATAAGGCCTTTGTACTAATCATTTGGAATTTGTGGATAGATAACCATGTCATTTCTATTGAAGAATAAGTACTTTGAAGTCACAACACTTAGCATCAGCAAGGTTGCACATAAAAAGGGAGTATGGAGTAAGATTACTCTTACTTCCAATACTTCTTACTTATAGGTGGTGATTGCCAACTAATGAGACAACTTTCATTAACGTTACATCCATTTCTACTTCATCCAATTAAATCCTAGGTTCTTTCTTAACCTAGCCGCTACTTACAAATCCTATATACCACCATAGTAACTTCTTTATACTCTTTTGCTTCTTTTTGACTATTAGTAACTTACCTAAGATAATATCTTTTACTAAGTGACTTACTTCAATACTCCCACTTTATTATTAGTCAAAGGGCTTTCAATCCTAATACCTTTGTCAACATGTGGTGTCTATCTTTTACTAATACCTTTGTCAACAAATCAGCAAGCATATTTTCCATTGCACAATACTTCATATCAAACACTCCCATTTCAATCTTCTCTCTTATGAAGTGATGTTGAATGTTAATGTGTTTTGTCCTCGAATGATGCTTGGGATTCTTTGCAAATGCAAGATATCCTTCATTGTCACACTCCATTGGAGTTGTTTCTATTTACACATCTCCAATGTCTTCCAAAAGTTGTCTTAACCATATTGCCTCCATTGCACTATGGCTTGCTGCCATGTATTCCACCTCCATTGTTGACCTTGCAATTATTGGTTGTCTCTAGAAATTCTATGATATAGCTTCTATTCCAAAAAAGAACACATCCCCCATTGTCTTTTATTATTTGCATGTCCAGCCCAATCTACATCATAATAACCATGCAAAGTAATGCTATCACCTCCAAGGCACAATTTGAAGTTCAAAGTGCCTTCTAAGTACCTCATGATCGTTTTGATGGTTGTTCAATGGATTGATCCAGCCTTTGACATGTGTTGGCTCACAACACTCACCGCATATGCAAGATCCACCCTTGTGCCAACCATTGCATATATTAGTGAGTCTACTGCTGTCTTGTATGGAATTTGACCTTCAACTTCAACAAATTCTTCATTTGTGAGCTTCATTAACTTCAAATTGGCCTCCAAAGGTGTTCTGATAGGCTTACACTCATCCATATTGAATCGTTTCAACACCTCTTCAATATACTTGTTTTGGCTCATTATAATGGTCTTTTTAGCATGATTTCTTACAAACTCTACTCCTAAACAATAGTAAAGCTCTCCCAAATCACTCATCTCATATTCTCTTTCTAACTTTGCCTTCAACCAATCCATCATCTTCATAGTATTGATTAAGATAATTAGATCATCAACATACAAGATGACAATCAATATGTGTTATGGACATAGAAATATAGACTCGAGATCTAACAAGAAGTTCAAGAAGAACTGGCAAGAACTAGATTAATCAGATGAATACAAAAACAACACCAGAGAGGTGAGCTAGAGCTTCAAGAGATGTGTTGTCGAGAGTGAAGAACTCTTCAGCCTTGATTCCAATATATACTCCTATTTAGGAAGCTTTTCAAACAACTTCTACTAACTAGGAAGCTTCTAGAAGGTTCCAGAGACTTGTTTCTAGAAGATTCTAAAAACTTGTCTCTAGAAGGTTCTAAGGACTATGTCCCTAATATCACCCCCTCCTTTAGCTTCAAGGTCTCTGAGAAGCAATGTTGTTGTTAATCAGTACTAATGCAAGAAAATGAAGATCTGTTGCATAACGTCTGCTATAAACTCCAACTGTTGTTCACGAGGCAAGTGGTTCATCAACCCTTGAAGCCAACGGTAGTGGTCCACTCCTTCGACTTCTGATCAAGTATGAACTTTCGTGTCCTCATTGTGAAATTGTCCTGCAAACATGCCTTCTAGCTGACCATCATAAGCAGGCTCGAACTCAAATACAAGCACTAGTAATTGGTTACTCGGTATCCTCCGTCGTCGTCGTGGTGTAGGTAGTTCTTCATCTCGGGATCACCTTCGTGAGCTACTCGGTTGAGATAATCTGACTGGCATAGTATCTATCTCTTGGCTATCTATATCAGAAGACCAAACTATGGCTACTGAAAAAATTCTACTTTATCTTGGAAAAAATAACTACATCAACTGTAAATTTTGGTGGTGTTCTCTTCCTTTCTTATATTCTTAGGTGAGTAAGCTTTAGAAGGAAGCTATCATCAAACTGGCTTAGGTTTATGAGGATGTTGTTGATGAAACTCCTGTACCTTTTGCGGCGCATTAGCAAGATTTTCAACTGGCTTCCACGTTCGCTCATTAATGTCGTAGCCGCACCAATGAACAAGATACTCCAACTTGCCCCACCTTCACCGTGAATCCAGTACCTTTTCAACCTCGTATACCTCGTGGTTCTCGATGTCAATACTAGGTGGCGGACATTGCACTCTTTCAAAAAAAGACGACTCTCGATTAAGCTCCAATAGAGAAACATGAAAGACTGGATGTACCTTCATAGAAGCCGATAATTCCAGACGGTATGCCACTAGATTGATTTGCTTCTACATGATAAATGGTCCCAATCTTCGATAGTCCAATTTATCACATGGTTGCTTGGTCTTGATATTCCATCGAAGAAGCCATGCTTTATCTCCAATTTTGAAAGTAGGTGCTTGATTCTGAAATCTATCTGCAAACGCCTTGTAGGATTCTTGAGCGGATTGTAATTGAAGCTTCAATGTATTTTGAAGCTCTGATAGTTGTTTTGCAAATCCTTCAGCTGTTGGATTGTTATTTGTTGACGGACTCAATAAATCAAGCTTCGGATGATATCCATAGTTGGAAAAGAATGGTGTGTATTGAATCGACGCATGGAGGGTGTTGTTATATGCAAACTCGGCTAGCAGCAGATATGTGGTCTAATCGTCTTGCTGATAATTGATGCTGCATCGTAAATATTGTTCCAAGACTTAGTTCATCCGTTTCGTTTGGCCGTCAGTTTGAGGATGAAAAGCTGAAGAAAGCTTGATATCCACCTTCAGTATCTCAAAGAGAGATCTCCAAAACTTTGATATGAATTAGGTTCCTCGATCTGATACGATATCATCTGGTAGTCCATGATATCGATACACATTATCGAGAAAGAGCCTTGCTATGAGTTCACTGGACGATGTCTTCTTGCAAGGAACAAAGTGCTCCATCTTTGTAAGCCGATCTACCACGACAAAGATGCTGTCAAATGAGTTCGATGATGGAAGATCCGTGATGAAGTCCATGGAAATTGAAGACCATGGTCGACGTGAAATTGGCAATGGCTGTAGGAGTCCATAAGGGCGATGTTGAGGATTCTTGGATCTTGAACAGATGTCGCAGGAGAGGACAAAATCTTTCACATCTTTTCACATTTGAGGCCACCAAAAATCTCGAGAAATAAGCTCCAAGGTCTTGTTGAATCCAAAATATCTCGCAGCTGGAAAATTGTGGCAAGATTGAAGAACTCGGAGTCGTGCTGGTTCTTTTGGGATATACAATCGCTCTTCAAAGTATAAAAGATCTCCCTCCACCTTGAACTTGTCATCATTGGCACGCTGCTTGATATCAATGGCTACTGAATCTTCAATGGTCATGGCACGTACCTGATTCAGGAAGTTAGTATCAATTGGCATAATAGTAGTGCAAAGTCGAAATTGCTCTGGCTTCAACAATGTCATACATTGTTGATAAAACGCTCCTTCTCCAACCTTTGGTATAAGATACGATCTCCTCGATAAGGCATCAGATAGTCCTTGGTCCTTTCCAGGTTGATAAGTGATAACAAAATTGAACCTAGATAGCGACATATTCCACCGAGCTTGACGTCGATTTAGAACTCGAGCCGACATGAAATATTCCAAATTCTTGTGATCTGTGTATATGGTCACTGGATGTGCAGCTCCTTCAAGAAAGTGATGCCATTCTTGGAAAGAATCCACTATAGCAAGAAATTCCTTATCGTAGATCTCATAATTGATTTCAGCAGCAGAGAACTTTCAAGAATAGAATGTAATCAGATGGAGCTTCTTGTCTTTTCCCATTTGTGAATGTACAGCTTCCAAAGCAAAATCCGAAGCATAAATTTCTAAATAAAAGACCTTTATAAAGTCTAGATGTATCAAGATTGGAGCCGTAATAAATGCAATCTTCAGGTCTTGAAACGCCTTCTCCGCTAGAGGTCCCCATTCCAGCTTATCCTTGCATGTCAACCGAGTGAGAGGAGCAGCAACTTGAGAGTAATTCTTGATGAAGATCCGATAGAAGTTAGCAAAACCAAGAAAGCATTGTACGTCTCTAAACGTCTTCGGAACCTCCCAGGACACGATTGCTTCCACCTTCTTGGGGTCCATCTTCAAGCCTTCAATAGTCACAACGAATCCCAAAAACTCCATCTCTATTTGGTGAAATTAACACTTTTCTAACTTGGCATATAGTCTTCGCTCGCGTAGTTTTTTCAAGACCAAACGAACGTGCTTTTCATGCTCTTCTTCGTTTTTGGAGAATATTAGAATATCATCCAAATAGATGACAACAAAATCGTCAAGGTGCTCTTGAAAAATGTCATTCATCATATGTTGAAAGATCGCTGGAGCATTGGTAAGACCAAAGGGCATGACATTATACTCAAAATGGCCATACCTTGTACGGAACGCTCTCTTCCACTCATCTCCTTCTTTCATTCGTACGAGGTTGTAAGCTCCTCTTAGATCAATTTTTGTAAAGATCCTTGTACATCCATGTTGTTCTAAGAGACCAGAAATGAAGGATAATGGATAACGATTCTTCTTTGTTACCTTGTTGAGGCCTCGATAGTCCATGCACATCCGCAACGAGCCATCTTTCTTCTTCACAAATAAGATGGGTGCTCCAGTTGACGATTTTGAATGATGGATGAAGTTCTTGGCTAGATTCTCATTGATGTACTTTCGCAACTCTGCTAACTCTGTCTGCGATAGATTGTAGATTGGGCCAAAAGGCGGTTGTGCTCTTTCCTATAAGTCTATGGCGCAATCATATGGTCGATGTTCCAATAATATGTCGGCATTCTTCTTTTGAAACACGTCTTTAAAATCCTTATATTGCTCAGGTATACTTGCTGTCGAGATCTTCTCCTTGGTAGTTGGAGCCGCATAAATGACAAACGGTATACCTTCCTTGGATGATCTTATAAACGCTCTTGCTCCAATGAATAAGGATTTTTTTATTCAGGATTTTTGACTAGGCTTACTCTTGGGTAGTTTTGTGGGAAAGGTCATCTTCCGCAACCTCCAATCTATAGATGGGTTATGCTTTTCCAACTAGGAAAGACCAAGAATAACAGGATTTGATGGAGTTCTAATAATATTGAAAATAATATGACTACTATGGTCCTTAAACATCACTTCTATAGGTTCTGATTCGTAGGTGACACTACCACACAATAAAGGTCGCCCATCTATGACCTCAACGTGAACATGTTTGGATTTTTGTACTAAAGGAATCTTATGATGCTTTGTAAATTCTTTGTCTAAGAAACAAGCAAATGCTCCTAAATCTAATAATGCTCACGTTCTCAGTTTCTGAGGGCTAATAAGCAAAGGGATTATAAAGCAAAAGGCAAGTTGAGCAGAAAGAAAGGAACTTGGTTGTTGTTGCGATATTTCACTATCCAGCCGCATGGTTCCTATTGTGGCTGGGCATCCTCGTTTTCCTGAACAAATGCACCCCTAGTCTTGACAATACATCGATTTTGCTTCTTGGGGTAGTTTCCAAGTTTGTGGCCTTCTTCATCGCAATACAAGCATAGACCTTCCTCCATACGCTACTTTTTTTTCTTTTAGAGTAAGAGATTTGACACATACCGCATCAATTTGCATGTCTTCTACCTTTGAATGTAAATTCACGCTGCTTGTCGACATAGTTGGGACGTAGCGAACCATATGTTGTCTTGAACGTTGGTCTTGGCGACGTTGAAATAGGCAGTTATCACACTTCACAGCTTGGCTAATAGCTTTGTTGAGCGTTTGCAGATTAGGAAGAGTTAACAGCAAATCCTTCACATCGTCCCTTAAATCCCAATAGAATTGACTCATCAATGCTTCTTCATCCTAATTGATGTTGCATGCTAATTGCTTGAAGTCCGATGCATAGACTGATGTAGAGCGCATCCCTTGTCGTAGTGACCGGATCTTTGTTGTAGCCCATCGAACCTTGTCGTGTTCACCAAATGCTTCTACAAATGCCTCCAAAAAGATTTCAAAGTTGTTTAGTATAGACGGTCGTTTCTCAAACAAAGGAGTAAACCATGATAGAGCTTGCCCTGTAAGTAAGGTTCCAATAAGCCGAACACGTGACTTCTCCGTTGGATAGCGTTTGGGCTATAAAACTGTTATCAACCTGATTTGATTGATGAATCCTCGAAACTTGGAACGCGTACCATCAAACTTGTCGGGAAGGCTAACTTGGGGCTCCTTATGTTGTAGAACCAATGGTGCTTGTCGAACTTGAGGCAAAGTTGCTTCTCCAAGTGCAGAAGTTTGAGACTGGTGCAACCTAGATTGTGCCATCCCAGATGCTCCATCATTATGAAGCCTTGCCACGACTCCTTCAATCTTTGCAGTTCTTTGCGATAACATAGCGAGGGCATTCATGATAGCATCCAACTTGGACTCCGAACTTTTTGTCATATTAATGTCTTGGCCTCCGGCCATTCTAAGAAAAGGACAGAAATGACTATACAAGAAGACAATATTGGTTTAGAGGAGGGTACTCCACATCCTCTAAAATGCCTTAAGAGCTTCAAAAAAAGGAGTAATTCACTCTCTCCAAGAAGAATAAGACTCCAATATTGTAACAAAAGAAGTATCAGTTTAGAGGAGGGTAATTCGCAACCTCTAAAATGCTGGTATACTTCCAAGCAGAGGGATAATCCACACTCTAATGAGGAAGAAACTAGATCTGATATCTGAGGTGAGTGAAGTCTCGACAAATTGTCACGGATACAGAAATATAGACTCGAGATCTAACAAGAAGTTCAAGAAGAACTAGCAAGAACTAGATTAATCAGATGAATACAAGAACAACACCAGAGAAGTGAGCTAGAGCTCCAAGAGATGTGTTGTCGAGACTGAAGAACTGTTCAGCCTCGATTCCAATATATACTCCTATTTAGGAAGTTTCTGGAAGGTTCTAGAGACTTGCTTCTAGAAGATTCTAAAAACTTGTCTCTAGAAGGTTCTAAGGACTATGTCCCTAACAATATGAATTCATTTGATTGCATTACATATGAGGAATGATTAGCCTCACTCCTTATAAATCCTTTAGTTACAAAGAAAGTATCAATGCGTTGGTACTATGTCCTTGGAGATTGCTTTAGTCCATACAAAGATTTCCTCAACTTACAAACAAGAAGTTGATTGCCTTCTTGTACAAATCCTTGAAGTTAATCCATGTAGATATCTTCTTTTAAGCTTTCATTCAAGAATGCCATCTTTACATCTATTTGATGCATCTCTAAGTCCATTACTGCTCTAATGGCTACAATGCTTCTAATGGTGGTGAATTTGGCCACAGGAGCAAATATCTCATTAAAATCAATATCAGCAACTTATGAGTAGCCTTTGGCAACCAATCTAGCCTTATATCTCACAATATTATCCATTGCATTCCTTTTGGTTCTAAACACCCACTTACAACCAATTGAAGATTGATTTGGTGGAAGTTGACTCAATTTCTATGTTTCATTGTCCATGAGTGATTTGTATTCTTTTTCCATAGCATTCATGGACTTCATTACATCAGACAAACTTAATGGATCAGCAGGAAGAGCAATATTGACATATTTTTTTTACTTACTTGAGGAAATATGTGTTCCTTCCACTATTCACCACGTGGTTTTCTTTCTCTCAAAGGATATCTTCTTTCATTTGGAGAGGCTACATCTTCTTCCACTTCATCCTCTCTTCCAAGCTTCTTCTTCCTTAAACCTTGTCTTTTCTCACTTAAAGGTTGAAACTTCTCATCATCATCATTATCATCAATATCTTCATTGTATTCATTGCTGGTTCTAACAATCGAAGGTACACTATGGTCTACCTTCTTTGGCACTTCACCTTGATTTACATTTCTTCCATCTTCATTGTCACCATCATCTTCTTCTTCTTCTTCTTCTTCTTCTTCTTCTTCTTTCTTTGTTGAAATTAATGATGTGTCTACAAACACACCATTACTCCTACTTGAACACTTCTCCAAGTACTCAAAATCACTCTTATGCTCCAAAAAGTCAACATCATGACTTTTGATGATCTTCTTGGTTTTTAAACACATTAGCATATATACCTTTGTACCTTCATAATATCCAACAAATACACATTTTGTACTCTTTGCATCAAGTTTGGACCTCATGCAATCTAATATCTTTGCATAAGCAATGCATCTAAAGATCTTCATGTGTGAAATACAAGGTTTCTTGCCACTCCAAGCTTCTTATAGAGTCATTGATGTGAGTGCACTTATAGGGCACCTATTCCTTATGTAGACTGAAGTAACCATGGCTTCAGTCCAATACTCATGCCCAAGGTATTTTGCATGAACAATACTCCTTGCCATCTCTACAATGGTACGATTTACTCTTTCAGCAACTCCATTTTGTTGTGGAGTGTAAAGAATAGAGGTTTGTCTTATAATACCTTGAATCTTCAAGAATTCATCAAAATACTTTGACGTGTATTCACCTCCATTGTCCATGCATAATACTTTGATCTTGCATTCACATTATTTTTTTACAAGAGCTTTAAACTCCTTAAACCTTGAAAAATACTCACTCTTAGCTTTTATGATGTAAATCCACACTTTTCTTGAAAAATTATCAATGAATGTGACAAAGTACCTTGCTCTTTTAATTGATGGTGTCTTCATTGGTCCACAAACACCAGAATGTATAATCTCTAATAATTTGGTTGCACGTCTTACAACTCCATTTGGAAATGAACTCCTTTGTTGTTTGTCTTGTATACAATCTTCAAAAGCAAGTGTCATGGCATTGTGGCTGAAATGACCAAGATCCAAGCCACTTACTATGGATTGAATCTCTTTCATGCATTTGGCATTCAAATGACCAAGTCGTTGATGCTAGATTTCAAACTTGTCTTGGTCTTGTGGAAAATCAGTAAATGCAGCCACTTCAACTCCATTCACCTTCTTACAATTGATGAAGTAGAGATTTTCATCTCTAAGGCCTTTGGCAACATGTTGTCTATCCATTGTCTTTACAAAGCATCTATTCATGTCAAATTAAACCTTACAATCATGTGATACAAGTTTGTTCACCAAAAAGAGGTTCTTTTTCATCTTTGGTACATGTAAGACTTCCTTCAATCTGATCCTCTTGATTTGGTCCTTCACATCGATCTCCACAACAATTGAACTAATTCCAATGGATTGTACCATGCCATTGTCTCCCAACCAAACTTTGGTTCTTGGAATTTCCTCATAAGTATCAAATAAATACTTATATGGTGTCATGTGCTTAGTAGCACGTGAATCTATAATCCACTTAGACATTGCAGCTATAGAGGCTCTTTAACTTGCCATGAAAGCATAGTCATCTTCACAAATATTATCACAAGCATTGTTTGCATTCTCTCTATTTCCTTTCTTGGCTTTGAAGCAATTTCTAGCAAAGTGACTTGGTTTTCTATAAATATAATAATTTCTCATATTGTTCTTTGAATTATCATATTGGTGAAAAAAACTACCTTTACTTTGTCTTGAAAATAGAACCAAATCCTCACTTTGATGCTCTTTTTTTTTTTTCTCTTGATTACTTCATGGACAAGTCTTGACGTGACATAGTTCATAGTAAGCTCTTTCATATTGATGGACTCCAATGCCACAATGAGGTAGTTGTAGGACTTGGAAAGGCTCAAAAATAATATCAACACAATTTTTCTATCATCAACTGGTGTATCAACAACTGCTAGTTGATTTGCAAGTGCTTTTATCTTGTTGACATGAGCCATAAGGTCATCTCTTTCTTCCATCTTTATTGTTAAGAACTTCTTTCTTGTCCATAGAATGTTGAGAAGGTTTCTACTCTCATAGATGTTGCAAAGAATGGAAGATTCTAGTACAAGCAATTACATGTGAAAAGTTGGCATCATCAAGATTTATTGCAATCATGCCAAAAGTCTTCCTTTCACATCATTTGTACTCCTTCTTCACCTTCACATCAGTATTGTTACTTGGAGGTTTTTCACTTTCATCAACAATGTTCCAAAGGTCTAATGAAGCCAATAAGAGCTCCATTTTTTTCTTCCAATAGTAAAAATTGTCACCCCTAAACTTTTCAATTACTTTCAAATCCTCACCATCACTTGCAGCCATATCTAAAAAATGGGTGTATCAAAGAAAATCAAGTAAAGAGAAGAATGAACTCTCAAAATCAACAAGAAGATGTTGCTGCCTTAGAAAACCAGAATGCCCTCTTAATGAGTGAACTATTATTTACACTCTTCAATCACTCTCAACTTTACTTATAAGACTTCTCACAAGTCTGATAACCTCTTTAATAAGCTTTTCTTATCTTTAATTACTTCTTTTCTTTTACAAAATACTTCTAATCTCACAAAGTACATCTTATTATAATAAGTGGATGTCTTAAGAAGCTTAATACATAAAAGCACAAAGTTAGAGCACCAATGATGAAATTCAGTAAGGAAACACAACACAAGTGTCCTTAAACATCAATCTAAGGTATCTAAAAACCTCTAAGATTATGAATGCACTTAACAACAAGTAAGAGCATAAGTATATCAACAATTGGATACTAAAAGGAGATTTAGAAGATACCAAATCCTAACATCAGCAACAATCATAAGATCTACTCTTAACACCAACAAAGACTTCAAAGAACTTCAAAACTCACAATTAAAGGTGAGTGGATCCATAACCTATTGAAGAACAAGTACTTTGAAGTCACAACACTTAGCATCAGCAAGGTTGTACACAAAAAGGAAGTATGGAGTAAGATTACTCTTACTTCCAACACTTCTTACTTATAAGTGGTCGTTGCCAACTAATGAGGCAACTTCCATTAATACTACATCTATTTCTACTTCATCCAACTAAACACTAGGTTCTTTCTTAACCTAACTGCCACCTATAAATCCTAGCTGCCACTTATAAATCCTACATACCACCATATTAACTTCTTTATACTCTTTTGCCTTCTTTTGACTACTAACAACTTACCTAAGGTAATACCTTTTACTAAGTGACTTACTTCAACAATTTCTAGTCTTAAGACTACTAGAAGTTTGTTTAAATTGTAAGGATGGAGTAAGGTTGTTTTCCTCTATTAAGTCATCCAACTCGTAAACTTGAGTACTATCAAAGTTCACCCCAAAGATATCTTCAAATTTTATATCATCAACTAGGATTGTTAAATCTCCTTCTAAATCATCATGTTGATAAGTGACAAAATTCTCTATAAAATTTATATTCACAACTTTGTCTACACTTGAACTTAGGTGATCATTCAACTATTGTATAAATTCTCTATCGTCTTTCCAATCATATAATCCAAGGTCCATACATCCTAATAGAGTTGGTTGAACCATACTTGAATGAATCGCCTCCTTTGCTACCAAATCAGTAAATCTAACTTTTTTTTTAAATCTTTTTTGTCGTTGAGGACTTAAAATCTCATCTTCCAAAGAATGAGATAAAATTTTGGCTAAAGCAAATCCTTGGGATTGAATAAGGATTTTAGTCAAGTTTTTTGGTGGCTCATAGATGATATGGGGCTTTTCACCTTTTTAATCAATTTTTACATTAGTTACCCTTAACCAAGGTCTTTTTAAAAGCAATGGATATGAATTTTTGATAGGATGCATGTGAATCACATTAAATGTGAGAGAGTATTCTTTATTTCCCATCATCATCCTACAACCACTTATTATCAAGGACATGAACTAAAAGATGATGCATAAACCAATGAAATCCATGTCAAAGAAAGAGTAATAAAATAGAAATAAAGAAGTACGTATATTAAAAAAAAACTAGAATGGCTTATTGTCAAAAGACAAGGAAACTTGAGACTCTTGAAATTAGACTAGAAGCAAGAAAGGAGTTGACAAGAGTAAATAGGGCTTTAGTCTTATCTCTATATATACTATCTAACATGTGTGGCATATGGCCAACTTTTTGACAACTTTTTTAATCTAAAAAGTTAATTATAGATACCTATAAAGTTAAAGTAACATCTATGAAGCTTTTAAAAAGCTTCTATAGAAGATATTATAGAATTAATTTACTATTATCTACTTCTATTCACTTCTATGTATTTATACAAGTAATTACTAGCTTATATGTACATCTCCGTGACATTACCTTCCTCCCTTCTAGAGATGAGTTCAATGAGGAGCGATCATCATATGTTGAGTAAATCTATGATGCGAAAAATTATATTTGCCACATACTCAGATCTTTATTCTTTTCAAAGATGGTTGATAGGGCCTCTACACTATCGATAGTATCTCATACTAGGATGAGAAGACCATCCTATTATTTGATCATTCTTCAAGCTTTCATAACTTCTTTCAAATAAAATATTTGAAGCACTATCAGGAGTTATTCCTACCTCTAATAAAATCACCAAACATCGGAGGTCTCTTCTAAAGTCATGATACCAAACGCGTTGTATCTTGCCATCTATTTGAAGAAAAACATGTCGTTCTTGAGGATCTTCATCTCAATTGTATCGTCTTGAAGGTTGTGACAATTGCAATGTATTGTCTGGCAAGTCAAAAAACAAAGGCTCTTCAATCGAATCCATTAGTTATTGGTTTTCCATCTCTTTAGCATCACAACCACAAAGAAGCTACAAACAAAGATGAAAGTAGAATGTTATCTTGCCTACATCTTGTTTCTTTTATACGGAAGGTTTTCATCTTGATTTTGATGGATGTTGTTAATGAAAAGCCTCCACTACCTTTGCTACATTTATAAGATTCTTTACCGGCTTCTATATCCATTCACGAATATCATATCCATAGTAATAGAGAAGATATTCTAATTTATTTTGGCACTACCTTGAATCTAAGACTTCTTCCACTTTGAATTCTCCATTATTGTCCAATTCTATAGAAGAATACGGAACTTGCCTTCTTCTTGGTATGTCTACTGTCTTATATGGTTCAAAAAGAGACATGTGGAATAGTGGATGGATTTTCATTGACTTTGGTAGGTATAAACAATATGCAACTAGATTGATTTGTACAAAAATAGAAAATGGTCTAAGCCTATAATAGTCCAACTTATCATAAGAATGAGTAGTCTTAATATTGGGATGAAGTAACCATACCTTGTCACCCATATAGAATGGCTGTTAATCCTTTCAATAGATATCCGCATTGATCTTTTGTTGTCCTTGAGCTTCTTTTAACTGTACCTTTATTGTTGCATGTAGCTTTGACAAATGATTTGCCAAATCTTTTGCCACAAGATTATCAGCTTTTGAAAAGTCAAAAGTATCAAGTCATGAATGATAACCATAATTGACAAAGAAAGGTGTCTATTTTATAGAATAATGTATCACATTATTATAAGCAAACTCTGTCAATGGCAAAAGAGTTGTCCAATCATCTTATTGGTAGTTGATAGTACATCTTAAATATTACTCCAAAACTTGATTAACATGCTCTGTTTGTCTATGAGTTTGAGGTTAGAATGTCGAAAATAGTTTTATATCTACTTTTAGAATCTTAATAAGAATCTGCTAAAATCTTGATACCAAAAATCTATAGATATAAGCTCCAAAGTTTTGTTGTATCCAAAATGTCATACTATTAGAAAGTCGTGATGTGCTTGAAAATCAAGTAATCATGCTTCTTCTTTTGGAACATATAATTGACCTTCAAAATAGAGTAAGTTATTTTTGAATTCAAACTTAGAAGTATCTTGAGACTTAAAAGAAGGATTTTTGATATTTTGAATAAAAAGATCAGAAGACATACTTGATTAGATTTGTTTCACAAGGATTGAATCAACAATCAATGTTGATTTTATTACTCAAAGATGAAAATGCTTTGGCTTCAAGAAAGTTATTCTTTGCTAATCAAAAGATACATCTCCTTCTTTTGGTGTAAGATAAGAATATCTAGAAAGGACATCTGACAAACCTTATTATTTTCAGAGTCAATATGTGATCTTGAAATCAAATCTTGATAAAGACATGCTCCAACGGGCTTGGCAATGATTTAAAACATGTGTTGACATGAAATACTCAAGATTCTTGTAATCCGTATATACTGTGACTAAATTAGAAGTACCTTCTAGATGATGATGCCATTCTTAAAATGAATCTATAATTGTAAGAAGTTCCTTATTGTGGATTTCATAGTTAATTTTGGTTGTTGAAAATTTTTTGGAATGAAAAGCTACTAGATGAAGTTTATCATCTATTTGCATTTGTTATAATACGACACCCAAAGCAAAGTTTGATGCATCGATTTCCATTAAAAATTCCTTAGAAAAGTTAACGTGATACAATATTGGTACAAAAGTAAAGGCTAACTTCAAAGTTCCAAAAGATGCTTCAGCTTCTTTGCTCCATTGAAGTTCGTCTTTGCAAGTCAAAAGTATAAGTGGAGCTGCAACTTAAGAAATGTCTTTGATGAAGATCCGATAATAGTTGACAAAGTCCAAAAAACATTAGACATCTCTTATCATTTTTGAAATCTTCTAATCCATAATTGTTTAAACTTTCTTAGGATCCATCATAAGTCCATCATTTGAAATGATGTATCCTAAGAAGTTGACTTGAGTAGTATAGAATACATACTTTTCTATCGTGGCATAGAGTCTCGTATTTCTTAATTTTTATAACACACCACAAATATGAAGTTCATGTTAATCTGTATTCTTAGAATAGATTAAAATATCGTTTACATGATAGATAAAAAAATCATCTAAAAACTCTCAAAAAACACCATTTATTAGATGTTGAAAAGCTGCCAATGCATTTGTAAGTCCAAAAGACATGACATTGTATTCAAAATATCCATACCTAATTCAAAATACATTCTATTCATCTCCTTCTTTAATACATACTAAATTATATACTTTCTATAGATCTATTTTTGTATAGATCTTAGATTGATTCAATTCATCAAAAAGTTTGGATATCAAAGATAGAAAGTAACTATTCTTAATAGTGATCTTGTTGAGTCTTCAATAATTAATAGATATTCGCAATGATCTATTTTTCTTCTTCACAAATAAGATTGGAGCTCTTGCTGGTGATTTGAAATGGCATATGAAATTCTTTGTCAGATTCTCTTTACTATATTCCTTGAATTCAGCTAATTCATTTTGTGATAAACTATAGATTGATCCAAATGGCAATTATGCTCCTCTTTGAAGGTCAATTGAACAATCATAGGGACAATATTTTCGAAGAGTATCCACATTCTTCTTCTTAAATACATCTTGAAATTCTTGATATTAGCTGTGAATGCCACTGGAAGTCTTTGCGTCATTAAAAATAAGTATGGCATAAATGACACAAAGTGATCCTTCTTTTGCAGCATGTAAAAAAACTCTTATACCTATAAATGTAGGTTTAATTGTGCTAAACTTATGTCTTTCTATTGGATTAATTTCACTCTTAATTATGCATTTAGAAAAGTCAAGGGTAGGAGAAATTCAATCTATATAAGAATTATACTTTTCTAACTATAATAAACCTAAAATAATTGAATTAAAAAGAGATCTAATTATATTAAAGATTATGCAACTATTATGATCATTTGTTGCTACTTCTATGGGAAGTGTTTCATGAGTAATATCTCTAGAAGACAACAAATGACCATCTATGACTTCTACATGAATAAGTTTGGTTTTTTATACTAATAGTATTTTATGACTTTTAACAAATTCTACGTCTAAGAAACAAGCTGAGGCTCCTAAATATATCAAGGTTGAGATTTTATAATTATTAAATCTTAAACTTAAATCTATTATAAAACAAGAAGAGGGTTTTGAAGAGAGGATAGGACCTTCATTAAAAATTGTACAAGATTCCAACTGCACTGTCCCTATTATAGTTAGAATTTTTTTTTTTTTTGATACATTGTCTTTTTTGATAGATGTGCTTCTCATTTTGTGATTTTGTTGTTTCTTTGGATAATGTTGAGTAATGTAATTAGATTCTCCACAATATAAGCTCAATCCTTCTTGAGGGCGACAAATCTTTTCTTGTTCGGTAAGAGATTTAAAATATATTGCATTAATTTGTATATCTTCTACTTCTAAATATATGTATTGAAGAGATGTTGGTATTGCCATCAAATTGTAGTAACATTGAGGTCTGTTTGTATGATTCTCAAATCGAAATTTAAAAAGTTGATTGTCGAATTTTATAGCAAAGTCAATTGCTTAACTCAATGTTTGAGAATCAAGTAAGTTGAGCATCAATTTCTTTACTTCATATTATAATTCATAGAAAAATTGGCTAATAAGTGCAATATCATTCCACTTGATATCAATTACAAGTTGTCAAAACTATGAAATATATAATGTTACAAATCAATTTTTTTGTTGTAAAATATGGATCTTGTTGGTTGCAACACAAGTTGCATCATGTTCTCCATACATGGTCTAAAATTTTGCCTAAAATACCTCCAAATTATCCAATATTGGATTTGGTCCTTCAAAAAAAGATGAAAACCATGATAGTGCTGAACGTGAAAGAAGTGTATCAATGAATCTAACTTGTGATCCTGGAGTTGGATAGTTTTGAGGTTGAAGTTCAATCATAAGTTGTACTTAATTAATAAATCCTTAAAATTTAGATCTTGTACCATCAAACTTCTTAGACAAAGTAACTCTTAGTTCTCTAATACTTGAAGGATGTTTTATCATAGATAGAGGGACATGATTTGGTACAAATATTGAAGTAGCTCTAATCATTTCTATATCCTCACTTCTTGCTATTTTTGTTGATTCTTATGGTGGTAAGCTAAATTGATGCATCGCAAGCATCAATTCCCTCAATTGCTTTTGTATTTGTGCCATTGCATTCTTCATTTCAACAAGCTCTGCCATAATAATATTCAAAAAAAAATATCTAATACCACTTAAGATAAGTAGAAGAAAGGACTTGAGGACAAAAAAAATACTAAGAATAATAGCAATTTAGAAGAAGGTAATCCGTAACTTCTAATATACTTATGTCTTATTATGAGAAAGGAGTAATCTACTTTTAATCAAGACAAGACAAAGCTCTGGTATTGTAAGTGTATTCTTATCAATTTATAAAGGACATGAACTAAAAGATGATGCATAAATTAATAAAATTTGTGTCAAAGAATGATATTAAAATAGAAATAAAGAAGTACGTATATTAAAAAAAAATAGAATGGCTTATTGCCAAAAGATAAGAAAACTTGAGACTCTTAAAACTAGACTAGAATCAAAAAAAGAGTTGACAAGAGTGAAGAAGGCTTTATTCTTGTCTGTATATATACTATCTAACTAGGTGCTACGTGGCAATGTTCTTTAGAGCTTCTAATATATGTTGAATTTGTAGGACACATGCCTTGACTTACAAGGAAAATTTTTCTATGTGTATGCCACATAGTTAGATTAGTTTTCAAGCTAATATGTGTGACACATGGCCAACTTGTTGACAACTTTTTTAATCCAAAAAGTCAATTATAGACACCTATAAAGTCAAAGCACCATCTATAAAGCTTCTAAGAAGCTTTTATAGAAGATATTATAGAATTAACTTACTTTTATCTACTTCTATTTACTTTTACCTATTTATATAGGTAATTACTAGTTTACATGTCTATATCTATAACATTTATTTGACCAAAAAGTATGTCTTGGCTTTAATTAGCCTTATTGATTACAAATAGAGAAGGTCCAATAATACTAAGTCCTAATTTTTCCATAGTTCTCAATAGCATAATGTTTAAACCACTACCTCCATCAACAATGATTTAAGGTATGATTTTATCCACTATAGATACTTCTAACTCAATTGCCTTCACTTCTTGTGCCTCTTGAATAGTTCTAATATTGGCTTAGATTTTTTTAAAAATTTTTTGGTGTCTTTTAATGAGAAAGCCTATTTTAAAGTTCTTTCTCATTATTGCAAAAATCTCCAACAATTGACGAATTATTATGTTTGCCTTGGTTTTTTTCAAATCCTCCCATAAATCATATGATCCAACTTGATTCTTACTTTAAGATTGAAGTGGAAAATTAAATTCAAAGTCGGAAACTCTAGGGCCTTTCTACTCTTTTTTAGAAGAAATTTCTTTTGTCTTAATATTTTCTTTTGAATTTCTTGGAAATCTACTTGGCTTAGATTCAAGGACTTGAAATAATTCCTTAGAATCTTTGATACTAGCTATTGCCTCTTTTGTAGCTTCATTCAAATCCAAAAAGTGAAGAAAATCTTTTGAATTATTTTCACTATCAATTGAAGCAGGAGGACGAGTATATATAGACCTTGTCATAATTACCAAAGCTTGCATTTTAAGAAGCTATTTATCCTTATTAGATACTTCTTCATAAGAGATGTAATGTATGTGAGAAGATAATTGTTGATCTTTAAGAATTTGAGAATCTTGTTCTTCAGTTGGTATTTTCAAATACCTTACATCTTGTGAATTTCTTCCCTCATTTTATTGGCCATATTAAGGTTCCACACTCCTATACAAATGTTCTTGAAAATTTCCTATATTTTAAGCATGTATAGAAATAAAATTGGAGATTTTATGGTCTTCTTTCGTCCACATTCACTCTTGTTGCTTGTTAATGTCTTCTACTACCCAAGCTATTTTCTTGGCCTCCTCTAAATTATCTGGTCTTCTTTTGAAGATCTCTCGAATTCATCCCTCATTATTAAATCCTTAAATAAAGATATGGATGAGAGTATCATTCGTAAGAAGAGTTTTCACAAATCTAATCACTATAAGTTCAAATTGCCAAATATATTCAAATATTTCTTCTCCCTTTTCTTATCTCAAAGAAAAAAGGGCTATGAAGGCATTATTTTGCCCTACTTTTGGCTTGAACTTTTCTAAAAATGCTCTCATGAGCATGTTTCAGTTCTTAAAGATTTGAGGAAGGTGGCTTCTATATCATTCATAAGCTCCATCTTTTAGAATACTTGAAAATCATACAAGATAATAACCCGAATTGGTTATTAAACATGTCATGAGAAGTTCTATGAATCTCTCCACGTGTGCTAATGAATCATTGTTTCTAGTCCCTTTAAATATAGGGAGGTTGTAAGACATAGGAGTTGCTTGTAAATCTTTAAGAATTACTATTGGCGAGTCTTTTTTTTGAACCAAGGGATTGATGGGTATAAGGATCAACATAGATTCTCTTTCACATTCCATTGGAGGAGAAGGAGGTGTTGACCCTACTCTTTCTTGATTTACCTCTACAATTAAGTTATGAGAGTTAAGATCCAATCATTTCTCTCTTATTTCCTTGTCCATACTTGATTCAATTGAATTTGAAATAAAAATATCCTCTAATATTGGAGATGAGGATTGCATGTCTAATTGTTATATCTGTACTTTTTTGAGCTTTGGTTTGTTTTTTTGGCCAATAGATCCAACGTTTCCTATAGGTGAAGATAGATTGGATTGCTTAGATCTAGTGGAACGATATATCTACAAGACTATAAACATATCATTCAACTTAGCATAATTTTTAATCCACCTAATTTCTCAACAATTTAAATGCTTGATTCTTCCACTTGCAATCTACTTAAGTACCTTCTAACAAGGAAGAGAAACAAAACAGAAACAACTAAAGGAAGAATGCTTGCCTAAGTATGACCTCAAGCAAGGCTATTCCCGACTTTAATTGCTATACAAAACTACTATTGTGTGTGAGTGATCCTAAGCAATCTTAGTTGTGAAAAAAAAATTCATACCGGAACAGCAAGGAGCCTAAGCTCTCTTTTTTTCTTACTTTTTCACAATAAGACAATTAAGAAATTACCTACTATAACAATTAAAAATAAAGGTTACATTACAAAAATAATTCTTTGCAAACAAATCACATCACATTGAAGAAGGATTCACCTAATTGCATCTCTAACCAACCTATCACTTGTTAATAAACTTCTAAAATATATGACTCTTTTCTTAGCCGATCTCAAACTAAACATTCTAAATAAGGGTTTAAGGTGTAAAGATAATGGATTAAAGGTTCTATCTACCTTCGTCCATCCACATCTATAAGAGAGATTGAAAACTTATCTTTCTTGCGTCTTCCTCCTAGATTCTACCCTCCAATTCCTAGCTCCCACTCCTTATATTCAAGTAATTTTCTAAATTTTCAAAGAAAGAATAATTGACAAGGTTCAAAGACTTACATAGTTGCAAGCTATTAATACTTTCTTTCTTTCTTCTTGTACACTTTTACCTCAACCACAATCTGTATTAGCAAAATAAATTTAAATTCAATTAAGTTTGTTGAAAAGATACTCACCTTAGATTATGATTTGAACTTGTTGGTCTTCTCTTTTCTTCTATTCTTCTTTTTTACTTGTTTTTTCCAAATTCCTTCTAGCTAACTTTTCTACCTATCTCTTCTTCTTTTGTTGATGAAGAATTCTCTTGAGGTTCTTGTTGAGTTTCTTCTACACTACTTTCTATGAATAGAAGGAATACAAGGGGTGGAAGGAGTGATTAAATTTTCCTACCACTAAAGAAAAGCCCTGAACTAAAAGTTCACAAGGATGAAAAGAAATGATACGAGGAGTCGAAGGAGTGATTAAATCCTCCTACCACTATAAAAAGCCCTCAACTAGAAAAATTACAAGGAAGGGGGTGATGAAACCTTGAAGGCAAACTCCACCCTTTATACTTGCAAGTGACAACCACCTAAAGAGAACAACCAAAACATGCTAATACTAACATTTAACTACTCGAATTCTACTTAGGATTAGAAATAACACTATTGCAAAGACATAAACTAATGAATAAATAAAAAATAAATTAACTTACTTCAATACATAAAACTATCATGCATGAAAAAAAATAAAAAATAAAAAATAAAAAATATTAATATTAATAAATAAAAATTAAATTAAGAATTAAACAAAAAAAGAAAATATAAAAAGATAAATAAAATTCAAAATAAAAGTCAAATTAAAATAGAATAGAAGTAAAAAAATAAATTAAAATAATTAATTAAAAATAAATTAAAATTAAAAAATAAAAATAAAATTAAGAGTTAAAAACAAAATAATATTAATTAAGAATAAATGTGATATTAAAAGTTAAAAGTAAAATTAAATATTAATAGATTTTTATTTTTATTATTAAAATAATTTATTTATTTTATCATTATCTTTTTAATTTTAATTTTAATTTATTTTAATATTTTTTAATTTTTATTTATTTTTATTTATTTTTATTTTTATTATTATTGTTTATTTTTCTTATATTTTTAATTTAAGTTTAATTTTTTATATAATTTAATATAATTAAGACAAAAAATTTAAAACACAAAGTTTACAAGTATAACAAAAAATCTATAATGTAAATGAGTGAAAAGGTAGAAATCACTAACCTTAATTGTATTCCGCTTAAGGCAGCAATCCCTCTCCACTCCAAAAATCGCCATAATTTTAATTTTGATTCAATAGCACCAAATTTTGCACCACTAAAATCTCAACTCTAAGATTCTTGTACTTAAAATTTTCCAATATTGAATTGTCACCAGGCACTAAGAGATGCCTTTCTAAACATGAGGTACATGAAACTACCAACACAATGAACCCCTTTCTAGTCTAAAACTCACTTTAAAGTCATATCAATTCCAATTTGAACATGCAATAGCTTTTTAGAAAGTTCACATCAAGATACACAACCTCAAAAAGTTTGAATTTGAAACACGTACCAAGTTAAAATTGATTGATGAAAATCCGAGAGTAAACCAATAATCAACTAAATAATAAAAAAATTACTATCTTGTAAAGTAAGAAATAGAAATGCTTTGTTTCTACTAATAAAGAAGAGATGTAGAACAATTATCAATGATAAAGAGCTACTTGAATTTTTCACTCAACAAAACTAAGCACAATCAATTATAACAAGCAACTTCACATCCACACACACCCATTAGAAGCACCATCTCCCAGCAAACGCACCAAAATGTGAGTGTAAATTTTCACTCTTCAACCCAAGTTACAAGATGGTCTCAATTCAGAGATGCTTGTAATTAGTGGTATGAAGTAAAGTAAGCAAATAACAAGAACAAAAGAAGAACAACCACAAAGCAATTGAAATAAATGACATGAAGCAATTATAACACCCAAAATTAAGTCATAGTTTGTTCACTGTATTTTTACCTAGTAAAAATGAAAGTAAAAACATAAAAATTATATTTTTAGATAGTTAATTTTATTATCTTTCCAATGACGTAAGAAACATGTAAATCCGAATTATTATGAGTAAGTTATGAAGTTTTAAAGATATGTAGTAAATAATTGAAAAGTGAAGTGAAAATATTTTATCTCAAAGGTAACTTACTTATAGATCAAGGGTTCGAGCCTCACCAAGGCTCACATATAGTGCATAAGGGTGTTTTAGAGAGGCCACAAAGCCTTAGTCTTATCCTCCTAACCACCTTCAAGGTGTTACAACCCATATTGGACTTATACACTCCCCTTCCTACAAGGACTACACTAACTGCTGATCCTCCTATTTTCTACTAGGACCAACATTTTTGCAATTTTGACCTCACCATGGCGTTGAAAAATACCCAATTAGCCTAGGAAACTTGTGTAATCCTCAAATCTTACTCCATTTCTTCATAAAGGCTTCCAAAGTGGTAAAACTCATTTTTACTAAGATCTTAAAAATTACTCTAAAAATTCCTAATAAATTCTAAATAAATTCTAAATAAAGTCTAAAAAATTCAATATATTTCTATAATACTAACATCCATTTAAAGATACATTTTTCTACCTTGATAGTTTTTGATAATAATAAAAATTAATTTAAATCCACTATAAATCCTATTTTTTATATCAATAACTAAAATAACATGAGGTTATTTCTCATGCTTCTTCTAACTACTAACATTTATAGTTTTTACAAGAAGTACATATAGATAGAAGACCAATATAAATATTGGTCTTAATAAATAATCCTTAATATTCAATAATAAAATAAAAATACTAAATCAATAAGGATAATTACCTCCAAGACTTACTAAAACTCCATTTCCACCACTAACATTCTAATTTTTTTATTATTCTAAGGATTTCTATACTACTCACTATATATTATAATTTAAAGTATTCTAAATGTATATTTTTATCCTAAAATAATAAGTGAATCAATTTGATGACTCACACATGGATCACATAGTTAGCTTGTTTTTCAAGCTACCAATATGTGTGGCTCATGGCCAACTTATTGACCACGTTTCTAACCTAAAAAATCAGTTATAGACACGTATAAAGTCAAAGCAGCATCTATGAAGCTTCTATAGATGATAGTATGGAATTAATCTACTTTTATCTAATCATATAGATAATTATTGGTTTACATATATATGTCCATGACATTATTCTTTTTTCTAGTGATGAGTTCCATGAGAAGCAATCTTCATATATTGAAGAAATCTAAGTTGTAGCAATTTATATTTGCCACATATTCCAATCTTTGTTCTCTTTGAAGATAGTTGATATGCCTTCTCAGCCATCAATAGTATTTCATATTAAGGCAAAAAAACTACTTTTTTATTTGCTTGTTGTTTAGACCTTCGTAACTTCATTCAAATAAAATATTTGAAATACCGTCAGGAATTGTTTCTATTTCTTATAAAATCACCAAGCATAGAGAATCTCTTCCAAAGTCATGATACCAAAAATGTGGTATCTTGCTATTCATTCAAGGAAGAATTTGTCGTTCTTAAGGATCTTAATCTCAATTTTGTCCTTGTGAAGGTTCTAACAATCGCAATGTCTCATATACTAAGTCTGCAAATAAAAGTTTTTGAATTGAATTTGTTGGTTGTTGGTTTTCCATCTTCCTAATATCTTAAATAAATAGAAGCTATAAAGAAAGATAGAAGATAGAATGTAATCTTCTTTAGACCTTGTTTCTTCTATAGCAAAGACATACTATTCTCCATGTTGATTTGGATGGATGTCATTGATGAAAAGCCTCCACCGTCTTTGCAACATTTGCAAGATTTTTTACTAGCTCTTGTGTGCATTAATTAATATCATATCCATGCCAATGGACAAGATATTCTAATTTATTTTGGTACTGCCTTGAGTTTAGAACTTCTTCTACTTTAAACTCTTCAATATTGTCTACTTCTATAGAAGGAGGTAGAACTTGTGTTCTTCTTGGGATATTTATAGTCTTATATGCTTTAAGAAGAGACATATGGAAGACACGATGGATCTTCATTGCCTCCAATAGATATAATTGATAAGAAATTAGATTGATTTATCTATAAATAAGAAAAGGTCTAAGTTTGTGGTAATCCAACTTATCACAAGGACAAGTAGGCTTGATATTACAACAAAGCAACTATATCTTGTTTCTTACATTAAATTGTAGTTGTTCCTCTCTATAAGCATTTATATTGATCTTTTGTTGTTCTTGAGCTTCTTTTAATTACACCTTTATTATTGCATATAGCTCTAATAAACAATTTGCCAAACCTTTTGTTATAGGATTATCAATTTTTAAAAAGTATAAACTATCAAGTTATGAATGGTTACCATAATTGATAAAAAAAAAAATGTTTCTTACGTAGAAGAATGCATCATATTATTATAAATAAACTTTGCCAAAGGCAAGAGAGTTTCTCAATTGTCTTATTAATAATTGATGGTACAGCTTAAGTACTGCTCCAAAACTTAGTTTACACATTCTATCCTTCTATCAGTTTGAGGATGAAAGGTTGAAGAAAGCTTTATGTCTACCTTTAAAATTTTAAAAAGAATTCTCCATAATCTTAATAGAAATTGTTTTCTCTTATCCAATATAATATCTTTTGACAATCCATGATATTAATAGATATTATCAAAAAAAAGCTTGGCAATTTTTTTACATATAATAGATTTTGTACATGGTACAAAATGTATCATTTTGGTAAAATAATCTATTATCACAAATATAAAATCACACAAATCTGAGACTGAAAGATCCATAATAAAATCCATAGAAATAGAAGACCATGGTTGTTCTGGAATAAGTAATGGTTGAAGAAGTCCATAAGGTCAATGTTGAGGAATTTTTGATCTTGAACAAATTTCACACAATTGAATAAAGTCTTTTATAGCCTTCCACATTTGTAGCTACTAAAAATCTCTAGATATTAGCTTCAGAGTCTTGTTGTATCCAAAATATCTTGCTGCTAGAAAGTTGTAATGTACTTGAAGAACACATAAACATGCTTCTTTTTTTGGCACATATAAGTGTCTTTTGAAATAAAATAGGCTATTCTTGAATTCAAACTTAGAAATATCACGAGACTTAGAAGAAATATTCTTAATATTATGAACAAGAAGATCAAAGGATATACTTGATTGAATTTTTTTAAGAAAAGTTGAATCAATAGTCAATGTTGATTTCACTACTTGAAGATGAAATTGTTCTGGTGTCAATAAAATTATCTTTTATTGATAAAAAGTTACATCTCTTTCTTTAGGTATAAGATAAGAATGTCTAGAAAAGGTATTGGAAAAACCTTATTATTTTCCTAGTCAATAAGTGATATTGAACTCAAATCGTGACAAAAACATACTTCAACAAGCCTGGCAATGATTCAAAATATGAGCTAACATGAAATACTTGAAGTTCTTATGATCAATATACACGATGACTAGACTAAAAGCACCTTCTATATAATAATGCCATTCTTGAAAAGAATCCACAATTCTAAAAAGCTCTTTGTTGTGGATCTCATAGTTAATTTTGGCTGTTAAAAATTTTTTGGAATGAAAAGCTATTGGATGAAATTTATCATCTATTCCCGTTTATAATAATACAGCACCCAAAGCAAAGTCTAATGCATCTATTTTCATAAAAAATGCCTTAAAAAAGTCAACATAATATAAGATTGGTGCAGAAACAAATGTTGTCTATAAAGCTTCAAATGTTACTTCCGCTTTTTAATTCCATTGAATTTTGTCTTTACAAGTTAAATGTGTAAGTGGAGTTGGAATTGAAGAGAAGTCTTTGATGAAGATTTAATAGTATTTGCCAAATCTTAAAAAACATTGGATATCTCAGATCGATTTTGAGATCTTTCAATCTATAATAGTTTAAACTTTCTTAGGATCTATCATAAATCCATCGTTTGAAATAATGTAACCAAAAAAGTCAACTTGAGTAGTGTAGAATACATACTTTTCTAACTTGGCATAGAATCTCACATCTCTTAATTTTTTTAATACACAACGAACATGAAATTCATGTTCTTCTATTTTCTTAGAATAGATCAAGATGTTGTCTAAATAATACACAACAAAATTGACCAAAAACTCTCAAAAAATATCATTTATAAGATATTAAAAAGCTATTGGTGCATTTATATGTCCAAAAGGCATAACATTATATTCGAAATGTCCGTACTTGGTTTGAAATGCAATCTTCTATTCATCTCCTTCTTTGATGTGTACCAGATTGTATGCTCTTTATAGATCTATTTTTATATAGATCTTAGTTTGATTCAATTAATCAAGAAGTTTAGATATTAAAAGTAGTAGATACTTGTTCTTGATGGTGATCTTGTTGACTCCTCGATAATCAATACACATCCACAATGATCCATTTTTTTCTTCATAAATAGAATTAGAGCTCCTATTGGAAATTTGGAATAGCATATGCAGTTCTTGGCTAGATTCTCTTCAATATACTCCTTGAATTCAGCCAACTCATTTTGTAATAAATTGTAAATTGGTTCAATTGGCAATTGTACTCCTTCTTGAAGGTGAATTGAGCAATCATAGGATTGATGTTCTGGAAGAGTATCCACATTTTTTTCTCAAATACATCTTTAAAATCTTGATATTGGATTGGAATACCACTTGAAGTCTTTGCACTATTAGAAATAAGTATGGCATAAATGAAATAAGGTGATTGTTCTTTTACAACATACAAGAAAGCTATTGTACTATAAACATAGATTAAATCGTACTAGACTTGTGATTTTTTTAACCACGATAAAGCTAAAATGATTGGATTTGATAATATGAAATACCACAAAGCTATTATGACCATTAGTTATTACTTCTATGGGAAGGTTTTTATGAGTAACATCTTCAAAAGAGAACGGGCGACCATCTATGATTTCTATGTGAATAGGTTTAGTTTTCTTTACTAAAGATATGTTAAGTCTTTTAATAAATTCTTCATCTAAAAAATTCGCTAAGGCTCCTGAATCTAACTAGACAAAGACTTTGTAATGTACATGTCCTAAAATAATGTTTAATGTAAAAGAAGGAGAGGGTTTTGAGGAGAGAATAAGACCTTCATTAGGTATTATACAAAGTTCCAGCCACAAGGTCCCTATTTTAGTTGGATAAACTCGTTTTTCAATATATTTTCTTCTTTGACATTCATACTCTTCATTTTATAATTGCATCATTTTTTTGGATAATATTGAACACTGTGCTTACATTCTCTATAATATAAGTATAATCCTTCTTAACAACAATGAATCTTTTCTTGCACAGTAAGAGGTTTAAAACATATCACATCAATTTATATATCCTCTACTTTTGAATGATTGTATTGAAAAGGCGTTGGTATTGCTATTGAATTATAGTAATATTGAGATCGACTTGTCCGACTTTCAAATCAAAATTCAAAAAATCAATTATCATACTTCACAGCAAAGTCAATTATTTGACTTAATGTTTGAAGATCAGGTAAGTTGAGCATCAATTTATTTACGTCATATTATAATCCATGGAAAAATTGGCTAATAAATAGAGCATCATCCTACTTGATATTAGTTGCAAGTTATCAAAATTATGAAGCATATAATATTATGGATCAATTGTCTTGTCATAAAATATGGATCTTATTGGTTGCAACACGAGTTGCATCATGTTCTCTATATATGGATCAAAACTTCATTAAAAAAGCCTCCAAATTATCCAATATTAGATCATATCATTTAAAAAAAGATAAAAACCAAATAATATTGAATCTGAAAGAAGTGTACTAATAAATCTAACTTATGATCCTAGAGTTGAATAGCTCTCGGATTGAAGTTCAATCACAAGTTTTACTTGATTGATAAATCTTTAAAACTTGGATCTTGAGCCATCAAACTTCTCAAGTATAATAACTCTTGGTTTTCTAGTAGCGGAAGGATGTTCCACTATAGGAAAAGGAACGTAATTAGATGTAGATGTTGAAGCAGCTCCAATCATATCTATATCTTCATTTAATGTCATTTTTGTTGTTCCTTGTGGTGGTAAATTGAGATAATGCATTGCAAGAATTAATTCTCTCAATTATTCTTAAATTTATGCTATTGCATTCTTCATTTCAATAGGCTCTACTATGATAATACTCAGAAAATAAATGTCTAATATTATTGAAGATAATTAGAAGAGGGAACTTGAGAATAAAAAAGATACTAAAAATAATATTAGTTTAGAAGAAGGTAATCTACAACTTCTAATAAGCTTATTTCTTATCAAGAAAAAGGGATAATCTACTCTTAATAAAAATAAAAAAAAAAAAAAAAAATAAAAAAAAAAAAAAACTCTAATATTATAAATATACTCTTGTCAATCTATCAAGACATGAACTAGAAGAAGATGCATAAACTTGAAAAATTTGTGTTAAAAGAAAAGTGACAAAATAGCAATAAAATAATATGTATATTGAAAGAAAACTGAAATGGCTATTGCCAAAAGACAAGAAAACTAGAGACTCTTAAATCTAGACTAAAAGCAAGAAAAGAGTTGATAAGAGTGAAGAGGGCTTCACTTTTGCCTCTATATATACTACCTAATTAAGAGCTATATCTTGATGTTCAATAAGACCTCTAACATGTGTTGACTTTACAAAATACATAACTCAGCTTACAAGGCAAGTTTTCTATGTAAGGGCCACATAGTTAGCTTGTTCTTCAAGCTACCAACATGTGTGGCACATGGCTAATTTGTTGACCACGTTTTTAACCTAAAAAGTCAATTATAGACATCTATAAAATCAAAACATCGTCTATGAAGCTTTTAAAAAGCTTCTATAGATGACATTATGGAATTAACCTACTTTTATTTAATCATATAGGTAATTATTGGTTTACATGTGTATATCCATAACAAACAATCATGATGTAGATGAATCCTTAAAACAAGAGAAATTTTTAAGAAACAAAATAGATATTGATAAAAAAATCTATTATTATAAATATAGAATTATATGAACTTAAGACAAGAAGATTTGTAGTGAAATCCATAGAAATAGAATTCCATGGTTGTTTTGGAATAGATAATGGTTGAAAAAGTCTTTAAAGTTGATGATAAAGAGTTTTAGATCTTGAACAAATATCACATGATTAAATAAAGTCTTTGATTTTCTTTCATATTTCAAGCCACTAAAAATCTTTAGATATTACATCTAAAATCTTGTTGTATCTAAATATCTGACTATTAAAAAGTCATGACAAGTATGAAGAATAGAAGAGAAATTAAACCTTGAATACTTCATGTTCCTCTCAAGTTTAACTTTACATGTTAGGCATATAAGAAGAGCCACAACTTGAGACAAGTTCTTAATGAAGATCTTTTAATAATTGACAAATTTCAAAAAATATTACATAACTCTTATTATTTTTAGAATATTTCAATTCATGATAATTTGGACTTCTTTTGGATCTATTATAAGCCCTTTGTTGGAAATGATGTATCCTAAGAAATCAACTTAAGTCATAAGAAATACACACTTTTCCATATTAGTATAAAACCTTGCATCTCTAAGTTTTTATAACACATGATAAACATGAACTTCATATTATTTTGTATTCTTAGAGTAAATTAAAATATTATCTAAATAGCAAATAAAAAACTCACAAAAAAATCTCATTCATAAGATGTTCAAAAGTAGCTAGTCTCTTTGTGAATCCAAAAAATATGACAATATATTTTAAATGTCCCTACTTATTTTGAAAAGTAGTCCTCCATTTCTTTTTTTTGATGCAAACTAAGTTGTATGATTCTCATGGAACTATTTTTGTGTAGATCTTTATTTGATTGAGTTACTGAAGAAGTCTTAAAATCACAAGTAGGAGATACCTATTCTTCATGGTAATCTTGTTAAATCCTTAATAGTCTATATGCACATCTACAAAGATCCATATTTTTTCTTTATAAATAAGATACAAAATCTTGCTAGAGATTTTGAATGGCATATGAAGTTTTTAGCCAAGTTCTCATCAATATATTCTTTTAGTACAATCAACTCATTTTGCAATAAGCTATATATTGGTCCGCATAGTGGTTGAGCTTATTCTTGTAAATCAATTGAATAATCATAAGGTTGATTCTCTTAAAAAATATATTCATTCTTTTTTTCAAAAATATCCTAAAAATCTTGATATTGACTAGAAATACCATTTGACATCTTTCCACCATCAAAAATAAGCATGGCATATATAGTAAAAGATGACCCTTTTTTTGCAACATGTATAAAAGTTCTTACACCTATCAATAAGGATTTGGATGTATCAAGCTTATATATTTTTATTTGACCAAGAAAAATTTGGATCAAGCTATTAAAAAATTTAAGGTTATAAGAAATTCAATCTATTTGAGGATTATACTTTCTTAACTAAAATAATCCTAAAATAATCAAATTAAAAAAATATTTTATCACATTAAATATTACTATGCTATTGTAATCTTTAACTACTACATCTAAAAGAACAATATCATAAGTAATATCTCTAAAAGACAACAAACGACCATCTATGACTTTTACATGTATAATTTTAATTTTCTTAATTAACAATATTTCTTGGTTTTTGACAAAGTCTTTGTCCATAAAACATGTTGAAGCTTTTGAATCTAACAAAGCTAAGACTTTGTAGTTTTTTGGTCCTAAATAAACTTCTATTATAAAACAAGATCAAGAATTTGAGGAGAAAATATGACCTTTATTAGGATTTATCCAAGATTTCAACCACACTGTCCATCATGTAGCTCAAAAAATTTATTTTCCAACACACAGCTATTTATTTTGGCAACTATGTTCTTTATTTTGTAATTGCATTGTTTTTTTAGACAATGTTAAGTAATATATTTAGCTTCTTTAGAATATGAGTACAAACCTTCTTGATGACATCAAATCTTTTTTTTGCTTCGTGAGGGATTTATTACATACTACATTAATTTACATTGGTTTTGACCTTGATGAATAAGTTTTTGAAAACTTTGAAGCTGCCGTCATTACTTAACTTGTTATTTTTCCAACCAAGACTTTGTTCTTGACACCTTTCAAATAATTAATTTTCATATATAATGGCTTGAGCAATAAATTTTATTAAAGATTTTTTTCATTATTAATAACAAATCTTTAATGTTATCCTTCTATCCATATCAAAATTGATTAATAAGGGCTTTGTCATTCCAATCCACATCATATGCAAGGTTTTGGAATTCAATAGCATATATGGTAGTTAATTATGATCCTTGTTATAAAAATAAGAGCTTGATCTTTGCTACTCTTTTTTAATCATTTTCTTCAAATGTGGCCAAAAATAATTCTAGGAATGAATTTAAATCATAAAATAGTCAAAATTCCTTTTCTAAAAAAGATACAAAATTGGAGAGAGCACTTCCAAATAGAAGTATGCACATGAATCCAACTTGAATAAATCCATTGAGATATTGGAAGGAATGCACTCTTAGATAGAGCTTGACTTGTTAAAGAAATCTTCAAAATTTTGATCTTCTTCCATTAAACTTCTTGAGCATACTAGTCCTCTCCTTGTCATACTTACAAAAATAAAACTTCCTAGATTTAGTTATGAAGTCAATCTATTTGCTTCTTTTAATTGTACAATTTCTTAATGTAGACTCTGAACTCCTTCTCTAGGGGTAGAATTAGTCTTTTTGTAGTTGATTCTTATGATGTGTGAAATTTCCATTCTAAGAATGGTGATAAGTTCATAAAGATCTACAATAGTTGCAAATCTATTCTTACTTTTGCTAAGTATAGCATCCATGATTTTTTCTTCCATTTCAAACAATTTAATAAAGCCATAAGTCAAATTAGAAGAAGATAATCTATAACCTCTGATATCAAATGAAAATTTCTACAAAGAAGAATAATTTGCTTTTTTAAAAGAAAATATTACTGTTAAAAAACTAAATAATTTTTTTTAAGGTGGACAATCGACAACCTTCAAAATACAACAATAGAAGTAAGATAACCCATTCACTTATAAAACAAGGTAAAAATAATGAATTAGCACTCTTGTCAAACAGTCAAGGGCATTAATCTTGAAGCAAGAAATCCTCAATATACTTTTGTGTCATTCAAAAGAACTAAAAAATCACTCAAAAATGATATACTATTAAACTAGAATGGCTATTTCCGAAGATAAGAAGATTAGAAAGTCTTAAAACAAGACTAAGGACTAAAAAGGCATTGGCAAGAATGAAGAAGACTTCACTCTTGCCTCCATATTTATTCTCTAACTAAGAGCTACATGGCAATCTTCTATAGGACCTCAACATGTGTTGACTTACTAGATACATGTTTTAACTTGCAAGATAAGTTATCTATATGTATGCCACATAATTAGCTTGTTCCACAATCTACCAACACATGTGGTATGTGGTTAACTTGTTGACCAAGTTTCTAACCTACCAATCAACTACAAATATGTATAAAGTCAAAACCGCATCTATGAAGCTTCTACAAAGCTTTTGTAGAAGATATTATGAAATTAATCTATATTTACATACTTCTACTTAATCATATAAGTAAATGTGTATGTCTCTCACATATTGTGATATTGATTAAAAATAAATAAAAATAGATCATATGTGATGTAATAAAAACATAAATCTTGACAAAATTTTAAAAATATAATATATTTGTAGATAACTAAAAGAGATGAAAAAAATTAAAGAATATTTTATGTATACATTTTTTTAAAATTAAAATAGATACTTTAAAATATAAAGAATTAAATAGTCTTAAATTAAAAATTAAATATAGCATAAATATAAATTAAAATATCTATATTTTATAAAATTCATAAATAAACTTATTCCAAAAAAATTATTTTACTAAAAATTAGATATATTTTTGTTTTGATGTATTATTAGATAAATCAAAAAGTGACTTAAAACTATATATTATTTAATTTATTTGAATAATTTTATTTAATAAATATAATAAATCTAAAAAAATTAAATCTAAAATTTTATAATATGATGAATTAATTTATTTTTATAAATTTATAAAAAATATTATTATTTATATACTTATATAAAATTGATATTGATTCTAAAGTTTATATATTATAAATATTGTTTTTTAAACTATTATTAAATTTTTTTATATATTACAATAAACTTCAATTTTAATGGCATCAAATTTTATAACTTCTATTATTAATTATTTTTAGAATTTATAAAAATTTATTTAAAAAATTATATAATATTATAATGAAATTGTATAATAATCTTTAAAAAATAAAAAAATATATTGATATATTTTATAAGAAAGTTGATTATTTCTTGATTTAGTGTATAATAATTAAGTAAATTTTCTAGTAATATATTATTTCATATTATTGTCTATAAAAAAATAGATCAATTAATGTATCATACCATTTTCATATTAATTATTAACTTTTAAAATTATTTAGTATGTGTATGTAGAAAAAATAACGTCTTCATTGTGAGATTTAAATTGTATAAGTTCATGTTTAAATTTTTTTATATATTAAATAAAATCTTGCTAAAAACATATCAAAATCATTCTATATTATATTATCTTATTCCAAAAACAAAAAAAAAAAATCTAAGATTGAGGTTGATCTAAATTTTGCCTATATATGATATTTAGATAAATAGTATTATCCTTTCTCTTTTAAATTACGGATATATTCATTTTAGAATGATTTTTATTAGAATTTGTAAGTAAGTAAAACATCCAAAGAAAAAACCTGATTTTTTATTGAGCTATAGAAATATTTTTTATTAATTTTATTACTATATAAAAATCACCTAAGTGTGGTAGAATATATTTAGTTTGATTTTATATTTTTTTAGTAGTATAATGTTTTCTAAATTTTAATAATATTAGTTAAATGAATTAACCTTCTTAATTTAAATTTTTAATTATAAAATTACGAAAAAAATAATTAATTTTAAGAGCCCATTATGAAGAACTACAGCAAGATTTACTGGCCCTCTGAGATTCCCTGGCTAAATGAGAATTCTGGAACACCATAGTGATATCAAAATTGCTGAAATGTCAATTTTACTAAAGAAAACTAATATGACCAACAACTGGTAGGTAATTGGGTGTATGAGTTCTATGTGGATTATGACACCTTGGAAGTAGGTTGAAGGATAAGATTAAGGCATCAAAACCCTTGTACATACTACTTGTGAGTCTTTTTAATAAGCAAAAATTAAGTGAAGCTAGCCTCTAATTTAGAGTGAGAGGTAAATTTTATCTTCACAATACACTAAGTGGGTAATAAGAGCTTAAGATCTTTTGCATACTATAAACAATCTTTGCCATAGATACAAGATTTTTTTGCTTTATGTATCTTTATAAAATTTAAAAATAGATACATCACAAAAGATTTTTTTCACTCACTTGTTATATTTTGAATCTCAAGCATAGGTGGTGGGAGGAAAGAAATGACAAGAAAAGAATGAAGGATATATAAATCCTTCTAAGATTTGATTCTAAAAATAATGGTGAATGAGACAATATTTATTTACATTAAAGTCTAATGATTTAGTTGTGCCAAAGTGCTACAATAGTCTGATATTATATTTAAGATGCTTGATAATCATATGTAGTTAAAAATTATGAGACAAAAATAAAAAATTTAATTTTTTTATCATGAAATACTTAATTTACACATTTGTTAAAATCCAAATACAATTAGAATATTTTGTAAATATTTTACAAATAAAATTTTGAGAATAAATTATGGATACAATTATGTGTAATTATTTTACTTCTAAAAATATTAAAAACAATTCTAATCACTTTTAGGCTTCTTCTTTCCTATTCAATTTTTTTATATTAAATTAAAAATTTGATACACATGGTCCTTGATTTCAAGGCACCTCTATTAACAAAAAAATATATAAAAATAAGTAACAAATTTATACTGCTCTGTACTTTCTTTTCTTTTCATTTCTTTATATAAAAAAATTTGTTTCAATCTTTTTTTGTATATATTTATGTATATGCACTGAACTTACCATATAACTTGTATACTTTATTTGAATGGCTAACATTTGTTGGTATTGAAACAAACAAATTATGTTCATCTCCATGATTGTTTCTACAAATGTTAAGTACACTGCACTGGTCAATAGTTATTGTTGCTTTTATTCAATGCTTCAGTTTTCATAACATTTATAATGTGTTTTAAATCATTAATAACATGACATTCACCAACATAAACATTCAAGGCCGTTTTCACATTATGTGGAAAAATAAATAAAATAAAATAAAATAAATACTATAAAATACTTGAAAATCACCACTGGTTTAAAAGGAACCAGAACTTCAGAAAAAGAAAAACAAGTAAAGGTAACAAAAAATGTCAAAACCCACCAACCAAAGACTTCATGTAAATATGTATATAAATATGATTATATATTTATATATCGAAAATAAAAGTGAGAAAACAAATGATCAATTAGGCATTTAAAACAATACCATGACATGAGTTTTTTCCATCCATTTGGAGAAATAGGCTATTGTGTTGTGTTTAAAACAAACAAATATAATCATACTTAAACTCATCAAATTGGTTTTTGAACACAATTCAACCACATGTGTCAGAGTTAAATTACCAAGGTCAATCAACTTCTTCATTGCACTTCATGTTGTACCACTCATAGATAAACTCATAGCTACACCTGTATTTATCCCATCAATTAAAACAAAACAACCAAGCAAAACAAAACAAAACAAATTTTTACAACCACTGATGAATTTATTTATTTTACTCTGTTTTATATATCTTTCTGCAATCCCCACACCCAAAAATAACCCTCACTTAATTCAAATTCAAACAATGAAAAATCAAACTCGTATTACATTACATAAACAATACAAGCTCTAGTGGGTGTGGGGGGTGTTAGTTAAAAGTCTAGGGGGGGGGGGTGTGTTTGTCCCCAAGCATGATTTAGCAGAGAGGGCCTCCATTTCTTTCCATAAATATGGCCTACCATGAAACAAGGCAATATCAAAGGAAACTAGAGAACCCCACAATATCCCCCCCCCCCTTTAATATCATGTCCTCCTGCATCCCCTCAGAGCCGAGGCCAGGTGGGCCTCCCCCATCCGTTCCTTCCTCCAACCTGGGCGATGCGACGTGGCAAGTGCGAGGGCCGAGTGGGGATATTCCACATTGGCCCCTGGCTTGCGTGGCGTCTTTGGATTGGTCCACTTTCGAACGGGCATTCGATACAGTCCTATCAGCTGCCCCTCTTTCACTTCAGCGCTGCCCGTGAGCGCATCTGTCTGCCCATCCCTCACACTGCCCCCTTGAAAGCCCTAAAATAGAAAATGTAACATGGAGTCTGTCAGTCAGGCAAGCACATTCTAAAATCATGGCTGTGTGTGAGTGGCGGCACGGTGGTGGATCTTTAGGTTTCTATATGGGGATGGGATTGAGGGAGGGAAAAAATAACAAACACAGAAGAACAAAAGGATGGTGATCCCCCCTCTTTGTGTTTTTATTATATATATAGTCCTATGTTGCCCCACTGTGCCCTCTTGCCCCCAAATTGCCTTCCAAATAAAAACAAACCAAACCATGTTGTGGGAATGAGGAAGGCATTGCTGCAGGCTTCCTTCATGTTGTTGTTTTTGTTGTTGCTGTCTTAATTTAATTGAGAACATTCACATTAAAAAGCAAATTTATTCTGTTTTTTCAAAAGTGTATCGTGCATCTAGAAAGATTGGTTTCAATGCTATCTTCTAAAATTATGAGGGAGAAAAAAAGGACAGGATGGTCTTGTGTCACTATTGGGTATCAAACAAGAGGAAATGGGGTTGAGAAGAGTATTTGTTCAAGGAAACATGGAATCCAATATCTTCCCATGAGATTGGCAAACCAATCTGTGATCCCTAAAGCCATTTCATAGCACCAGTTGAGTATTATATTTATTTGTTTATTTATTTCAAACAACATGGTGAACTGTGTAGTAGCTTGGATCCATCCCCTAGTCCAGCAAAAATCAGATCCACAAATTTAGTCATTAACATAAAGCAATGTTGGCCACTAACACATATCAATGCAGTTCAGCTATGAAACTTTTTAGAAAGATCTCAACAATGAAATCTCTAGAATGAAATCTCAGGAATGAGCACACGCGACGGCTTCCTTCCAAATTACCACACTCCAAAATGAATTCTCTGAACCATTTCACTCGTCCAATAGCCCCCTAATTAAGCTCTTGATTCAGCTCTGAAACACCCCAATTAATATCCTCTCCCAGTGCTGAATTGTGAAGATGTGGGTTTTGCACTGTTTTACGAAACCTCATTCCAATTATCATTGACATTATTTTTCTTATTGAGAAGCAATGCACTCTGCAGGCAAGCTTTCAGATGAGATCATACTGAAATCCAAAACTTGTGGCAATACTCCAATCGTATGGCCCCGCATTGAAAACAAACAATTCGACGCCAAAAGGAATGAAAAAATAAAAACACATGCTGGGCTAGATAGATATGTGTATGTGAAAGTGTGTCAGTATTTCTTCATTAGGATACGATGCCGCACATCTGTGTGTGTAGGTGTGTACATTGCAGCATCACGTCCGAGTCTCGTCTACGCAGAAGCTAGCTATTGAGCTTCCGGCGAGAGGACTCCCTGTGTATTTGTGTCTGTCCATGTGTGTGTCCGTGTGTCGATTACGGTATTCTAGACTCCCAAACCCATCCCACCCCTCACTCGCTACTAACTAGCTACACTGCGATCTGGGTTGTGATACTCTCTCTCTCTCTCTCTCTCTCATCTTGGTGTCGTAATTGAACAATCACTATTGAAAATCTCCAAAAAGGTGGGCAGGTTGCAGAGGCAGCACGGTTCGTTTCGCATGGAGGATCGACCGAGGACTGATAAAGTCGCCCTGTGTAAGCGCCATTCCTCTCCAGCTCAACATTGTTGCATTTCGAACCTTTTAGTCTTGGCGCAAGTGCAAAAGAAAAGAAAACCAAAAAGTAAAAACCACGACCGTGGGATTAGTATCCCGAAGCTGTAAGGACAGAGCAGGGGCTGCTGGAACCGGAATCAGACATCGTCGGTGAGTTGAAGGAACCGTAGAATTGGCTGGAGGTTTGCCAGCTGAGAAGCTCTTCGATCATTTCAGCTGCGAACTTGTCTTCTTCCGAGATGCAGCTATCGCTGGAGCTCGCTGGTTGTGGCTGAGCTTGAAACGAGTCGGCATTGTCATCGAAGTGCTCAATTCTCACCAGGTTGGATTCTAGTGGCTGCGAACTCGAAATCTGGTTCTGGCATGATCCTAGATTGGATTGCTCCGCATGCTTGAGTTGGCAAAGACACGGAAGCGACGACTGAGACATTCGAGAGGAAGACTTTTTTCCCTGCTGAGCGTCGGGTTGCAGCGACTGCAAATACCAGCGCTGGAGCTTGGCCGTGAGAGTAGCGGACAGCAGTTGCGACTTGGGTCCCTTGGACGCGTGCGGGTCGTAGGGGAAATTGGTGCGCGCTTTCGCCCCGCACATCAGCCTTGCCGCTTCGTCATATGCGTGCGCAGCATCTTCAGCAGTCTCGAATGTACCCAACCACACCCTGGTCTTCCTGCACGACGACAAAGTATCAGCTAATGCACATTTCTATCAATTTCACAAAGTGCAAACGCCACATCTCTCCGTAGAATTGCACATCAGTTCCCACATTGTGCAGAATTGGTACTCTTGCACCACTAGCGCCCATCCTCAACCGCAATGCCGGTGGTAGCAAACGAAACAATGAATTCCCTTTGGTTTTCCAAGGAACTGCGGATGCATTCAGCTGATTCCGAGACACTCCAGACTCGCACTAGAGAGCACTACTTCGCAGTGACGCAGATGTGACTCCATATCTTTGAAAACAAGGGCACAAATTCTCGCACTATACAAGCTAGCCCCCCACATTATCCCAATACATAACACACATCTGGACACGGTGCATTGAGGAGGGCGAACAAGGTACGGAGTGATAAGATGACTGATGCTTACAATTGAGGGTGGCGGATCTCGGAGACCCATGATCCCCAGTGCCGTTGTCGCACTCCTCGGTATTTCTGCGGCCTGCCCATGGTCTGTGGATGCTATTCTCCTCACTCTCTGTCTCTCTGAATGGAGAACCACCAAGCTCCCAGAGTTCAGAGAGTACCAATATTGGAGCAGATAAGTAGCGAAGGGCGCAGTTACGCAAGACTAGAACTATGTCACTGACAACATCAATGTTCGTATAAGTATAAGAGTCCTGAAAAATCTTCCATAAAAAAATCATATTTCTGCGAGTTCCAAGGTTTCCCTCTACAGAGCCTTTTTCTACTTGTGCCGTGGTTTCGCAGGGTCACTTTTCCAAATTTGGATCACCAAAGTTAAGATAAGTAAGTGGTTCTAAATTTGATACGAAATCATGCGATGAACAGATGAAAACTTTGGCGCCATTGACGACATCTAACTGAGTAAATTGGGGTCAGTTTGCCTCATATGGAAAATATGAGGCTGTGATTCCTGAAAGTGGAAATCACAGAGCTCTTAAATGCCCTCTGAGATGCGGGGGAATTCCCCGATTTCCGGCCACAAAGTCTGGTCAAACCTTGAGAGTCGGTCAACAAAAGAGAGAGCGAGAGACTAAGACGACGAGATCTTCAGCGGAAGTTAGTTAGGTTCCACTTTTCTCGACAATTTCCTCCATCTTCTACAACTGCGCACATTCAGAGTCGTCACTTACTGTACTTCGGTTCGAGTTCCGATTATTTTTTTGAAGCTTTGTAATACCAAGTGCAACTTTGGCATTGCTACCGCACCAGATTCGAGCCTGTTCCGCTGGATTTTAGTTTTTCCTTCTTCGTTTCTCCCTTCTCATTGGATTGGCGGGAGCGGGAGTTGGCTTGGGAGCGTGGTAGCCCACCTTCCCCACTGCACCTCGTCGCACGACTCTACCCATCCTCGGCGAAATCCCACCATTCTTCAAGGTTTTTGTTGCTTGTGTGAGGTTACGCTTCCGACGGCTTCCGTTTTACGTTACCAGAGTGGCATTGGCTTCTGTCTCCGAAGAATCACTCGTCTCACCTTTTGGAAAGTAGTAAAAAAGAAATGGCAACTTTCATTATCCATGTGACGGACTGCGCCTTCTTCGGATAACATATGAGGGCTAATTGGATCCTTATCTCCAATGAGAAACCATGAAGGAAGAAATCGTATTTTCTAGATTTGCTTTCTGCACCCTATTTCCACCAGCCTGGTCCGCCATGCTTCTAATGGAATCAATCAAGATGAATCCTCACAAGGTGGTGTAATACACTCTTCTACGGATTAACAAGGATCGATAAACCCTGTTTACTTAATTACCTAGATTCTCTGTAGTTCCAATGTCCTCTTTGATTCTTCACATCGGAATACCCAGCATTTTTTAAAAAGAGGGAAAGAGGAAAATAATAGGAATTCATAAAATCATATATATAAATGTAAGAAAATAGTGAAAAACTTCTTGGAAAACGTCATATTTTCATTTGTAACTACTTTGAATATCAGATGCGATTCTGTTGGTGCACGCACACATAGAAAATCTAACAACTGTCTAACGAATACAGGTGAATGAGTATCAGATAATGCATCGATAAGGAGGGAAAATTACCGAAATGACGAATTCGTTAAACTGTCAAAAAGTTAAGTTCCATGGTGGACGGTGGGGAGAGGATACCAAAACAGAAAAGAAACTAGATTTTTTTTTCCTGTTCTTCTATTATTTTCTTATTACCCCCCCCCCCTCCAACATTAACGACGTTTCCTTTTCTTTTATGTTATTGAAAAAAACGTAGTAAATTCTGGACCCACCAAGCTCAAACTCACAGAAATCATGGGGAGAAGCATCATGTAAATTCCCGCATTGTCCTGGGCACCCTTCCCGGAATACCGGAGAGTCGAAGAGGAAGAGGATGCTCGATTCAACAAATTGGAGCATAAAAAAGACTGGGGGGGGGGGGAGGCAAAAGCAAGGGATGGCAAGAGCGAAGGAGTGAAAACCAAGTCGCCATGAATGCAAGGAAGCTATCCTGGGTAGGAGCCCTAGTGGCCCCCCGACAAAGCCATCCGCCTCCATCTCCGCAACTCCTTTTGGCTTCCTTTTGCTTCTCAAACTTCTTTAGCAGTGTGCGATTGATTGGAGGATTTGCCTCCCCCATCTTCCCTCCTCTTCTTAAATGCCCCTTCTTAAATGCCACCTCTGCGCATCGCCACCTACTTCGGAATCGTGTTATCGTTGCAGAAAGAGCTCCCTCATCCCCACATTGCGACTATAGCTTTGTTGCGGGATACTGGTTAATCAATCCACCCGAAAGGAGAGGATGATACATGCAAGCAAGCGCCTCGAGCGGACCATTTCTTCTTTCCGTCACCACCCATCTCCCCCTCTCTCCTCAACCCTACTATCGCTTATCACTTTTAGGGGTAGAATTTTGGGCTGTTGAAAATAGTGCTTCCAACAACTCCAAAATGATTATTAGGAGAAGGACAATTAAAGAGATACATCTATTATATAAAACAACTCAAGGTGGACAAACCAACGGGATAAACAAGAAGAGATAAAAATAATCTTTGATTAGCTGCATGCATCACTCAATCATCATTGTTTTCATCAAAAGTTTTGCTTCATTGTTCTCATTAAAATTTAACTTAATTTGCCAATTCAAAAGGCCTTGACATGCATTAGAATATTCTACTTATACTATGGGATATCAATATAATGTTCTATTCATACTATAAGACATTATGTGTGCATGTGAGTGCATTATGTATAAATCATTGCAAGACATTATGTTTGCAAGGTATCATGTATGCATTTTTTTTGTGAAGCTCTTGCAACATAAAGATCTCATGAGAGTAAATTGACATATATTTAAGGTAGAATAGAATCAAATAATGAAATTGGAATTCCGGAGCACATGAGCTAAGTTGATGTAGGATAACATCACATGTCTAGACGTGTACTACATCAAGTAGAATTTGAAGGCCCTGACCACAATGACAAAGAGAAGTCAAGTTTATCTCAAAAAGAAAACTTTATGCTTCTTTTGTGCAAGTTTGTTTGCATAACCATTCATTATCTCATTTTACTTTAAGATTTTTATTCTAGTTTGATTTGAAAGGTATTTTGTTCTATGATGTACGTCAATTGTTAAGAGCTTGGCAAGCTCTCATTTGGTTCCATAATTAAGGTGCACTCTCATAGTACTCCTAACCAACGACCAATAATACTAGAGAACGACAATGTGTAGACAACAAAGAAATGCCTTTCAAGATATGTATTCTTGGCGTATGTAGGATATTGTACTAGAAGGACATGCTTTGATTCTATAACTAAGTTGTAATTCTAAAAAGATTGGTAGTGGTTTAATTCAAGTTATAGGCCTATGATCTTAACTATGAATGGGGCTATTGAAAGAGGTGGAGCAACTAAGTTCATGCAAGTTAAGAATTAAGAAAAGAAGATTTATAACAAAGTCTAAGTTAGGCCTTTTAGCATAAAGAAGGTTGTTCATTCTGATATTTCTAATTTGGTGTACATCAATGGCCAATTTATAGTATATAAACAAATATTACTAGAACAATCATCTTTTCTTATTAGTTATACATTTAGTAAGCTACAACTTAATCATTACAAAGATTCCATCTATTAATGTATTTATTATATTATTATTTATTTTATAGCCAATAATATAGATTTCCATTAATATATATATATATACAAATTTTTTTGTGTAAAATTTTTATTTAAATTTTTTATTTATATCTCATTTATATAAGTATTTATATCTCATTTTTTATCTTTAACTATATATATATATATATATATATATATATAGTAGTGGTTACATGTGCCATTAGCTACAAAAAAAAAACTATAAAAGTTTAATTTGTGGTTGCTAAGTCAAAAATTCACTACTTCTAAAGAAATATTAATCTAAAAAAATAAAAATAAAAATCAATAATATATACATAACAATAGAATTATTTATGTTTCTTTAATGTAATTAGAAAATATGATTTATATTTACTATAATAATTAAAAAATTTAAGTTAAAAAAAAAAAAATCACTTGCTTCTTAACCACACACAACTCTTGTTCTTTGCAAACCTACACATAATAAAAATGTCACACAACAATTCTCTATCTAATGCATCAACTACTTTTGACATCACCTTATTATTATAACAAATCTCTCTTCTATTCTAGACTTTGCTGGAACTTCTTTATCATCTTCTAGTACATGCATAATACTCTACTTATCTTTAGTAAATTGTAGCTCACTTGATCACTCAATCACTTACTCTCTTATTTGGTGGTGACTCTATGTTTGATCATAAAAGCTTGCAAATGAAACTTTATAAGATATCTTTTTAAAACTTTAGAATTTTCTTTCCAAAAATCAATTTCAAATGGTTGGGAATTCTATTATAGTCTACAACATAGATTAAGAAATGAAATTTTACCTCCTCAAAGTAGGTAGTTATCGATTGGGTTCAAAATGAAGGCCTTTGTTAGAGATTCTAACATAGTCTATAATATAGGTTGTCATTTTTATTCTAATAATAGGTGATATCTTCTTACTCATTTTTAAAAATTTGTAAAACTATTCTAATTGAGAATTGTAAAGCCAAAGCAATAGCAAAGTTATAAATACCAACCTAATTACAAAGTGCAATCAACATTGGTCACTAAGCCCTACCTTCTCCTATTATCTTTCTATCTCCTCCTCCGTGCTTTGTTTTTATACTCTCCTTGGTGTGTCCTCTCACAATGCCCTCCTTGAATTAATAATATAAATTTACCAATTGTAAGACAAAATTCCAATTGATTGTGCTTTAAGATTATATTGTTCTTATTATTATATATTTATACACAATCTTTTGATATAATTAATGTTAACTTGGTTATGTTAAGGCCTTGAACTCAACTTTTGTTTCACTTTTGATAAGAACTTTTCATAAAAACAATGAGAGATACAACCAATTAGAGATGATTTTTGTCTCTTCTTCTTTATCTCATTGATTTGTCCCTCCTAACTTATTTATATAATAGATATATATTTGATATGTGCTTAGTAATTTTTTAAAGGTTTGATAGATATTATAGTAAAAAAGTTTTTTTAGATAATTACATAAATTAAATATAAATTAGATTCATTAATAATCTAAATTTTTAAAATATAAAAATACAAAATAAAAAATTAAGTTTTCAATCAAATTATTATACCAATAAAAATCATTCATAAATAAGATAAAAAATTAGGTAGAAAATATAGAAGTCATAGACTAAAAGATAGACTAAGAAAATAGGTGCAAAACTTATGTAAATTTCATTACAAACAAAAAAAACAACAAACACATTAACATAGACACATGAAAAATAATTTAAAAGAAAAATTTGTCATTTATAATTATTATAGTTTTTAAATTTTAATTAATTAATTTTAGAATAATATAAATATTCAAAATATTCAAAATAATGTAGAGATGCCATGGTATAAGACTGTCTTCAAGTGACTATTAATATTCTATTATCTCACTCTAATTAATTGCTAATTTAATCTTAATTTAAAAGCCAAAAAAAACATCTAAGATACATGATACAATAAGAAATGATAGTGTTTAGATAAAACCAATTATCTTTTATTAAAAAATGGATAAAAAAATTCTAATTAGCCCAATATAAAAAAAAAAAAAAAAAAAAAAACTTAATAGATATAAAATATTTTTTAACATCTAAGAAATATGAAGTCATTTTAAAATCATGTTAGACTATACAACATTCAGACAACAATAGAAAAAAAAAATGAACATTAGACTAAAACTAGAATAAGTGAATTATTGTATGTAATTCTTTTAAAAAATATATATATATTGAGCAGTAAAAGAAAAATACATCTAACTAAAGATATCTTAATTTCAAAAATATCTTAGAATATGCATTATAAATTCTAAATATATGGCCTAAATTTGACTATATGACTTTGCTAAATTATATAGTTATAAAAAAATATTATAATACAGATTTTTAGTTAGATAAAATTGAAAATCTCATCTTAAAAAAACTAGATAAAAGAATCAAATATTTTATCAAAATAATTGTTTTCATCTAATAAATTACATTAGAATATCAAATATTAAGTCAAAAAAATAATAATTTAAAAAAGAATCTAATTATAAAGCAAGAATACATTAATTTTATAAACAACTTTTATAAAAAGAGATACTTACTTCCAATCAATTATTTGTAGTCTAATTCTACTCATTTAAAAATAAATAAAGAAAAAATATAAAAATGCGAAGATATTAAAAAAATATGTGCCAACTGTTCTTTTAAGCACCACATATAAGATATTTAAGAAAAACATTACAACACAAGTTCCAACATACTCTTGCGGATTCAATGAATAAAATCCAACCAACATTCTTTTAATTACAACCCACTTACATAATATAATAATAGCTCATAGGGCCACCTAGTAGACAATCAAATCTAAGCATAATATGTTTATTTTTAAATTTTATATTCTTAAAGTATATAATAGCATTTTATAGGAGTTTCTTTCAAGGCAAAAGTAGTTTTTGGGTTTTAAATCCTAATCTATCAAAATAACTAGATTACCTTTTAATGTAGTGAAGATAGTAGTAAACATAAGCTAAAATATTTATTTGAGATTTATTTTCCAGTAAGGATTTAGACAAAGATATTCATTGGTATCTTATTGATTCATTATTACTTAGGATGGACTTCAATTTAATTATTAAGCTATTCAATGCTTCTCAATTATTAAATATTTTAATCCATTAAGGAATAAAATAACTGATCATTGATTTTAATTAAAGTGAAAAGAAAAAGGAAAAGAAACAAAACACATATCATCTCAAATATAATTAAGATCTTCTTAGTATCACTTGATTTAAACATAAAGTGTTTATTACTTCCATCTTGTCTTATATTTTACAATCTAGATTTTAATCTAATTAGGTGGTTTGGTTCTTAGTTAGGTTGAATATTTCCAATCTGCCTTTGGCTCATTTTTCCATGCTTTTCCTATTATGTGGATCCTATTAATTGTGGGCTTTTCTATTGTTTGAATCCTATTGGTTGGGATCTACTGCCAAGTTAATTGGGTTGGCAATTAAATTCTAAAAAATATATATATTGGTAAATTACTTAACTCAATTGAAGATGTAGACTTGTAATTATAAATTATATGTATTTGAAATCCACAATACATTTTATTATGGTGTAAATTTGTTTTTAAAATAATATCAACAATTTGTAGAAATAACTAAAAATAGTTTTAAAAAAATAAAGAGAGTAGATTAGAAACTAAGATTGATTGGAAAATAATTAGTCAAAGTATGTATTAAATATAATTTTAACACTCTAGCAATAAAATGGTTATTAAAAGCAAATATATTAAGATAATCTAATTTTATTAAAATTCTTATATATTTTGTCTAATAAGTTTACATCTTTAAAGATATAAAAATATGGTGTTTAGATATTCAACGAATAATAAAATCTTTTTCAAAACTATTTATAATCCCTAAGATTTATAAAAAAAAAAGAAAAAAAGAAAAAAAGAAGCAAAACATGGATAAAAAAGAGATAGAAATTATACATAAATTTCCAACAACAAAATATTTATTACTAAATTTATTATAATAGAGCACATGCATTCTTTAATTAATTATATTTTTTATTTTACGATTATTTTCTAATAATTTTATGATTTGCAAATTAGACAAATCAAAGACCTTTGGTATTTTGAACTTTCTTTATTACACAATAGTATTTGCTAATATTCAACTTTAAAAGCTCTTTAAAAAAAATTGGAAGGTATGACAATGACATGTCTTTTTACAAGTGATTTATATAATAGCATATATATATATATATATATATATATATAATGCGTGAAGACACTCACATCGATTAGAAAATATGTTTTGATGTATATCTAATGTTCTGAAAGATGGAAGAATGGGGAGGACCTCAAACAATAAAGGTGGTTCATCCAATCATATATGTACTAATCTGTATATAAATAAAAGATTGAAACAATTTTTTATAGGCAAGAAAGTACAAACTGATATAATATAATGCTAGATGAAACAAACATTTATTATTAAAATGCATTTTCTGTATTCAATTGTATATGGCCAAATAGAATAAAATTCAATATCAATATGTTCTTTTGAATTGAAAATCACTTAAAAAATAAATCCAAGAATAAATTTGTAATGTTTTGGCTAATTGAACATAAAAGAACTGTTGTTAACATATGGAAAACCGAATATGTAGTAATACAACCAATTAGTGCAATCTTAGCCACACATCAATGGTGGAAATTTTGAAGAATAAATTTTAGGAGTGTTTCTCAATTCTATCAATAAACATAATGTACTAGCTTATTTTAAAATAAAAAATATATATGAAACATAGAATGTTTTTATCATATAACAAACAATAATCACATCAACCTAAGGATTTGCAACTATTGTAAATATTATTTGTAGATATTTGCATCAAATACATATAAAAACAAATTACTGATGTAATATTATAAACAATTAATAAGGAGCGTAGAAAAAATGGATAAAGTAATTTTCACATAGACTGATTGAACACAATAAGATAATTGGTATACAACATCAAAACAAATTTAAAAACGCTGACATGAAACCTCGAGTAAGAACAAAGGTGAAACTCTTATACCTTCTGCTATTTCTTAAGAAATCAATTCCAATCCATGAAAATTTTCTATTCTTCCAACTAAATAAGTATCCACTCTCTTCTATTCAAAAATAAAATTAACGAATTAAATAAAAAATTATAAAAAAATTATATTATATATACAGAAAAAATAATCATACTCATTAAGTTAAGATTTCAACATTAGATTTGAAAACTCGTTCTATGAACTTGTGTTAGAAAGGGAATGAGACTGTCTTGTCAAGAGATATATATACTTCTCTTCGTAGCATTTCCTTTAAATACAATGTCCAAATTCTTATGGCCAAATTCTTTTACCCTACTCTTAATGCACAATTTCTATTAATCTATCTAATTGTAGGTACATTTTCTAAATAAAACATGATCCCATTCTTAAGTTGTGTTGATGTACTTGAAATCACATTCCAATTGATATTCATGGGATCAATATTCACAGATCTGTGCAACAGTATAGTAAAATGGATGTGTATGTACATATATATGATAATGTGTGCTTAAGCACATGTTAAAAATTCAACATATCAAATGAATTGAGAACATGTTTTTATATTTAAGTTGATATTATTTAAGAATATATACAACATAAATAATTTCGTTTTTGTATAAACCATTACGAAATTTTATTGTTATTGATTTTTAATACTATATTTTTTTGGTCAAAATCTACTTTCATATTTTAAACATATATGTTGATTTTTGTTATAAATATTTCTTTTACCAATTCATAATTACTATTAAAAAATGGATATATGTTTCACATAAAGTTTAATGACACAATTGACAATGTGTGTTTTAAAAACAGTAATTCATTTCTTGATAATGAATCAATATAATGATATTTTCTTTTAGTGTTATATAAATTTTATTGTACAAATAACATAATTCAATATGAAAATTTTAAATTTTCCTGTTTTATAGTGTGCAAAAATATACACAATTTTAATATAAACCAAATAAAAATGAATACATAAAATACATGATCTATAACATATTGTTTCAAGTTTTGTAAAAAATTAAATTAGTAATAATATAAAATTATAGTAATATTCATTTTAAACATGTTTGAATATGTTCTTGGTATATTCAACACATATTACATTAATTAATTTTTTCCTAAATCAATATGTTTTTAAAATATAGTCATATAACATAAAAACTACTAAAGTCTATTCATGAAATAAATAAATTGAATACAAATAAATTATAATATATATACACACACACACACTTTTAATCAATTATTTTAAAAAAATTAAGCGATAATTTCAGGTGAGCAGTTATCATTGACAGGTAAGATGGATACAACCAAGAATAGCAACCAGGTAGAACAGCTACGATGGATACAACCAAGAGTAGCAAGGTGGTGCGAGCAACATTGTTTTAGTTACAGCATGTTAGAAACAATGACATATAATAGTATATGATGCATATGAAATATAATAGTAGAAACAATGACATGTAATAGCGTAAACAACTAATTATTATTTAAGTAGTTATGATTACACAGATAAGTACCCAATTATTTTGATATTGTTTGAAGTAAAATATGTCTAAAAAATATGATCAGTATAAAACACACGCAACAAAAGCGTCGTAATCATGCGCGAATTACGCAAAAGAACATGGATTCTTATATTAACATGGACTACGGATCGACATTCATTAAACTTCATTATAAATTCTTCATAACAATTAAATGTCCTAAATAATTTACGTCCGTTTCATTATGATGTACACGAGGGCATGATTAGTTATAAATGTTATGATATTATCACAACAAAACTGGATTAGAATACAACTTTTTCCATGTGAAGACATTGACTTGGACGCTCTTTGTCAGTGTTAGAATGTAAATTTCTTTTTTAATAAATGTTTGATGTTTCTGCACGTGTACTTTTGTCAAAAATGGCCCCTATCTTTACACATTGAAAACTGCATTGAAGAAATCCGTAGGGTGGGTGCCATTGAAACTGGTACTGAGAATAGCAACTTCAATGCACTACGATTCCTGAGTTAAGGGGTGAAACAAAACTTGACGCTCCAGCTTAGCTGTTTGCACATTCGTAGGCTCAGAAGCTTCGATTTAACAACACTAATACTAATCCAGAAGCTGGGCTTGACAGTTCCGTATTATCTTTCCTAGATAACAAACGTGTGGATAATCTCCTTGGGCACGTCATCACAATATTCATTAGTGGTGATCTTTCGTTTGCCACTTCAGAAAGAAAAAAAATCCAACAAACAAAAAACTAGTTCCGTATGGCTCGCATTAAATTTATGCTAGAAATCATTGCTGGGTACTGAGAAAAACGCCTCCTTTCAGAAATATTGCGACTGCGACTGGAGAATTAACTCCAACCAAAAGTACTCCGCTCAAGGAATTTTCAAAAGGAAACTCAAAAAACGGCGCTAACATTTACACGAAACAAAACTGGTGTCTAGAAAGTTGCTTCATGTAGCGTAGATTGCGGTAGTTGCAACAAGACTAGGATATCAAACTACTGTACCCCGTCCCAATCAAGTGAGAACTGATTAGAAATGGACTGCTTCATGAGAGTGATATGTGCTCATTCTTCTGGTGTACAGTACTGTACGTTTGACGGGAAATAGACAGCACCTGTCCGTGAGCTTCCAAGATGTTAAATTTCATGGGCTTCAGTAGAATCAACCCAGCAAGAGAATTCTGTAGATAAGAATTTATATCTGACACGATCTTAGGTACTTGCTGCTTCACATCTTTAGTCTTCAATTTTATTTTTTTGCAACTAGTATGGTGTAACAACAATTTCATCTTCAAAAGCTTAAGGAAGGCACTTCTGTGTTCACTAAGCGGCCCAGTGTGACCACCGCAAGAGCTGTTACCTCCGCCATGAACGTTAGTGAAGGCACAACAGTGATTTTTGTGACCAAAATGATGAATGAGCTTAAAATTTCTTTCAAGTTTTCCTTTGTGCCGATGTGAAAGTCCCAGAGGAAGAATCTTGGCTAGGACATGGCTGCTCCAAAATATAGACTAGCTCTCAGAACTCAGTGGGTGAGTTCTAGAAAGTGTATTAAATCAAGATCCTTGTGTTTCTGAAAGGATTGTCGAAGAGAGCTATCTGCTTCGAAGTATCGAAAGATCCTGGATGAGGAAAATCTGAACACTTATTTGAGAAGCCCGCCTCTCGATCAACTTGCTTACCTTTGGATTGAGGTTAAGAGAATTGATTTTGCAAGTCCAGTAAAAATAGCTGGTCCTAAATAACGATCCGGCTTACAAAGACAAAAAGAGTCTTCTTCAAGGCCACATAGCAAGTGAGTGGGAGTCTATGTCCTTCTCCAAGTCTCGGACAGCAGCTCCAACTTCGCTGGACAATGTAGGCCTTCTGCAAATGGCAGTGAATTTGCTAATACATCTATCACGTGGGATTCTGCTCGGAAACAGAGGATTTCTTCCACATCATGTAATAATATAGAGTGCAAACTAGCAACAGATTCCCGTCGTCACCATAATTGTTCATCCAAAACCTCGCCTACTAATACATCAACATCACAAGGGAAATTCCGGTCTGCTGCATATATGAAGCGAGTCCATGTGGTCACATTGAATATTCAGCACAAGAGTTACCGAAGAAGAGAAAGAATTTTCGTTAATGCTCCAGTTGACAGACCTGTGAGTAACAGATAACAGGACTGGTAAGGATTTGCAACACATACAACTGACTCTGTTTGTCCAAATATTACATAATACAGAAGCAGTAAAATCGGTCCGTTGCCGATCGAAAAACACACAGCAACTAGCTCCTCAACCTGAAAATTCGAGACTTGAATTAATGAAACGGTCACTTCTCTCACTATCAGATCAAGATATTCATTTTCAACACGTCTTTATAAACACAGAGTGACACCCCAGAGTTACCCGAAGTCGAAATTCACCAGATACGGGGGCATTGTGTCAAATGTAAACAACGAAACACTTCAATTTGAGCGGTACAATTTATCAGCCAACACCTCGTTGTAGCAAAGAGATTCTGCAGGAAACGTCAGTTGAGGTCCTGGAACAGAGCAAAAATATCTAACCCAGACATGCACAGCCCAACGCTGTAAAGGGTGCGAGTTGTTCCCTTTTCGCACCCTCAGCATCTCGCAATAAAACTACGTCTTTTCTTCAAAATTACCCTCAGCTTTTATGACATCACATACATCAATGAGGTCTTTGTACCCTACAATTATGGCAAGCCAGTCACTCCCCTCTAGATTCGAACTCTCTTTCAGGAATGTCTGTATGTGTAATGACACATTCTCAAAACTATCACATGCATGAAACTGAGTGGAAATATTGTCCATCGTGACAAAGTAGTTGAGATCGATCAGGCGTGCCTTCCCCATCACTAATCGCTAGCATACATCGTGCACAACTTTGCCTTGGTAACTACAAACTAATACTATGCCTGCAAGCCATCGGACCACGCTAGGGTTACGTCAAGATGTACCAGGATCTCCAAATGTGTTGTGAGCGTGCTCACATCCTGGCAATGCTTCTCCTCCGCCTCGGACTTCATCGCGGAACCTCATCCAACGCAGAAACTGTAAAACTCCTGGTGGCTACTCGTCGTCACCCGGTCGCTCAATCCACCTTCTCCATGCGGCGCGTTGCAAGCCCTCACCCCCTCAAAAGAACGCAGACATGAAACCACTAGGATCCGCTGACCAAGCTACGCCAGTACAGTGTCGTCACTGGCCAGTCACTTAAGCAGCGTGCAAGCATTGCGATGGTTGTTCACTTCTGCTGCGGCAAAGGGCGCATCCTCTACTTCCATGTTGTAGCAAACGTGCACCGAGGCAACATCGCCATGGGCCTCGCCCGGCACACGCAGAAACAGGTTCATTCCTCTCTGTTCAAGTCGCCGTCGGAGTGCTCTCGCTCTTGCTCAATGCCTCCTCCTGAGAATTCGTTCGCACGTCTCTCTGAAGAGCCTTAAGAAGAGGAGGCTTCACTCGTGTCGGATCCACCATCGCCGCCACAATGCCACGCGCATAAGCGGAGCTTCCGTTTGGATCTGGCAGCATCTGCGACAACAAAAACAGGCATGGAATGTCGGCGTACCCGTTTCTTCGAAGCTCGTGTGGAATGAATCCTGTCTTTACCCTCTGCATTGATTCTCATCCACGAAGAATGGACTAATCATCCACATTTCATTCTATCTTCGTCCATTATCTCCTTCTTTTCGTTCGTTCGATGAAATTATGATATGAGACATGGATGTTCTAATTTTATGAACAGATTTGATAGTTTTTTTTTATTGTTAACATGCAGTCTATTTTTATGGGTAGACTCTTTACTTTAATGTTTTCAAGAATTTAAAGAAATATGCCTTTTTCTTTTTTTTTGAAAACTAGCTTTTACGTCACACAATTTTAAATTCTTCTAAATTGCGAAATATAACCTAAAAAAAAACCATAGATTTATATATACCGTCTTCTAGTTATTTAAGCCGAAATTTTGAATCAAATGTTTCGGAATAATTTATTTACTGTTCATAGCTTTTTACTTGCTAAAGACTACATGTTTGCACGATTATACTTTCATAGATACTTTCTTTTCTTTTCTTTTCTTTTTTTCTTTTTTTGGTAGTGTGTCTATCATATTCTGTTTGAAAGGTTAGATTTGTGATACTGAAAAAGGATACCCTTTGTGGGATGTTTTAGAAAATAAGTATAAAAAAGATGTGGTCTGAAAGATCACCTTTCAGAATGTGATAATTTTATTTTTCATTTATCTATATCTATTTATTTATTTACAGAATCAAAAAACCAACATTTAAGAATAATTTCCAACCAAAGAATTATTCTACACAATTGTCTTCAGACTGATTTGTAACACAGAAAGATCTTTGGACCCATCAAATGACATGAAGGTCCCTATTGATTTGAAACCTCACACTCTAAGCAAACAAAGTCATGAAAACAACTGGGTCCATTCTGAACTTTTCCAGTGATGGGTTTTCATAATCCAATGCATGGCATGACTTGTTCATGCCATGCAAACATTTGGGGACAAATTGGGGAATCAGTCACTTTGACACTTCAATACATGTATCTGATTGTTCAATTGGGCTCTTCAAAATGGGGCACAGCCCTGCACATACCCAATGTTTGAATTTCATTGGGTAGTGGTCGGTGCCGTCCTTTTTGCCATCATGACAAAGTCCAAACTATGAATAGAATGTAAAAATAAATAAATAAATAAACAAATAAGCAATAACGAAATTGTGATAGGACCTATTGGAAAGTTGTAAATCATTATGATGTCAACTCATATTTGGAGAGAAGTAAGAAATTTGAACAATAAAGGATGATAGAATGTGGGTATCTACATGGACAATGATTTGGGTAATGTAGGTTTGGTTATGTTTGGAAGAGCTTTTGATTTAGGTTATCTAAGAAGCTCTTTCTTTCTGTATATATATATAAACTCATATCCTATTTAGTAACAATTTGTGCCATGGAACACAAAAAGAGTTTGTTAAATTTCCAATTAACCAACTATTTCAACAACAATTCATGTGAACTTCATGTGAGTTTTAATTACCGCTATTTTTTATTTTATTTTTACAGGGACTCTTCATATGAACTCCAATTGATATCCTATTTGAGAATTTGAGAATTTGAGAATTAAAAAAAAGAATCATGAACAATGAGAGGGCTTTTGAGAATCCCTCACCCCTCGCCACTTACATTCACGTCCATGTGTAAGTAAGTCAATATAACGGCGTGCACCAAAGAGCGCTTTACAAACATGACCTAACATCTTGCAATTTTCTGCAGAAGAAAACAGTTCACAACGAGGAATTCTGTGCGCGTGGCCAAAACTTCACACTCTAGGCTGCTCCGAAGGAACCGCGAACGGCCGCATGGTCACACGAAGCCGACGTTCAATTGAAATGAGGGAAAAAATAAACCGCGCTGCTAACGGCGAATCGAACGTTCGATATCGCGGCGCCTCGAGTCGGGGGGAGGGGGAGGGGCCCGCCCGTGCCCAGGGGCGGGTACCCGGCCACCCACCCGCGCCTCCGTCTCTCTCTTCTCTCTTCTCTGTGTGTCGTCTCCCTGCTGCTGCGTGCCTCTGGTAAGTAGCCTCTCTCTCCTTCGCAGCGAAGGACTTCATGATCATCTGCAGCCCCCCGCCCGCCCCTCGCTTGTCATTCCAAGCACTGTCGCGTAGGAATTCGACGGATGTTCTGCTGTTTCGCCCTTCTCCGTGCTGTGTTGCTGTGATGGTATGTGATGGCTGTTCACTGCAGTGATTTGGATGCTTTCCGATCGCTGTTTGAGTGGAGTTTTGGTTGGAGCTTGTGGAGAACAGTTCGCGTGGTCGCTCTCTGGTGGCGTTGTTGTGCTTGCGACTCCTTCTGATTTTGCTTCGCGATGAATGCGTGGTAGTTTCTCATTGCATTTCACCGGTTGTTAGTTTGTTTTTGAGATTTTTTGGTCTTTAGAAAGATGTTCGGGCCAATCTTCTGACGTTTGGCATTGTTCGTTTTTTTTTTTTTTTTTTTTTTTTTTTTCTCGCGGTGCGTTGTAGTTGTTTCTCGATTCGCATCGCGCGGATTGAACTTCGATTTTGAGCCAATCGGTCGGTAGCATTGTACTTGATCGGAATTTCTAGGTTATTTGAACCTTGGAGTTTCGGCCTCTCACCATTGGTGGCTGCTGGTGTGCATCAGGATTGTAATCCTGAATTTTGATGTCTGAAGATCGGACCATGTCATCCTCTTCGCTCAGTCGTTCACAGAATTTTTGATTTCTCAGAGTTCAAGCGTGACCTACACTCAGCGCACTTGACTTTTCTTTCAGACGTCGTTCGGTGATGAAAGAAAGTTGCCGACTGAGATTCTTAGACTATCGGGGCTCTCTCCATGTTTTGAGAAAGCGAGTGATGATGTCTGAGCTCTATCATAAACGGAAAGTATGGCGGTCATAGGGTGTTGCGGTGATTTTCCATGCTGTTGGCGGATTTGCGTCCTTAGATATACAATTTTTTTCGATGCAGTGTAGAGACCTAAGTCTGGATCTCATTGCTGTTTGGATCAGAGAAGCAGGTCTGTCTTGGCACTAATCACGAACTTTGCAGGGTGGAAATTAGTGGAGGCGCTGTGGATTGAGGTAGATTGATATTGGGGGTGGAGTCACAGCACTCTGAGACATGCTTAAATAGACGAATTGCTTGCATGAAAACCATAGGGGTTCAGATGGAACAGAATCGTAATTACAATAGCAGTCGTGCTGGGGGCGCATCAGATGGTGGAGATGCAGTGATGGTCCGCTGGTTGCAGACAGCCGGGCTCCAGCATTTGACAACTTCTTTATCAGCGGCAGCCCTTGATCATCAGATACTTCCCTCTCTGCTCATGCAGGTGCCTCCCAGAATCACAATGTTTTAGTGCCTTTATCTCATCGAATGTGTTTCTACTTCTGAAGTGGTAGGGTGCAATTGGCACGATCATACCTGGTTTATATTCACGTCGTATTGATTATTCGGGCAGTGTCTGTCCATACAATCGAAGTCTTTGAATGGATCTCGATTGAAAACTGAATTTCAGACTTTCTTTCAACATAGTAGATTGGCCGTGTAGAGTCTCTCGTAAGTTCTAATCGTCCTCAGTGCGCTCGCAGCACTCCGAACCATTTACATATTCTAGAGCTTAATTGCCAGCGTATCGTAGTATAAAAGTCATATTTTGCACTTTTTTTATTGTTGTGATCGCATGGCGTATACGACTATCTCGAAGTGATTGTGCTTATGGAGTTTGTTGCGACATAGTTTTCTTTACATTTTGACATGCCTTATCTGTAGAATGCAGTTAGCAAAATTGTTCTTTTCGAGGCTCTTCAGTGGTCGGTAGTCTCTACTTGACCTCTGGAAATCCAACATAAATCAGGTCTAGAGTTTCCTTTTATCAATCCTTTTTTTATAACAAGCACACTATATGACTTTTATTCTCAACGGCTACTGGCAATGAAATTGTTTCTGGTAATAATGGTCGACCTGTTTGGGCCATTTGCACATAGTATTGGTTTGGATCTAATGGTTGTCAGTTGCGAGGATATGATCTATTGCAGCTTTTGCTGAGAGGCTTTAATTAAAACTGTTTCAACGAAGCTCGCAAATCTACGTCCTACATGTTCGATTTTCTTCAAGATTTTCATAAAGGTTTGCTTAGAGTGTAGGGTGTCTGATCTCTCTCTCGACTTTCTGGAGGTTTTCTTCTCTGTTATTCATTCCACTTTTGGTTAAAATTGCACGTAGGACTCTTTGGTTACCTACCTTTTAGATATTCTTATAATATTATTACTGTTGTTATTATTATTATCATTGTTATTATTAGTCATTGTCTCTGTTGGATTTTGTAGTTAGCACATTCTACACATGGGATATTAGCATGATCTCCAACAATCTGCAGCTTTTGCAGACTCTGTTTCTCGCTGTTCCACCTGTAGTGCGCACAAACCTGGAAGTTTGATGATTTGAGATATATTTGTCCATATGTTAGACAACATGTTTTGAAAGGTGACACGACTCTACCATGCATCTCTTTTGTTGTTTGTTACCTTCAAATTTTGCTAATTCTTGGACTGGTATTCCTTCTCTCGTCATCTTTTTTAATTGTTACTGGAAGCCTCGGGTTTCTCTTGTTAAAATGTTCTTTGTAATTGCTTTCGTGTATTTCTCCTCGAATGTGGATTGCATTTCATTCGTATGACTTGATGCATACCACACCACTATTTTGCAATAACCAGCTTTCGGTTTTTGATTCTGGTGGGTTGGGATCGTCATGTGTGACGCAGGAATATGGCAGATATGGAGCTCAATCGTTAGAAGAGAAGCAGAAATTGTTCAAATTGGTCAAGTCAATTGGTAGTGGTGCGGAATCAGCATCTGAGTCCTCGACCCCACCTGTTTTCTCTTTTTCAGCAAGTCAAAGTGGGATGGACGGTTATTTTCCTCCGGAACTAAGGGGTGACTTCAATGCCGGGATATTAGATCTGCACTCTATCGATGACACCGAATTTTTCCCCGAGGTAATCCTTTTGAACCGCTTGTAATATTGGTTTCAACTTCCATACCTGAACACTTAAACAGAGTGAATCCTTGGGGTTGTACTTTAGTATAGGTTAAATATGTGGCATTTGCTTGTGGAACGTCAATCACATGTTTCTCTCAGTCGATTTTAAGTAATAGCTACATTTCTGTGGGTATTAGCAATTTCGCTTTCAAATCATTTAGTTGATGGTCTGTTGCTTTTTGGTTACATCCAGAAACCTAACTTGCCCACATTACATAAGTAGATATCATATTGCCAGGTTGAAGTCTTAAACTGTTGCAATTCGGAGTTTCAGATGATGTGCAGGTTCTTAATCTGGCGGACTTGTACTTGTTTCCACTTGTACTTCTCTTGCAGATTGCAATGGCAGAGCCGTTTCAATCGTCACCATCATTTGTTCCTGTTGTCGAGAAAGGATTTGAGCCTGATATATCATCGAATAGCTTTAAAGGCCGGATGCAGGGATTATCACAGAGCAGCCCTCTTAGATCTTCTTCGAATGAGAGGGACAAAACTGGGAACAACAGTAATCTTGCAAGGATCCGAGTTGTGGTGGGTTTTCTGCAACTCCCAGTAATAGTTTGTTTGCAATTGGTCGAGAAGCTTCTTCAACAACTCTGTTATTTTTTGCGCTTTGTTGGACAAACAAGTATGTTCATGGCTTACATGAATTTTGAAATTTGAATGGACATGTCTGTAATAGCAGCTGTTTCTTAACTTGAACATATGAAATGCAGCGCATGTTAGTCTTTTCTAGTGTTCTGGTTGTCTGTCGGAGAATCTCTCTGCAGGGACGGCCAGCCACTAACAGAGAGACCATCATCAGCGGTGTGTTACAGAAATTTCAGTTGAAGTTTTGATGTAGAAGGTGTGAGCTGCTTGCGTAAAATGATTGTGGTTTCTGATTATAGGTTCGCAAACGCCCCCTAAACAAGAAAGAGCTTTCACGAAAGGAGGAAGATATCATCACTATAAACGATGTGGAGAGCTCCCTCACTGTTAACGAGCCTAAAGTGAAGGTCAGCTTGACTGTCTGCCTGTCAGTGTGATGACTTAGATGGCTGATTCCTGATAAGCCATTATAAAACATCGTGTTAATGTAGCCCTACTTTTTATCCAATGTGTTGTTCGTGATGTATGCGATCAGTTTAACTGACAACTATTTACTTGACAGGTGGACCTTACTGCGTATATTGAGAGACACGAATTTGTATTTGATGCTGTTTTGAATCAACATGTCAGCAATGATGAGGTAATAATGCTGCAACTCTGCAGGTCTGCATCTCTTTGGGTTCTGTTTTATAAAACTGTAATGAACATTGAGTTAATGCCTTTGGCTTCGTAGGTGTATCGTTCTACCGTTGAGCCCATCGTACCCACTATCTTCAACCGCACCAAAGCAACCTGCTTCGCTTACGGACAAACAGGTATTGCGTCTATATACTCTTGATCATTAGCCACGCTGGGCCACCTTCTTAAGTCTGTTGAAGGCCCACATATGTGAAGTGAAGCATTTCAAATGGTAGGCCAAGTGAAACTTGTAGCGATTTTGATCTTCACGTGGACTAATGTCATATTAACTAGAGATCGTTACACTTACATGCAGGCATTTTCAAGTTTGATTTATGTACTCACTATTATATATTCTGCATGAAATGATCTTTTACCTGGAGGAATCTGGACTGTATCCCGTGTGTACGTGTGAATCGCCGTGCTGGTTTTTCAAGTTGTATGGAAACTAGTATTAACAAATGCTCAACTGGAGGTGGCAGGAAGTGGTAAGACTTATACGATGCAGCCTTTGCCTCTTAGAGCATGCCAAGATATTATGAGCATCATGCAGCAGCCTAGTCATCGCAACCAGGGCCTTCAATTGTGGCTTAGTTTTTTTGAAATTTACGGTGGAAAACTTTATGATCTTCTCAACGAAAGGAGGTTGGTGCAGACCCTGACTCATTATTTGCTATTTAAATTGGTTTGTGTGTTAAGTTGCTGAAGTGAATCTTTTAGCGAATATACGCGTTCAGATTCTTCTCTGAAAAGTTGACTAAGAGCGCGTAAGTAGACATAAATTATAAAGCAGAGTTGGAAATGCTGCTAGCTTTGTGTTGATTCTAGTATCGGCATGGCGTATCTTGGATTTCTGCTTATTTAGCTGTATGATCCATCGTAATTGAATAGTTATTGATTTGAACAGAATGACTTTCTACTCTGATGCAGGAAGCTTTGCATGCGTGAGGATGGTCGCCAGCAAGTCTGCATTGTTGGTCTGAAAGAGTTTCGCGTATCAGACGTTGAGTTGGTTAAGGAGTATATTGACAAAGGCAACGCATCTCGGAGCACTGGCTCTACTGGTGCCAATGAGGAATCTTCTAGGTCTCATGCTATTTTACAATTAGTTGTCAAAAAGGCCCAGGAAGGAAAGGAAGTTAGTCGAGTAGTTGGCAAAATTTCATTTATTGATCTGGCTGGCAGTGAGCGTGGTGCGGATACTACTGATAATGACCGTCAGACAAGGTTAGCACACGCTTCTTTTTTGGCAAGTAAAATTCCTTCTTGTTTCTCGCAGTTCTCTGCTGCATGTCCCTTCAATCTGTCACTCGGGACATTGTGATAATACGGATTTATCTTTCATCACATTAGTTCGTAAACAAATGCTTCATTACTGTTTGCTGATATTTGAGTGACGTCAAAGCTTATTGTAATTTGTTTACATTGCATTCTTTTGATTGGTTGTAAGATGGCTACCTGGCTCTGTGATGTAGAATGGAAGGAGCAGAGATCAACAAGAGCTTGCTGGCCTTGAAGGAGTGTATCAGGGCGCTTGACAATGACCAAGGTCACATCCCTTTTCGTGGAAGCAAGCTAACAGAGGTCCTCCGTGATTCTTTCGTGGGTGATTCGCGCACAGTGATGATCTCTTGTATATCTCCAAACGCAGGATCTTGCGAACACACACTGAACACGCTCAGATATGCAGATAGGTAAGCAACATGTATTTTCCTTGTTCGCTCTGTCAACTTGCTCCTCAAGCTTTTTATTTCCATCAAGGTTTCTCAGAATTTGGGTTTAGATACGGATAGATCCTGGTTCATTTATTCACGTAAATGATAGGTCTCACAGTGGCTTGCGTGTAAAGATTTCCTTTCTTTCATCAATAGACAGACATAATGGTTTATTGATTGCGAAAATGTAGAATCGGAACAAGCCTACGATAAGTCGAGAACATTGAAAGTAGAGCAGAAAGATAGTTTCCAAGTGTAATATTTAATAAAATTTAGTGATTACCTATTGTATTTATTAAGACAAATATCTTAATTCGTAATACTGAAGTCACTACTCATTGATACTGGTGTACTCCCAGGGTAAAGGGTTTGTCCAAGAACAGCAATTCCAAAAGGGATCCGAACTCATCAACGTCGGTGCCTAGAGAATCTGCTTCATCTCCTCCACCTCTGTCGTCAGCAGCTCCAGTTGCCCTACAATTGTTTGAGTTTGGACAAGATAGTAGACTTGTAGAAAATGGTAGACGCCCACCCCTTGATCCAGGGCGGTATTTGCAGCAGGGTGAGAGGGAACTTTGCGATCAATCCATAGAGTATAGCTACTCAGGAAGAGAACTCAGTAGGGTGAATTCAATTGGGAATGATAGGGATGGACAAAGATTAACAGATACAAGCGAATTAAGTGCGATTGACGAACCGCAGGAGGTCGACAGGACTCAGGGAATTTTTTCAGCACGACGCAAAATTGGCAGGGAGGCAAAGTTTGACCGTCCATCTATTCGTGATGAACTTCATAAATCTGACGGTGTTTTCAAACGCCAGACTGAAAACAATCGCGATGAGCTATTAAAGCCTGATGGAAGCTCCAGGCATCAGTATGACGGCAATCGCGAGGAGGCGTCAAAACCGGATGGAAATTCAAGGCGTCAATTAGATCAAATCCCAAACACCCTCACACTCGCAAAAGCCGAACCAGAAGTCATTCCTGCGCAATACAATCGCGAAGGCCACATCAATGCTATTCTTGAGGTCTGTGTCTGATTTCCTTGATTGACCTGGATTTGTGCTGAGAGGTGGTATTTGTGAGAGTGACTATTCGTTTCTCCTTAAGAGTTCTGTTATCCATCAGAAAATTGCCTGGTGTTGGAAGTGTCCTTAAGAAGTGTTGTCAAGCACATGGATACCTAACAATCTGCAGTGGTTGATAAGCACCAAATAGATTTGTTGGTAGCAAAGAGTAGATTTGGAAAGAATGCTGTATTATTTTAGTATTGTCTTTCTGCTGTGACTGAGGATGAAGAGGTTGGTTTATGCAGGAAGAGGAAGAGGTGATATCAGCCCATCGAAAGGAGGTTGAGGATACTATGGAGATCGTACGAGAGGTACGAGTCAGTCTCCTTTTTACAGTTGCTAGCTTTGAGTGTGGCGTCGTGTTGTCCTATGTTTGTTATGTTGAACTTGTACTATCAGAAGGAGTGAAGAATTGAGTATGGATTGAGTTAGGAAACAATGAAATGAATTCGGAATAATCTTCTCTTAGTGAGCACCTGCCACCTAGAGACTGGGTGCGCGGATACTGATCGGTTGAAATATATGCTGGTGGTTCAACGAGAGAAACGTTCGCCTTCACAGAAGACTGTCTTCAGCATAGCAATACCTGAAACATGATGACCTGAAAAAACTATAGTGACATGGCTGTTTTTATTCTAGGAAGATGTCTTGTGGGTACAGGTGCTGGCAAGGATCCTTAAAGGTCAACTGTGTGTGCATGCAGGAGATGAAGTTGCTCGCTGAGGTAGACCAACCTGGCAGCCGGATAGACCGGTATGTTTCTCAGCTAAATTATGTTCTCTCTCGCAAAGCTGCTGGTATTGTTAACCTTCAAGCTCGACTGGCAAGATTCCAACGGCATATGAAAGAACAGGAAATCTTGAGCCGCACTAGTGGGCTTCGGCAAATGTAACCTCGCAGGTTCCGTTTCAGGAGCTATAATTTTCTTCGTGGTCTGGCATGCCTTTTGTCCGACGTTCTCTCCCACATGTTCTAGAGAGGACGTGAATCTGGCTAGGGGTCTTGAAACAAGGCATGATGCTGGGATATTAAGTAAAAGGTTGTGGGCTTTTGGACAAGGTGATTGAACTGGACCAAGAGCGTCGTTTGTAGGCCTATAGTCTGGCCCGAATGGTGACATAGCTGTTGAGGTCACAGTAGTTTGCAGTACCTCTGAAGGTGTCCGTTGAACCTGCCCACGGAGCACATCGAAGTTCTTACATTCAGCCACGTAGCTTGTACTTAAAAGTAGCCAAACTTTATGTTTGTAACATACATTAAAACAAAACCTCATTTACTGCTACGCTTTTCGCGATCCTTCTGTTACTTGTCGAGACCGGCAATTTGTTCCCCTAAAGTCTGGAAGTGAGACTTGTCATTTATGGAACTCCTACATGTGTAGGAACAGTTTTTTAACAAATATATCATTTTTGTATTTTTGTAATTGTTAAAGAAAGTTGAGTAAAATACTTTAAGTACAAAAACACTACGTATACTACATTTTGATGGTTGATGCGTTTTCGGTGAATGATAAATGGAAGCAATTTGTTTGTGTGTGTATAATCATTTAATAACTAACAATCTATCGCAAAAGCTCAAAAAGAAAAATCAATCTAGAGAGGATATTATCACGTTAATGATCAAAACCAACTTCAATTACAGTTTGTTAAAAATTTAATGATTATTATTAAAATCTTGGTTACTGAAAGAGACACATTTTTCACTACATTGAAATAATGACCAACTTGAAAGGACTGTCACACATAATTTATCAGAGATGACCTTATCTTGCAAGGAAATGCACAGTGGATTTGTTTATTTATTTTCTTACAAAACAGAGATAATAAACAGTAGTGATCATCCATTTAACAGACAAAATGGTCATCTAATAAGAACTTAAAAGGGGTACACAACATCCAAAATGTTCAAAACCAAATTAATACCCAAAAATTATGTCGTAAACAATTCAACTTTGCAAAGGTTGAATGCAGGGCAACAAAGGGAAGGAAAACGTGGAGGGCACGGTCATGGGATTGAATAGGCTCCCCACTGCGGTGTGGTTGCTCATGGGTACTCCGGGTCTTAGACCGTGGAAGGATCACCTACATCCGTGCCCTTGTCCAGCGTGGTCGGGTATCCACGTCAGATCACAGCGCCACGTTCTCGACGACGTGGACAAAAGTACGAGCTGAGCTGGCGATGGGGTCCAAAACAATGATTTTTTCGTATCCTCGTTTCTCCGGAGGCTGAAAAATTGACTAGAAATCTTCCATGCTTGCCACAGTTGCCTTCAAAGACAACATCGTTCGATGTTGACCTTCTTGGCTTTTTTTTTTTTTTTTTTTTTTTTTTCATTATTATTAAAGGCCGAAAGTTTTCAAGTGTGTTACGAGTGGATGTTGCAATTATTCAAAATTGGCTTCCTGAATGAAGAATTACTTTGAATTTTTCTTTTCTATGTGCTAAAATGTGTGTATGTACATAAAAGCATTTTTATGATGATGTCTAAATTAATTGTATACCACTTGAAGATTATTAGATGTTATAAAACTTGCATTCTAAGTTTTATTTTATTTTATTTTATTTATAAGAAATACTTATTTGTTTTTATATACCGAATGTATATAAATATTTATGTACATATATATACATAACACCGATATCATTATTATTATTATTATTATTATTGTTTATCACATGACTTGATTTTTAAGATAGGCTAGAACACTTTATGAATAAATTATTTCAAAATAAAAGAAGTTCGTGCTAGAGGTTCCTCAATGTTTCAACACTCACGTAATAATAAAAGAGTTGGTATTTGAGTGTCATGTACACTCTCTTTAAGAAGTATTTTGACACAAATCAACAGAATGTAAATTTGAGAGTGATGATTAAGCCTCATAATGCTTGGTTTCACAAGAGGAAATGAAGAGAATGAGTCAGAGTGAAGTGTGGAAATAGGGAGGGGGCAGCCACTGGGAAGTAGTAACATTAGTGGGGTAGGCAGAAATGGGAGCTTCTCATTCCAACTTTACTAGGAATGAAGTGAAAGAATCAAACAAAGGAAAGCTCATTTCTTCACTCATTCACTCTCTTCTCACTCACTCACACTGTTGGGTTCACGGAGAGTCATATGCATTGATTGCATGGCTTGGTCATAGTGGTGGTGGTGGTGTTGCTGGAGGACTCCGATTGAGCGTGTTTGTGGGTGCGAGTAGAGTTGGTCTATGGGAGTGAAATGCGGTCAGCAGGAGTGGGAGGAAGAAGAGACAGGCAGAGAGTGTGTGAGAGAGAGAGACACACACACACATTCATATACTCACTCCTCTCTTCCCTACGTCGCAACCACTGGGCGCTGCTTCATGGACTCGTCGTTCCGTTTCACAAAGAATGTATATATTCCTTAGGTGGAGTGGCCTATTGGAGAGCTGATAGGGTGGTTTGTGGGCATTTTGGATTGGAGTCGGGGATTCTGGAAGGGAAGGGATGGAGGAGGTTTTGAACGAGCAAGTCGTGTTAGATGGGAAGCGGGTGCTGGTTACGTTGGATTCGGCTGCTGGGGTGCTCCAATGGCGCGGAGAGAGGGATGGCCAGTTGATTCTGCAGAACGACCTAATTGGGTTCTGTAGCTCTGAGTCTGGCATTTGTTTGTACACGTTCAGAATGACGAAGAGCTCGAGTTATTGTGGGAAGGGCTTACCAGGACGGAAACGCAAGGACATGGTCGTGGAGTTTAGCAACGACGGGGCTCGCAGGCTTTGGTGTGATTCCCTCCAGCGAATTCTAGACAAAGCTGGTATGGTCTCGTTGATTTTTCCTTCCAAATCCATGATACTCGCGAGCCAGCAATCGTTCGAGAATTCCCTGACATACTAAGAATGTAACATGCTAAGAATTCAAGGCTTTGGGTGACAGTCTGAGTAATTACTCGGCCATCGATTTTTAAATCTCATAATAGTAAGAACCAAAGGATTCTTGTGAAGAAATGAGTTGCCCGTACGAAACGAATTCCCAATATCAACTCGAGATTCTGGAGAATTGAGGGAATGCGCAGGTACTTTCAAGTAGTAATGAGTTGGATTGTGTCAGGGCGACCGAAGCGGCTTCTAGTGCTTGTTAACCCTTTTGGTGGAAGGAAAACTGGGAGGAAAGTGTTTAGTGCAAGTGTGGAGCCTTTACTGAAAGCGGCTGGCATCACTTACACCGTGAAAGGTGCGATCCTTTCTCGCAGATTGGCTTGGTTAAGTTGTCCAATCACACTCTTCATGATATGTCACAAGATGTTGGGGACTGAGTGAGTTATGTCTCTATTTTATGAGTGCTGGAATATTTGTCTGAGGGGTCTCAGTCTAAGCTTTACACATCTTATAAAGCAAGCGCGCATCCACTTTGTGGCATGAAAAAGAATGATGATTTCGTTATAAATAGCCTGAGGAAGGAGTTCTGAAGTTGCTGAATATCTGCATGCAGAAACGCAGTTCCAACGTCATGCTTTAGACTTGGCCAAAGAATCGGATCTCTCGCAGTTGGATGGCATCGTCTGCGTCAGTGGAGACGGAGTGTTAGTTGAGGTGTGCTTCGCTTCAGACTGAGATAGTCTGCTTGATCTTTCAACAAAGTGTGATGTGTAGATCCTCTCTCTTGAAAAATTTCACATATTTTAAAGGATATATATATATATATATATATATATATATATGTGTGTGTGTGTGTGTGTGTATACGCGTATTTTTTTTTGATGTTGTGTGAGTGCAGTAGCACATACTAACTTTTTCTTTGACGTAGCCTTTCTCTGGCAAGTCACTGATGTGAGATCGGTCTAAAGTGCAGGTGTTAAATGGTCTGCTGGAAAGATCTGATTGGGAGCGCGCTATTAAGATGCCGATTGGCATCATTCCCGCTGGTACAGTTGCTGTGAATGGCTCTTCCGTTAGTTTTCTTTCAAACCTGCAGCTTAGAATGTCATTTGCAGGCATTCTTTCACGTGTGCGAGCTTGGATCCTGTGAATTTGTCATTTTAAACACTTTTAAGGACTGTCTATTTTGTTGGATACCATAAACTTGATTTTATCAATTGTGAACCAAGTAGACAGTAGTGCTAGAGAATGGAATTTGCAATATATGGCTTCATTTTTTTTTTGTACTATCCTTTTTGTTGATTTTGAGGTCCTTGAAGTTGCTTCATGCACTCTTTTTGATCTTGTGGTCAAAATTCTTCTTGATACAGGGACGGGAAATGGTTTGGCGAAGTCAGTGTTGGATCATGTAGGGGAGCCTTGTGATGCTGCAAGTGCTACTTTTCTCGTCATCCGAGGTAACTTGATATATTTCTTGACGTAGTTGTCAATGTCGTGGCGGTAATTACTTTTCAGGTTAACTTATGATTTGTTAAGTTCTGTTTGCCCTTAGTTGAATGATACAAGATGCATAGCAGGGCAGACGCAGCCGCTTGACGTTGCTACAGCGAAGCAGTCAAATGTCAAGTTTCACAGCATTCTGATGCTAACATGGGGTACGACTCTTATTCACTAAAACCTGCTGTATATTCCTGGTCGTGTTTCCTTCAACGCTACGACAACTCTTTTTCTCGTTTTTCATTTTTTTTCTTCCTATTTTCTGTTTTTCATTATTATTTTTTTAATATCCAACTATTTTTTTTATGTACTACTAGATTTGGGTAGCATATTTCCTGCTGTAAAGAAATCTACAGATTTCTAGTTCTTCACTATAATTTTCATGGTTGAAACCTAATTGTTTCAACTGTTACAAGAGCGCTGTGTGCAGTCTACCATGACACGGATCGTTCAGTTTTGCGTTGCAACAGTTAGCTGGTAACTTACTCCGATCTGGTTGTTGTAGGTCTTGTTGCTGATGTGGACATCGAATCCGAAAGATTGAGGTGGATGGGTGCATTACGTCTGGACGTTTACGTAGGTGATTTCAGTCTTTGTCAAGACATGCCATGCGTTGCTTTTCTCCTGGTCTTCACTTTTGAATAGATATTATACATGAAAATTTTGGTTCTTTTTCTTCTAGAATATTTTTTCCATGACTTGTAACTAGCCATCAGGGTTTGGAAATACCTACTTGTTTCTTTCACGCGCCCAATCTAGAAAAACGTGTTGCATGCCTTCAAATTTTTGGCAGACGTTGATCAGGATAAGCAATCTACGGAAGTACAATGGACAGCTTTACTACATTCCAGCGCCTGGATATGAAGGGACAGGGACCCCTCTCAATGAAGAATTTGCAAGAACAACCTTGATGACATCTGGTGAAGCTAACAGCGACAGTAGCTTGCAGAAGCATGGGGACCCTGGATCCCTGCAAAAGAATTTTTCGGAGTGGCGTGAGATGGAGGGTCCCTTCATTCTTATTTGGCTCAATAATGTACCGTTCGTTAGCGAGTCTGTTAATGCCGCCCCGAATGCCAAGGTATTCTGGTCATTACTCTAATGATTTCATTTGAATACATTGTTTAGGGGTTTTATATATATATATATATATATATATATATATACACACACACACACGTACACCTTCGCTACTTTATCGAAAAGACTTAGTGGATGTAATCTTCCTATTCACGTGGCTTTGTAGTTCGCAGACGGATATCTGGACTTAATAATTCTGAAGGATTGTCCTCGCTGGGCTTTGCTTAACTTACTTCTTAAGGTGCAAACCGGAGGACACATCAAATCTAAGTATGTGGATTACCTCAAGGTAATTTACTGCCCTACGCAGAGTTCATCGTTTTAATTTACAATGTTCACCTTGCTTGTTCTAATTTTGTGCAGAAACTTCTGCATTTATCCAACGTAGTCACTTATTTGTATTATTCCAGATTTTGATGGAAGACCTTTACAATTGTGTGAATGCGGAATTCCTGTTTTTGCATAGCTATAATGAGGCCAGTGTGGACTCCGTTGTTCGGAAAACAGGTGAAGACGTTTCGACTTGATCCTGTTGGCCGGCATGCAAGTGACGTTCAAGGCGGCTACACTGACTTAGATGGCGAAATTCTTGCACGAGACAAAGGCTCATTTGGTGATGGAAGCAACTACCCAATGTCATATGGGCCCCCTATAGAGGTTACGGTTGAACCAGGGTTGGCAACAATCTTTTGCCCCCCTTGACAAATTTCTCTGGCTCGGTGCGTGCTTTCTTATACACAAGTATGTATGCTGCAGCTTACAATCGGCTCGACTTGTGAACGATGGCAAGTCTTTATAGCAAATAATTTCACCATGTCAAGCTTCGTATACAAGCGGGAGAGATGTTTGACAACTTAACACGGCTACAGGAATAAGTTGATTCATCATTCTTCAGAGAGAAACGATTATTTGAAGTATATTTTGGCGATCATCCTTCACAAACAGAACATAGTTCAGGAGTATTCATAACAAGAATACTTCAAGAACTCTCAGAACTATCAGGAAACTTTAAGACCTCTAGGACACTATGTAAAATTGTGAAATATTCGTAATACTGGAACTATGCCAAAACTTGTTACCTGCGCCTCTAAATCCTCTTGTTGGGGTGTAAAGATGTTATCGCATAGTTGATATTAACAAGCATCACAATGTGTTGATCTTACACATGTCAGACATGCTCTAATTTAACACACTCATACTGATACGCATTCTATAATTGTGATGCCACATCACAAGTCTGATGTACAAAAAGATCAGATGTAGCTTCTGCAGCTGAGTCTGCCAATTGTGCAGTGGCAGCAGCAAAAGCCGTAGTTGAGGTGACCGAACTACGAACTGATTACGATTCCAAGGTTCCTGCCATCACTGTTACTCAGAACTCACGTGCTGCAGTTGGGGATGAAGAATGTGCAACAGATTTGGACGATGACAAAGAAGATAGGAACATGTCTGCTCAATCATATGCCTTGCGGGAAAGAAACGCTCAACAAATCAAGTGAGCAATAACAAGATGTGATGAAAGAGACAGTGAAAGGGATGTGGCAACGTACCATGTACACGTCGTGACATGGAAGCTATTGGAATGCAACAGATGTGCGATACCGTAGATGAGCGCTCTGAAACACCGCACGTATTCAGAGAAGAAGGCTTCCATTAGAGGCAAACCCGACTGGATTTCAGACTGTAGGTGAATCCAGCAAGTCAGTATTCAGTGATGGGAGTGTAGGTAGAAATATCTGATCTCCAAGATCTCACACTGAAGTGTATGGTAGTAGCAGCACATTTAAATGTAGATGGGGAGGAACCCATCGAGGAACCTGATATTTATGACGTTTCTGATATCAACAGTGACAAGACAACACTGCGACGAAGTTCTTTCGACTCAAGTTGTTGCAACTGTAGCAACATCGATATGGATCATTAGTCATCCAGGTTGAGAGAGACACAATTAACTTGTGACCGACTTTTTGCGGGAGAGTCGGACGGTTCAAAACTCGGCCATGGTTGTTCCCTCTGTTGGAAGAAAGGAACAGTGGGTAGAACTGGTTAGTCTTCTTGTTTTGAGAATTTTTAACGGACATCATATTAAGATGATACTCATCATCCACCCTTCACATTCACTTCATTTGTGTTTCTTGTGGACTTTTGCGACCACCATTCTCCTCATGTGACAAGTATGGATGACTTGCTAGGAAACATGCTCAAGCTGCCAGACATGATGAAAGCTTAGGAACTTGGCTATGAACACTTCGTAAAATGGTGCTTAGGAAACACACCAGCCGCTCTTGCAGGTTCAGGGATAATTGGGTGCTTGGATTCATAGAACCGAGAGTAATACTGACACTTCTTCAACGTTGATTACGTTAGGTGGCCAAGGAATACATGGCTGATAACCGATTCAAAAACTGCTGTACTAAGAACAGCGAAATGAAGCTGGTTGTCTCGGCTGGTGTAGGATGTACATGCAGTGTTCGTGACTAGCTGGAGCAAATTGAGTATTAGTATGTCCGAACTATGAACGTCTGACCTATAGTTGACCAAAGATTCCTGCCATAGTGTGCTGCAATAAGATGATATACCGTCGATGAGATCCAGAAACATTTGACCTGGTTCTTCCGTTTCCAGGTTATCGATTAAAATGATTGTTTCTGATTATACACAATATACATTGTCTGGTCATATCTGAATATGGCGGCACTAGAGCATCCTCTGAAACCTTGGCGACAATGTTGGCAAGTTTGAAAACGACGCGGCTAAGTTCCTGAGTAGAAGAAAACCTGTTGATGAGGCTTGGCTTGGAACGGAGTATGGGATGAGCCGTTTGAAGCTGGCTTTCAGGAGAACAATGAAGCTGGCATTAAGGCTCCATTCTCAAGGAGCCGTTAGTAGTTCTATTAAAGCTTTAAACCATGAAAAAGAAAAGCGGACGGACTGATCGGAGATAGGTTACGGCTTTTCTGTTGTCCCGATTCAAACAAAGACGGCGTTTGCATGACCAATTAAAGCCTATTCACTTTAATGTCACAGTCATCGTCTAATTGCATCCGAAAATTACGAATTCAGTCATTTACTACAAGTTAAATTGCTGATTGCGCATGAACGATGTGAATAGAATTTGTGAGACGGTATGTTTGTAAGTGAACCCGTTGGGTGGTAGCGCAAATTAACCGCACGAAAGAAATAAATCACCTTTAGGCTTAGAAACTTGTATACTTGTTTCGGAGCACCTTTTGGTACAACTACCTTGATTTACAAACCAAGACCCACAAACACAGTAATATATATATATATATATATATATATAGATATTTCTAAGCCCTTGGTTTGAATGACGCAAGTCAATCGTCAAAGTGAGCCTCATTAGAGGTGGGGCCATTTCCAAGTGTGCTTTATCACAGGTTTGGAATATTTTTCGACACCTCTTACTCTTCTCATTGATCGAAGCTTCAGCATTATGACTGTTGCCACTTCAGTGAATATTTCTTGTGCCCTACTTGTATTCCAAACTCAACAGTAATTTTATTTTACATTGGGTTGCAACTCGTATACGAAGACTGTTTTATGAAAATAAGAGAGAAAGAGAAAAATAAGTAGGAAAAAACTGTTGGCTTTAGCTCGATTCTTCTCGCAATTGAGGAGAAGCGCAGTTGGGTTAATCAGATATCCCACTGGCAACTGAGCACGTTCTGCATGATCAACTGAAATAGCTGCGGAAGTCTGGGAGACTCAGCGCCCATGGATATGAAAAATGGCGACTCCGCAACCGGCTTATGTGTGCCCCATTCACATTCATCGACTGGAAGCAACAGGGGTCTTGAATGTGCTGACTTCCACTCTCCCAGAGGACTTGATTCATCGCTCTGCCTAGGTGGAGACTCTGACTTCGGTGGGTGTCCTTCGATGACCAGGAAAATTTAGAAACTAGCAGTCAACTCTGTGTAGGTAAATCACGGAAGCTCGGAGGAGCGCGTATGCTTTGCCGAGCACCAGTTCTGGCATGGCGATGGTGGTCCAGCGCACGGAGGCAGTTTCATTATTCATTTTTCGTGCTTCAACCCTCCCGGTTTAGAACCGAGGAGGATGCTTTGTTATTTCAAGTAAACGTTCAGGAAAGCTGGATCTCGGGAGCGATCAAGCTGGTTCTGAGTTTGAGCCATGATAGGGAGAAGTTCTCTTGAGAATGTGCATTGCTTGTGTGCCTCTGAACCAGAGTGAGTGGGGATGCGGCGAGTGTAGGTGTAGTCACAGGGCGTCTCAGTTCACGGTCTTGTGGTGGGAGCACCTGATTAGTGGTTGCAGCCAGTGTAGCAGGCTTAGCATTTCCTCTCTCTGGAACCTTCAACCTGCCGCGCTTCAGCAATTTTCTCCGCGAAGGAAGTCACTAGTTTTTGTGCCATGCTGAGTGCGCGGTTCCTAGACGAAGGATTTAGTGAGTTAGCTACTTGTCACAAGATCACTTGCTGCGCTGTAAGGCTGCGGACTGGATCTTCTTGCTTCGCCGACCTGGGCCACAATTGAATCCATTTGGTATGTTGGACTGATGATTCGCATCCCCCAATTGTGAATATCTAGAGTCTGCTGTGAAGGTTAGTGTGTAGCGCTTCATGCTAACTTCATTGTCAGTTTATGTGTGTGAACGGGAGTGAGTTTCATTATGTGGATAGCGTCCACATCTGGAGAAAATGCTTTAGCACCGCATCGATCCAGTTGCCAAAAATTATAATTTTTTTTAATGTACAACTAATTTCTCATTGCCTTTTCAGATTTTTTGACGGAAAGCGTTCAACCCAACTTGGAAGAGGAGCAAACGCTCTAATCCGAATCCTAGATTGCGAAAGATCTAGTGTAAAAACTAAAATTCTGCGAGCCGTACCTCATAATTGCTTCCAACAGCAGTTTGTCGTCTACACAACAGGCCCTGTGCAGTTGATTATCATCAACTTTTGAAGCAATGGCGGGTTTGAAGGTAAAGGATTTACTTAGTGAATTAGAGCCCTACAGTTCCAGACAGTTTGATCTGATGAACCCTCTGATGGATCTCACGTCCGATCACGAGAATACCATGAGGAAGTACCTCGGTTTATCAGGAGGAGAATCTTGGCCTCTGCTGGCTGAGTATTTGGGAGTTGCGTTGGCGTTTGCAGCGCTAGGCGCTCTTATACGAGATGCACATGGCACCGCAGTGAAAGAAGAAGTGAACGATGATTTCCAGAAACCTCAGAGACCAGCTATCCAAACCATGCTGAAAGGGGCGATGGAACGGCTGCAGTATTTAGCCCAGAACGCGCAAGACCTAGAAGAGAGACTGACAAACTGGGATCACGTGAAGGCAAGTTTCGTGCAGAAATTAAACACTGCCGAGGAAGAGATCAAAGAATTGAGGGTCAGAAGGGCAGAGGATGCCAAAGCCAATGACAAAGTCGCGCAAATATACGCTACTCGAGAACAGGGATGGAAGTTCGAGAAGAAGAAGCTGCGTCATGAGATCGATATCCTGAAGAAGGATCCGACTATTCAAGAGGCAAGTGAACTTCACACACTTAAAGCTAGTCTGCGAAAGAGACAATGCGAAGGGTGCGATGCTAAGAAGAGACGGATAAGAGAGCTAGAGAAGGCCATTCTAGAGAAAGAGGATGTGGCGTTGACGGCAAAGGAGAATGTACGAACCAAAGGTGAAGAAATTCGTGTGCTGACCTCTAATCTTGCAGCTGTTACTAAGACTGTCGTCCAGGTGAATGAGCAACTAAGGATAGAGTTGGCTAATTCAGCCGACCGTGAAACTATCCTTGATGAAGTCAGAAACAGGCAACACGAAGCCGAATGTCAATTGGCGAAAGCGGTAGAGGAGCTCGATAACACCAAAACACACCTTCAAGCTTTGAGTCTAGTAACCGAAAAGCATTCGGAAGTGACTCGGAGTCTCATATCTGAGTTAGCGATACTCCGGCAAGAGACTGAGGACAAGGATGTTATGATCTCCACCATGCTGGAGCGTTCAGAAGTTGAGAAACAAGAGAAAGAGGATCTTGCCCGGCTTATTGCGGGTGCTCAGGCAGGAAAAGAACTAGGTAACGCTCAAACAACTCAATGGCGAAGAGTAGCTGAGGATAGTACTCGGAGAAACCTCTTTGCCGGAGTTCCATATGCGGGTAGGTCCGGACATCGGAATCATCGCAGTTTAGGAAATCCATCAGAGCTGGAGGAAGTTGCAGCTCTTCAGAGATTTCAGCCTTGGGAGATAGACAGTCTTCTCGCCCCATGTAGCGCAGGTTCAACACCTAATGGGGCCTTGTTGCCAGGTATTCAAGGTACACGCTTTGAACAATCCTGCATGTCACATCTCCTCGTAACTTGCGTATCCTTTCCGACCGCATGATCAGATTTCAACGTGCTACGCGTAGCTGTTTCCTGGAATCTTGTTGGTTGATCGGTCCAAGATTCGTTGGATTTTCCATGTCGTGAATTAATGAGTTTTTCAATAGCAGAGCAGTTTTTCGCAATAGCAATCGTTGGGTAGATTTTCGTGGTATTCTAATGAAGAGTAACTATTGAAAGCAGATCCGTCATCAGATCCGGAAATTGTCGCAAGGTTTGAGATGGTGAAGCGGCGGCAAACCATGTACCTAGAGGATAAGCACTGGACTCAGATTGAGAGTTTTGAAAGGCAACTGCGAGTCAAAGACGAGAGGCTATCCGTATTTAGGTCAAAGCTAATAGCTCTCGAGTCAGAACTGGCTCAATCACGGAAGGAAGGAGATGAGTGGGATTCTTCAACAGCTGTGGAGGTTTGCACAACGGGAATCAAAAGCAAACAAGTTGGATCAACCTCGCCGAATCTTATGGAAGTTCTCGAGCGTGCGGTTTATACCGGAGAGGCAATGACATATCAAAGGTCATTGGAAAAGCTACTGATTGAGCTTAAAAATGTCACGTAAGGCTTAGCTTCAATCATACTCAAATTTGGATTACATTCCGTGCTATTGAACGTGAGATGGAACTGTGGGGATATTCATGAGACTGCACTGGTGGTTCGCTTGTTCTCATCCTCGATCACTGTCCTGTTTTTATTTCCCTTTGATTAAGCTTGTGTTTTCGCCGTGTAGGGACAAGCTTAGTCAGAAAAATGCCGAACACAACTCTATCGTTAAGAAGATGGCCGAGAATGCTAAGGCAGACCTTCAAAACAAGGATATGCAGTTGACTGATCTGCAAACAAAGTTGTGCCAAGTGCAGCAGCAGCTTAATGAAGTCAGATTGGCTAATGAAATGTCTTCATCTCAAAAATGTGAAGAGGAGGTAAATAACATTATCCATCGTCTGCTACTTCCTGTATATTGGTATTGTTTTGATCGTGTACTATATGTTGAGATTGGGACCCGCTGTTGTCGAGGAACTAGAACTGATTGCGTCAATTTGTTGTGATTAAGAAGTTTTTGGCGAATATGGGCTTGTTCCACGAACCAAAAACAGAAGATGTTCAGTTTTCCTCTCCGTGCTACGTTGTGGATTCAAGAATGAAAGTATCTGAACGGCGACTACACACCGAAGAGTCCGCCCTTCAGGAGGACTCTGCCTCTGCCTCTGCCAAACTGCTCACTAAGCTGAAAGACATGTGCCTGAAAGAGGACAATCCCCCGGCCTTAGTGCGGTTTCATAGGCAACTGGAGTTGAACAGCTCCGATGATTTTGTGTTTTCGTCAGATGATTGCTGGTTGATCGCTGAACCAAAGACAAGTGAAATGTTGTCGGGATCACAGCCAGAAAACGTGTCTCATTTCGTTTGCGAGGATAAGGGTGTCGTTATTTCGAAGAACTCTCCACAATCGCCGTGCCAAAGGGACACGATACCTCTAGGAATGGGGACGAATCCACAGAAGACTGTCAACAAGCAACCTTTAAGCCCCCAGGCAGGGACTTATTCTTCAATTGTGGATGAAGCCGTTTTCACACAGGTGAAGCCTACACCTTTTTCTAATTCTAAACATGTACTGGAAGATGATGCACTTCCAATTTTATTCTGTCTACTTACGTAGTCATAGATTCATATGGGTCAACATGCATATGAACAATTGCTGAGAGAACGTGGATGACATGCAGGCGCCTTCGAAAGGCAAGAAAAGCACGCGACCCGCCAGACTTGATATGTTCGACGTGCTAGAGGATCACAAGCCTCAACGCATCTTGTTCCATGAGCCAGAAGACTCTCATATTCCAATAACCAACCCCACTTTCGTGACTGAAGAGAGTGAGGATCAGTTGGCATTGGGTGAAGCTAGGTGATGCTCAGCCGTTGTTTTTGTGTTCACGCACTTGCAACAGCATAGCTGTAAACTAGTTATTTGGTTTATATACAACTTCGTCTGATTCCGCCGAACTATTTCAGGGTTTAGGTTTGTCTTGAAAAATGTCTCCTCACCTTGGTTTGGTACACACAGGACTACGTCGCGCACACGAGAAGACATGCAGGTGTTGGGATTGGCTTTGGAAGTGAAAAGCATAGAACAGAAACTTTCAAAATTGAAAACCTCTACTGTAAATGCTCAGCCACCAGCTCCGCGACCAGCAAGGAGCGTCAAAGGTTCAGTTCAACAGATGGGTGAAAAACAAACGAATCGATACTGTGGACTTGCAGGGAAATTTAGTCAGTTTGCTAAACAAATTGTAAGAACCGTTAGTCACCTCAATGCCCGTTTCCTACAATGGTGCATAACTAATGTTCACTTCCTCGTTTTGTTCCCTTATTATGAGAAAGCTATATTGTTGGAAAGCAAGAAACAATAGTTGGAATGCCGATTAAATGTTTCCTCCCTTAACTCTGCTGACTTGTTATTGTTTGTGCTTCTAGGGGTTGACAAAATCTAATCGGAAAGTGGCAGCGAATCCCCCGATTGAGGTGAAGAAAGAATCGTCTCCAGTCCTCCAGTCCGATCTATGTTTACGAAAGAACCCTTTGTTCTTTCAGGAAACTTCAGCTTTTGAGCTTGCCTCTCTTCACAAAAGGGCGGAGACAGTCGGTAGAAATCTTGCTGCGATAAAAGCCAAGCTGGAGAGGGAAAATAGTCTAGGTTTTTGTAAGGACTACAAGCCTTCTTTGCATAGTAAGGGCAAGTTACTGGACACTGTCCGAAGTCATCTCTTTCAGGTTCAAGGAGCACTTCGGAACTCGAAGCCAACAAAGACAACGTCTGCACCAAGGTCGCCTTCACTCTCGAAATCGAACCAGTGCACTGCGCCCAAAGCTCTAACTCCGCGCAAGCTCTCGTCTACAACTAATCCATCAACGCCCTCTGGAAAACGATATTGCTCCACGAAAACATTGACACCTCCTGGGCGGATCACTTCGTCCAAACAAGCATCGAGCCCTCCCGAGCGTTGGGCAGGATCTGCTACCATACGAACACCTGTAAGGGTTTTTTTCGCTTTGTTTGTGTGGACAATTCCAAATGCGATCGGATTGCGCAGGTTTTATTTCCATGCTCTATTGCTGAATTGAGCAAAGTTACCACTCTTGCATTGCTTCAGAGTGTAAGTTGATTGAAGGACTTGCACATGTGCAGCCCAAAACCACGATGAGAGAGCTTTTGAAGGACGACTCCAGGACCAGGGCTGCCTTTGGAAGGCGAGAGACCAAGCCAGCAATGTACAGATTCTCAATTCCTCAAATCGAGAGCAATTACATTGATTATTGTTCGGCCTGGTTGACAAAGTTTCTTTTGAATTAGATGCGCATGGGTTCGTCCTCTGCTGTTTGCTAAACTTCTCTATTTTGTTTGTTCTTATTATCAGGCATGATCAATGGACAAGAAAAACCTACACCCAGGATTCACTACGAATGGACTTGGAGCACCTGCGATGAAAAGGCATTTGAAGACGTTTGCAAGTGTGTGAACCTTCACCCAGAATCAGCCCGTGATCGATGGGGGCAAGTCTTCGTGAGGTGTGACACTAGGTTCTGGAACACATGCTAACAATTTTGGAGAGAAGTGGCGACCACAGATGACTAACCCTGTGTTAAAGAACACAAACTAGTCTTTCCTCGAGTGAAGAGAAAATAAGTTCATCAACCACGTGACCACCAGTGAACTTCAGCAGCCGCTCTCGGCCGTCAAGCTCTTTTGTAATCTTTATCTCAGAAGAAATCTACGGGGATGAGAAAAGTGCAACCGCGGATGAGGAGGGCAAACCATTTGTGCGGTGAGAAGATGATTATTAGGGTACAGAAGGCAAATCACTGTCGTATTCTAAATTGTAATTACACTAATACTGTAGGATGGTACATGCAGGTGCCGCATCTGATTTCTTTGTTGGAGTATCGTCCTGTCCCTGTAGACAAGTGATCTGGTACTATTCAATGATTGTTGAAACAAGGATATGTACAGTAGCTTTAGTAACTCCAATCAAATGTAAATTTGCTATATTAGCAAAAGCAACTCTTTTGACAGAAAAGGAATGATGTTCTCTTCTTTGATGTATACAATAAGTGAGCTAGCGAACGATGTGTTCTAAACATTAGAACAACCCACAGGTACCGTAACACACTTCAAATATGAAATGTGGAAAATACCACTATACCAACGTGCAATCTAATATTACACTATGAAAAATACAGTTGTAAACATAATAACACTGGGCTTAAGCAGGAAGCGGAAGTAGTGAGATAATCTGGACAATATTATAAATATCTCCGTCAAATTATCAGTAGCGTAGAAAAATCCCCAGTATCGTCAATGAAATTACTTTACAACCTCAAGGAGGGAAATTAGACCTCCAATTGAGGAGCACTGATTTCAAAGGAGCGCAGGACACCTAAAGTAAGATTCATTCTCATCTAAGAGGGGCTTCTCAATCGGCATCAGTTTCATGCTCCTTTGTCCTGGTCTCATAAAAGATCTACAGTGGAATTGGAATTCTAAAATGTACAGCTGACCTAAACCCACCTCGAATTTTTCCCGACCCATTCGTCTAAAGCCCTATGTAGAATCCCTCTTGTCACTGGTTTGCTAATGTAATCGTCCATCCCCGCTGTTATACACTTCTCTACTTCCCCCTCCGCCGTCGCTGCTGTCAACGCCACTATTGGCACGTTCCGTGAGATGCACCCTTTCTGCCGCACCATCTTCGCTGTTTCAAATCCGTCCATAATCTGCACAACCAAATAACTTCATTACATGACAAAACTGATAGGTCAAATGAGTCGTCTGTGATGGCCATCTTAAGGCAAAAGACAGGGTTGATAGATGCAGCAACTCACTGGCATATGACAGTCCATAAATATAATGTCGTAGTCGTTCGTCCGTCCTAAGATTTCAATAGCTTCGACACCGTCGTTGGCTACGTCTACCTGGCACCCCAAATTGTTGAGTAGGCGTTGAGCAACCATTTGATTCACTTTGTTGTCTTCCTGTAGTGCCAAGGATACATATTAGTGACCTTTGTATTACAACACCGAAGACAACCAGACGTGCAACGAACAAGAGCTAACAATAAATTAATACCAAAAGGGGCAGGTAAGCGATTTGATTAAAAGAGTTTTTTACCACTACAAAAATCCTTGGCTTTCTTACAGCAGTAATCTCCAATGTTGAAATTTGTGAAGTGGAAATATTCAAGGCATCTGTCTGTTGCTCCAAAGTGATCTTGCTTGTTGATGAAGCGGACACAGGGCTCTCATGGGAGGACCCCGTTGAGTATCTCCCATTCATAGGCGCAGAGCGAATCAAATGTCCTGCACATATGACATAACACTAGAGACGTCAAATCGTTTAACTCCCCCACGATGATTTCTGCTACAAAGGCACTAAAGCAGCAAACAGTGTCGCACATTTCGAACCTGTATCTAGTGTGAAATCGGGTTTGGTACGAATCAGCTTGGTTCCACCAGACAAAGCCACCGACAACGCGTCTCGTAAGTAGGCTTGCCGAGGAGGCCTGCTGAAGCAAGCGCAACAGCCGAGCTCCACTAGGACTTTTTGAGAGGGAAGGCTCTGCCCCACGTGACCCAATATAATCAGCTGAGGTCCTTTGAAGCTTGGTATCCCTAGTGACGCTTTGCGCAATTCGTAACCGAAGTGTTCAACTAACGCCCGATCCACAATTGCCACTTCACAAATTTCAACATTATCTGTCGGTCTTCATGAGTAGATTGCGAAAAATGGCCGAATGCAAGTGCCCACACACTCTGCATCCCAAAGAAACTCAACCAGCTCTAAGTCTGCAAGTGTCGATAACCTAAATACCTAACACATAAGAAACTCAATGGTTTCTGTATGATGGAATACTTCCAAAATAAAATAAGAAACACCAAAATTAAGAATAAGTGAGTTTTGAATAAGACAACTGGAAAACTCACGGGCAAATCATCTGGATGAACAAAAGAAATCCATCCCAAACCAAGCAGCTCCCCCGGTTCAGAGCCAGTCATCTCATGGTACGCGGAATTTGCATATATGTTCTTAGATTCATGGTCACATATGAAAACCCCCCGCTGACCAAGCCCACCGGGAAGATTCATCCTTCACCAATTTTCGCAAATCTTATAACTCCTGGAAGACGAAAAGGAAATTTGAGGAGAGGATTTTCTTATAAAAAAACGTAATCGAACATATGTGATTCTAACTTCCTCAACCCTTCAAAGATCTAGTACATAACTGTTTTGAAAACCTGATATCGGAACCAATAACATAATAAGATTTCTGAGCAAAGTCTAAAAATCACGTCCACACTCATTGCATGAGATCCAGGTACAATGGTGCAGACTATCCCTTCTACACTTAACCTGCACCGTTCATTCCTGCCAAGCCCTAAACTTGCGCACAAATTAAGAATGCCCGAGTAGAAAACCAATGTAAACTCCACATCTAGTAATCTCGAGTAGGACGACACGAATCTATACAAAACCCAATAATTCAGACATATGCTTCTTGAGAGTAAACTTTCTTTCGCCATGCTTTAATTATCTAACTTGAAACCAATTTTGCGTGATAAATCCCTGCCAAAAGTGCACATTCTTCGCAAGTGCCATTACGGAAGTCCTGAAATCCGGGCAGTAGAAAACCCAAAACATGCGCCCACGCCCCAGTGTAAATAAACCTGTTTTGCATGCTCGACAGAGCACAACTGCACTTCCTGTAGGGATGCTTCAAAAGACCTCTACGTCAACGTGTACCTTGCCACTGGTGTTTGGACAAGCCCAGAAACATTGAATTTCTAGGACCTGGATATTTGAGCGGATGACTATGAACGTCTGCAAACGGAGCTGAAATCTAATCACAAAGACGCCGGTCGGAGTGGACTTCTCAGGATGGCCACCCATCGTTTCTTCAACGGCAAATGCAGCTACCTACAGCAAGCTCTAGCATATCGAAGGGGAAGAGTAACCCCGCAGCCATGGATTCCGTGAATTTAACCTCCCAAAATAAGAATGTGATTTATTAGCTGGAATCTGATAATACTCTGGTGTCCTAGATCAGTCCTTGGAAAACCGATTGACCAATGTAAATGCAACAGGATTGGAGGCCGTGGAAAGTGAAAGTAGCTCACCGTACTACTTCGACCCTCAGTTTGAATTCGCATACTAGCAATATCCTTGAGCCTCCGCGTCCCCGGAATCATTAGTTTCCATCAATTTATCCTGCTGCAAATGCTCCTTATATTACACCTACTCTGCTCCCCTAAAAGATGGCTCAACATATGATCCTCTTTCCCGCGCTCATATCACCGTCTCAGCTGAATCCTCATCCTAAGCATGACGCCCTGAAACCCTCAACCCCGTCGCTCCTAGACTAAAACCCCGAGCGAATTGAGATTGGATATATACACTAAATCGAGCTGTTCACCTTGTAAAATCTACATCCACCACGCAGTGCACACAAAAATCCCTTGAGTAGCCAATACTGAGCCACGCGAGAAACCTGTCCCCGTGCCCGCAACAACATCGATAATGCATCGCCCACACTTCTAGCCTCCCGTTCCTACCGTCCCTGCACACTACAAATCAGCAGCTCCACCGCTCCACCCCTCAAAATCCACGTCCTCGCTTTAAACGAGACCAGTATCGCAACCCACCACCGACCTCGGGCAACAACAGTCCGCAACGAAGCACGTCTCCCGACAGGACCTTTCACAGCAGCAGCTCCTCCTCCCTCTCCTCCAACGATCGCTGCAGTCGCAATCCACGCGACTGCTCGCCGTAACCACGCACGACCCGCTCCTGTCCAAACAGGAATCCGGGGGAATTACCTGGAAGAACCCAACTTCAGCTTCAACGCAGCCGTCACCTCCGCACCGCAGTCTTCCTGTACCTCCTCATTCGCACCCTCCTTATCCCTCCATTGCTCTCCCTCGCTCTCTTTCCCTCTCTCGCTCTCACACTCTCTCTCGCTCTCTCATTCCGTTCCTCACTCGCAGCTTCATCACCCTTCTCGGCTGGAGAATCTCGGCAACGGCGACAGTGTCAATGATCACCGCCCACAACTTGCCACCCGGCTGCCCGCTCCGCCTCTCTGCTGCTGCCCGCCCTGACTCTGTATCCATGGCGAAAAGCAACTGCTGGTAACTCGTAGACACGGCGTCCTTCCGTCTATTCAGGGGTGGGTGGTTGTTGGATGGCGCCGAAGTCTGGCAACGTCGGGTCAACGGGTTCCCATTCTCGTCGTCTTCATCATCCTCGCCGTCTTCGTCGCCTTCTTCGTCGTCCTCCGTCATCCTCGTCCACGTCCTTTTCGTCGTCGTCGTCGTCGTTCACCGCTTCGTTCGTTGCCTTCCTGCTTGCTTGGCTGGCCAGTAGCATATGTTGGCCCTCTTGTTAACCTCTTTGAACTATGCTCTTGCATTTTTTACTAATTTTATACTTGTTTGCATGTACATGCGTATTTGGAAAAACTGCATATATATACTTATATATGTATACGCAGATTTTGACATTGTTGTTGACTAATTATATAGTGAAATTCATACGCTCTACTTATTTAATGTTCTTTGCCAATCTGTTTTATCTTTTAAGTTTCTATCACAAGAAAAGCAGTTGAGATTTATGTATTTTATGAAATGGGCTCAAGGCTTGTATAAATATATGTCAGAATATTTACTAATATTTATTTATACATTAATAATGGAACTTTAAATGTAAGGTAGAAAGATATTAAATCTAGCTTGGCATTACATCAATTTTTTTCCAAAAAGCTGATGCAATATCTAACTATTTACTGTTTTCTTCATTAGTTGATCATTTAAACATAAACCAACCCACAAACACACAATCCTAAATGAACATTTTCATTTATCATGAGAAACAACAGTTCCAGCTTGTTTGTCTCCACTGTGAAAATTGGGTGAGCTAGGGGAGTTGCGCTTTGAAGCTCATCAACTAACTCATATTACTAGTCTTAATAATAATAATAAAAGTATTATTCGAACTATGTACAATTGTATTGTGATAAACATTAATAATAATAGCTAACCAACTCAGGATTCTAGAAGAAGAAATGTGGCAATGATGCAGAGGGACAACAAGATTTCCCTGAAATAGAATGTTGACAAAGCTATCTGCTTGGACTCATTGCAAAGCAGATTCAAAACAAAATTCTATTTTAGTTGATGTTGATGAATATAGATAGATAGAGCAGATCGCATGCCTGGTGTTATCGGTAGAAACTTGTGACTTGATTGTTGAAGAAAAACACAAGAAGTATTTATTTGCTTATTTATTGGAATAGCAAGTCATCGGATTTTTTAAATATATCTGACTTTGATGGTGACATTGATGGTGTTTTGATTTTATTTTAATACAAAAATGTATGATACAAGAACTTGACTAGTTTTGGCAAGGAAGAGATAGTAAATTAAGTTCTAAATTGAAAGAGGGCAATAGTGGGTGAATTGCGTAAATTTCTTTGCTCTAGCCACATAGGTAGAAATAATAGATATTGTAATTTTGAGGTTTTTCCTTTTTGTCTTTTTTCTTTTTTACCATCTTAATCAAGAAATATAAAGTGTGATTGTTTATAAGTGTAGAGTAGAACTTTAAAATAAAAATAAAAAAAAATTTGTTGGCAATAATAATTTTGATTACAAATACCATCTTATTTTTACTTCAATTTAGAGATTCCAACTGAAATAATTAACATTAAAAAAAATCATTTACAACTATTGTAGATTCTTTCTTTAAAAAGTCAATAATATTTTTTAAGCAAATTTTTTTTTCTTAACTCACTATATTACTTGGTAATGTTTTCAATTACCAATTTAGATCTTAACACAACCAACTAGCACATAATTCTTTTTTGAAAGACTCTCTCATGACTTAAAACATAGTCAATTTTTTCCAAAAAAAATCAACATATTAATAGATATGTAATATATTTATATATAAAGGAATAATAAAGTGACCCAATTTTTTACTAAAGTGGCCTACTCTATCTTAAGCATCATTGCACCTTTGGAGCCTCCATTGAGCCTCCATCCCTATTTCTAGCCATTTTCTATCCTCAATTGTTGCTAAAGATGGAGGTAAGGGGTTGGGAACTTTGGAAACATGGGCAATTGTTGGAAACAAGGGAAATGGAGAATTGCTAGGAATAGAGCATCAAGGTTGATTTAGTAAAATTTTGAGTCACTTTATCATTTCCCTATATATATATAAAAAATTTTATGAGCAATATTCTTTGAGAATTTATAATGTAAATAACACTATTAATTGGAATCATTATAATTTAAAGTTATTTCTGCAATATGGGTCTTTGAGATAGTCATTGCATTTTTAAAAAATTATAATACTACACTACTTTTGTTTGTTCCAAACTTTTGTAACTTTTTTCTACTAGTAGCTATTATAACTATCTTTTCTTACTTTGTGATCAAACTTTTTCTTAGATTTTTCATTTCATGTTAAATAGTGATGTATACATATATATATATATATATATATATATACTATATGTACATTTTTTTATATAAATATTAATAATATAAAATTTTTTACTTTATATTATAGAAAAAAAGTAGAAATTATAACAGCTAATTTTAATTATAAGAAATTCTAAAACATTTAAAAGAAGATAAAAATATAAGTGATGTAATTATAATATTTGAAGATGACCTTATTCTTTTTATATATACAGAAAGTAATAATAAAGTTGTAAAAATTCATTCTAAAGAATATTAAATTTTTATAATAATTACATAACTTGTGAAACACTTCTATAAAGTTTTCAAAATAAAAAATTTCAAAAAAGAAGATTTTATAGCCATATAGCACATCTAAAGACACACTTAGATCCAAATCTCATCTAATTAGATTTTACAATAGTGCAAAAAATATATATTATTAACATACTCTATTTATACCTACATCCACTTATTTTTAGTTATTTATATAATATGGATGTATGTAGCACACATAAAATTTTAAAAAATCAGCTCTTATTGTACCATGAAGAAGAATTATAAAAACTTGTATTTAAATTTTGAATTCTCCAATCACCTACTTTGTTAAAAAGACCTCTGTGCTTTTACTTCAGTTGGACACATCATTTATTCTTAATTTTGATTTTAACAAATTTATAACAAGTAATAATTGACAATGGTTTGATTTATGAAATTTGATCAAATTTAAAGAATTGGCCAAAGATTTTTCCAATTATAGCTCTATCTATTTACTTTGTTTTGAGATTTTATGTCCATAAGGGTTTGGATGCCTTTTTGTGTGCCTGCAAATAGCTACTTGATCTGGTTTAATGATTGTGTAAATGAGAAGTCTAATACCACTCATTATTTTTTTATCAAGTTAAATTCTTATGGTTATTAGATGATCATATGCTAGTTTTTTTTTTGAATTTTTTGAATTTTTTTTATTATATAATATGAATGATCATTTTCACCATAATGTTTAAAAACTCAATTATATATATATATATATATATATATATATATAATTTTGTAATAAAATTAGTTTCTGAAAAAATATCTATATATCTTTTATAATGGTTTTTGTGACTCTATTTTAGATGATTAACGTTATTTTATTTTTTATTTATAACAAAATATTTCTTTATGAAAATTTTTAAATGTTCTATTAAAATAAAAAAAACTGTATATCTACTGTAAAATTCTAACAGATTTCACAAAAGTAATCTATTTTTGTGTATATAAAGAGAATATTATTGAATGTGATCTATTTCATTTGATTTTTTTTAATTTTATATCTATTTTCTTATCATACTTACTAAAAAGATAAGTTAATTATTAATTCTTTAATATTAGTCTTCAAAAACATTTTTTATAAAAATTTATCCTAGGATGTTTAAATAATTTTCTTTACTGGCTCTAAAATGTTAATTTGAAATATCTTTATTCTCTTACTTTAATAAGAAAATTATATTCATAAAAATTTATATTTTTTTTAATTGTCTAAAGAAGCCCCATGCCTTAAATACTTTATTTTTTATTATTTTATTATTTTAAGTGAAAGTTAATATTTTAAGAAAACATGAAATATAATATAATAAAAACAGTATTAAAATTATCAGAACCATCTTGAATTTCTACTAATTTGGAATGTAACTAAAATTATTTTTTCTATTCTTTATATGTTTTTATATTTTATGAAAACATTTAAACACAATCTAATGTAAAATATTTTCTTATACCATCTAATCTCTTACTGTTTAATTCTATCTGAACATATTATTTGGTGAAATTTCTACACCACTTAAAAAATTAAGGAAATTTCAGCAATAATCTATAATTAATAGTAATATATATATATATATATATATATTTATATTTATTTATCATTTTATCAAATACTTTGTAGAAATTTTTTACATTAAAAGTCTTAAAAAGATTTTATTCAAATCTAAAAAATTAATAATTATATATTCTATTTATAGAATATGTTAGATAATTACAGTAATTTCATTTTTTATTATATAATCTTATTTTATTTTCTTTATGAAATAAATTATATATTTTTATATTCAAATTTTTCTTATTTTAAATATCAAATAACATGATTGAAAAGACAAACCTCTATTCTTGCTTATGACATCTCTAGAAGTTATTACTAGATAATACAAGTCAATTTCTAATCTATATACTAGTAATAGATCTATTCCATTCGATCCATATATATATTTTTATTTCTTTCCAACTTGAATTATCTAATTTTTTTCAAGTCATAACTTATATATTTTTCTTATTTTGAAATAAAAAATCAATCTATCCTTGAATCATCGAATTATATGAATATTTACTAAAGAAATAGAATTTTTTGAAATAAAATTAGCATTTATAGTTTAAATAAGTTGAACTTCTAATAAAAAATATTATATTATATCTAATCAATAAAATTACGGCTTATATATATATATATATATATATATATATATCCTTAATACATTTTATTTTAATATTAGAAATTATACATATATATAAAGAGAGAGAGAGAGAGAGAGAGAGAGTTTATGATTAGATTTGTGTAAGTTTCTATAGTCTTTTCAATAATATTGTAATTATGATTATGTCAAAATTTTAGAAGTTGAATAAAAATAATTCTATATTTTTTATATTTTTCATTGTAAAATTTTAAAAATTCAGATTAAATTATCTATTTTTAATCTTAAAATTTTAATTATTTAATTATCTATTTATTTGATTAATTATTTATTTTAATTTTTACCTTTTCTAGATTTTTTATCTTTAACTTATTTTTTTAGAAACTTAATAATTAATTTTTTAATTTTAGTTTTAATTTTAATTCTTTACAAATGATTTCTTACTAAAATTCTATAATTAATTAATTTTATGTAATATATATATATATATATGTATATAATTTTTTAAAATATTTTATTTTATTTAGATATAAAATTATTATTATTTTTAGATTATTTATATTATTTTTAAAGACATCTTTAAGACTTATTTTTTAGTATTTTTTAATTTAATATTTTTATTATATAAATTAAGTTATATAAATAATATTAAATTATATTAAATATTATTAATATTATATAAATTAGAATATTTATGCTTAAATATTTAATAACCAAAAAATTATTTAATTTATCTTTATTATTAAATACTCTATTTAAATATATGTATAATAATAGCTATTAGTTTGCCACTTTAGATGTAATAATAAAGAAAATATTTGTATTTTTAATATTTTAATTTTTTTAAAAATATTTTTTATTTTTTTTCTTTTTGAAAAATATTTAATTGCTTTAAAATATCTAGTGGTAGAGTTTTCTTATCTATAAAGTAAAAATATAAATTTTATTTTTATTATATTTTATACATTATCATATTCTATTAGTGTCTATTTAAATTATGAATAGCTAAACATGCAATAATGAAAGGAAAATATTATATATATCTACTTTATTCTTAAATCAATCCACCTTACTTCTATTATTCAATCATTGTCACTACTTCTTCCATTTGGAAATATAAAAATTGTAAACTCAGTATACAATGGCAAAAAAAAATCTAAGCTCTTCCTTAAAGAGTAGAAATTTGGAGTCTCTCTTGTATCATTTTATGTTGGCTCTCATTTTGTAGCACTCTTAAGTACTTCATTCTAGCATATACACTATAAAAGTACATCCTCACTTAATAGCATCTACTACTCTTCTTTTCCATTCTTTTCTTTTCTTGTGCCATAGAACATTGTTGATACACCTTCAAATTTGCTAAGAAAATAAGATTGAATTGAATAAATGAGTTTATGGATTTTTTATTTCCAAATTGAAGAAGTAGTCACAAAGATTGAATCATGGTAGTAATGTGCATTGATTTAAGATTTAGATATATTGATTTTATATTCTTTTAATAATATAGTAAAAAATTATAATATATTTCTTTATAAAATTTTCTACTAAAGATTTAATTGGTAGAATATTTAATTAAAAAAGATAATAATTTTATAATTACAAATATTAATTCTTCTTCTAATGTATTTATTTTTATTTATGTCTAAGTATCTTCATATATTTTTATATTTCTAATGTCATGAACATACAATTGAAGAAGGTTTGAAAAGGTTCTAGAGGTTTTAGAAGGTTCCAAAAGATTCCAATAGATTCCAAGAAAGTTTTAGAAGATCATAAGAGATCTTGGAAGGTTCTAGGAGACTTTAGATAATTTACGAAGTTGCCAAAGATGGATCTTAGGCTTGCTTTTTTCCAAGCCTCATAGAAACTTCTCAAGAAGCTTTTAAGGACCTAATATATATAGAAGTCGAGGCAGAGAGGATTCTCAATTTTGACAAATCACTTCTTGTGGTCTAGCCAAGACCTTCTTGTCTTGTAACCAATTATTGTTTTAATGTTGAGTTAATTCCATTTCTTGGTCTTGAATCCTTGTCTTGTATACGATCCATAACAGTTTGTCAAGATTGCCATAAAACAATATTAGAAGCTTAGTCTTTCTTGACAAAGAGTGGATTACCCATCTTCTTAGAAGTACTATAGCATTCTAGAGGTTGTGGATTACCCTCTACTAGACTAATATTGTTCTTTTTTTAATATTCTTTTGATTTTTTTTTGATACCATAGATTAGATTTTTTTTCTTTAAATGCGTATGTTTTTTTGATATTCTATGGTAAAAAATCAATATGACAAACTCCAAAGAGATCAAGTTAGATTCTATTATTAATGCTCTTGAAGCATTGAGGATCATGACAGAGACTTTGTCAAAGTAGAATGAAGAATTATATATGACCATATATAATGATCAAGGAGCCAGAGTGTCTCAACTACCACATCAAATAGCAATAGAGATTCTAAATTTTCAAATGCTTATATTTTCTTCAACAAATATAGAAGGTGCATCTACTCAAGGTAATGATTTGACAACAATAACAACAAAAGAACCAAGGATTAGCCTTCCAAAAAAGTTCAATGGTACCCAGTCAAAATTTTGTGGCTTTATAAATCAAGTATGACTAATTACCTTGCTTCATCCTCAATGATATTCAATTAAAGTATCTCATGTTTGTTTGGTTGGAACCTTGCACTCAAATCAAGCTTTATCTTGATTTTTTCTATTACTTAAAAAAAAAAATCCCTATATTATATCATTTTGAAGTATTTTTGGTAGCATTTGCAGAAGCATTTGGTGAACATAATAAGGTTTGTTCTTCAAAAATTAAAATTCAAAGCCATTGACAAAGAACATGTTCTACATCAATGTATGCCTTAGATTTTTGACAATTAGTACGTGATATAAATTGGGGAGAAGATGCGTTGATGAGCCAATTTTATTCGAGTTTAAGAGACAATGTCAAGGACTTATTGTTGTCTATGCCAGATCCTCAAATACATAATGAAGCCATTAATCAAGTTGTAAAGTGCGATAATTTTTTATTTCAACAACGACAAGATAAACATTCTTCAATTATGCCACATGTATATATCAATTATTCTATAGCTTCTTCATCATCTAATTCTAATGAGCATTTAGAAGCAGAAGATATACAAATTAATGTAGTTCACTTCAAATTTCTTTTTGAACAAGAAAAAAAGAATTGAAGAAAACTTGGCCTATGCTTATATTATGGAAAACCTAGCTTTAAGGTTGATAATTTTTTAGAGAAATGCCAATGTGTATATCAAATGAGGAGTGTGGCCACATCATGAAAAGCTTTGCAAAAACATGAGAGCATTTAGCCACAGTAGGGATTACATGGCTAGATTCTTTATTATCACAAATCAAAAAAGATCATGTACTCTTTGCCAACTCTTTCCATTGTTTTATTATACTTATACTACTAGAAATCACAAAACTAGAGTATCATGCATTACTTGATTCAAAAGCCTCTACATGTTTTATTTACAAAGAATTTTCTAAATCAGACAAAATTTGTATGGTCAAAAAATCCAAAGCCATACATGTAGAAGTAATAGATGGTCGACTTTTATCCTCTGGAGATGTCATTCATGAGGCAATTTCATCAAAAATAACCTTTGACAACTATAGTAGCCAAGTAGTATTCAATGTCATTTGATCATCATCAAGTTGAGTCATTTTAGGACTCTCATGGCTTAAAAAATATAATCCATAGATAGATTAGGCATCCAAAAAGTTAAAATTTCTTCTAGTAGATTATAAATGCCGAATATCTATGAAAAAACTTGTAACACTTGATAAGTGAAAACTTAAACAATATTTATTTATTGAAGCTAGAGCATTTGTGAGGGCAGCTAAATAAGGCACTACATTTGTTGTCTATACAAATCTACGATCGAAACCTATGGTTGTTACAACAATAATTTCAAAGACGTATAAGGATTTTGCAGATGTATTTAAAAAATAAAAGGCAGACATGTTACTGAAGCATCGCCCTTGTGATTATGCGATTGACCTTCAAAAAGGAGCTCAATCATTGTTTGGACTCATCTATAATTTATCTCAGAATGACTTTGTGACTTTAAAAGAGTACATTGATAACGATCTTACTAAAAATTTTATTTGACATTTCAAGTCACCATTTGGTGCTTTGATATTATTTGTAAAAAAGAAGATAGATCTTTATGGATGTGTGTCAATTATTGCAATCTCAATAAAATCATAATAAAGTATTGATATCTTATTAAGAATATGAATTGGAAGGTGATGTATAAACCAATGAAATCCGTATCAAAGAAAAAGTGAAAAAATAGAAATAAAGAAGTACATATATTAAAAAGAAACTCGAATGGCTTATTGCCAAAAGATAAGAAAACTTGAGACTCTTGAAATTAGAGTAGAAACAAGAAAGGAGTTGACAAGAGTGAAGAAGGCTTCAGTCTTACCTCTATATATACTATATAACTAGAAGCTATGTGGTAATGTTCTATAAGACATGTAATATGTGTTGACTTTGCAAGACACATGCGTTAGCTTATAAGATAAGTTTTCTATGTGTGGGCCATATAGTTAGCTTATTCTTCAAGTTATCAACATGTGTGGCACATGGTCAACTTATTGACTACGTTTTTAACCTAAAAAGTCAATTAAAGATACTTATAAAATCATAGTACATCTATGAAGCTTCAATAGAAGATATTATGGAATTGATCTACTTTTATCTATTATTATCTAAATCACATAAGTAATTATTAGTTTACTTGTGTATATCCATGACATTATCTTCCCTTTTAGGGACAAGTTTCACAAGGAGTGATCTTCATATGTTAAAAAAATCTAAGATGCGGCAAATTATATTTGCCACATATTCCGATCTTTGTTCTCTTCAAAGATAGTTGATAAGCCTTCTTAGCCATCGATAGTGTCTTATACTAGAGAAGGAAGATCACCATATTATTTGAACTTTGTTGAGGCCTCCATAACTTCCTTCAAATAAAATATTTGAAACAGTGTCAGGAGTTGTTCCTACCTCTAATAAAATTACCAAACATCGAGAGTCTCTTCCAAGGTCATGATACCAAATGCATTGTATCTTGCTATCTATTCAAGGAAAAACATATCATTCTTGAAGATCTTCATTTCAATTGCCTCATCTTGAAGGTTGTGACAATTGCAATATTTCATCTGACAGGTCAACAAATAAAGGCTCTTCAGTTGAATCCATTGGTTATTGGTCCTCCATCTCTTTAGCATCACAAATACAAAGAAGCTATAAATAAAGATTGAAAGTAGAATGTTATCTTGCCTAGATCTTGTTTCTTTTATAGGAAAGGTTTCTTTTATAACAAAAGATAAATGTTTCTTTTATAGAAAAGGTTGAAGAAGTCCAAAAGGTTGATGACGAAGAATTTTTGATCTTAAAGAAATGTTACATGATTAAATAAAGTCTTTCATATCCTTTCATATTTGTGGCCACCAAAAATCTCTGTATATATTATCTCCAAAGTTTTGTTGTATCCAAAATGTCATACTGCTAGAAAGTCATGATGTGCTTGAAGAACATATAATCATGCTTCTCCTTTTGGAACATATAATCTACCTTCAAAATAAAGTAGGTTATTTTTGAACTCAAACTTAGAAGTATCTTGGGGCTTAAAAGAAGGATTTTTGATATTGTGAACAAGAAGATCAAAAGATATACTTAATTGGATTTATTTCACAAGGATTAAATCAATAGTCAATGTTGATTTCATTATTTGAAGATGAAAATACTATGGCTCCAAGATAATTATTCTTTGTTGATCAAAAGATGCATCTCCTTCTTTTGGTATAAGATAAGAATGTCTAGAAATACGTCTGATAAACCTTATTATTTTTCGAGTTGATACATGATCTTGAAATCAAATCTTGATAAAGACATGCTCCAACAGGCTTGGCAACAATTCAAAATATGTATTGACATGTAATACTCAAGATCTTTATAGTCCGTATATATGGTGGCTGGATTGGAAGCACTTTTTAGATAATGATACCATTCTTGAAATGAATCCACAATTACAACAAGCTCTTTGTCATAGATTTCATAGTTAATTTTGGCTGTTGAAAATTTTTTAGAATGAAAAGCTACTAGGTGAAGTTTATCATCTATTCCCATTTGTGATAATATGGCACCTAAAGCAAAGTCTACTATATCTATTTCCATAAAAAATGTATTAGAAAAGTTGATACAATACAAGATTGGTACAGAAATAAAGATTGACTTCAAAGCTTCAAAAATGCTTCAGCTTCTTTGCTCCACCTAAGTTTGTCTTTACAAATCAAATTTGTAAGTGGAGCTGCAACTTGAGAGAAATCTTTGATGAAGATTCAATAATAGTTGACAAAGCCCAAAAAGCATTAGACATCTCTTTACTATTTTTTGAATCTTTCAATCCATAATAGTTTGAATTTTCTTAAAATCCATCACAAGTCCATCATTTGAAACGATATATCTTAAGAAGTCAACTTGAGTAGCGTAGAATACATACTTTTTTATCTTGGCATAAAGTCCCGCATCTCTTAATTTTTGTAACACATGTTGAACATAAAGTTTATGTTTATCTATGTTCTTAAAATAGATCAAGATATCATTAAGATTACAGACAAAAAAATCTTCCAAAAATTCTCAAAAAACATCATTCATTTAATGTTGAAAAGCTATTGATGCATTTATAAGTCCAAAAGGCATGATGTTGTATTCAAAAGATTCATATCTAGTTCGAAATATAATCTTCCATTCATCTCCTTCTTTAATATGTATTAGATTGTATGCTCTCCATAGATCTATTTTTGTGTAGATCTTAGCTTCATTCAATTCATCGAGAAGTTTGGATATCAAAGATAGAGGGTATCTATTCTTGATGGTAATCTTATTGAGTCTTCAATAATCAACACACATCTGCAATGATCTATTTTTCTTCTTCACAAATAAGATTGGAGCTCCTGTTGGTGATTTGGAATGGCGTATGAAATTCTTAGCTAGATTCTCTTCAATATATTTCTTGAATTCAACTAATTCATTTTGTGATAAACTATAGATTGATCCAAATCGTGGTTGTACTTCTTCTTGAAGGTCAATTGAGTAAGCATAGGGACGATGTTTTGGAAGAATATCTGTATTCTTCTTCTCAAATACATCTTAAAATGCTTGATATTGGTTTGAAACGCAACTTGAAGTCTTTGCATCATTAGAAACAGGTGTGGTGTAAATGACACACGGTGATCCTTCTTTTGCACCATATAAGAAAGCTCTCGCACCTACAAATACAAGTTTTATTGTGTTAGTTTTATGACTTTTTACTAGATTAATGTCACTCTTAATTATACTTTTAAAAAAATCAAGAGTATGAAAAATCCAATCTATGTAAAGATTATATTTTTTTAACTACGATAAACCTAAAATGATTAGATTAAAAGGAGATCTAATTATATTAAAGATTATACAACTACTATGATCATTTATTGTTACATCTAAAAGAAAATTTTCATGAGTAACATCTCTAGAAAATAATGGATGACTATCTATGACTTCTGTATGAACAAGTTTAGTTTTTTATACTTACTATATTTTATGACTTTTAACAAATTCTTCATCTAAGAAACAAGTTGAGGTTCTTAAATCTATCATGGCGGAGGCTTTAAAATTATTAGGTCCTAAATATATATCTATTATAAAATAAGGAGAGGATTTTGGAGAGAAGATAGGACCTTTATTAGAAATTGTACAAGATTCTAGCCGCATAATTCTTATTGTAGCTTAACAAATTCGTTTTCTGACACATTGTCTTCTTTGATAGTTGTGCTCCTTATTTTGTGGTTTTGTCTCTTCTTTGGACAATGTTGAGTAGTGTGTTTAAGTTCTCCATAATATAAGCATAATCCTTCTTGAAGGCGATGAGTCTTTTTTTTCTTCGTAAAAGATTTAAAACATACAACATCAATTTGCATATCTTTTACTTTTAAATGTATGTGTTGAAGAGATGTTGGTATTGCTATCAAATTATAGTAACGTTGAGACCTACTTATACGACTCTGAGATCAAAATTCAAAAAGCTAATTGTTACACTTCATAGCAAAGTCAATTGCTTGATTCAATGTTTGAGGATTAGATAAGTTGAGCATCAATTTCTTTACTTCATATTATAATCTATAGAAATATTGGCTAATAAGTGCAATATCATTCCTCTTGATATTAGTTCCAAGTTGTCAAAACTGTGAAGCATATAATATTACAGATTGATTGCTTTGTTGCAAAATATGGATCTTGTTGGTTGCAACACAAGTTGCATCTAGTTCTCTATACATGAATCAAAATTTTGCCAAAAATGCCTCTAGATTATCCAATATTGAATCTCATTGTTCAAGAAAAGATGAAAACCACAATAAAGTTGAATTTGAAAGAAGTGTATCAATGAATCTAACTTGTGATCTTGAAGTTGGATAGCTTTGGATTGAAATTCAATCACAAGTTGTACTTGATTGATAAATCCTTGAAATTTGGATCTTCTACCATCAAACTTCTCAGATAGGACAACTCTTAATTCTCTAATACTTGAATGATGTTCTATCATGAGTGAAAGGATATGATTTGGTACAGATGTTGATGCAGCTCTAATCATCTCTATATCTTCACTTCTTGCCATTCTTGTTGATCCTTATAGTGATAAGTTGAATTGATGCATTGCAAGCATCAATTCTCTCAATTTTTCTTTCATTTGTGCTATTGCATTCTTCATTTCAACAAGCTCTGCCATAATAACATTCAAAAAAATATCTAGTACCACTCAAGATAAGTAGAAGAAAGGACTTGAGGACAAAGAAAATACTAAGAATAATATCAGTTTAGAAGAGGGTAATCTGCAGTTTCTAATATGCTTATGTCTTATCAGAAGAAAGAAATAATCTACTCTTAATCAAGACAAGATAAAGTTGTGATATTGTAAGTGTACACTTGTCAATCTATTAAGGATATGAACTAGAAGATGATGCATAAAACAATTAAATCCGTATCAAAGAAAAAGTGACAAAATAGAAATAAGAAAGTACATATATTAAAACAAAACTGGAATGGCTTATTACCAAAAGACAAGAAAACTTGAGACTCTTGAAACTAGAATAGAAGCAAAAAAGGAGTTGACAAGAGTGGAGAGGACTTCATTCTTGCCTTTATATATACTATCTAACTAAAAGCTATGTAATAATGTTCTATAGGATCTGTAATATGTGTTGACTTTGCATGACATGTGCCTTAGTTCATAAGGCAAGTTTTTTACTTGTGGGCCACATAATTAGCTTCTCCTTCAAGCTATCAACATGTGAGGTACATGATCAACTTTTCGACCATGTTTCTAATCTAAAAAGTTAATTAAAGATACTTATAAAGTTAAAGTAGCATCTATAGAAGATATTATGGAATTGACCTATTTTTACTTACTATTATCTAAATCATATAAGTAATTATTGGTTTATATGTATATGTTCATGACATATGCATTGTCATTGATATTTGAACTTAATCAATTTAGCCAAGCAAAGATCTTTATAAAAATTGATCTACAAGGCGTGTATAACTTGGTATGCATTAAAGAGGAAGATGAATAGAAGATAGTATTTTGTACCAAGTATGGATATTTTGAATACAATATCATACCTTTTGGACTTACCAATGCACTAATCATATTCCAATACTTAATGAATGACATATTTTGTAAGCATCTTGATGATTTTTTTGTGATCTATTTTGACGATATTTTAATCTTTTTTAAGAATTTTAAAGATCACAAAAAACATACCCGCCTTATATTGGAAAAGCTACAAAATGTTAGGCTTTATGTAAAACTAGAGAAGTGTATATTTCATGCACCTGAAGTCAAATTTGTTAGATATATTATTTCCAACAAAGTCTTTTTTATAGATTCAAAGAATATACAAGTAATCATTGATTGGGCAAAGCCAAAAACTTTATGTGATATCCAATGCTTTCTTGGATTTACAAACTTCTATAGGATTTTTGTTAGGAATTACTCTAAGATTGCTACTCCACTTATGTAGTTGACATGCAAGGACAAGCTAGATTGGGGCCCCAAATTAGAGAAAGCTTTTCAAAGCTTAAAAGATGCTTTTACAATAGCTCTAATTTTTATACATCTGGATTTCAATAAGTGCTACTTTATAGAGACTTGTAAAAAAGGTCATGGCATGTTTAAAGAACATACTTGCAGGAAAAATTGCAAGGTATTGATATATCTCTAAGATTCAACAAGACCTTAGAACTTGTGTCTATAGACTTTTGGTGGCCTAAAATGAGGAAGGACGTTAAGAAATTTGTACTATCATATGATACTTGTTCAAGGTCAAAGAACCGTCGACATCAACTATATGAACTTCTTCAATCCCTTCCTATTCTAAGATAACCATAGTCATCTATCTCAATCGATTTTATTACAGATCTTCTACCATTAAGCCCACTTGACATTATTTTTATAATTGCTGATTGATTGACCAAGATGGTATATTTTATACCTTGCAAGAAGTCAATTACTAGTAAAGAAATGACAAGATTTTTTATTGACAATGTCTATCATTATCACAAGTTACTGAATGACATTATGTCGGATCGTGGGCCATAATTTGTATCAAGGTTTTGGAAGGCACTCTTTAAGATTCTTAAGTTTGACATCAACCTTTCTTCTACCTTCCACCCTCAAATTAATGGCCAAACGGAGCAAATTAATTAAATTCTTGAACAATATTTGAGGTGTACCATCAATTATTGACGAGACGACTAGACTTCTTACTTGTTGTTGGTAGAATTTGCATATAAGAATACAATTTATGCATCTATGTAACAAACGATGTTGTATTGTAATTGCTTATAGTATGTAAAAATTAATTAAGACATATAATATGTTTGTAAGTCTTGATGTAAATTAGAGTGGTTAGTAAATAAATTTAAAGAGAATTGATATAGAAAAACTTATTTGGAGATTTATCTATTTTGATTATAGTGTTTATATTATGTAGGATTTAGATATTTAGTATAAAATTTAAGAGAGGGTTGGAGTCTAAAGATGAAAGTCTAAACTATTAGGAGGCTTATTCAGAGGGATGAAAGCAAAGCATGGTTGGATGAAGGCAAGGAATGGAGGTCTTCATTCCTATTGGTCGAAGGCCATGCCCAATGGACTTCAAGGAGGCTTTTCGAGGCCTTATTAGGGATTAGGATTTTTCTTTGGAAGTATTTTGAGCTTTGGAGGCTAGGATCAGTAAGTTCAAGATTTTAGGTATATTTTGGATGAAGAATTTGTATGATTTTGAGTTTTTGTAAAGGAGATATAGGTATTCAAAATTAAGGTGTGAAATTTGTACCTATTGTCACTCTTTGAAGCATAACATATGTGTACGGGAAGCAATGAAAGATCGGCAACTAGAATTGAAGAGAAAACTTTTTTGGCTATACTTTGCATATACTATTTGATGAATTCAAAGTCTAGATAAAGGAATTATAGGGCATTGAAGACAGTACATGTAATTCAATGGTAGTGAGTCAGTCATTTTGTTGATAGTAATGGTTGGAGCCATATCTTAAGTTTTTAGACGAATTTTTGGCTCAAAATTTCCATAAGTGTGAGTTATTTAGTTAAAAAGCTATAAATCAAAGTTTTATGGTATTTGAGTACTTATTTTGTGAGATATGAAGAAATTAGCACACGGGTGTATGTAAGCTAGGATTTAAAGCTACTGTTAGGATTTTGGTGATATCTCAAGATCCGTAATAAATTTGCAATTGAATTTTTTTGTAGTAATTTTTGAAAGTATATTAATATTTCATGTAAAATTTAATTTTTTTTGGATGATCCAATCGTGAGATTTGAGTTGTTGAAGTTTGGAAAACATTTCTCATTAGCATATATAAGGTTTTAAGATATTTTATCATACATTTGGGTGTTTTCTTGGCGCTTGGGCTTATGTTTTGATATAATTATCCTAAAAAGAAATATATTATATATAAATAAACTTGGTACTTTTATATCTTAGACTTGATTGATCATTTCGTAACAGCCAGAAGTCCAACGCTTTCTTGACGCAAACTCTCTCTACCCCGATAATGCCATTCTATTCAAATTATGATTATTATCTAAAGTTGGATATGATAGAGCCTTCAAAGTTGGCAAATCTAATAGTAAAGAAGTTTGTTATGAAGATGGCCAAACTTCAAGCAACCATAAAGACTTACCTAGAAAAGACTCAACAATGTTATAAGCTAGTGGCAGATGAATTGAAGAAGGAACATTCTCCATTCTAAGTTAATAATAAAGTGTGGGTGAGAGTTACTTGTATCCATGAAGATTCATCTAATCTTTCATGTTTCACTTTTGGAAAGGTATAAAGAATCAAATATATGAGGTCAAAGACAACTACTACCTCCTATGGTTGAAATCAACAATTATGTTGAATTTGAGGTAGAAGAGATATTAGATTCAAGGATAAGACATGAAAGGCTTGAATATCTGGTTCATTTGCAGGAATATGATATCAAGAATTATACATGGGAACTAGTTGGCAACCTTGTAAATATACAAATGAAGGTTTAAAAGTTCCATCAACAACATCCGTCTAAACTAAAAGTAAAAAAATAAAGAACAGTAGCTTGGTAAGATGGCTTCACTATGAAGATTCTTAGTTCTTGGCCTCATAAAGAAGCGAAGAAAGCAGCCTCTGAAGAGGTAATTTTTTCAAATGTTTAGAACAATATAAGTCAGTAGTTCAAATTCATGACCATAGCCTATTTGTATTCTTTTGGTCTTGTCTATTTTATGTAATATAGATATTCAAAAAATAGACACTTTGTCGATCATACCATCTCAACTAAGTAGCTTGCAAAGACGATCCTGAGATGAAGAGCTGCGTGAACTATGAAGACATTGAAAGATATCTAGTAATAAGTGGCTGGTAATTGTGTTTGAGGTAGAACGTGCCTATAAAGGATGCCCAGAAGGAGTGTTTGCAAGACAATTCCATAACAAAGATATTGAAGTTCATGCTTGGTCATAAGTAGAAGACTTGTGGCACTATCAATGGCTATAGGGGCCTATGAACCATTTGCCTTGTGAAAAATAACTGGAATATATAGTAGATACTATGTGACAGATCTTCAACTTCTTGTGCATATACTAACTTGTAGCAACATTGCTTCTTGGAGACCTCAAAGTTAGAAGAGGAGGTGATGTTATGGACATACAACTGAAGAAAGTTTGAGAAGGTTCTAGAAGGTTTCAAAAGATTCTAAAAGATTCTAATAGATTCTAAGAATATTTTAGAAGGTCATAAGAGATCTTGGAAGGTTGTAGAAGGCTTTAGATGATTTAAGAAGTTGCCAAAGAAAGATCTTAGGCTTGCTTTGTTTCTAAGCCTCATAGAAACTTCTTAAGAAGCTTCTTAGGATCTAATATATAGGAGTGAAGGTCGAGAGGATCCTTAGTTTTAACAACTCACTTCTTCTGGTCTAGCCAGGATCTTCTTGCCTTCTATCTAGTTATTGTTCTAATGTCAAGCTAACTCTATTTTTTAGTCTTGAATCCTTCTCTTATATACGGTCCCTAATATCTAATACTAATGTTTCAAGTATTTCTTTCAAGTTTTTGTTTGCAATGCACTTATATTTTCTATATGTATGCATCTAATGCAAATATGATATAAATAAATATTTTTATTAATTTTTATAATTTATATTATAAAATTACATGTTTACTAAATTACAATTAAAATTCTTAAGATAAATCGATGTTTGCTTCTTTTTATTGTTCCAAACTTCTAATAGAATTGAACATTTTTTCTATTAAATATTTATAATATCAGTATTTTTGATACTTGAAAATTTTAAACTTATTTCATATTAGGGAAAAAAAAAAAAAAAAAAAAAAAAAAAATCTTTAATTATTTTTTCATAAGTACTTAGATTGAAAGTAAAAAACAATTTTTTTTATGTTTTCAAGAGTCTTAATTCTTATAGTATAATTTTTATTTAGTTCATATATTTAAGCTGGCTTTAAGTTTTTATTTCTTTTAGAACATGTCAATTCAAATTATGAACACAATACCTCATAGATATGTAAGAACCCTTATTAAATCATTTAATTTTTATTTTTTTATTTTTTATGTTCAAATCAATGTTAAATTGCACAAAATCGTGACATTTAAAATTGAAACACGACTGTCTGTACATGGCTGGTGGACTTAGAATCAGAAGAGTTTTGGTGGAAGATGTGTTTGTGGCAAGTGCCTTAGCCGGAAAAGTTCACTTGCAGCTTTGAGAGAATTATAATTGAAAGTTCCAGAATTAAAATTCATTATCTATGTTCATGACACAGTAAAACCTTCACGTTGAAACAACACCAAAAACAAACATGCACACAACCTCAAAATACGCACTTGCATGCGCAGAAAAAAAAACAAACGAAAGAACAATTCCGCGACAAGGAAGTGAAAAAATACAGACATGTTGGGTAAAAATCATGCTGATCATGTGGAAGAGTTTGCACCGAAATGTGCAGAATAACACAAGCAAAACATACACACACACATATACTGTTGGAGGCATTTGGGTTCACAGAAAAAGGGGAGAAGCTCGAGGGAGCCCCATCCCGAATATGTTATTCAAATATAACGGCCTCTGCCACATTGTTGTATGATACTGTGAAGGGCAGATATGCCATGTTTTTATAGGTGGTTTTTCGGACTATTTCTGCACAAGTGTTGCTGCTTTCCAAGCGGTGCAACTACCCGCCATGTCCTCTCGTTGCTTCCATGGCAGTGGCTATGGGATTGCTGCACCGGCGCATCCACGACGGTGGCTGCGCTCACTTGTGGCATGCGCAGTCGGCACAGTTGCAGTTTGGGCCACACTTGCAGTCGTTCTCGGTGTTGAAGCTGTGCACAGGACCGGATCACAATAGTGGGTCAGTTCTCAAAGAGTCATACAAACGGATGCAGTGAGTTTGAATGGGGGGTCCACAGAGCTAGAATTGATGACTGCTGGGGTTTGTTCTAGGACATCAGTGCTTTGGAAGCCAATTTTGCTGAAAGAGGTTCAAAGCCGAAAGTGAAACTTACTTGACCAAAGTCTTGCAGCATCTGCCGAATCAATCACACGATCACGACACTAGTTAGAACGACGATTCAACTCACGATGTTTCAGATGTCGACAACATGGCGAAGAGTGCATATAGAACAGCAGGCTCAAGATAGCTCGCAACGATTGATTCGTGTGTGTGGCATCAGCCTCACCAGGAAAGACCTCACTTCAGCTCTCAAGTGTCATTAGTCACAGACGCACACCAACTAAGCTACCTTTACACGATCTTGTAGCGATTCCAAACTTAATTACACCTACAACACGTAGTAACTCCGACGAAGACTTTCCCCAACACTTGTTAGAAGATATTTCAAGACGCAGAAAGTGAACAAGGGGATATAACGCGTAGCAATCAAATTATGGCAAAACCTTTTACGTCTAAAACACAAACTACCAGACTACTTTCACAAAAAGAAATGTTTCGACCGGCAAAACTCCTATTCTCCGTTAAGGATTCACAATAGTTTCGCGCACTCTCTAACTCTCCAGCAAACAGAAATCCAATTGGGAAAAGGAAAACAAAAAAATAAAGCAAGCCAATCGAATCGGAATAAGACTCACGAGCATCCATTGCTGCATTGGCAGTCGCTGCCGCAACCGCAGTCAGGCTTGCCGCATCCAGAGATTGCCATGGTGAGGCTTGAAGGTGGAGAACGAACGCGCAGAGCGAAGAATTACAGAAAGGCTTGAGAATTGCGATCGGCTGTAGGCGAGAGGCAGTTGTGAACAATGAGTCAGAAGGAGCTTGAAGTGGATGTTACATACTCCGATTTGGGGCGACTTGCCCGCTAGATCGCACCAATTAGGTGAGGTGTGAGTAGGCGACGGCTGCGATGCCGTTCCGGGTCGTTTCCGCTAACCCTTTCCTATTCTTGAGCAATGTTCGGTCTCCCTTGTCCTTGCCCTCAAAGTTAGTAAAATGGTATCATTGTCGCTTTCAATTTGGTCACTGACCGACCTCCCTTTTTACTCGCATCGAAAGGTTTGGCTCGACCCTCTCCATTGTGGGGCACTCATCGTAGTTATCCACTGCAAATACATCGTAATGTTTAATCTAGTTGTCGCCTCGCTGGGTCAAGATTATTCGATTGCTCATAGCATGGTATTTTGTACAATATTGCAATGGTGCTTCCTGATCGCAGAAGCGCTTCTCGACCCCTTGATTACCACGGCTCTTTCTTTACTTTTTAGAGCTTAAATTCAGTTCTGGTACTGTTTCGAAGACAGGGGATTATTGGACTCCTAACTGGAGTTTCTAGCTTTCGAGTTGTTTATTGGACTAGAAGTGGTAGGTCTGAAGTCTTGCAAGTTTGAAAACAATGTTTTCACTGAGACCCGATACATGGCGAAATCAGCAGTGATTGACAAATTAAGAGCGGTTTGATTATTTGTGCGTCTTGATGGGGGGCCTTTGCTCATGAACTGGGGTTGAAATGCGTGGTCCACAGAGGACTCCATCTCTGGTTCTACCATGACATGACTGAAACCCTGTTTCGAATAAGACGTTATTTTTTCATCCCTCTAACTGAACGGCTCCTCTCACTTCTGGCATTCATGCCTGATTATCTTCGGAATCAGAGTAGGTACATATCCATGTCCACTTTAAGATTCGTTGCGCAATTATCGTGACTTGCATTCCGACCTAGGGTTGTCTGTAGAGGCAAGCATCTGTCTGTCCGTGATTCGAGAAGCCGATCCACAAGATGGCCATAACGAATTAGGTGGATTCCTAAACCGGACCGGTCGCGGTAGGACCCGCACAGCCTTCAAAGAGGCGAGAGATTCATCGACTGGCGACAGTGCATCACAACTGCATCAAAAAAACTATAGTTTTGTAACAACCAACCCTCACTTAGTAGTTCAGTTTCGTAGCAGAATTAAATACAGAGGCATTCCTTGAAATCCTCACGTAAACAGCAGCGAGTTCACATCGGCAAGAGAATACAAAAAAGATCCGGGAAGGTAGCAGCAAAGTGTGAACTCGACTAATTTTCCAATGTAATCATCCCATGAGGCTGCGTGAGGGGCCAGGGAGAGATGGATGGTGCTGCATACAAGCCGAGGGATTGGTTAAAGGAGGATCTGTTGGAATATGATTGGAATCCATTCGGGGAATAGGGAATACTAAAAAGAACCGGCGGGATGCTTGCGTAACGGCAGGTTGGAGAGGGCGATTGGTGGGTCATCCTTCTCCTTCTTCTCCTTCTCCTGTCCTTCTTCTTGCCTTTTATTTCCTTTCCTTTCCTGTCCTGATTGACGTGCAGTGTACACACTCTGCTCGGGGAGCAGAGAGTGACCGGAGCCTTTCCCCTCTGTTCTTCTTCTTCGTCTTCTTCCTCACATTTCATCGCCGATACGTTCAGCACCGAGCTTTGTCGCTGCCTGAGAAGAACCAGAAGGAAAGCGGGGAAGCATGCATTTGAATGGAGCCATTTCCCATGCGGAGCTTCACCCTTTAAACACACGATTAAGTTTTATATATATATATATATATATATTTGTATTTACATGCATTTTAGTACTTATTTCTTATTAAATAAAATTTCAAATTGTATATATATATATATATATATATAGATTCAAAATTTGTTGAATATATATTTTTACATACACATAAATCCAAATTCTACTAACATTTAATTTGATCTTAATTTATTAAAGCAATGTAAAGCCATGAATTATTTTAGAAGTCAAGTTACAAAATCCCAATGAAATAACATCTTTATGATAATGAGATATAACTCATGTATAAAAGTATGAAGTAATTTAAAAATAGTTGCAGATTATATGTTTTATTAATTCTACAATCATCTTTAATTGGTCTAGTTGAAACTATAAAAATTAAAATAAAATTGATTAATTATTTTAAATTATTATAATTTTAGTTCAATATTACAAGCTTATTTTTAGAAAAATGTTAAAATGACCTATTTTTTTTTAAATTGATCCACCCTAATGTAATCATCATTAGAAAAATGGATCACCTCTAAAAACCATCATTACAAACATTGTCATCATCCCCACCTTCTTTGTTCCTAACCTTCTTCATTTCAACCTCCCTCGTTTTTCCTTGCTTATCCTTGTTCTTTACAATAGGAGAGGTTGATTTAGTAAATGGATATGGCATTTTAAATAAATAGAAATAAAAGTAGTACTTTTTGAAATAAAGCCACAAATTATTAACATAAATTAGAAATTATAACAAAAAATAAGATTAAAGTAGAATTTTTCTTTAAACTATATATATATATATATATATATTTATATTTATATATTTATATGTTGTATTAATAAATAAATATACTTAATTATAACAAATAAGATGTATTGTTATTAAAATAATTATATTTTTATTTTAACCATATTAATAAAAATGATGAGATTATATACTAATGTATGAACATTCACTCAATTAAAAGAATAAGTACACAAATACACAAATTAGTACACAACTTAAGAATTAGATTATTAGCAATTTACAAGATAGTCTTAATTTTAGATAAGTAGTTTAAAAATACATGCTTTGTTAATTAAAAAAAATATAAAAATTATGAATGTATTATTTTATGAATTAAATATGTAAAATATCATAAAAAATTTAAAAACATTAGTAGTGTAGCAATTTTAAAAAATAGAATAATAAAATAAACCTTAATTTATTAAAATTATATAATCTAAGTTTAAAGTATTATTACCAAATAGTGATATTAAAATAAATATAATATTATGATTTAAACTACATTAAAAAAATTAAAATATGATAAATAATTTGATATTTTAATAGATTCTATATTTGATATTAATAACTTAATATATCTTTTTTTTATGTTGATATCAAGGATATAAACTTCAAAGAACTACAATGTCAAAACACTCTTGTGTCACTTGAAAAGACTAGAAAATCACTCAATGTCACGGACATACGCATGTAAGCCAGTAATTACATGTATAAATAGGTAGAAGTAAGTAAAAGTAGATAAAAGTAAATCAATTCTATAATATTTGCTATAGTAGCTTCCTAGAAGCTTTATAGATACTACTTTGACTTTATAGGTGACTTTCATTGATTTTTTGGATTAGAAACGTGGTCAACAAGTTGGCCATGTGCCACACATGTTAGTTTGAAGACCAAGCTAACTATGTGGCCCATACATAGAAAAACTTGCCTTTTAAGTCAAGGCATGTGTTCTACAAAGTCAACACATAATGGAGGTCCTATAAAATATCGCCACATAGCCCCTAATTAGATAATATATATAGAGACAAGACTGAAGCCTTCTTCACTCTTGTCAACTCCTTTCTTGCTTCTAGTCTAGTTTCAAAGGTCTCTAGTTCTCTTGTCTTTTGGCAATAGCTATTCCAGTTTCTTTCTTAATATACATATTGAATTATTTCTATTTTGTCATCTTTCTTTGAGAGAAGTCTAACTTATTTATTTATTTTTATCAAGTTCTTGTCCTTGACAGATTGACAAGAATATACTTACAATATCAAAGCTTTGTCTAATCTTGATTAAGAGTGGATTATCCCTTTTTCTTGATAAGACATAAGCATATTAGAAGTTGCAGATTACCCTCTTCTAAATTGATATTGTTCTCAAGTCCTTTCTTTTATTTGTCTTGAGCAATATTAGACATCTATTTTTTCTAAGTGTTATCATGGCAAAACTTGTTGAAATGAAGAATACAATGGCACAAATATAAGAGCAATTGAGGGAGTTAATGCTTATGATGCATCAATTCAATTTACCACCACAAGGAACAATAAGATTGGTAGGAAGTGAAGATATAGAAATGATTGGAGCTACTTCAACATCTATACCAAATCATGTCCATTTTCCTATGGTGGGATGCCCTTCTAGTGTTAGAGAACCAAGAATTATCATACCCAAGAAGTTTGATGGCACCAGATCAAAGTTTAGAGGATTTATCAATCAAGTACAACGTGTGATTGAACTTCAACCCCAAAGCTATCTAACTCCAAGATCACAAGTTAGATTCATTGGTACGCTTCTTTCAGGTTCAACATTATCATGATTTTCATATTTTCTTAAATAATGAGATCTAATATTAGATAATCAAAAGACTTTTTTGACGGAGTTTTGATCCATGTATGGAGAATATGATGCAATTCGTGTTACAACCAACAAGATCCGTATTTTGGAACAAGACAATCGATCAGTAATATTATATGCTTCATAGTTTTGACAACTTGCAACTGATATCAAGTAGGATAATGCTGCACTTTTTAGCCAATTTTTTTATAGATTACAATATGAGGTAAAAAAATGCTCAACTTATCTAATTGTCAAACATTGAGTGAAGCAATTGACTTTGTTGTAAAGTGTAACAATCATCTTTTTGAATTCCAATTTGAGAACCATACAAGTGAACTTCAACATTACTATAATTCAATGGCAACACCAACATCTCTTCAACACATACATTCGGAAGTAGAGGATATGCAAATTGATGTGATACGTTTCTAACTTCTTATTGAAGAAGAAAAGACTCATTATTGTCAAGAAGGATTGTGCTTATATTGTGGAGAATCTAAGCACACTATTCAACATTGTCCAAAGAAGCGACGTAACTATAAAATGAAGAGTACAATAATCAAAGAAGATAGCATGTCGGAAAATGAATTTGTCTAGCTACAATAGAGATCGTAAGGCTGGAACCTTGTACAACGCCTAGTGAAGGTCCTATCCTCTCCTCAGAACCCTCTCCATGTTTTATGATAAATGTTATTCTAGGACCTAAACATTACAAAGCCTCTGCCTTGCTAGATTCACGAGTCTCAGCATGTTCTTAGATGAAGAATTTGCTAAAAGACATAACATATTTTTAATAAAGAAAACTAAACCTGTTCATATAGAAGTCATAGATGGTCATTCGTTGTCTTCAAGAGATGTTACTCATGAAATCCTTCCTATAGAAGTAGCAACTAATGGTCATAGTAGTTTTGTAATATTTAATATCAATAGATCTCTTTCTAATCCAGTCATTTTAGATTTATCGTGGCTAGAAAAATATAACCTTAAAATAAATTAGACTTCTTGTAGTCTTGACTTTTTTGAAAGTATAACTAAGAACGTAGTTAATCAAGTAGAAGTTCATAAGTCTACTACAATTAAACTTGTATTTGTAGATGCAAGAGCTTTCTTGCATGCTGCAAAAGAAGGATCACCTTATGACATTTATGCCACACCTGTTTCTACTGGTAGAAAGACTTTAAGTGACATTCCAAGCCAATATCAATATTTTTAAAATGTATTTGAGAAGAAAAATGTGGATACTCTTCTGGAACATCGTTCCTATGACTGCTCAATTGACCTTCAAGAAGAAGCACAACCGCCATTTGGACCAATCTAAAATTTATCACAAAATGAATTGGCTAAAGTCAAGAAGTATATTGAAGAGAATCTCGCCAAAAACTTCATACACCATTCCAAATCTCTAGCAGGAGCTCCAATTTTATTTGTGGAGAAAAAAGGTCGATCATTATGGATGTGTGTCGGTTAGTGAAGACTCAACAAAATCACCATCAAGAACAGGTACCTTCTACCTTTGATATCTGGACTCCTTGATTAGTTGAATCAAGCTAAGATCTATATAAAAATAGATCTACGAAGAGCATACAATCAAGTACGCATCAAAGAAGGAGATGAATGGAAGACTACATTTCAAACAAGGTATGGACATTTCAAAAACAACGTCATACCTTTTGGACTTAAAAATATACCAATAGCATTCTAACATCTAATGAATGATGTCTTTTAGAAGTTTTTAGATGATTTTGTTGTCAGTTACTTAGATAACATTTTAATCTATTTTAAGAACATAAAAGAACATGAACTTCATGTTTGTATTACAAAAACTAAGAGATGTGGGATTCTATGCAAAGATAGAAAAGAACGTATTTCACACTACTCAAGTTGACTTCTTAGGACACATCATTTCAAATGATGGATTTATGATGGATCTTAAGAAAATTCAAACTATTATGGATTAGAAGATTCCAAAAATGGTAAGAGATGTCCTATGCTTTTTGAGATTTGCCAACTACTATTGGATCTTTATCAAAGACTTCTCTGAAGTTGCAGCTCCACTTAAACGTTTGACTTGTATAAACTTCAATGGAATCAAGAAGCAGAAGTAGTATTTGAAGCTTTGAAGATAACCTTTGTTTCTACACCAATCTTGTATTGCATTGATTTTTCTAAGCCATTTTTTATAAAAACAAACCCATCAGACTTTGTTTTAGGTGTCGTATTGTCACAAATGGGAACAGATGATAAACTTCATCTAATAGCTTTTCATTCTAAAAAAATTTCAGCATCCAAGATCAATTACAAGATCCATGACAAAGAACTTCTTATAATTATGGATTCATTTCAAGAATGGTGCCATTATCTAGAAGGTGCTTTTAGCCTAGTCATTGTATATACAAATCACAAGAATCTTGAATATTTTATGTCAGCACATGTTTTGAATCATCGTCAAGCCCATTGGAGTATGTCTTTGTTAAGATTCAAATTCAAGATCACTTATCGATTATGAAAAAAATAAGATTGTCAAATGGACTCTCTAGACAATCTTACCTTGTAGCAAAGGAAGGAGATGCTACTTTCGATCAACAACGGATAATTTTCTTGAAGCCAAAGTATCTTGATCTTAGAGCAATGAAATCAATACTAACTGTTGATTTAACTTTCATTTATCAAGTTCAGTCAAGTATGTCTTTTGATATTCTTATTTGTGATATTAAAAAAAATCCTTCAAAGTCTTATGATACTTTGAAGTTTGAATTCAAGAACAATCTACTATATTTCCAGGGATGCCTATATGTTCCAGAAGGTAAAGCTCGATTATGTATTCTTCAAGCTCGTCATGACTTTCGAGTAGCAGGATATTTTGGGTACAATAAAACTTTAAAACTAATATCCAGGGACTTTTGGTGGCCCCAAATGTGCAAAGCAATCAAAGATTTTGTACAATCTTGTGATGCTTGCTCAAGATCAAAAACTCCTAGTCATTAACCTTACGAACTTTTTCAGCCATTATCTATTCCAAAACAACTATGGTCTTGTGTTTCTTTGGATTTCATCATGGATCTTTCAATCTCACGTTTTTATGATTCTATATTTGTGATAGTAGATCATTTTACCAAGATGGCATATTTTGTACCATGTACAAAATCCATCACAAGTGAAGAAACATCTAAGCTCTTTCTTGACAATATCTATCACTATCATAGATTATCCAAGGATATTATATCAGATAGGAAAACTCAATTTGTATCAAGATTTTGGCAGACTCTTTTTAAGATTCTTAAAAAGGATATAAAACTATTTTTGGTATTCCATCTTCAAACTCATAGACAAACAGAGTGTGTTAATCAAGTTTTGGAGTAGTATTTAAGATTTTCCATCAACTACCAACAAGATGATTGGACAATTTTTTTGCCATTAACAAAGTTTGCTTACAATAATATAGTACATTATTTTACAAAACAAACACCTTTCTTTGTCAATTATGGTTATCATCCACAACTTGATACTTTTGACTTTTTAAAAGTTGATAATCTTGTAACAAAAGATTTGACAATTCATTTATTAAAGCTACATGCAAAAATGAAGGCACAATTAAAAGAAGCTCTAGAACAACAAAAGGTCAATGCGGATGACTATCAAAAAGAACAACCACTATTCCACATGGGTGATAAGGTATGGTTACTTCGTCGCAATATCAAGACCACTCGTCTTTATGACAAGTTGGACTATGGAAGGCTTGGACAATTTTTTATTTCTGTACAAATCAATCTAATTGTATATCGTTTACACCTATTGGAGTCAATAAAAATCTATTCAATATTCCATGTGTCTCTTCTTGAACCATACAAGATAGTGGACATACCAAGAAGAAGACAAGTTCCACCTCTTCATATAGAAGTGAACAATGATGAAGAGTTCAAAGTGGAAGAAGTCTTAGATTCAAGGTGGTGCCGAAATAAATTAGAATATCTTATCTATTGGTACGGATATGATATTAGTGAACGTACATAAGAGCTAATAAAGAATCTTACAAATTTAGTAAAGGTGGTGGAGGCTTTTCATCAACGACATCCATCAAAATCTAGATAAAACCTTCATTATAAAAGAAATAAGTTCTAGGCAAGATAACATTTTACTTTCAATCCTTATTTGTAGCTTTTTTATAGTTGTGACGTTGAGGAGATGGAAAACCAACAACTAGTAAATTTAACTCAAGAGTCTTTATTTGCTAATCTATCGGATGAGACATTATGATTGTCACAACTTTTAAGTCGACGCAATCAAGATGAAGATCTTCAAGAATGACATATTCTTCCTCGAATAGATGGCGAGATACAACGCATTTGGTATCACGACCTTGGAAAAGACTCTCGATATTTGGTGATTTTACTAGAGGTAAGAATAACTCCTAATAGTGTTCCAAATGTTTTATTCAAAGGAAGTTATGAATGCCACAACAACGATCAAATAACTAAGTGGTCTTCCTACCATGCTATGGGATACTACCGATAGTTGAGAGGTCCTATCAATCATCTTCGAAGAGAACAAAGATCAAAGTATGTAGCAAATACAATTTGTTGCATCATAGATTTTTTCAACATATGATGATCGCTCCTCATCAAACTCATCCCTAGAAGGAGGGATAATGTCATGGATATATGCATGTAAGCCAGTAATTACATATATAAATAGATAGAAGTAAATAAAAGTACATAAAAGTAAGTTAATTCTATAATATTTGCTATGAAAGCTTCTTAGAAGCTTAATAGACGATGTTTTGATTTTATAGCTATCTTTAATTGAATTTTTGGATTAGAAACCTAGTCAACAAGTTGGCCATGTGCCACACATGTTGTTAGCTTGAAGACCAAGCTAATTATTTGTCCCACACGTAGAAAAACTTGCCTTGTAAGTCAAGGCATATGTCCTACAAAGTCAACACATATTGGAGGTCCCATAGAACATCACCACATAGCCTCTAGTTAGATAGTATATATAGAAACAAGAGTGAAGCCCTCTTCACTCTTATCAACTCCTTTCTTACTTCAAGTCTAATTTCAAGGATCTCTAGTTCTCTTGTCTTTTGGCAATAGCCATTCCAATTTTTTTTTTAATATACATATTGAATTATTTCTATTTTGTCATCTTTCTTTGAAAGAAGTCTCACTTGTTTATTTATTTTTATCAAGTTCTTGTCCTTGACACTCAAGGATGATATAGTATTAAATTAGAATGGCTATTGTCAAAGATAAGAAGATTAAAAAGTCTTGAAATAAGACTGAAGACTAGAAAGGCGTTGACAAGAGTGAAGAAGGCTTTACTCTTACCTCCATATATACTCTTAAGTAAGAACTACATGGTGTTATTTTATAAGACCTCCAAAATATGCTGACTTTGCAAGACACATATCTCAACTTGCAAGGCAAGTTTTTTATATGTGCATGACATAGTTAACTTGTTTCAAAAGCTACTAATACGTAGTTAACTTATTGACCAAGTTTCTAACCTATGAATCAACTACAAACACATGTAAAGTCAAAACAATATCTATAAAGCTTCTAGAAAGCTTTTCTAAAAACTATTATAAAATAAATTTACTTTTATTTACTTCTATTTAATCATATAAGAGAATATTATAATAGATTTTTACATCTGTGATATTATCCACCCTTCTAGGAATGAGTTCTATAAAGAGTAGTCATTGTATGTTGAAAAAATTGAAGATGCAACAAATTTTATTTGTCACATATTCTAATCTTTGTTCTCTTTGAAAATGATTGATAGATCCTCTCAACTATTGATAGTGTTTCAAACTAAGGCAAAAAGACCACCTTATTGTTTGATTTTTTTTAGGTATTTTTAACTTCTTTCAAATAAAATATTTAAAATACTATCAAAAGTTGTTCCTAATTTTAATAAAATCACCAAACATTTGGAGTCTCTTCCAAGGTCATGCCATCAAATACATTATATCTTGCCATCTATTCAAGGAAAGACATGTCATTATTTAAGATCTTTATCTTAAATACATTATCTTAAAGATTGTGATAATTACAATGTCTTATTTAATAAGTCAACGAGTGATAGTTTTTGAGTTGAATTTGTTGGTTGTTGGTTTTCTATCTTCTTAGCATGTCAAACACACAAAAGTTACAAACAAAAGTAAAAAATAGAATGCTATCTTCTATAGATCTTGTTTCTTTTATAGCAAAGATTTCATATTCTTTATCTTGGTTTTGATGGATATCATCAATAAAAAAACTTTAACTTTCTTTATTGTATTTATAAGATTTTTTATTGCATTTATAAGATTCTTTATTGGCTCCCATGTGCATTTACTAATATTATATCTGTGCCAATGAATAAGATATTTTAATCTATTTCAATGAGGCCTTGACTCTAAGATTTTTTTTACCTCAAATTTTTTATTATTATCTATTTTTATAGGAAGAGGTGGTATCTTTCTTCTTCTTAAGATATTCATTGTTTACATGGCTGAAGAACAAACACGTGGAATACATGATAAATCTTTATAAACTTGAATAGATATAATCAATAAGCAACAAGATTGACTTATTCACAAATAGAAAAGGTTTAACCTTACAATAGTCCAACTTATTACAAAAAGGAGTAGTTTTCATATTACAACAAAATAGCTATACCTTCTAATCTATGATGAATTGTGCTTGTTTCTTATGATTAGCATCTGTATTTATTTTTTGTTATTTTTAAGCTTTCTTTAACTACACCTTTGTTATTGCATGTAGTTCTAACAAACGATTTGCTTAAACTTTTACAACATGATTATCAACTTTTAAAAAGTTAAAAGTTTCAACTTATGGATAAAAACCATAATTGGCAAAGAAAAATGTTTGTTGAATAGAAGAACGTACTAAAATATTATACACAAATTTTTTCAATGGCAAAAAACTTGTCCAATCATCTTCATTATAACAGGATATAGAAAAGATAATTATATAGATAATTAGAACCATAGAAGTTTCTAGAATTGAACTTAGATTAGTGGACTAAGTAGGACCCATTGTGGAACATTCTAGAAAAGATTTAGGGTGGTTACTTAGATGGAGCCTATCATAGAACTTTCTAGAAAAGGCTTAAGGTAGTTATCTCAGTGGGACCTATCATAGAACTTTCTAGAAAAAGAATTTAAGGCAATTGTCTAGATAGGATCTACGATTTAGAAGTTTTTAATTTTAAACAAATATCAAATGATTATACAAAGTCTTTAATTACCTTCTACATTTGAGGCCACCAAAAATTTCTACATATTAACTCCAAAGTCTTATTGTATCCAAAATACTCGACTGTTGGAAAGTCATTATGAGCTTGAAGAACATATAATGGTCCTTTGTCTTTTGGAATATATAATTGTCCCTCAAAATATAATAGATTATTCTTGAACTTTAACTTGAAAGTATCAAAAAAAATATTTTTAATATCATAAATAAGAAGATCAAAGAACATACTTTATTGAATTTGTTTGATAAAGGTTGAATCAATAATCAATATTGATTTTATTGCTCGAAGATGAAAATGCTTTAGCTTCAAGAAAATTATTCTTTATTGATTAAAAGTTGGATTTCCTTCTATTGGTCTAAGATAAGAATGCCTAAAAAGAGTGTCTAACAAACCTTGTTTTTTTTTTGATCAATAAATAATCTTGAAATCAAATTTTAATAAAGACATGTTTCAACGGGCTTGGCAATGATTCAAAATATATGCCAACATGAAGTACTTTAGGTTCTTAGGATCCATATATATGGTGATTGAATCAAAAGAACCTTCTAAATAATGATGCCATTCTTGAAATGAATCCACGATTATAAAAAGCTTTTTATCATGGATTTCATAGTTAATCTTAGATACTAAAAAATTTCTTAAAATAAAAATCCATCAGATAGAGCTCGTCATTTTTTTCTATATATAATAAAATTATATCTATAGCAAAGTTTGATGAGTCTATTTTTATGAAGAACACCTTCAAAAATTGACACAATATAAGATTGGTGCAGAAATAAATATTCTCTGTAAGGCTTCAAAAGATGCTTCATCTTCTTTGCTCCACTCAAGTTTGTCTTTACATGTCAAATATGTAAGAAGAACTACAACTTGAAAAAATTTCTTAATGATGATTTGGTAATAATTAGCAAATTTTAAAAAATATAACATATCTTTGACTGTATTTGGCATCTTTCAATTTATAATAGTTTATACTTTCTTAGAATCCATTATAAGACCATTGTTTAAAATGATGTATTCTAAGAAGTCAACTTGAATAATATAAAATACACATTTTTTTATCTTGTCATATAATCTTACATCTCTAAGTTTTTATAATATACAACAAACATGAATTTCTTGCCCTTTTGTGTTCTTTAAGAAGATTAACATATCATCTAAATAAGAGATAACAAAATTATTAGGAAACTAGCAAAAGATATCATTCATTATATATTGAAAAGTACCTGGTATATTTGTGAATCCAAAAGGCATGACATAATATTTGAAATGCCTATACATGGTTCAAATTTTACTTTTCTATCCATCTCCTTATTTAATATATATCAAATTATATGCTCTTCATAGATCTATTTATGTATAGAACTTTGCTTGATTCAGTTGATCAAGAAGTCTTGAAATCAGAAGTAGAAGGTACCTATTTTTTATGGTGATCTTTTTAAGTCTTTGATAGTCTATATATATCCACATATATCCATTTTTTTTCTTCACAAATAAGATAAGAGTCCCAGCTAGAGATTAAAAATGGCATGTAAAGTTCTTAGCCAAATTCTCATCAATGTATTCTTTGAATGTAGCAAACTTCTTTTTGTAATAGATTATATATTGGTCCAAATAGTGGTTGAGTTCTTTCTTGAAGATCAATGGAACAATTATAAGAACAATAATCTAAAAAAAAAAAAAAAAAAAAAAAAAAAAAAAAAATCAAGGATACCTTGATAATCTTAATATTGGCTTGGAATGCCAATAGAAATTATTTTTTTATCAATAATAGATGTATCATATATAACAAAAATTGACTCTTTCTTTTTAGCATGCATGAAAGTTCTTGTACCTACTAATAATGGTTTGGATGTATTGATTTTATGGATTTCTACTTGTCTAGCAAAATCTTGGGCTAAATTATGAAAAAAAATAAGATTGCAAGAAATCTAATTTATCTAAAGATTATATCTTTCTAATTATAATAATCTTAAAGTAATTGAATTAAAAAATATCTAATTACATTAAATATTACTAAATAATTATGACCACTAGTTGCTACTTCTATAGGAATGGTTTCATGTATAACATTTTCAAAAGATAATAAGGTTTGATTTTCTTAATTTAAAATATATATTATTTTTGACAAAGTCTTTGTCTATGAAACAAGCTAAAGCTCCTAAATCCAATAAGGCTAAGATCTTCTGATTTTTTAGTCCTAAACAAACTTCTATTGTAAAACAAGGTAATAAATCTAATATGAAAATAAAACCTTTTTCTATGAGTTGCATAAGATTTTAGCCGCATGATTTCTATTGTACTTGGAGCAATTCTTTTTTTGACACATCATCCTCTTTGGCAACCATGCTCTTCATTTTGTAATTGCATTGCTTCTTTGAACAATATTGAGCAATGTGTTTGGATTCTTCACAATAAAGACACAATTTTTTTTGATGGTGATAAGTCTTTCTTACTCAATAAGAGATTTAAAACATAACATATCAATTTGCATTCGTTCCAGCCTTTATGAATAAGTTTTTGAAAACTTAAAAGCTGTTGTTATAACTTGACATGTTTTTTTTAGCCAAATCTTTGTTCTTGATGCCTTTCAAATAATTGATTGTTGCATACAATGGCTTGAACAGTAAATTATTCCAAAGATCTTGCTTTTGGTATTATCAATATCAAATCTTTGAAATAAAACTTGTTGGATTTGTTTGTGAGGTAGATTTACTTACTTCTTTTAACTACACAACTTCTTAATGTAGACTTTGAACTTCTTCCATATGCATTGAATTAGTGTTTCTTTGTTTGGCACTTGTGATGTGTGAAATTTCCATCTGAAGAGTGTTGATAAGTTTATAATAATCTACAATAGTTGAAAATCTATTCTTATTTCTACCAAATGTAGGATCGATAATTTTTCCTTCTATTTCAAATATCTAACAAATCCAAAAGTTAAATTACAAGAAGGTAATCCGTAACTTCTAATATCAAATAAAAATTTCCATAAAGAAGAATAATCTATTGTCTTTAAAGAAAAATTTAGTATTAAAAAACTAAATAATTTGTTAAAAAGTAGGTAACTTGCCACCTTCAAAACACAACAATAGAAGGGGAATAATTTATTCACTTTTAAAATAATATAAGAACAATGAATTAGGACTCTTGTCAAATTTTTAGGAATATAAATTTCAAAGAACTAAAATATTAATATATTCTTATGTCAATCAAAAAGACTAAAAAATCAGTCAAAGATGATGTAGTATTAAATTAGAATGGCTATTGCCAAAGATAAGAAGATTAGAAAGTCTTAAAATAAGCCTTAGGACTAGAAAGGTATTCACAAGAGTGAAAAAGGCTTCATTCTTGCCTTCATATTTACTCTTAATTAGAAGCTACGTAGTGATGTCCTATTAGACCTCTAAAACATAGACTTTGCAAGACATGTATCTTAACTCGCAAGGCAAGTTTTTTATATGTATGCCATATAGTTAACTTCTTTTGTAAGCTACTAATATGTGGTTAATTTGTTGACTAATTTTTTAACCTTTCAATCAACTAAAAATACATATAAAGTCAAAGTAGCATCTATAAAGCTTTTAGGAAGCTTTTCTAAAAAATATTTTAAAATAAATCTACTTTTATCTACTTCTATTTAATAATATAGGTAAATATTAGAATAAATATGTATATCCATGATACTTGATTGTATTTAATGAATGGCATAATGACATATTAAAAATACAAGTCATCTTTACTTGATGAAATAATATATATATATATATATATATATATATATATATATATATATATCATTAATTATTAATTTTTATAGTATTTATAAATATTAAAAATTTTAATTGAATAGAATCTCATTTTATTATAAATATATATATATATATATATATATATATATTAATCATTAATTATTAATTTTTATAGTATTTATAAATATTAAAAATTTTAATTGAATAGAATCTCATTTTATTATATATATATATATATATATATATATATATATATATATAAAGGAATTAAATAGAAATAAATAGAAGTAAATAGATTTGATAATATCTTGTAAAAAAAAATTTTAGAAGCTTTATAAATGTGATTTGATTTTATACATGTATATAAGTGGTTGACATGTTAAAACTTGTCCAATAAGTTGACAATGTGTTATACATATTGGCTACTTGTAGTAAAAATTTGTAGTATGGCATACATGTAAAACTTGTCTTATAAGTTAAACACATGTTGGAAGTCCTATATTATGCTACCAAGTAGCTCCTAGTTCAATAGTGTATGTGAAGGCAAGTGTGAAGCCTTCTTTGCTCTTGTCAACATCTTTCTTCTTTTTAGTCTTATTTCAAGAGTTTTTAGTCTTCTTGTCTTTGATAATAGATATTTTAATTTTAATACCATATTACTTTTGAATGAATATTCATTCTTTTCAAGTCACATAAGAATGTATAGAGATTTTATTTGTTTGTCATTCATGTACTTAATAGTTTAATAAGAGTAATAAGTCATTGTTCTTCTTTCATTTTAGAAGTGAGTAAATTACTCCACTTCTATTATTTTATTTTAAAGGTTGTAGAATAAATACATTTAAACTAATATTTTTATTTATTACTATTGATTTTTTTAAATTTGTTTGAAAGAAAGTAGTTTATCTCTTTTTGTAGAAATTTTTATTTTGTATTAAAGATTACAAATTATTCTTCTATGATTTGACTTTTGGAATTGTTAAAGTGATGTATTTTAGAGATGGAAGAAAAAATTATAGATGTTATATGTGGCAAAAGTGAGAATAGATTTATAATTATTGCAGATCTTTATAAGCTTTTTAATATTTTTAGAGTAAAAATCTCACAAATTAAAAATTTCAATCATAAAAGTACTATTTTTATGCCAATAAAAAAAAATCAATAATAAAATTTAAAATATATGCCAAAAAACTATGCAATTAAAAGAAACAAGTGGATCAACTTTACAATTGAATCCAAGAAGTCTTGATAAAACAAGTATGAGAGATGCAAGGATTAGTACGTTAGAGAAGTTTAATGGAATAAGATCAAAATTTTAAGGATTTATGTAATAAATCAAGCTTTATTTAAAGTCGCATTCTTTTCAATATCTTGATGGATTTATTCAAGTTAAATTTATAGATGTGCTTTTATTTAAAAGTATTTTTTTTTAGTTTATATCTTTGATGAAAAAAGATGTATAACTCTTCTATGATTTGAATTCATTCTTAGAAGTGTCTATAGCTAGCTTTGGAGAAAGTAATTGAAAAAAAGCAGTAAAGACCAAATTTCTATCTTTACAACAAAAATCACATTCAGCTACCATATATACTATTGAACTCCAAAACCTTACTTATAGTGCAGATTATAATGATAAAGCCTTTATCAATAAATTAAAATATAGATTAAAAGATAATTTCAAGGATTTATTATAAAAAAATTAAATAAATAAAAATCCTATAGAAATTTCAAAAAAATATTTTAAAGATATTTAAAATAGAAATCCTAAATGAATCCTAATAAAATCTTAATGGAACTTCAAACAAATCCTAATGTAATTTTTAAAACATCTTAATAAAATTCGAAATCAATTCCAATCAAATTTTAAATCTTAAAGAAAATATTATTTAAATTTTAACCAAATTCTAAATCTTAAATCAAATATTATTTAAATTTTAACCAAATTCTAAACTCTAAATCAAAACATAAGCAAATCTTAATCCAAATCATAAATAAATCATAAACAAATCTTGAACCAAATCCTAATCAAATCCTAAAATAAACCTTTTACAAATCCTTATAAAATCTTAAATCAAATTTTAATCAAGTTCTAATTAGTTCTAAATTTTAAATCAAATCCTAATAAAATCTTAAAATAAATTATAATCAAATTCTAAACCTTAAATAAATTCTTAATCAATCCTATAGCACATTAAAATATCAATAACTAATAATCTAATTGTTGATGTATACTTAAAATTTGTGCACCTTTCAATTTTTAAGTTGAAAACAAATAGAATCAATTTGAAGAAGATTGAACTTACTAAATAAAAGATAAATTCTAAAATCCACTTAGGTATTGGCCGGCCTCCTTTTCCAACCTTAGTGCCAATCTTTTTGTGTTGATGACTTTGAATTTCACCATTTAATTGCTTTTAAAATTTGCAAATTTATTTAACATCAAGATAACTACTTTTATTCAAAAAATTAATTCAATCCAACTTAAAAATTGCTATAAATCTTAGAAACCTTTACTAATCTTCTAAAATTTAATTCCTAAGATTTTAAAATGCTTGAATTTTGATAATATTTAAATAAATTATTAAATAAAGTTCAAACTTATGATACAAATTTAACACAACATTGATGATACAATCACAAAATTTTACTTGTCGATCATCTACCAAATTTACACAAGTTTCCAAAATATAAACTTTTTATATTTCTTAAAATCTAAAGTCACCTCCAAAACAACCTTAATTTTGCAAAGCCTTTATAAAGCCAATAAAAACTCAAATCAAACAAAATTAATTTCCTAAGAACCTCTCATATGTTGGTTCTTAAATCTTATTCTTTAATCAATTAAAGAATCCTAAAATTGCTATAGGTGCTTAGTTTTATGTCTTAAAGTCTGATTTTAATCTAGATTTATAATCAATTCTCTTTCAATATCAATTCTTGGTTTTTTAAGATAATTTTTGCTAAAAAGTATTCTTAATATTTTTTTAAAATACATATATTAAAAAAAAATGTACTTTTATTTGCTTCATTTATGGCCCTTTAAAATAAATAAAAAAAATTTATCAAAAAATATCATTAATATTTATTAATTTTTACTACCTCCTTATCTATTATCTATATTTTTAAGATAATTTGCTATAATATTTTCATTCAAGCTCTTCTATAACATATAACTTTTTTTAATCTTTCACTTAATAGATGTGTTATAATATGACAACATGTTATTATTTGGCATGATTTATAATCTAAAAATATATTAGATATTTGGCTATAGATAATTTAGCTCTAATTTATTGTTCAAGTTTCAATAAATGAATTATTCTTAATAAAAAGTACAAATAAATGCAACAATATCAAAAGATATTCTACTAGTAAAAACCCTTTTTATTTAAGAAGGTTTATACATAAGGCTTTCTAGAATATCTAGAAATTTCCTAACAACCTTTGTTATACCAAATCATGACTAATCATTTGCAAGTAAGTTAGATTTTCAATAATTTCAAAGAAAATCTATAATCTCATTTTAAAACTCATTTTTATATCAAAATTTTATCATAGTTCCATAAATCCATTTTTAACATACATATAAAGTCTTGGCTCTCAAAAATTCTTTTAATTTTTTTTATTTTTTTTTATTTTTTTTTTGCTTTAAAAACTTTAGAATTTTATATCTCTTGATCAAATTATTTAATTTTTTTAAAATTTCTAGATAATATAGAATTTATCCTTAAGCTTTGCTACATATGAATAAATCATAATTTTATTGCCGATCATTTGGCATCTTAGAAACCTTAGCAGTTGCTCTAAACTCTAACTTATAAGTATCTAAGTATTATTTTCTTCATATTTCAAAAACCAAAAATTTAAATACCAAAAAAAATTTATATAACTTAATAACATAATAATACACACTAATAAAAATTTTGAGCCAAATCTTATCAAATTTCTTGAGATATAGTTCAAAACACAACAACTAGAAAATTGAGTTATTTATTGCCCTTAGATTCCAAGCACTGACTTCAACTTCCAATATTCCTTTCATCCTAACTTAGAATTCATCAAATAATATAAGTATAATATAGCCAAAAACATTCTCTTTTCAATCCTAGTCACTAATCTTTTATTATTTTTTGTATGCATGTATTATGTCCCAAAAAGTGATAGTAGGTACAAGATCAACACCTTGACTTTGAACACCTATATCTCCTTCACAAAAACTTTAAATCAAACAAAATTTGCACCAAACCCATATCCAAAAATCTTAACTTATTGATTCTAGCCTTTGGTATTCAAATGTCCTCAAAAGAGTAACCCTAATCTCTAATAAGGCTTTAAGCAACTTCCTTGAAGTTCATTAAGTATGACTTTTGGACAATAGGAATGGAGATTTATATCATCTATCTTCATTCATCCATATAGATGGCCTAACTATCCCTTTTGATACCAAAACTCTTCTCTATTCTTTTTTTTAATAAGTTTTACATAATATATGGTCTAAATATCAAATAAAAAAATAAGATAAGATTTCAAGAATCACCAATCTTTAATAAATATGGTTCTAAATATACAAAAACTATTATCAATATAAAAATTAACTTCAATAGTAGCCCTTTTAGACTAAGTACTTCAAAGTAGTAATCTAACCACATTTTGTATCCAACTAAAAACTAATAATGTGACTTTCACTATATTATATAGTAAATTGTACATTAAACATATATGTGCATTATTTTCACATGATAGCTAAACTACAACACGACAACAATTTGACTTTATATATGTTTATAGGTAATTGATAGGTTAAAAAATTTTCCAATAAGTTGGTCACTTGTAGTAGAAGTTTGTCATCTGATACACATGTGAAACTTGTCTTGTATGTTAGATACATGTCTTACAACTTGGAGACATTTTGGAGATCTTATAAAATGTTGCTACATAGCTTCTAGTTAGATAGTATGTAAAGAGGTAAGAACAAAGCCTTCTTAATTCTTGTCAATGCCTTTCTTGTCCTTAATCTTGTTTCAAAAATCTTTAATATATATATCATAAAAATGTTCATTGCATAATGTACAAGTTTTTTTATGTATTAAATAATTAGAAATTTAATTTTTTACACAATTATTATACATACTTGTACTTATTTAGAATTTATTATGTGTAAGTAAATTTTTTTAAAAATGATAATATTGGTTTTAAATTTATATACTAAAATAATATTTTAAATTTTATTAAAAAAAAATTATTTTAAAATATTTTAATTTATAAATTGATAAAATATAGAATAATAATTTTTAAATTTTATGTATTCGTAATTATTTAAAATTCTCTAAATTTATATAGTAATTTTTATACATTTTATTTTAAATATTTTTTATATATTATATATTAATTTATTTTGTGAATATATAGTTGATAGGATTAAAATATTTGCCTTATATCAATCAAAATACTAATAATATTGAATCATATTATAGTGCATTGAAGATATAATTAAATAAATAAAAAATTAGGAGAATCAAATAGAAGAAGAATAAATTGCTTAATGTAGCATCTTATAACTTTTATTATCATCAATTATATGTACATGGATGAAAAAAAGAGAAATGGTTTTGTACCAAATATAACTTTTGAAAAAAGAATTTAATCAAGTATTTAAAAAACTTTGAATATTTCCAAAGAAAATATCTTAGAACCAACTTCTATGCATGGATTTTAGAAGATGAAGTCTTAAGATTATAAAGATTTTAAATCTTAGTATGTAACTCCAAAGCCTTTTATAAATTATACATGTTATTATGAGTAGGCAATAAGAGACAATTTTTACAAGTACCGAAGTGCAATCCTTTTTCATTTTCTTTTATCAAATTGTTGTGCAACTATCATATTTTAATCACATAAAATATATTTACATAAAAAAATAAATAAATAAATAAAACAAAAAAAAAAAACAAACAAACAAATAAGAGGTTTATGGTGTTCCATTGTGATTCAAATTGTAGGAGTGTTTTTAAATATGATTCTAGAATTAAAGTAGAAGTAAAGAAAAAAAATGTTAAATGTGAAAGAATAGAAAATATAGTTAATACAAAAGTACATAGTAAATTAATTATAGAATTGGTAAAAACATCTTATCAAACAAATATGAATGAAGTGTATGAAAATATTATATAAATTGTAGATAGTAGAGATTATTTTTTATTACCATATTCTATAATACTTTTAGAAAGACCTAGTAATAAAGAAACAAAATACGAACAAGAAGTGTTATCTCTACTATCCATCCTAATATGGTTTAGGAACTTGCAAATTATATTTATGGCATTTTTAAAAATAAAAATAACATAATATAAAGATTTAATAAAAATTCTAACATTTGAACCTTTTTCATAAATGTTAAACCTTTAATCCACTTTGAGACATTAAGAGGCGAACATCTCAAGCTAGGTTCAACATCTCTAATTTACTTTCCAATCAATGTATATTTCCAACACTTCATTGGTTTTGAAATTATATTAGTTCACTTTAGTCTACAGCCCTAACATCATGATGTTATCGAATTATGTGCTCTGGCCTGTCTACATGATAACAGCTCCAAAATACCCAGTATCAAGGGCTAATGAAGCTGTGATGCAACACTCATACAGGCTGGCTATGCCGTCTTTCAAAAAAAAAAAAAAAAAAAGACAAGACAAGACAAGCTACCATTATTCCAGGTCTACAAAAAGCATGCACACAGGAATCATCGCTCTAAAACACCATCGTTATGCAGATGCAACGGTCGAAGAAATGAGGCAGACAGCAAGAGAAAAAACATGAGCCTCTAGATGTACAACATTGAAAAGAATAGTAACAAAGAAAGCACCATCTTTCTCGGCTCTCAAAAGCTACCGTCATTGACTACCCCTTTCCGAGACAGTTAAGTATTCAGACTTCTAATTGGACCCTGGTCATAAGAATCACCCACTGCTTTCATGTGTTAAATGGTGTCATCCGTAAAACTTGGGTTGAGACCCTGGTCTAGTTCCTGAGGTGCCACTGTTGTCTGGGGTATACTGTTGAGAGGATGGACTACCCTTCCGCTGGAGTAGCGTGTGTTGGTGTTGAAAGAATTCCTGAATCTCCTGCGTTGTCATAGCTGCACCACCCTCACTTTGCACCTCGTGCATTTTGGATTGTAGCTGGGGAAATACCAAAACAAAGCGAGCGTAGGAACAGATTGAAACAAAAGTGAAAAAATGTCCTCAAGCTAAAAATGCATATGAAATGAACTCCGTGTGTTGAGTTGAGTCTGTTGAGAATGTTAAAAGAACTGGCTCTCAAGGTACACTTGTATATGACATCTGCAGTCAGTGCAGTAAAAAGGAACTATGAGTCAAGTTGAGCTAGATACTTACCATCTGAAAAAATGCTTGCTGCTGATCTACAGGAAAGGCTCGCAGTTGCTGCAACATACCCCTTTGCTGCATAAAGCACATGTTCAAGCTACATGACTATAGACGAAGCACATGTTATATTACTGCTAGTTACAATCACCTTGCACATTGTTTTCCGATGCGATATGTACCAGACAATGATGCAGACAATTTCGATCCTACTAGACACCAAGATGCAGACCACTCTCCACGTCCCTTGTACTTTCACTATGACGACCGAAAAAAGAATACAATTTTTTGACCATCAATAAATACATCTATTGTAGGACTAGGACCAAGTTTTTCCAGCACCCCCAAATGATCACTTCGCATGTTTTTCTGCACTTTCAATAATTTTATGTGTGTGTACCTGTTGCTGAGACTTCTTGACCTCCTCCATTTTCCGTGCAAAAGCTTCCGGTCCTAATTCTGCCTCTTCACATGCCATCTCTTCCCTAACCAATGATTTCATTATCATAAGTAAAACTAGCAGGTGATGACAAATACGAGATTCGAACTTTCGGAATTATGAAACGCATCAATTCCTGTTTCCTCCACGTCATATAGTATACACTATCAGAAGAAAAAGCGAGTTTCTAATAACTTGTGGGGAATATCCTTGTGCTTACCGCGACACGAATTGGTAGAATTGAATCATCAAGTCACGATCATCTGAGTAAACCGTATTCACCTTTCCCAAGCACTCAATTCCAAATTTCGGATCTGCAAACAAAGGGGTAGTAATGATACTTTCAACATTATGTTCTCATACCTTTGACACATTTTGTCTCAGCCAAGATGCTGGACCAAGAACCTAAATTCTTGCATTCAGCAAAGAAAAATCTCACCAACAGAAAATTGACCACTTTAAGTTCTTGCACAATCAAAGCACGGTAGACGTAGACATGTCCCACTAACATAATCTGCAACATTTCATAAGATCCATCCCTGCAAGCCAGTGAATAGATTCTGCGAGTATAAGAAGCTGGCTGCTAAAACCTACGAAGGCTGGATGTAAGGAAGCACTATGATCTCCAGCAAGCCGTATTTAGAAGAAGAATGAAGAGGAATGTCACCTACACCCATCTTGAGAAACAGCTCCTCCTGAATTTCAGTTGTTACATTTACTGCTTCCTGGGACATCCATATTGTCATTCAAAAAAACATTAGAACTGAACAAGCCAAACACAAGGGTGGGAAGAAAAACCATTATAGACAGCTAGGGTACATGAAGTGGGCGAGATTGCACTTACAAATCCAGCAAAATTACAATCATTCAGCACATTCTAGGTCCGCACCGAAGTAGGCCAACATCTAGTCAAAAAGCATCATTCATATTTTTCACATAAAGTGAAACTCATAATAAAGCGTATAGTAAGTCATGTCCATTTTAACAGAATTGCGAAAGAATATCACCTGCTCGTCCTTAATAGCATCTGCAATACGGCTTTTTGTCTCTGTTTTCACACAAGACCATGGAACCACAATACATCAAACGTATGACAAAATGTCAAAGGAACAAGCAAACAATGCGACGCAGATCTGTAAGAAAGAGAATGAGAAAGTTCATGATAATCAACCACGACTCCGTCAACGGTGCCAAATTAGAGGTGGTGACGAGTTCATTCGAAGATGGTCATCAAGGATTATCAGCACAACCAACCAGATATTGCAGGCCAGTCTATTCAACATTAGACCAGCAAATGAATGGAGATCACATTACTTCTTTAAATAATGAAATTTCAGAAAATGCGGATACTTTAATTGATGCTACAACATTTTTCACAAGAAGACAACAAAACAATCTCAAAGAATGCACCACATGGCATACTTACCAGGTTGATCAAGAACGCTCGAAAAGTCCCGAAATAGTTGCAGCAGCTGCTCTTTGGTGAGCATGCCTTCAGATTGCAAGTCAAGGTTCGGTTGTCCTCCGAAAATGCCACCAGCCCAATTGTAGTAGGACGCCATGGTTCCTTATCACTCTGACTATCACCAAAGAGTAAAAAAACATGTTAATTTTGTATATACCTCCACAAAGCGTAAACCATTCAGTACATTCAAGCCACACGGAAGAGTCCGGAAGACCTAACAAGGTGGAAAATTTACGCGTTCAATACAACGCTCCAGAGGACTAACCTCCTCAATTAAATTCAAATCGACATCCACATCACAAGCGCGAAATACACTCCACCCATCTTTGAAACCATAAAAAAAAAAATTCAAACCCTTTCCAAATGCCAGTGATGCCACAACCCCACTACACAATCCACATTCGTGGTCCAACCTCTACATTCGAAAACTTCAGCCAACTTAAAAACTACCGACACTACAAGCGTCCTCGCACCACACTCCTGCAAAAGGATTCAAGGCAACAAGCGTAGAACAAGCCTTACCTATCTTTGAAATCACAGTGCCTACCCTTCCCTGTTTTACTTCCCCAGACAGCTCCACGACAACGCTTCAAATGTTTCCCATTCTGAAGAGATGGGTTCCTGGCTGGTTGTTTGTTATTCGGCATTCATGAGGCTTCTTCGACAGAGCTGTGAGTGTCCATCCCTGCTGCGCTCCGCAAGTCGGTGGAGGTAGCAGATTCAACGACGACTATTGCGCTCAGAACATGTGGGTGGAAAAGCACTTTGGATGATGAGGATGATGAGGGCTCTTCTGCAACCAAGCAACCAAGCAAACTAACTAGAAAAATCTCACCTTGCACTCCTATTAGCAGCAATTGTTCGCTCTCCCTCCCCCCCTTTGCTCACTCTTGCCCTGGGATTTCATACCCACATTTTGTGAACATGTTTCATGCATTGCATGTCCGTTTTATATATTTCTACATGTTTTGTGAAATAGAGGTGCATCTGCAAGAAGTCTTCGGCTGAGCTCGCCAAGAAAAGAAGTCATTAACTTGTTCATCAGCCAAGGGAAGTTGGTGCAAGGAAACATGATTTTGTGGTACTGTTAGAGATTGAGAAATAATTTGCAGGATTATAAATATATATATATATATATGTGTGTGTGTGTGTGTGTGTGTGTATACATATAAATATCTCTAATCATATAAGGATACTGTTACAAAATTGAGTCAGTAAGATTTTATTAGGCATAAATTAAAATAAATAAATAAAAATCCAAATATTTACAGAATTTTTACAGAATTTTTTCATACATCTTTTTGTAAATACATTGTAAATACATTCCAAGAACTTATTTAGTTCATCAGTTTTTTATAATTTTAAAAAAGATCACCTTGTTTATTAAAAATATTTTGTTGAAAAAGTGTATAAGTTCAAAAATAGGTATGGGTTTAAAAGCTTTCACAAACAAACAAAACAAAACCAAAATAGTGTTGCAATACTTTAAAACTTAATTATTTTTTATTGATTTTGCGAGAGGATAATTTTCTACATTAAAATTGATATGAATTTTAACATCTATATTACTAAATACTGTAAAAATTAGTTTAAACTAAACTTAGATTATTTTCTAGAATATACTAATTTTAATTAATAAATAAGAGAGTTGTGGTAATTAGGACTAAGATAACAACTAGACTCAAGGTAATAGCAAAAATTAATAGTAGGTAAGTACTTAGAAAATTCATTCATTAAATATTTTCATCAAAAAGTAATCTAAAAATAATTAGTCAGCAAGCACCTTAATACAAATGTTTCTATATATAAATACAAGATATTAGAAGTAAGATTTAATCTTATTCCATGTGTTTTTTTGTGTACATCTTTTTTATCTTTTTACTTTTTAGGATTTTACTATTTTTAAAATTGATTGAACTATGGACTTATTAATATTAAACTTCTAGAAAGAAATAATCTTATTGGTAATGTACCTCGTTAAAGAATAAAATATATATTTGTTTGTTTGCTTTAGAATTTAAAAATACTACTCTTAACTTATGGATGTCTTTAAAGTTACTAATGCTTAAAGAAACTTTGGTCATTCTTTAAAAAAAAAAAAACATTATTAGTAGAAATGCTTACTTATGTGCAATTGTATATTTTAGAAAGTAAGAAATTTAATAGTATTACATTACTTTGTTGGAAGAATATTTTAATATAATTTACTGAATTTGAGGTTTTGGATATTTATTATACGTTTTGCATTTACATCTCAACACATTTAATTAAATAATTTCAAATAATAAAATTATTAAATTAACAAATATATTATAAAGTTGTTTAAAATAAACATGAGAAATTATAAATAAATTAAATACTTTCTAGATTTAAAGACTCATCTGACATGTTGAGGTTATTTTTAATCTTATTAAGTGTATTAAAAAAAAAAAAAAAAAAAAAAAAAAAAAAAAAAATTGTCAATTAAAAAACTTGGAATTGGTTTTATTTGAAATATAGTTTTCTAAAAAAATTGATATATAATTATTTTTTCATTTTAATAATAATAATAATAATAATAATAACCTATTAAGAATTATAATTTCTAATATAAATTTTTAAAATCTAGTTTAAGTCTATAATTAAGAAGAAGTGATATAATGTGTTCAACATAGCCTCAAGTAAAAGTAAGGATTTGAGAGTTATTAAAACATTTAAAAACAGAGAATTCAAAAATTACAAGGTGATAATAAATAAATAAAATTTGCAATATTTGACCTTTTTTAAAAAAATTGATAGTTTTGAAGATCCTCCACTGAAAGAAGAATGTAAAGATTTAAATAATAATAGTAATAAATTTATCTTTATTAAATATTTAGTATCATCTATATTTTACAAGTCCTATTTAGATGCATTTTTAATCATGCCTTTCGTTGCATAATATCTTATGCTTAACACTCTATTTTTTTATGTCCTCCAAATAAATTAAAATTACGCATTAATACACTTTATTTATACATGGTAGTTTAAATGTAATACATCTTAAAGTTTTAGAAATAATTAAAGCAACCTCTATTTATACAAGCTCAATGTCTTTTAAAATTCAATATGGTCAAATCACCTCTATTATATGTTAATTTACTACCATTGTTCTGTATTACTACATTTAGAATTATTAGTGGTCACTTCAAATTCTACAAAATAGTTATAATTTTAAAAAAGAATATAAATCCCATAGAAAATCTTTAATATTTTTATATATCCAATTTAATTTACATTACACTAATTTTATAAATTAATATTCTTAATATCTAAGCATAATATAAAGTCTCATGTAGCTCATTAATATCTTATAATTTCAAAAAATAATAATAATAAAATAAAAAAAATTAAGAACATAAGATCTATTTTAAATATATATTAATTTATAACATTTTTTCATATAGATTATCAAATTATGTGCTTTGTATCATATATATATATATATATATATATATATAGCAAGTCTATTATTATCTTTTCAACATGTTTTTACCTACTATTTAATTTTATAATTGAAGTAAGATAGGCATTTATTATAATATTAGAAATATGATACAAGGATTGAAGGAGAATTGAAGATTAAACAATAATAAGTTTGTATTTAAGAATGTTTGAAGAAATATATTTTTAAATAATTTAAAAGAATCAAATTTGTATTAACACATAGGATTAGCAAGTCACCATATACTATAATCCTATATTTTTTTTAAATATCTTGTAAAAAATCGTCTATTTTTTCTTAACCCTTTTTTTTCTTCTTCTTCTTCTTCTTCTTTTTTTTTCAAAACTTTAAAATCACTATGTAACAATCTTATTAAGTACATTTTTCTTAACAACCGAAGGTTTGCACCCAATATTTCTTTTTCCACTAACACTTTATAGTGCAATTAATCACTTTAATTTTCATGTAGTATTCCTATTCCTTAGACTCACAGTTACTAGTTTATTAAGGTTGTGGAAATGTGCAAGATATCAGACAACTTTATGTGGTCTGCAGAAATTCACACACGCTCAGGCATTTACTACTGCTACAATTTTTTCTAAGTACCAATTCTGGTGATGTTATTGACCCAGATTTCCATTGACATGACTTCAAAGGTCATGGATCATTCTAGTGAATCAGGTGCTCGAGGTAGAAAGCTTACAGTCTCACACTTTCTGTTAATTTCTAGTGCGGCGAGCAGTTTACCGCTTCCATGGAAATAAGCTTTAAGTTATCAATTAGGATTGGCAATTTGATCGGTGAAGCTCATGTTCAGCTCCTGTGAGGCATCTGCAGTGGCCTGAGTCTGGTTTTCAGCAATAAATTTTGAGACAGTTGATCTAGATATCGTGTGTGTGTGTATGTATATTTATTTATGCACGAGAACAGTATACATTTACTCTCACTGTAATGCATATTATTTGGAAACGGGAGCGAGTATCTACGACTTGATCTAAGACTTGATCTCGCAGTCGTAATGAGTAGTTTAAATGCCCATGGTCTACCGTTGACACACAATTGTTTGAAAGAAAATAAATTAATAAAATTCAAGCTATAAGTTTGCGGACTTGAGAGGTGGTATCTGCTTGCATGAATTGAAGTGAAACAATGTTATCGTCGTCAACTAGGACAGGAATATTCATACGTGTGTATATAGATATATATATATATATCCCTCACGCTACATCACCAAGTAGACACAATTCAGGTCATATGTTAAATGCTATCCACGAGCATTTCAAAGGCAGAGTGAAAGCTTCCCTTCTCTCATAAAAATATTTGGTCAAGTTCCAATGTCATTGATCTCCACTCCTTGTAGGACAGCGTGACTCTGACCACTCCTTGCAATCATTCTATCCAGTGTCATATTGTCGATCAAACACTGAACCCATGCTTACTGAAGAAAGTATCGCCTTCTTATTTGTTAAACCTTCGACACCCATTTTTAGAGGACGACAGGTTCTCGAAGCAGGGATTCCGAATTGCTGTATGTGAGTTACTCTTTCACCTTGAGAGACCACCTGCTACAGGGAGTCTGCCTGTGCTTGTTTAGTTGTGAAGGGAGAGAAGATCCCTCACTTCGGAACAAATATGTTTGCCGAAAGGGTTGTTTGAGTAAAGATTCTCGACATTAAGAGACATTTTTGCCCCTTTTTTCTCACAGCGCTCTCCATACATTGTGAACAAGCTGTGCCATTGCCATGACAACAGCCTCCATGTTTCCCGAGTAGAAAATCCTTTTGTCTCCTTACGGAAACCTGCCGAACATAACACAATCACCCAGTTCTCATTGAAATTCTCAAGAGGAACACAGGAGGTAAAGCAATTGGAGTGAGCAAATACAAGGCAGGTCTACAAGCACAGGGTCTAGACAGAGATTTTCGGAGCACCCTGGTGGCGTGGCTAACCATCGGTGCTTCAACCAAAATCCTTTTCTTCTGCAAAAACTCCCCATCGATAGTGCAGCATTCGAAGAACCTTCAGGTCACCCTCCAGGACGGTGACATTCGTTTCAAATACCAGGGGCTTTCCTAAGTGTTTGTTTGGCCACTCATACTCAGTCGGAAAAAAAGTGGGTACTTTTCCAGCTTCAACTCTTTGGAACCGGGATCTTAATTCGTAAAGGAGAGGACCAGGCTGTCAAAATAGTGTGAAGAGTTATAGCTCATGTGGGGCCACTTCCTGGTGTTTTGGCTTCTGAGGTGAGACCTCATAGATCATTTCCACCTCATATATGTGCGTGTGTGTGCGCGCGCGCGCACAAACACAATGTGCATTCGGTATATCCATCATAATTTTTACAGTGAAGTTTGAGTGAAATTTTTTGATATGATTGGTTTGCACTCCTTTGCAATACATATCTATGTTTAAGGATCTTGTAGAGATCGTCACATTAGCGCTTGGCTCACTTGAATATGTATGTAATACCCAAATTCTCTAAACAGATGGTTCTGTCTTTGTTACAAACTCAACTGCATACAACACCGTTCTTGGTTTTTTTTATAAAAAACATCTGAAAATCATTATCTCCGTGCAAACATCTACTAGCCAGATTTAGGAATTTCACAGTGGGAATCTGAATCCCCCAACCTCTTTGCACCAACTTACCAGTTTTGAGTGATTAAAAGTACACATGGATAATACATGATTTGTTCAAAACCATAAACAACTTCCTTGTTTGCAACAAAACTAAAATTTGAACCTACGAATATCAATAGTTGATGTATTATTAAAATTGATCTATATCGATAACTAACTTGAATATTGTCAACAAAAAAGAGCAAGAACAACAATTATCACGTAGAAAATAGTTGAAATAATATAGTATTGAAACAAGACAACTTCAAACTCTAAGCTTGCCCGAAGTATCGAACTACCGATCAATCTGCACCTCGAAGCATTTGAGAACATTAATAGCCAAGTGGAGGGGGCTTTTGACCACATTGCCAGCGGTCAACAAAGTTATCTCTCAGCAACAGCCATTTGCGTGCAAAAGTTGAAATTCGCTCAAAAAAGTTCCTGCTCCACTTGACAAAAAAAAATGGCTGCCCAGAAATAAACAATCCCCATCTTCCTAGCTATCTCTAAAAGTGAAGCAAAACTAACACGTGTAGATCTCAGAATCGGCCATGGATGCTGGGCGTTAATGCTTCGAATTCAAAAAAACCAAAACTTTAACAAATATTACTGTTGTCATGTTTAATACTATCTCTAATAGAGGTTCATCAAACGTGCCCCCCACAATAAACCCCACTTCACGCTTCTTTTTCCCGAAATACATACCATGAATGACCATATTTGGTAAATTGGAATTGAATGAGAAAAGCCTAAAGCAACAGCCTAGCATACTGTTACATAATCCCATAATCTCATCACAATATCGTAGTTAAGACACTTCGATATCATGGAAAACATGCACAGCTCCCAAGTGTCGGGGAATACGGAAGGCTTCCATGCCCACCTTGCTGACTAAGAACAACCGTAATTATGATAAGGAATCGGCTAATTTCCCACGCCATAATCGGCACCGTACACGTTCACCGTGGAATATCGTAGGTAAATACGTAGGTGAGTGGATCCGTATGCGCGTGCACAGGAGGAGACCAAGGCTCGTATGTCCGCTAATATTAGGGTGTGTTTAGTGGAGCGGGCACTTGAAATTGTGACGGCAGAATCTGGCGACGTGGAGGCCGGAAATGGCACAATAAGGCTTCAGTATGCGTCCACGTTGCCGCTGAGTTGGCTCTCACACACTGTATTAAATGCCGCGTCGACGTGTTCCATTCCTGGCGGGAGTGTCCAGCGTGTGTTGGATGGATGGATGAGTTTGGGATGGTGCTCATTCAATTTAGAGAATCGGATCTATGATCGACAACCACCTCCACTTCCACACTCCCTTTGAAGAAGTTTGACTCTTCGATGCATTCATTAACTGGGTCTGACTTCTGAAATAAGTAGGTCATGTCTGAGATGGTGAAAGTTACATATTCTGGGGATTACTACAGAGTAATAATAGGGGATGTTAAATAGACCCAGACTTTTACTAAACTGACCCACCCATTCTAACTTTCATGGGAAAATAAAAATGAAATTAAAAATTATCTCTGGACTCATTTGTCCACTTTTGGATCCAAAGCCAACAAAAACCAACCTTATTCATCATAATTACCATATTCTTCATCATGGGGAGGTCGATTTAGTAAAAACATGGGTCTGTTTAACATTCTTGTGATTTAATGTTGATTCCCAAAGAATACAACCCTAAATAAATATTTAAAAAGAAATAGAAATCTGACCCTGTAACTGTATGCAAATTTTGTTTTTGATGTGCTAATATCTGGTAACCATGAAATATATATGTACATATATGTAAAGATAAAACCAAGTTATTCTGTATGTTAAAATTTAGAAACGATAAAAAGCAGTTGTGAATCTTATTTGTGTAATGCCATGATTTTAAGTGTAGTTGATATTAATAAAGAAGTTTGGGTGAATTAGATGAGAGCATGTGTGGATTTTATTTTCGAATTGAAAGTTTAGGGCAAATTTTTGAAGTCATAGAAAAATTGTGAAATTTTACACCCATTTTTAAAAAAAATATTATCTAGTCACATTTCATCAGTGATAATTTAAGACCATACAGTCAGAAAAATGTAATGTATATTACCTCGTGTCCTTTAAATTAAAAAAATCATCAGTCCACGAGTAGAACACATTGCATTCAACCTGGATACGGAATTATTTATTTTATCTTTTTAATCTCCTTTGCAAACATTATTAACATGAATAAAATCAACTATGTCTTAAAATCACTGAAACAAACAAAAACTCCACTCATTCACTTTTAAGCTCAAATTCTCAAATTCTCCATATATACAGTATCAAAAAAATGTGTACACAAATAAATTCCTTAAAAAATATATTCATGAGGTAAAGTTGAATAATTCAATTGCATTTGAGTATATTATTTAAAATCAGCGTTTATGTGTTAACTTAATTGGAGTGTGACGTTCGATTTGATCCTATCTGTTAGATTAACTCAATAGGTCAAACACATCACCCGTCAAAAAAAGTGTGAGGATAACCTTCAAATTATCTTAGGAACTTTACGAACATGAAACCTACACTAAGCAGTAATTAGCTAATTCACGCACTTTTTTGCAGGAACCATATGATTAGATTATCTTAGATGTATATTAGTATATATCACAGGTAGACATCATTCTCATGCAAGTTTTGATTAATTGGACAAAAAACTAATGTACCTCTTACTAATTTAAATCCTGCATCTAAAACAGGGGAGCTTTAGTTCCCAACATAACATCCTCGTTGTGAATGCAAGCATCAGGAGGATCAAAATCTTCTTCTTAGTTGTGCGAGAGACACCAACACTCTCGAAATGCATAAAAGTTATTTAGGGTGTGCATTTCATTTTCATTTTCATTTTCATTTTATTTTTTCTTTCCGCTCAATGAAGCTTGATTCAATCTTGCATCAAAGCACAACATATCGAACCTGACAATTAAATGGAATTAAACAGATTACCTCAGAGCGGATTAATTACATATAACCCGTTTCTGTATCAAAAAATAAAAATAAAAATAAATGAAATACACACACACACATACCCACAATGTATTTTATTTGATGTTTATTACTTTGAAACGAGAAGTATGTTTATTTGAATGAATGAAAACGTGGAGATTAGGGCTCCCTGTCCAAACAAATCCCGCTCATAAATGATATTTGACCGTGTTGTGGCAACGCGTCGACGACCAACTTTAACGGCGTCGGAGCTCCCGGGGGCAGGGGGAAAAAGTAAGGGAGCATCGCTTTTCAACATTAGTATCGGTGCCAATCCACACCGCTGTCCATACTGTTCCAGATTTACTACGATACGATAGTGTGAAATCCCTACTGTACGAGGTACGGATCTTCAAACGCCCGTGAGCATGGAACGGCTGGTTCTGCATGAATGATTGATGTCGCTTCGCAGGGGGGAGAGATGGGTTGCGCGCAGTCGCAGCATCTCTGACGATGGCAGCTTCGGCTTGTGCGAACAGTCCTAGCTCCGGATTCGCCCATGCTGGAGAACGTACCTCGGCTGGATTTGGTTTTTTTTTTTTTGGTTTTTTTTTTTCTCCGAGTGCTGGGATGCGCGGGTGGATCCCCTGCAGGGACGGTGAGACGAATTTCGCGCGCCTTAAAAGGACCCTTGACTCCCCCCTGGATACCGCGTACAGGGTACTGTACCGAAGAGTATTATGTGGGATTGGCTTAGCAAAGATCCACGCCAGAGTGTTCTCTTGGGGGGTGTGGAAATAGCTGCTTAGGTTCTTGGCTGGATTTTGTGGTGAAAGCTCGACCAAAAGCGCCATCCCTTTTTACCCAGATGGAAAGATTTGATGTGGTGGTCTAAAAACACAGTGGATTTTGTGGAGACATGATGTGAAGTAGCTAGAAGTGGCAAAGTGGAGAATCCTGTACAGGAATGGAGACAATCCTCTCAAAATATCCTACCAGGCAGTGATTGCAATGCATGCTTTGCTTTGCAGAAGCTAGTACTGGAATCAACTATCATCTCATGTCTTACCCATGATTTGCCCTAGCCCTGTATTTGTTCCAGACACACAGTGGCAAGTCATGGGAGAAGATTCACATGTTCCTAAGCAACATGCTCCCAACAAGCCATCTTTTACTGCATTCACACCTGTTGTGAATTCACAAACCATGCCCATAATCAGTTGGAGGGAGTCCTCATCAAGTAGAATTGAGTGCATGTGTATGTCATCTTATTTAAGGATTCTTTTAATACTGAAGTATGGAAAACCATGACACAACCATATTGTAACTGGGCAGTTGCTTATGGAAGGGAGAGAGAGTTCCCAATGACACAGAGAATGTGTGGACAAATGGTAGTGTTTGGCTCCACAAAGGCATGGAGTCAGTTCATGGGGCCGTTTGTAGTTGCTTTCAGAAATCAGGATGGCCAGAGAGTGTGTGTAAAAGCTGCAGCTGAAATTGAATCCTAGAGGGGGTAGAGGACATGATTGATTGCCCTTCTGCTGTCTGCAGGCAAATGTACAAACAAACAGCAGGCCCATTCTTTTAGGTCAAATAAAAAAACACTCATCTGCATCCACAGTCCAGGGATATGTCCATGTTGATTTTGTCCCTGGTAAAAGGTGGAATGAAAGAAATCATCTGCTGTGACTCCCTTTTTCCAGAAGAAAACATATCTTGAATCTGCTCACAACAAGCATCAATCTAGATATGATCCATAAGACATGTCTTTCAACAAAAGAGGAGATATAAACTCAACCCACATCTTTTACAGATAGGTCCAGTGTTGGAATCTCAGAGTGTGAAACTGGATCTGTGCTTGCCCCTGTTGTGTGGAGGATGAAATGGATGGGTAGATGTGGACTTTATTCAGAATCAAGTATTTCAACAAATTACTACAAAAGGTATCTGGTTTGAATCCTTCTTTCCACAGTTGTGTTCAGTGTTTTGAATTTTATAACAACAAAAGCAGATCTTGAAATGCAGTTGTGATTAGGTTTGTGTTTCATTATATGTAATGGTGTGTACAAAATTCTATCATTCCAATTCATGGTTTCAAAAAGAAGTAGAGATTTCCTTCTTTTTTCATCATCACATGACACTTTGGATCTTGCTCAAGCAGGATTCTTTCCAATCTCACACAATTAGTCATTCACTAGTACTATTCAATCCATGAAGAAACAATTGTAAAACCAGAACCTGCTATGTATGATTGTATTTAGCATCGTAACTCATTGTTGTTTTTGCTTAAATTACATATAAATGTATTTCTCTCTACATGTTCAGGTGAAATGGACAGACGTTCAAACAAAGAATAAACGAGGTGTGAACAAGAGGTTCAAACAAACAATAAATAAGGAATAAATAAACATTCCGAAAAAGCCCAAGTTGTTGTTTTTACAACAAGATGTTTACTGTTTTCAAGTTCCCAGTTTAAGTCATACTTATTACTTGAAATGACTTCTAATTTCATTCTTTTAATTTCTTCACAAACTAATTTGTGGATATTTTGTTAGTTTTGAAAATTACGAACTTACTTTTGTGTGCTAAGAACTATTGATAGTCGGTTGCACAACTTGTTATTTAGAATATAGTGTAAAAAAGCTTCTAAAGAATAAACGCTTACATGAAAGAAAAAAAACTAACTGTGCAAATTAGCACATTAGTGAGTCTCTGCAAACATTTGTTACAATTCCAAGAGTATATATTATTTCTTAAATTTTGCCTTCATGACATGTGTTTACACTGAATAATTTGAACAATAAAATTTGAATATGGTAATATCAGTATCTCACATGCTTATTTATACTTCTGTATTAAAGGATGAACAGTGTTGGGGGGGGGGTAACTAGTTAAAAAATAAGGATAAATTCTTCCATGGATTGAAGAACTCATCACCGTCCCCACGAGGGATAGCACAGAGTGGCGTTGCAGAACGTGACCTCCAGTCTCGCCCACTATCCCTGCCCTGAAAAGGCCTGACGGAGATCACCGTGCCGGATTAGCTACAGAGCAAGCGTTGGGGGTTAACTCAACTCGGAGGTCCATCACCACCCCGCGGAAGTGAAGAATGGGGAGGAATTAAAGTAACGGTTCGCTTAAAAAGTGCCCCGGAGGGACGTCAGAACGGGACCCAGCCAGACGCCACCAGGGTTTCCTTGCCTCATTGAATGGAGAAGAGAGTTCATGCAGTAGTCCCAGCTGGACCCGCCGCGGGGGCCACTAACTCCCGCTCGGTTTGGTGAGCGATGGTAACTCCAGCGGGCCGGCTTTATTCTCCCCGCTTGGAGTCTGGGAATAGATCGGAGGACCTTTTTCATAATTGCGGGTGAAATTCTTCTCGGAAAAGTGCCCGGGTATGCGCTCTGACCTGGGTCTACATGTCCCGCCCCTCACTACTTGTTTGCGGCATTGTGAGAGTCATGTTGAACTTAGTTTCTCGAGCTTGTCGTCTCCTCCTTCTCACTCTCTTTATGACTCGGGCTACAGTCGGACTATAGTTTGTTGCTGCAAATTGGATTGAGAACAACCTGCAAGTGGTGGTTGAAAACGTCGGTGGAAGATTGAGGGATTGTGATTTGGAAGGCAGTTTGAAGGAGATTGAGAGCATGAGTTAGCGGTTCACATTGAGGGCATTGGAATTTGTTGTGAGGTGCCTATGTGGTTGACTCACAAGATTGTTAGTTAAATATACAAAGTCAAGTGTACGTGGCGCAGTGCTGGGGTTGGTGGTTATTGCAGAGGAAATCTATGTTGTGGTCGAGTTCGTGGTGTTGGAAAAGGAGGATTGAGCGTTATGGCTGGCTAGAGCCGGTAAGGGTGTGGCAGTAATGTTCAGATTGAGGAGATGCGTCGAGGCTGTAGAGCTATGCGTTTTATAGGAGTGTACGCCTTTTGATCTGATTAGAGGAGAGCTTGAGTGGTGACTTTTGCGACGTGAGGTTGGTACAATGTCGTTTTGAAGTGCCTGTGAAGCCTCGTCTTGACGAAGTGACTAGCTATGGGGGCTTTGAAAGTTAATCTAGTACAGGAGAAAGGAATAGGTAAACAGGTTAGGAAACGTGTAGTTCACAATGCCGACAAGAATTCGGCACAGTCCATGTTCCAGGAGGCACAGCAATTGGCATCATTAGTCACAGCGAACGCTGCTTCTGTCAAAGCATTTCTTGGACGCTGGAAAGCTATCGAGAATCGCTTGTTGCAATTGCGTGCTCTTCTCACTGAGATGTCGCATCTTCGTTGTCTTAGCGATAATGCGGCTTGCAAGGAACTCTTGAAGGTGATGATCTATCTTGAATTTGAATTTCTGAGACAATGTGCATTCCTTCCTACCAAAGCTTGCGTTACCGATTCCTTCTTAGATAGGTGACGCCTCTGGTTCAGTGAGCAGAAGAACCCCCCCCCCTCCCCCCCCCGCTTCTTCAGCCTGATAGGCATTTATGAACCATCAACCTCTTGCCTATCGTATGAACTTGTCGCATTGTTGTGCAGACTATGATCGAGACGTTAGGGGAAGCTCGGAGCCTTGCAAGGAAATGTACGGCGTTGAACTACGGCGGAAAACTTCAAACTCAGAGTAACCTGGATTCACTCTGTGGCCAACTTGACCTTCACATACATGATTGCCAGTTGATGATTAAGAATGGAATTATGCAAGAGAATCCTCTAGCGATTTGTCATGTTACTCCAGAGTCTTCTCGTGAGGCCATGCGGTGGACCATAAGGAACTTGATTTCGCATCTCGAAATTGGGAACGTAGGTTGCAAACAAAGAGCCCTTGACAGTATGCTTCGAATCATGTCGGACGACGACAAGAACATTTTGATGGTTGCTAGTCAGGGTGCGGTGACAGTGCTTGTGCATCTTTTAGACGCCAGTCAGCCTGTTATCAGGGAAAAATCTGCTGCTGCCATCTGCTTGCTCGCTCTAAACGACAGTTGCGAGCACACGGTTGTTGCTGAAGGGGGCATAGCACCTCTTGTTCGTCTTTTGGATTCGGGTTCTCCACGCGCCCAGGAGAGTGCAGCAGCTGGTTTGCAGGGTTTGTCTGTTTCTGACGAGAACGCCAGGGCTATTACAGCGCACGGAGGGGTCCCGGCTTTGACAGAAGTCTGCCGCGTGGGCACCTCAGGCGCGCAAGCTGCTGCCGCGGGTACGCTTCGAAACCTCGCAGCAGTTGAAAACCTCCGAAGAGGCATTTCTGACGATGGCGCCATTCCTATCGTCATCAACTTAATATCATCTGGGACAAGCATGGCTCAAGAAAATGCAGCGGCAACCTTGCAAAACCTTGCAGTCTCTGACGACAGTATCAGATGGAGAATCATAGGTGATGGAGCTGTTCAACCTTTAATTAGATACTTAGATAGTTCTCTGGATATATGTGCACAAGAAATCGCATTGGGAGCGTTGCGTAACTTAGCAGCATGCAGAGACAACATTGACGCACTAGTGAATGCCGGATTATTGCCCCGTCTCGCGAATCACCTCCGTTCAGGGAAAATATCTATGCAGCTAGTTGCTGCTGCTACAGTTCGTCTCATAGCTTGTTCTATGGAGTCTAGAAGGTCTTTGGGCGAAGCCGGCGTGATTGGCCCGCTGGTGAAACTTCTGGATGCGAAGTCCACGATGGCGCAGGAATACTCTGCACAGGTAAATGGTGTCCTAGTTTCAGATTTATTTATTTATTATTATTTTTTCTGCTTACATACTTCTCAAAGTCTATATTCTTCGTATGCTCGTGTCATCTTCGCTAACTACCTTGATGTCAACGTTGGGCAGGCCTTGGCGCTTCTCCTCCTTGATGAAGAAAACCGAAAGCTCTTTCTCGCTGAAGATTGGGGTATTATTGGATTAGTGCTACTGTTGGATACACGGTTCAAGGAGGTCGGCAAGCAATTTCCAATCGCAGCTCTTCAGGCCCTGTCCGGAAATGCCAAGTGCAGGAAGCAGATGGTGACTGCTGGTGCTTGTTATCATTTGCGTCAGTTGGCCGACAAGGAAGTCACAGGTGCCAGAAGACTTTTGGATCGATTAAGCACTAGCAAGCTGAGGAGTATAATCTCCAAGACTTTATTGGTGAGTACTTCCAAGAAACTCTCATTAGTTTTAGCATTTGAGCGACCTTGCTCTAACCTACTGAGTGGACTTTGAGCTTAATACTCGGTGTTTTTTTAGAGTTTCTGGTTTGTTGAAAATTCTGGCTGCTTGATCAGACTATCGAATTAGTAATAACATATTGATTTCGTTCGCAGATCAATTCGTTCACCAGTTGATCATTACAAGCGTTCACGACTGCGAACTGGAGTTTTTGTGTAAAACTCTCATTCATCACTATGATCACCTCTAGGAATACAATGTGTAGGCCCATGGTCCTGGCCGGTTGATCATCCAATTGTGCCATAAATACACCCCCGAAGCTGTTCTTGTGTGCTGAAGCAGACATCAATATGTAGTGTAGATCTGGGGGCATTCACTCAAATTTAATACCCTCTGATTAATGGATTCAACTGTAAAATAGGAAACTGACGATAGATTCTTTTCGCCGCCACAGCTGACAGTAGGATCAAATGCTTCCTCCTTTGTAGTTTGGGGAGCTACTGTGCAGTTAGTAGTAGAAAATAAGGAGCCCATGACAAGTTTAGTTGTAAACAATTACAATAATTTTTAACCACTCTACTTTCTAGACATGGTGTGTAGCGTGATCTTAGTCATGCTTTTCTCATTACTAGATAATTCTTCCCCATTTCTAAAATTGCCAATTGCTGCAATATGACAACTTTACCCACTACGAATGCTAGAAGTGCATGGATTTCTTTACAATTTGACTTACCACTGTGTTATCACTTTGTGTTGCACTAAAGAAAGGATATAAAGTTGTATTGCAGGGGAGGTATTGCAGGAAAGAATTTATGTTGCAACGTGAATGACTTGGTCCGCATAAGTGGGACGTAGCAATTTCTGCGTTGACTGAGTGCAACCTGATTTATGATAATGCTCGTATTGTCGAAAAAAATAGTAATACTTTGAGTGTCTTTTTAAAGTCAATGTTATCCAAACCTCCTACTGTTTTTGCTTTATATCATAAATGCTTTGCAATCTTTATTCTGATAAAAGCTTAGATGTTATTTTCTGAAAAATCAGAATTTTTTTAGATGCACATTATATAATATTAAGGAATTATACATAAAAGAGTATAAAAAATTCATAAACAGTTTAATATTTTAGAATATCTAATTTCTTATTATACTATTTTGTACTTATTTTATAATAGTAACAATCAAGAATTATTCACTATTTTAAAATCTAAAGAAATAAGCAAAACAGTGTGTTAAGGAATTTGGTGATTTTTTTAGCATTTGTTCAAATCCATCTAAACCTATCTATCTATTGTAGTCTAAGAATTCTTTTGTATTATTAATAGGAAAATAATTCACACCTATTGATGATTGAATCTATTACCAAGTTAAATGTATGGAATAATCCTACTTTGTTTTGAATAATTATTTCATTACTTTTAATAATTAGAGTTGAGCCATCTACATCTTGAATTAAAATGTGATGTTCATTTCTTTTTAATAGTTTTGGGTCATAAATGTTCTTCTCTTTTATTACTTAATAAATAATAATATTTAAATTTTATTTTAAATAAAAAATAAAAAACTAGAGCCAAAAGTCATCATTGGCATATGTTTTGTAAGATGCATTAACCAAATTAATTTAATTTCTAGTTATGTAGATACTTTATATCACTTCTTTTTAATTTTTTTCTTAGTAAGTTTTTTTAAATAAATAAAAACTTGTAATTTTTTTTTACCTAGGTCTACATAGTCTTGGCTTACAATGTTCTCAAAGTTTTCAAAAAATCCACCTCTACACCATTTAGTCTTAAAATCTTATCATTTACCATGTCTTAAACAATTCTATTTAAGTAATCTATTTATGCAAGTTTAATCACATATAAATTTGAATGATTTGTGGTCATTGTTTTAGCTTTAGCCACAAAGAATACTAAAACAATAATCTATCAAGGACATTTATCACAAAAAATCTAAAGAAAAATACACTCTTAGTTACTAAAAAAGAATAGATAATTACTCAAATATAATATAAAATTGAATTATATTGGCTATTGCCAAAAAAAAATCTAAAGACTCTTGAAACAAGACTAAAGATTAGAAAGATGTTGACAAGAGTGAAGTAGGTTTCACTCTTGCCTCAATATATACTATCTAACTAAGGGATATGCAACAACATTCTATAGGACCTCCAATACATATCCAACTTGCAAAACATGTGTGTAATTTGCAATGCAAGTTTCTTCCATGTGCACCACATGGACAACTTATACCACAACTTGCCAATATGTGCAACACAAGTCCAACTTGTTGGCCAAGTTTTTAACCTATGAATGAACTACAAACACGTCTAAAGTCAAATTTGCATCTATCAAGCTTTTAAGAAGCTTGTCCATAAGATATTATCAAATCTACCTTCATTTACCTTCTAACTAATCATTTTTATCTAAGTAGTTATGTATGTCCATGACACAATTCAATCTATATAACTTGAATGGCTTTTATATAACTTTGGATAAAAGTCTAAAGATACCTTCTTATATGATATAAGTCATTTATTTTATGTATTTTATTATTATAGAATTTTAAAATGAAAAATTTTGTTTTTTTTATTCTATTTTTTATTTTTTATAAATTAATCTTATTTTTTTATATAAAATATATGTTTCCATATATTTTCTATTTAATTCTAAACCATAATTTGATAGTATTTTTTTTATTAAAAACAAAATCAAGATCTTTTGTGCTTATTTGAAAACTTGTTAGAAAAAATATTTTTTAAAAGAATATAGAAGGATATATTGTTTTTGTCTCAATATTTTTAATTTTTCAATTCTTCTCCTATTCTTTAATAAAATAGATATTTACAAAAATAAATGATAAAATTTGATAAATTGTCTAAATCTATTACAAGAAGAGCATTTATGTTGTGTTATAGATCGAATTTTTAATACTTAAGTTAAAAACTTTGAATTAAAATTAAAAAAAGAAACTAAATTAAATTTATCTTTTTATATAAAATATCTTAGGGTTACACATATTCACTTATATGAATGATATAGTACGATATTCTTTTTAATTATATGAAATTTTATTTTAAATATTATTCAAAAAAAATTAAAATCATATATATATATATAATATTAGGTTTATTTCTTTTAAATATTCTTTTATAATTATAAATTTTTTTTATTGATTTCTATTTCATATTTTAATCTTATCATGTAATTTAAGAGATTCATTTAGATAAAAAGTCTTGTGATTTAATTTAAAATATTTTTTATAATAATTAGTATTAGATAGATTATTTTTTATTTTTTTAATATCTTAAATATAATTTATAGTATTGTATTAAATGCATGAAAGTAATATTTACAAAAAAGTTTTTGATGGTAGGTAAAATAAATATGTAAATTTTTATTTTATCTTACTTCTATTTAATTGATTAATTTTTTAATTTTTTAATTAACAAATGTATCCTTTAAAATATAAAACTATGCATTTAGGCAAAATAAACTACTTTATTTTAATCTTTCTTAATACACAATTGATGTTCTTAAATTAAGAATATATTACATTTAAGTTATATATTATAGAAGTAGCTACTTTATTTAAATATGTTAAATAAACCATTAAATCTACAAATGCTATAGTATAAAATATGCATCTATACTAAATGTAGGATTGAAAGAAGAAAATCTTATATCACACATTAATTAATTCTATTTAAAACTTGGTTTTTCTCAAGAATTGGCAATTGTATATAATTCATCAAATTAAGTAGGAATTACTAGAAAAAAAAAAAAAAAAAAAAAAAAAAAAAAATCTAATTGTTCTATAAATATGAATTTTTTTCTTGGACTAAAAAGATATTCAAACTTAAATATAAGAATTGATTATGAACTTATAGCTTGTGTGTGAAGGCAACATATGTTCTTAAAGAGACCTCTATTATATTCTATTTGTTGTCTTTGAATCACAATCAAAGAGACACACCTTATTTTTATAAGTCAAATTAGTGATTGTCCTAATCTTTAGACAATCATGTGAGTATGAACATGTTACAATAGTACAAGTGTATTGTTAATAGTTTAATCATTTACACAACATAGATTGGCATTATAATCACTTCTCTAACCAACTATTCTTGTAACATTTATAACATGGCTTTTTAGATGTAATTGTTGCAATGACCAAGGATGAATCTCTGCTTCAGATTTGGTTTGTATTTTGATTCTATATACCTCAAAACTTACTAATATAATTGGATTAGGTAATATTTAACTAATCTTTTTTCCATCTAAAATTCCACCTATATTCTCTATATGTTGGTGTCTCTACACTATCTTAGCATATTAAAGATTGATGTGGACTTGCCTTGTCTTTACTATTCATTGAATTTTTAATTGTATTGCTATTTATTTACTTTGCTGCAATCAATCATACTAAAATATGTCTCTTTTCATGTCTTTTGTAATACTTTATAGAATGTGGAGCAAATCTTTTAGTTGTATTTGTTTTTTGACTCTTTACTAAAGCTTTGATCATTTATGTTTATTGTGCATTTTTTGTGCTCTTGCTACATGTATTGGGATCCAATGTATATATAAATGATATAGATTATGTACCTCCCCACATAATAAAATTTGACAAGATGGAGTTAATTTGGACAAATTTCTATCATGACTCTATTACAATAGTATATTACAATAGTATAGTTGATCCAATTTTCACTTTTTTTGCTAGCTATTTCTTAAATATTGTCCTGAATTGAAGAATTACAATAAACATATTATCAAGAAATTGGTTTGAATATCACATTCTTGTGAGCAATCTATTTCTAAGATATCCATTTAGTCTAAGAACACTGAGTATTTGCAAAAAACCCCTCTATGTTTGCAATTGTCTCATCTAAGGTGTAGATTAGGCCCATTATCATTTGTTGTCTAATTGCTAATAGGCCTTTCATGTCCAGAGACTCTTTCCACTGTAGTCAATGATGTGAAGATGTATAATTGACCACCTTCAGATAACATTCATGGATGTGAAGGCTGACAACCAAATTGTCCCCTTCTGGCGAAGAAAGTATCCAATTGATTGGGTGTAGAAACAGTACAACCAGCTAGATCTACGACAAAGAGAACCCTATAATTAACAACTGTCCACCATTTTATAGCAGACTAATTACTAAGCGATATGGTGTTCCTCGTGTTCCGACCATTGTGCCCAGATATTCCAAGTAGAATAACGTATGGTTTAATGTAATACTCGTAACCATAGCTCCTAAACTCTTAACTCATCATGCCACAAGCGCTACCGGCAAACAGCGCTTCTTACAGCGCCAGGAAGCGCATTGGAAAAGCTCATGATATTAGTCATCACTTCATAAACTTGACCAAATGGTGGAATGCTCGTTCGTAAACTTCTCTCTTGAATGCCACTGCCTGCTCACATCTCTTGCCACATGAGAAGGCCATAATCACACTGCAGCGATATGTTTGCTACTAAAAATAACTAACATTTCTCAAAGCTCTACCAAACTTACACTGAAAGATATGATTCAGAATCCCAGAAGGGTATCAAGGACGAGTACAACACAAAGATTAAAAGTACTCATACATTTCTTATGACGTCTTCTACTGGCACCCACTTCCACTCGGAAAATTCGGGTTTTTCAGAACCATCGCCCATCAAGTTGATCTCGCTATCATTGCCAGTGAATCTGAACAAGAACCTGAAAAAGAATGCGGTATTTAGCATGCAGACTAAAAAAACAACTCGAGGTTTCAACACGTGAGATAAATGAAAGATAGATACGCTGGAATGCATGGAGGCAACAAAACATATCCATACGGAAGATATCTGACTTGATTTGGCAAGTATCCTACTGACCATTTCTGAGCCTGTCCATTCCACTCTGTTCCCCACAAAGTAGTAAGCTTCGCTTTCACGTCTGGCGGAAAGTCGTACGTCAACCACTCAGACACCTGCAAGGCCATTTTATCAAAGCATGGTTCTAAAAGACCGCTTAGAATTTAAGCGACATGATAAGAGTTTCCAGCATGGTGTACTTTTCCCAAACAATACGTGGACCAACTGAATCTTTGGGCAAAAATCTGATAATATGTTCACATAGCAATGAAATTTCTCAAATAATTACACTTCAGTAAGAGACAATTAAATCAGGAATTCAAAAAAGAAAAGAAAAAAAGTAGCATGTATTACTTGAGAACGTTCTTACCTCTCCCAAATACTCTGCAGAGGTGACTCCGGTCTCTTCTCTCAGTTCCCTAAACGCTGCTGCTCGAGGGTCTTCTTCTCCATCTATACCTCCCTGCACTAACCAGATCCCCGCACTCCTCGATAATTCACTACCTGGTTATCTCGGTAAGCATGAGTTACCGAGATAAGCATGCTAGTCCCAAATGTCTTCAAGAGCACTTACTTCAAGGAGATGTATAGGTTATTAAGCTCTAATTTAATAAAAACAGATATCAAAAAGAAAAATCAGCATACCTGAGGCATTTGCCAAGCTCCAGGAACATCTAATCGCTGCGCTACAAAAACCTAACAACACAAAATTAAAATTAATCCACATGAGGAACAAAGTGCACAAAAGCTGAAGTAATGAATACCGTATAGCTGCAAATTGAAACCTCGGATATGCTTTTGAATCGTGACTGACCTGAAAACATTTACCAACAAACGACTGAACAAATGCACCAACAATTTTATAAACCTCTAGAAGATCTTTATACATCCAGCCTCAATCTCAATTCCGTACTATTTCTTTCACAGAAGCAAGTCAATAAGGCAACTGGTAAAGTTTCAGTAAACGATGAGATAAGCTGTTCACATGTACGTGATGAAAAACAAAAACGAAAAAAGAAAAAGAAAAAGAAAAATAAGGAGTAGAGTGAGAGTGAGAAGAAATAAGGATTCGTAAAAAAGGATTTTCTACGGGCTAACAACCAGACTCTCCTACAGACCTAAAAAGCATATTCTAAGAACTAAGTAACAGGTCCAGGATTCCACACATTCAAAATGAAGACTCCACACAATACGAAAGCAAACAATTCGCAATGGTGGAGTATGCTTGAAAACCTCCAGCAGGAGCACTAACCTCATTCTTGTCATTGATGAGAGCCACACCAACGTTGGCGCGATACATTGGAGGCGGATCACTGCAACGCCCAGCCATCGCAGAGGACGACACGACACAGCACCGCAGAGTCCGTCCGCTGGCCGGAGCGCCACACACAGTTTCCCTGCTCACCCTAGGGTTCGCCAACACCCTCCAGTCGCGCCACGCCCCTGGAGTTCCTCCGAGCTTGACGCAATTGGCTTGAACGCAGGAAGAGCTCACGCCGCGGGCAATAAAGGCGGGCAAGCTGCCCGTGGTCGCATGAAGGTGGAGGTTGGGAAGGAGGCGACCCGGACCTGGCAATGCCTGCAGCATCAACCTGGAGGTGATCACCATAGCCGCCTCAGGCACCACTGACCCAGCACTCTGAGGAGCTCTCGACGCGATGCTCTGCAATGCAATGCAACGCAATGCAATCCCTCCGAAGCCACGGCATCACGCTCCAGCCCTCGGAATCCACGGAATCACGCTCTCATCCTTCCAGACACTTGCCTGCCCGCGATTGCGCGTTAAACAGAGACGAGCTGGAATTTCTGCATCTGGTTCCGGTGGACACTTGCCGGCCATCCAAATCTCTCTCCTTCGGCGCATATGGTCCCACGCACAAACCATAATGTTTGCTTTATTGAATACGACAGCCTTGTCTCGAGGTCCGGTTACATACTGCGCGGTTTTTAAGGTGGCCAAAACGTGTTTAAGTGAATCCTCAAATATGGAAACCGGTGTGGATTCTCATGTTATGTTTATCAATGTGTGTTTTTAATTGTGATTGACTAGCTTGTAACTACTTGTGATCATTATTAGAAATATCATTGGAAGATTAAACTCAATGAGTAGTAATGTGCTTTATTTTTATTTTTATTTTTATTTTAATAAAATATATATTAGCATTTTTTTATTTTTTGTATTTTTTCTTTGTTTTAAAAATAGTATGTCTTGCTACACAATTGTCTACTACATCTTTTAATTTCACGCAGCAAGATTGATTTGAGGTATTGATGAAATTTTGGTATGATTCAATCAATGTTCATGTCTTTTATTGCAAGAATTGCCATTGCATTTAGATTAGATAAACTACTATAATTAATAAAGGATTTCTTCTTATATTTTAATTGTTGAAGTAAAAGTTACTAAAATTATGCCACAATTTATTTACAATAGTAAATTTTAATTTAATAGTGTGGTTTAATGTCTCTCTTACTGCTCTTCATAAGTACTATCTCCTACTTATTTAAAGGTATACTACAAAATGTTGGCACTTTGAACCAATATAAATAACAATCGAGTTTTTTTTATGGTGGCTAATGTAACAAATTAGATTTGTCTCTAAATGTAATAACAGAATCAATGATTTGAACATTTAATAATAATATTAAAGATTTTAAATTAGTAGTTGGAACAATAGAAAAAGAGATAATGAAAGCTTATAAAGTACCAACTAATAGTTAATATGATGTTGTGATCTTATATACAATAAAATTTGACCTTGCAAAAAGAAATCATGTCTAAATACAATTGAAGTTCCATAAAGATAAAATCCATAATTTATAAATAGATTTTATAATCATATTAGGTTAGAAGTCAAATTTTAGCTTTTATGTGTTGTATAGAGGATAGATAAAATATTATAATAGTTGCTTGAGAATTGAAGATTAGAGTAGGAATAGTAAAGAGGTTATAAAATTGGTGAGAAAATTAATAGATTCTTTTATATTTAAATGTGTAAACAAACTTTCAGCAATAAGACTAAAAACATTTACTAATGTAGATAAAAGAGTGCTATTAGACATGGCCTTAGATGGTGTAAGAGATAATTTCATGTTTTTATATATATAATTTTGAATGTACATTTTTAGTAATATTGTATAACCTATTTTTATTAGTTTAAAAATAACAATAATGTTTTGCTTCGATGTTTCTAATAAACATTTTTGCTAAATGATATCTTTCTTTTTATGCTATTAGATAAGTTAAATTGTAATTATTAAAGATTAAATATTTTATTTTATTAAATAAAAATTTCTTATGTTTTTATAATATTAATTTACATTCAAAATATTTATTTAATCTAAATAAAATGTTTTATATTTAAATTTATAAAATACTAATGTTTATGTTTGTATTATTTATTATATGGTATTCATGCAACATACATTGTAATTTTTATTCATATATATATATATATATATATAGATAATTAGTGGAAGCTTTCAACTATGTAGAAGCTTTCATCAAATAATGAGACTTGCTAGCCAAATGTCATAGTTGTAAAATGCTTGCGTAAAAACTTCTTGAGGAAGATATAATAGCCACAAGATGTACTTTTAGATCCAATTTACCGGGAAAAATTATTTTTTATGTTTTTTTTTTCAAGAAAATATCATTCATTTAATATATTTTACCTACTTGTATTTATCTGGATGCATTTAGACAGTACAGGCATCTATAGTACTTGTAGATTTATAAATACTTGCATATTTTAGATTTTTATTGTGCTGAAAACAACAATTTTTTTGTTAATTTTATTAACATTTTTTTTTTTTTTTTTTTTTGTTTTGAGGAAGCATTATTACTGGCAAGTTTAAAAGAATTTCCCCAATTCAAATCTAAATCTGAGAACTAAAAAATACACATCGAATAATTATTTTTTCACATGACTAAGAATAAATATGGAATATTTAAAAAATGAATTAGCACAAATGAATATATTTTGATGAGTTAGTTGTAGACATTATTTCAAACCAGTCCAAGAATACACTCGAAGACGTTTCCGCAAACGAAAGTGGACAAAAGTATTTTCGTTCCACGAGCGGATGGAGGCGGCATCCGATGTGCCACGTGGAGAGTGATGTCAACGAAAGCGCTAGGACCAGATTTTCCGTTGGGTTTCAGTTACACCTCTGGTCTGCAGGAGCGCGCAGTGAACAGAGTTCCGCTGCGGAATTAGAATCGTCATCGTCAACAAAGACGGTGACAGATCGTTGACTGAGGCGACGACTTTCTCCAGGGTTTGTGGATGCGCTCGTCCGTTCGCAATCGTCGTCGTGACTCCCAGCGTTCAAGTGTGGCACTCACACGCTTCGCGTCCTGGCCAGGCACTCGTGCAGTCTCCGATTTCATAGTCCCTGCTCGTCGCCGACTATATCCCCAACTCTGCATTGCAATGCCAGGGGCGCGCGGTGTTGTTACTCTCTTTTTAGGTCACACTTAGCTTCAACTCATTTTCGTGTCGCGGAGAGGAACGGCTTGGTAAGTTTGAACGCATTCTGTCAGGTCGGTTGTGATTGTTCGATCTTGTTTTGGCCGTGATTTGGTGAAACGTAGGAAGGTTGATGACTCTAATTTTGAGTGTAGGTGGGATTCGAGGATGACTTTAAGTTTTCAAGAGCTGATTGCTGTTTTGGACTACCTGTAGTGTACATTGCGGTTGAGATGGTCAGTATTTGGTAGGGAGATGTCGGTTTTGGTGAGTTGAGAAGGTGTTGAGCCGTGAGGGGAGCTGGATGCAGCTAGTATTTGTGAAGAGATCTCGAACGCTGCTGTTGAGAAATTAGCGTGTTAGGTGTAATACGAGGGAATTGCCAGAGCGGAATGATGTTGAACATCTGTTTGTTGTTGTGCGCTCCTGTACCATTAGGTGCGCAAACTTGGAGAGTGATGTCCACTCGATTTAACTTGCATCTCCAGTTATTCATTTCTGTTATTCATAATTTTTCCCTTATGATCAAACTTGTCTACGAAAAGGGAACTTCCCCGTAGCTACACTCGCAAATTACTGGCAATTATACACCATTGTGTCTGGCTGAGTCTTGTTGTTTAATTATGAGGAAAGAATGCTGCCCTTTTGACAAGGGTTGGGGCTCAGCTTTATCATCCCCCCTTTTTTTTTTTTTTTTTTTTTTGAAATAATACCAGACTAAATGCCGCGATATTGAAGGGCTTTTCAGGGGATGTCTGGACTTGTACTTATTTCAGGTCGATGCGCACACCTGCAAAGTTGAGTAGATACAATCATGATTCTGGTTTTTCAGGAACTGTTTGGAGTCAATCAGAATCCATTCAGGTGAGACTGGCAAGAAAGGTCAAATTCTTGTTGAATGCAACCTTCCAATACCCGTTTTTTCACAGTGTAGCTTCAGTAACTTTGAGAGCCGGTACAGTTATGTATGCTTGATATCAGATTAAGTCCGTATGCAAAGAACTAGGCATACATTTATCGTGTCTATCATTCTTGACGTTTTCCTTTGTTTGTGTGCGCATCTAAGGCAGATAATTGATTTACAGCAGTGGCATCGACACATCAGACGCTACAAACACCACAAGAGGCAAAATGCAGCATGCGACGTTGAAAACAGAGGAGGAGTTATTAGTGATAGCTATATTGGAGGAGACGCCCTGGGAGAAACTTCCCAAACGTCTTAAGAATTCGTTGGCTTCAAACGAAGAGTATCAGAAGCGGTAAAAATAGCTCATCTCAATCGAGTCTAATCTTAATCCCCGTGGTTTTTTTGTGACATTATTCCACTTTTTACAACAAATTCTGCGTTTAAAATAGGCATTGGCGTTGTGTCTTGAATGAACTTTAATTTATAAGACCGATATCAGTAGTGTTTTAATTCATCGTGACTCGTGGACATGCACTGCGTGCGATTTGCATTTTCTATTGACTTTTTTACACACTGATGACAATGATGGATACATTCATACAATTGAAGCAAGTCTTGGTTTGTGTTTACTAACGATAATTTATAATTTATGGAGCTTTAGGGTGAAGGAATATTGCATCAAAAAGCGTCTGAAGTGGAGTGAATGTGCTGCACGTAACGCTTGCCGAGAGAACGATTATTATGAAGACCTCGTTCGTTATTTGCGAAAAAATCTTGCGGTTCGTCTTGTCTTAGATCCCTCATGATAGAGTAGGATTTTTTGAAAGGATTCTTGCTCACTGATGGTACGGCGGGTTCATGGACGTACGATTTGGCAGCAAGCTTGTTGGTTATATTTGTTAATTTTCATGCATATGCTTATCCAGCGAACTCATAAAGGAATCATTTGGTTGTGGATGTATCAAATGTAAATGGTCTATTTGTATTTCTCGACTTTACTGATTCAGGTGATGTGGAGAAGGTGGACTGTACAGTTTGCAAGTGGGAGGTCTAATTTTAATACCATGGGCGTGTTTGATTGTTTGACTTCATCAGTTGTTTCCGTATCATCTATCAGAGAATGTCTGCCGAATTCTGCGTATTACTCCCTTCCGATACTACCACGGATTATTGTATGATGTAATGAAAAATGGTAAATCATTCACCCTAGTTGAACCTGCTTTAGCTGAGTTGTTTATTTCAGTTTGCCATCGATTTGTTTGGTAGTTTATGTGGTAGATTTCTCTTTCACATGGAAAACAGTAAAATTGGGGACATACGGACTCATAGAAACAGCGCCAAGCATGAGTGCACAGATTCAGATGTCAGAATAAGCTGTGTATGATGCCAGGGTGGCTAATTTGGGTGCTGCCCCACTCCTTTGAAGTAAAATTCACTGTCTATTCTGAAGTTGGTTATTTATTTATTTATTTATTTATTTTGTTGCAGAGCAACCATATGATTCGATTCCCAACTTCACAGCAGCAGATGTGTTAAGGCTCACTGGAATAGGTCGGAACGAATTCATTGATATAATGAATAAGTGTCGTGCTAAGGTAATACTAAATGTGTTCTTTGTTAGCTCTTCACCAACTAGAAATTTTAAAGCTGACGTGGCCTGCTTCTCTGTATAATGATTCATTTGTGGATGCTTCGGTCACCAACTAGACCTGTGTGATCCAATACAAGTCCTGATGTTTTTATGGGGTTTTCGTGCAGAAATTAATGTGGAAGCTCAATAAGTCCATTGTTAAAGAAATGTTGCCTACACAACCGGTTAACTTCCGCATGGAGCCGTGGTGGGTTGTTTGTTTTGTTAATTTGACCACTGATGAGTATCGGGTAAAATTTGGGAAATTCTCATTCTTTGACCCCAACTTTCATCTACTTCCAATTGGATATGTAAAAATGGACTATATGTGCATGATGTCGTAGTCTAAGATGTTTTGAGATTGCTCCGTTGTACTTCCCTTTACGTCGTGGAAGCGTGATAAACTTTGTAGCTTCTCTATGATGATCTAAGAAGAGTCCCTCATGTCATGGTGTAGAAATTGTCAGAGGAGGAGATGGCTGTAATAAGTGGAGGGGATGGTGACAATAGCGACCGCTTAGGCAAGGAAGGGGTTAACCTTGTTGGTGAGGTGGACGTCGATGTGCTGCGATCCCTTTATCGGCGAGGTTTGATCTACTTGGACGTTCCTGTGTACCCGGATGACCACTTTCAAGGTTCGCCCTTTTCTCATCCTCTGGATTGTGTCCTTCCTCTTCTTACCCTCCGATCCTACCCCGGTCTGCTGTATTTCTCTCGAATATTATTTTAGACGCCATACTCGTGGCTTCTCAAAATTGTACAGATGATACAACGTCTTTCTGCTTTTGATTGCATACAACATCGTGATTGAGCTTGTTAAATGGTATGCTTGCACCTGAAAGTATTCTGTTACAAACTATATCTGAAAACTTTCCTCAAGAATAAGAACAGGGTTCGATGAGTTTCTGTAAATGAGTTGGTTTGCATAGAGTTATTATTCGTTGCTTGTCTGAGGCTTTGTAGTTATCCTATAGAAAAGTTATCTCGTATTCTCTTATCTTCACTTTCACCGAATCATGCAGTGTCAACTCTGGAGGGTTTCGTTTCCAATCGAAACCAGCAATACGAGGATCCAACAGAAGAGTAAGTTGGTGCTTATAAGGGTACCTTTTTGTCTCCATAAATATGTCCCTTCGAATACTGCTATGTACAAGACGAACTACTATGAGTTTGACCCGAATACATTTATGGTTATTTATATGGTGAAGGTTAATGCTTAGAGGAGAAAACCTTGAAATAGAAATGTTTTCCATTTCTTGTTTGATAGTCAAGTCTTCTTTCGATATCTAAGGAAGCTCGATCACGATACTGTATGTTTACCATGAAGTTAATTCTGCTGCGCATGGCTGTGAATTAGATCTAATTGATAACTGTCTGGGAACTTCAGGCTTTTGTATGCCGTATTTGTGGCATCTAGTGAACAAACAACTGTCGCGGAACTTGCGCAAACCCTTCAGGCCAACCTCGAGCAACTTCAGTCAGCTGTATCGCTGGCTTCCCGACTTGGATGGGCAAAGAAGTTCCTCGACCCGATTTCTTTTTTACAGGATTCATCTATACCTGAATCTCCTCGAAGTTTTGGGGATGATCGGATGCTCAGCCCATTCACCAGTCCATCACGGGTTGGTGCTTTGGGCCCACCAGATGTAGATTTGGTGAAGGGCCAAGCTGGTTTGACGCGTTTTGCTTACATGGTGGACGCCAACCTTACATCGTACTTGATGATGGGTTCTCTCTCTCCAGGTTTGAATCTCACTAGCATCCAAGCTGCTATTTATGAGATTTGAACTGGTCCGATTTCACAAGAGATTTTACTATTTATCGAATGTGCAGGTCTGAAGGGTCATGCGGTTACACTCTTCGAGGCTGGAAAACTCGGAGATTCTAGCGTGGCTGATATGTGTGAGGTTCTTCGGCAAGTAGAAGGGACAAAAATGGAAGGAGAGTTGCAACAATTTGCTGACCACGCCTTCAGCCTTCGTCATGCTTTAGAATGTTTGAGATCTCAAGGCACTGATTTGGAAGTTGAGGAGGCAGGCGAAGGTGGTATTGGTGGATTTCATCTAGAGCCTCATAGATTTGCAGATGGAAATGAACCGTCGCAATCTGGACAGTTAGTTCAGCAAAGTGTTGGCGATTTTGAAGATTACTCTACCAATGCTGCTGAGAGGGGTGCAGAAACTGCAGAAATGACTACTGTCCCGCCTGATATGGCGGACACAAAGGTTGCAATGCGGTTTGGTGCTGCTCTGAATCTGACTGGAAGAAATTTGTCTAAGGAAAATGTGCAGACACACAAGCCCTCTTCCCGTGTTGATGTAATCCGGATAGAAAGTTTGCAAGACCTGGCCCCAGCCACTATGCAACGAGTTTTACGGAGAGATTATGATGTGGTTGTGTCGATGATACCACTGCCATCTCCTCCTTCAGTTTGCTCATCCGATGGACTTGGTCCCGCGCATTTTGGTCCTCCATCACGTGCGTCGATATCCCCTTGGATGAAACTTTTGTTATATCAGACAGCAGGATCAGGCCCCATATCTGTTGCATTGATCAAGGGTCAACGGTTTAGAACTCTACCTCCTCCACTAGCAGGCTGTGCAAAAGCTCTTCTGTGGACTTGGGATGGTGCTGGTACAAACGGAGTTGGAGGCAAGTTTGAAGGTACGCTTGTAGAAGGGAGTATTTTGCTGCATTGTGTGAATACACTGTTGAAGCACAATGCTATACTCATCCAACCCTTTCCGAAGACACATTTGGATTCTGGAGGCTCAGGAAAGCCTGTGACGAGAAATGTTCCTTTACCACTCTTTGAATCTTCCGAAGTTCACCCATCTCTTATTCAGGCTGCCAACGAACTTGCCCTCGAAACACTAGGTTACATTCGGCTAGTACAGATCCCATGCAGAGACCCACAAGAACATAAGGAGAGCTGCTTTGAGTGGGTTCCACAAAGCATTGAGTTTGGAGTTCCACTTTTCGATACAGAGCTATGCAAAAGTGTATGCCAAGGAATATTTCAATCGCATCTTTTTTCGCCTACATCTCTCATCAAACACCGGCAAGGAATGCATGACGTAAGGCAAAGGTTACAGGAGTTCATCACGGATTATCAAGCTTCTGGCCCAAAAGCGACTTCTGCGTATGCTTTAGCAGATGGACCAGATATGGCTAACAGATCTGTTTTTCACAAAAGTACTGGTGGCGTACCTATGCTCTATCTCCTCGATGAAGATGATTCAAATGATGTTCCTTCGCCAGGCGTCAATTTGATCTTTGATGGTGCTACTCTTGAGCCACTGCATGTTGATCGATGTCTTCAGGGCAGACTTCCGGCACGTTTGGTAGTTGCGGCAAGTGCCGCTACTGAAACCTTGAGGACCATGTACTGATTTTCGTACACCTCATAATTGTCTTTATTTTAGATACTATTATTTAACTTGGTTAATTCAATTGTAAGTGGCACTATTGGTTTTTCTGTTGTGCATGAGAATCCATTTGTGGAACGTTCCATAAGTCCTCGCTTCCCTGGGATAGCCTCATGTTAAATCACGTTCATCACGATCACCTTTCAAACATGGAGGGTATTTGTTGGATGAGTGCTTATTATTTTCTGTTTGTAGGTTGTGGTTAATAGTCAGATATATTTGAAATTCTCTCTTATCTTTGTAATTGAGCTGCAGTACTGAAGGTTGATATTGGTAATGCATGCCCTGAATGTTTGTGAGGATATTCACCAGTTTAGAATTAGTGCATTACATCTCGTTTCTTCGCATTTCAGCCACTGCCGTTAGGAAAATGTTTTACTCGCTGAAAGGTAAAGATTGTTCAAGTCCTTCAAACACACATTAATTTAAGATTTTTTCAACCAACTGGTTATAAATGTGCACTTCAAAATGAAACAATTTATTGATTTGTTTCAAATGTGAACCCTGTATTAATTTTAATTCACCATAACACATTAATATCAACGCATTGTAAAATGAGCGAAGGATAAAGTTTGTCTGAAAGTGGCTGAAACATGAAAATGACACTTTCAATTGAAAGTTAGGAAACAAACGTACTCGTTGAAATAACATACAGTAAAATAAAAGAATGAAACGAAGTTTGTGAAGTGGCGCCTTTTCCATCACCACATGACTCTTTTTAAGAAAATTACGAATTACAATAAGGTTGAGTTTTCGAGAAATATATTTATATGTTATTAAATTATGAAATTTTAAAAGTTAAAAAATGGCCGATAAGACCGCGTTCACTTTCGGCACCAGTATCGGTAGTTCACAGCATGGAAAAAAGAACACAATACACGCAAGTCCATATGCATCCAAAATCCAGCTTCACAGCGACTTATTAACTTCCAAAACACATGAATGAATACTGGACATAAAAGAGTTACTCCAGCACATACAGTAAGACAATCAACATAAAGAGACTTGTCTTCGAGAGTGTACCGTCTATGATGTGTCAAGATTTTGATAGATTTGCAAACAAAGATGCAAAGCACTTCCTGGGCCTCTACAACCCAAAGGGAGGGGAGGGGGAGAACTCAGAGCATCAAATCGTGAATCACTGGGAGTAACAAATGCAGCTAGATTGACAGTGAGTGACAGTTCTCTCAGAAATAACAAGTGCCGCTTTCCAGCCTGAATCGACAATGGTCCTTCACTCTGGGTGAGTTCGCATGTCGATCACAAAATAGGGTCAAAAACCACGCTAAGGCCTCTTCACTGAGGAGAAGGTTCTGGAGCATCTGCAGCTGCCTCTAAAGGCTGCGCTTCCAAGGGTTCCTCTGCTGAGGCCTCCGAGGGCTCCGAGGGCACCTCCGCAGGTGCTTCTGCAGGCGAATCCTCTTCTAATTGTAAGTATCTGAAAACAGCCAAGTGTTCATCGCCTGTACATCACAAACGAGTTTCCTTTGTCAGCCGTGCTCAGCACCGTTTCGCCCAACGAGAAGGAATCCTCCCTTGATCTGCAACACAAGCTTATAAGCTTCCAGCATCATAGGAACAACCCATGGGGAGGTGATTGGCCAAGCATTGGAGATTGACTGACATATCTTGCTTTCGTTTCGTTTATTTGACTTGACTAAGCGGGCTACTTCCAATCCGTGAGTAGTAATTAAACAACATTAAACTATCTTTACTCCTTATTCAAGACAGGTTTGGTTGCAGCGCGGTAACATGATTACATTCACCTCGCAAAAATGACCCAAACAATCCAGAAAGTTTTCAATAAGGAGCAGCATTAAGCAACAATATGCGCCCGTACCGAAGGTAATGTAGCTTCCAGGGGGTACAGGCGTCACAGCTCCGGGTCGGATTCTCCTGTTGTTAATATATGTGCCGTTTGTGCTGTCCAGATCAGTCACATAGAGTACCCCACTTTTCTTTTCCAGCCGTGCATGAACACCGGAAACTGAATACAAAGCCAGGATCACAGGTTGGGGATTAGTACGAGAGCCTCAATCCAACTGCTTCGTTAAAACTTCATGGCTAATATGAAAAACGGAGAAAATGCGCTCACGATACACCTGGATGAGTCAATTATCTATTCGCGTACCTGTAGCTACAGGAATCACGACATCAGCTTTGTCTTTAACCCGTCCAACTGTCACGTTATCCTGCGGGAGGTTCATGTTATACTGGATTGCAACACCACTGAGGCTCCTTTGAGATCTACATGCAAATCGGAACCCAATTCTACTTTCTGCATGAAGCATGTGGGCACTGACCCAACTCTGTAAACAAGCAAATCATTCGATGATCGAAACTGGTAGACTCCGGTTCCACCAAGTGAATTAGAATGCTAAGTAAGGTCAGTTTCCAAGTAAGTTGGAAAATATCTCATAATACTAAATCACCTTATTGATTGGAGTTACTCAAGGCGGTCAATTGCTCTCTGTTCTAATGAAAAAAACCACAAAAAACCTGAGTCTTCAACATAAAAGAAGCTGGGATTGGCTTCACAACAATGTATCTTGGGACTCAAGTGGATATCAATTGTTAGAATTATGCGCCATCTTTTACAAACTCACAGATTCACAGAGAGTTGAAACCAACATTCGATCCATCGATGCTTCCAGTGGTTTGTGGTTTGATTCATCTCCCTAAGTTCAAACGTAATCGCCACAGCAGCAAGCCAAATTAAGAAACGAAGTGGGGAAATTCTTACAGAGGCTAGCTCAAACCCGCTGGGCAAAGGTACTGGTGCTCCGAGGTGACTCGTATTCCCATCACCTGTAGAAGAGTAAGCATGACGGAGGCACTAAGGGAAACCGATTTGGTTGACACCAAACGCAGCACTCTAGTTTCACTCACAACCAGATCCAATACCAACCCATTATCAAGATTGGTCGATAAAATTCAGTTTCAGAGAAGATAGAGTGTATTGTCACCGATTCTCTGCAAAGCATTTCAGAGCTGATGTAGAGTGCCAAGATTGAAGTGATATTTTAGAGTGAAAGCGCGAGGGTCCATGAACACTCACCACAAGGGTCAAGCACCCATCTGACACTCTTGGTCGAAGTCTGTTGAAGCGCCGAGACTCGCAAACAAGAGCGACGCAATCTCTTTCCCAAAGGAAACGAGTGCCTGATTTCGAACCGACTCTTCCCTAAAGCCCTGCTGCTGCTCACATCAAGCGTAACCGCAAACGGCTTCCTCGCCAAGGCTAATGAGCGATTACTGTCATTGCAGTGGGGAGCTGCAAATGATGCCGAGGATCCAAGCACTAGGCTCCCAGCTATGGCCTGCCCCGCAGCCATTGCAAATACACCTCGCATCTCTGCACGCGAAAACTCCTCCAACAAGCGCTCCCACTCCCCCACCGCGGCAATATTCCTACTATCCAACTCACCCTAACCCAAACACATCAATTCAAAACCACGATATGTTCTAATTCGACAAAACTTCAGAAAAGCAAAGGTGGGCTGTTTCTCGCTACCCAAGTGGAATCCATACACAGGAGGAGTGGATTTCGGAGGTAGCGGCAGATACTCGAAGTTGACTTGATGGCTGCTGATGATAAAGCACCAGGGCCGAAGCGATAGCTTCGGATTGTCGATGAGAGGTCGGTCTACTGTAAAGAGTGCAGCTTCAGCTTCAGCTCAACTCGGTAAATGGCGATGGAGTTCGATATAGCACCATTCAGGGCCCGCCACATTGGTTGTCCAAACTGCATAGATTTCTTCGATGCAATTTCCGATTGTCTACAGCAGTCCCATTTTTATCAAATTTAGAAAAACCTAGAATCTTCACATTTGCTACTCTGAATTTCAGGTTTTTGAGAAAAATTACATGCAGTTGTACGAAACAGTAGTTGGGTGAAGCTAGATGTGTAAAGTGACCGGATATTTTCAGGGGGTATCTCTAATCCGTGGGGAGAAGATGGATGTATGGGAACGGATGAGCTAGTCTGGAGGAGAATTGCTAAACCGTAGAGAGGTCTCTTCATCCAATGGCAGTCACACGATTCCTTTTAATATCGACGCTACACTGTGCTCGCTTCCAGGATGCCGAAACTTGCTCTTGTTCTTCATCTGTTGTTTCAGACTTGCTCTGTTCACTGAATTTCTTCTTCAATTCGAGTAGGTTTGGGGACTGCAGGATTTGTAGAGAAGTCATGGTCAGGCTGGTACAAACCGCTAGGAAAGCAATCGGTGCATTCTGTGGGAGCAACGCCGCCGCCGCCGCTACCACCACCACCACCACCAAGCAGGTGCACTTGAGCGGCAGAAACAAGGTTTTGTTTTGCCAGGGGAGTGTCTTGTGCCAGAGTTTCGTGGGCTGGATACCGGGTGCAGGAGAAGGGAGTTGCTGGCGCTTTGAGGGTAAACAATGTCGCCAGGCGTGGATGCGCCCATTTTGGTCGAATTTCTCACTCCAATTGACGTCTGCCAATTCGGATTTCATCCTTCAAGAGTTATTTTCGACTGCGAATTCCATTCCCTTCACAATAATTGTGGGTCAAGAAGAGATGACGATGTGCTTGAAATGGAATGCGATCGAACCCGACGTTGGAGGCTTGATGATCGCAAGCGATCGTGGTACAGGCAAATTCACCACAGTACGTGCTCTTGCGAGGAGGTCAGGAAGAGAGACAGGCAAACAAGCAGCTGCCGATTGCCATTTCCCATATGAACATGGTGGACCTGCCACTAGAAGCTACGAGTGAATGTGCACGCGGGACAACCAAAAAGGAGAGGGCTCCAAGTGAGGGAATAAAGGCGTGGGTTCCAGAGCTTTTGGCAAAACCAAACCGTGGAATTCTGTACGTGTTGGTGAGCTCTGCGGCGTCTAGGTGAAACGAGGTGGAGAGAGGGAGAGAGAGAGAGAGAGATACTATTTGAATTTTTTTACTCGCTCATTTCATCCTTCATTGAATCCGGTAACCCTGAAGAGAGAAACCTTCCACCTTAACTGGTGGACCAGTTGGACACGCACAGCCCCCAGCAATAATCAATACCCTTCACTTGAATGCGGTTTGTACTCTAAATTTTATAACCAAGTGGCTATTCTTTCGTCCACTTATATCCTTCGCTTGAACTCCTTCTTCCTGGAATCTTTTCCTTCGGACGTCCAACTTCCTTCCGGTTCTCTTTTCATGTCCAATTTCGTTCTCCTGCAGTTGAAGTTACCCAACAGCCGCCGCACAGCAGTGCGGCAGCTCACGTGCTTTTGTAAGTTTCGTTTTGTGTTATTTTTTGTTTGTTTTGGTGGTGTTGAAGAGCAGATGACCACGAGCTCACCAGACATGACGGGGATGAAAAGTGTGTGGCACATGCCCCTCCATTACTTGGAACAATCTCAGTCCAATCCATGACCTGAGCTACGTTAGTGAATTTAAGCAACACCCACAACGAGAGATTGTATTTTAACACCTTAAGATTAATACTGTGTTCTACTTCCACACAAAAATCACATTTTTTTACTTTTTGTTTGACCTACAGCTGCAATTCAAAATCAGAATTTTCCACGGATAACGACAATGCAAATACAATACACGGACCAATACAATACAATCCACGCATGCACAGAATTGAAGTCACCACAGAGAAAAACTGCCATCATTCCGACCATCACAATACTGACCATCATGGAACCGCAAGACGCGGTTGCAGGTTTATCAACATACAACTAACATTGATGATGCAAAGCACAGGATGGCGCGATAAATTCAACAGAACCTCGCAAACTTCAACGATATAAAATCCACAAAACTTCACATCGCCATTTCATGTCCTAGACCTTGTGCTCTTCAGCTAAGTCGCTCTCAAACTTATGGATGTCTAGCATTGCAAGCTATACAGCAGCAGAGATTCTTTACCGCCCGCTTCTGCACTCTGCTGGTTGGTCGTACATGCAAAGTGAGCAACATGCGTTGCAGGTTCGGCTCTCATGGGATGGGTCTAACTGCCTCCATTAAAACGTTTGCCTGCACAACACAACCCAGATTGGTGAACCGATCACGGTCTCCACCAGTCTCTGCGGTGGTGGTGGAATTGAGAACAGAATCATGCTGCATTCTTCTGGAAAAAGCACTACGCAGAAGCAAATTGTCGCTGAAGAGGTAAACACTCTGGAAGCTAAGTTTCACTTGTGACCGTAAGGTGTGGTGGTTCAGTGGAAGCGAAAAGCTGCAAGCAGCATTTGCATATGGAGATTGCAGAAGAGTATGCAAAGGGCAAAGTAAATCAAGAGTGGCCCACTTACCAGCACACGTTTGGCCCTTCTTGTAGCCTACTCCACATTTGTTGGGGATGTCAAGAGCCTTGTTTAGCTCATTTCCAGCTAAGGGTCCGTTGCAAAGCTTCACTCCTTGGATGGCCGCGCAGTACTCCTTCAAGCTTGCATTGGAGTTGACAAGCTTGAAGTTGTTCTGGACCTCAATGCAGCAGATTTTCAAAGGTCTTACATTTCGAGGTTCAAGTACATGGGGTGCGCAGCTCAAAGGGAACTGGGGTGAGCAAGGCGCTGCTTGGGCGCCAGAGCTCACCCCCATCACCAAGACCACAAGGAAACCAAGCACCCCAGTCATCGTCGCCATCACCACAGTAATGTTGAGAGATGACACGTTAAAAGATACCAGAAAGTTGTTGAGAGAGATACGTTAGAAGGTACTAGAAAAACAAGAACTGCAATGGGGCAGAGAGTACTGCCTGAGGGGCTAACTTATACGGCAGATGCATTCGATATCTACCCAAGTAACGCGCCTCTGGCGGCATCGTCATCGCGGGCTTGCTTACCTGCCCAGTCGCTGGGTGGAAAAGAAACGTGGTCGACCATGGTGCTGATGGCAGTAAAGCAATTGAATTTGGACAAGCTTCCACCACTTCTGGTACACTATCCATTGCAACTTTAACATCACAAAAATAAAATACATAAAGGTTCTCTATGATACATAGATTTCCGATAGTGTTAGGGACCAACTTTTGAGAAAACTGCGATATCCCAATGTGCTGATGCAACACTTCTAGATGCTATGTATCTGTAGAATATGTTATTGTTCTACTAACTTTTAGATAAATGTAAAATCATACTCTCTCATGCTTTAATTGTGAATAGGAACAACAGTCACAACCTTTTGTTTAAGAAGCTCAAAGTGATGCACATGTCCTGCATCAATTTCATTAGTAGTTATGGTTTCATGAACAAAATTTTGTAAACTTCTCCACCAACCAAAGGTGAGGCAGGGCCTTGCAATTTCAACGTTCTCTAAGACATCAGCTGAAATGTGACTTGCTGATAGATGGTGCAAACTGAGCCATATACTTTAAACACATCAGAGCAGCATTTGTACAAATAAATTGAATGTAATGTGTGTATGGATTGTTGTAATGTAATGTAATGTGAATGCTCATATGTAATGTAATGTATATGCTGTCTACAATCCATTTTGTAGATCAAGTTCAATTGGAGAAGATAATGCTCTGATATTACACACATCATCATCCATTTGGTTTGTACAGAAACATCAAGGTCAATCTTGGTATTCATAATTGTTACATATGCATTGTTGATTGGTTGGTGTCTGACCAAATTGAACCGTATGAATTTGTTGAATAAATTCATGAATACTTGTTTTTTAAAAACATACAGGAGTGGTTTCACATGTTTCATTTTTATACTCTTATGTTTTAACTTCTGGAGAACATGTTGGCCCAGCTCATTAAAATGAAGTGAAGTTTTCTACAAGAAGGGTCAAATTTCATGGAGCCTGTGTGGTGGACGCTTGGAGAAGCCATGTCCAGCTCATCATGGTCAGAGTGAGACCTAATTAGGGGGACCCAGTGGGCTTCTGTTCCCCATGGCCCCTTCCAACTGCAGTCGTGCTCTCTGGGAATAGGAAGCAAGTCTTGTGCACATTCTCTCTTGCACCTTTTACTGTCCTCTTTGCATTCAAATTTTACTTCACCAGTGTTCCACGCTGTGGTTCAATTGTTTCCCCAACATGTCCACGACCCACATCCAAGAGCTTAAGATGTTGATCTCAGAGAGTGCATCATCTTGGTAATGAGATTCGATACCTTTCCTTGCAACCTGTTCCTCGCTTCCTTGTAATCTGATAACCAGTCCTGGTTTCATTGAAATCTGATAACAAGTCATGGCTCGCCACTAATCGTGACAGCCCCGTTTGATGGTGGGTGGATTTGTAATTCAAACTCAGAGATTGAACATGTGTGTTGAGGTGACGCTGGTTGCTTTACTGCCATCAGCACCATGGTCGACCACGTTTCTTTTCCACCCAGCGACTGGGCAGGTAAGCAAGCCCGCGATGACGATGCCGCCAGAGGCGCGTTACTTGGGTAGATATCGAATGCATCTGCCGTATAAGTTAGCCCCTCAGGCAGTACTCTCTGCCCCATTGCAGTTCTTGTTTTTCTAGTACCTTCTAACGTATCTCTCTCAACAACTTTCTGGTATCTTTTAACGTGTCATCTCTCAACATTACTGTGGTGATGGCGACGATGACTGGGGTGCTTGGTTTCCTTGTGGTCTTGGTGATGGGGGTGAGCTCTGGCGCCCAAGCAGCGCCTTGCTCACCCCAGTTCCCTTTGAGCTGCGCACCCCATGTACTTGAACCTCGAAATGTAAGACCTTTGAAAATCTGCTGCATTGAGGTCCAGAACAACTTCAAGCTTGTCAACTCCAATGCAAGCTTGAAGGAGTACTGCGCGGCCATCCAAGGAGTGAAGCTTTGCAACGGACCCTTAGCTGGAAATGAGCTAAACAAGGCTCTTGACATCCCCAACAAATGTGGAGTAGGCTACAAGAAGGGCCAAACGTGTGCTGGTAAGTGGGCCACTCTTGATTTACTTTGCCCTTTGCATACTCTTCTGCAATCTCCATATGCAAATGCTGCTTGCAGCTTTTCGCTTCCACTGAACCACCACACCTTACGGTCACAAGTGAAACTTAGCTTCCAGAGTGTTTACCTCTTCAGCGACAATTTGCTTCTGCGTAGTGCTTTTTCCAGAAGAATGCAGCATGATTCTGTTCTCAATTCCACCACCACCGCAGAGACTGGTGGAGACCGTGATCGGTTCACCAATCTGGGTTGTGTTGTGCAGGCAAACGTTTTAATGGAGGCAGTTAGACCCATCCCATGAGAGCCGAACCTGCAACGCATGTTGCTCACTTTGCATGTACGACCAACCAGCAGAGTGCAGAAGCGGGCGGTAAAGAATCTCTGCTGCTGTATAGCTTGCAATGCTAGACATCCATAAGTTTGAGAGCGACTTAGCTGAAGAGCACAAGGTCTAGGACATGAAATGGCGATGTGAAGTTTTGTGGATTTTATATCGTTGAAGTTTGCGAGGTTCTGTTGAATTTATCGCGCCATCCTGTGCTTTGCATCATCAATGTTAGTTGTATGTTGATAAACCTGCAACCGCGTCTTGCGGTTCCATGATGGTCAGTATTGTGATGGTCGGAATGATGGCAGTTTTTCTCTGTGGTGACTTCAATTCTGTGCATGCGTGGATTGTATTGTATTGGTCCGTGTATTGTATTTGCATTGTCGTTATCCGTGGAAAATTCTGATTTTGAATTGCAGCTGTAGGTCAAACAAAAAGTAAAAAAATATGATTTTTGTGTGGAAGTAGAACACAGTATTAATCTTAAGGTGTTAAAATACAATCTCCCGTTGTGGGTGTTGCTTAAATTCACTAACGTAGCTCAGGTCATGGATTGGACTGAGATTGTTCCAAGTATTGGAGATGATTTAATGGCACACATATTCTCATACACAAGTAGTTTTGTATTAGGAATCTGTGGTTGTACATTTCTAAATCAATCAAAAAACACACTTCAAAAGTTGTCTTCAACATGTGTGACACTCTTCTTAGTGTGACAAAGTTTGCATGTAAAGGAAAAAGTCTCCAGTTACTTTAGTGTTGAGAGTCCACAAGACAATTGCTTCCTGTGTTGGTAGCCTTGTGAGTTTTCATTAGCTGAGTCATCTTTTAAAATTTTGCATCCACATTTCAAGCTTGAAGCTGAATTTGTTACCTGTATTAACGAAGACCTTTTACATATATTAGCCAAACACTACTCAAGCAATTACTTAGCCAAAATTGATAAAGTTCTACAATCAAAGATTAAATTATTGCATTTACATCATTGCATAGAAGGATTATGGACTTAGTCCAATTACAATAGAAATCAAGTAGTTTTATGCTAAATGCTACATTGAAAAGAGGGCTTTAGCAATCCCTACTTAAGATGCCTAAAAAGTGTATCTATAAACTTTTGCATTCATATGATTTGACAATCTATATAATATTAGAAAAATCAAATCTATTAAATAATATTTTGAAAAGCTAATTAGCAGGTATTTATTTTTAACTTTAGATCTCTTTTTGATGCACATTCATGTCCATCAAGTCCCTTGACTCTCTTAAGCCATGTAAAGCTACATATTATTTCCAAAAAACTTTATCCATCTTAATATTGAAAAGACTAGATAGACTTATATATATGTAGGTATATGTGTATATATATATATATATATATATATATGTATGTAAAAATTAATTTATGGAAGAGAGAAATAGAGAGTAAGAAAGATATCTTTTTATCAAAACAAATGTATAGAAAAGCAAGGCTACAAAAATTAGAAGTACATACAAGTAGAGTTTTTTTATTGCTATTATAGTCTACAATTTGTGTGTAGCATTTCATTCTTGAGATTGACTAAGAATTAAATATCCAAATAGAAATGGAAAAAATTCTATTAGTACATGAAAACGTAAGTAATGTATAAAATATATTATAAATATATTAGTAGTTTTAGAGTCATACGATATAGACAACATTTTTTTATTTTCTATAAAGAAATAACTAAGTTTAGAGTGACAAGAACATAAATGTTACACATTTGATTAAAATACCTCATAAAAAAGAATTAAATATTAGTTATAAAATTAATAAATCTATGTTGGCAACCTATGATATAAATATCTAAAATAAAAAAAATCAAAGGCTCATAAAATTTAAATTATATGCATTGCAGATGCTTTAGCATTCAAAGGCATTAATTAAGAAATTTTCTTGACTACATTATAATATCAATTTGATGGTATGTATAAAGGATTTAATTACCTCCTTTTGTTGCCATAGTTCTTTGAGTTAAAAAAGATATAAGATTTATTTTAGGTTTTAAAGAATGGCATCTGCCTTGCTCTAATTCAACATAAGCTTGTGATACTTTATTATCAATTGGTTTTAAGAAATTTGTTAATAAAACTAAGTCTTTTAGCCAAATTATAGTTTGTAATTTTTTTTAAAATTATAAAATATGATCTAATATAAAATAAACTACTTTAGATGTAATTTTAGGTGGCATATAATTAACTAGATAATTAATTAAAATATATAGTTGTAAGAATAAAATTCATCTTTTAATCCAAATTACAAGATGTTTTCACTCAAGAGTTTCTTTTAAATGGTGGCATGAAATAAGAAGCACAATCTATAAATAATAAGGCATTAAAAAAATGAATTAATAAAATATAAAATATAAAATATTTATATTTGATTTATTAGATATTAAACTAAATTAAAAGTAAAAAATAATAATATTATACTTTATAATAGGTAATTCTTTTATCTTTATAATAAAATAAAAATTTAAATCTAAGTTATAATAAAGAGGTTGTAATAGTTTAAAGATAGATGGTAAAAAATAAACTTTTATTTCAAAAATAATTTGATTAGGTAGGTTTAAATTTATCTCTTTTTTAGACTTACAAATAGTTTATATGGATCTTCTAAAGATGACATATAACTTTAATATTATCATCCTACCTACAACTAAGGTGCTACAGCCTATATAAGATATGTGCACTCCCTTCTTATAACTACTACACTAATTTCTAGTCCTTTTTTCAACTAATAAATATTTTTTTTTACAATTTTGACTACACCATAATAGTGAAAAACATCCTATTAGTTTAAAAACTCTATAGAGCCTTTATTTGTAAAATTTTATAAATTTTTATGAAATAACATAAATAAATAATATATCTTGTAAAATATTGGTCTAAAAAATTAAATACTTAGTATCAAAATTTAGAAAAATATATTAAATTAATTAAACTAATTGACTCCAAAACTTACGAAGACTCCAATTTAATGATTTTTTTCTTAAAAATACTATTTCAATTTATAAAAATTTATAAAAAAAAATTTATATATAATTAATTTATTTTTTATATTTTTATATTTTTTATAAATTAATTATTTTTATGTATCAATATAATAAATAATACATATAATTTTATAATATATCTTATTATTTAGAAATTTAGAAATTTGATTGAAACACAATTATTTTTAAAAAGAGAATTGATCTTTTATTTTTCTCAAGCTTTCTTTACTTGTCTCCTTATTATTGTAAGTATCTTTATTAGAAAATTTTCTAAATATTTTTCCATAAGATTATTAATTTTTAAAAAAGTCAAAAATATCAAATTATAAATGATAATTATAATTAATATAAAAATATGATTTTTGAGTAGAAGAATATATTATATTTTTATAAGCATACTTTGCTAATGGCAAAAAAAATTCTCTAATCATCTTTATGGTAGTTGAAGATTGTTAATTCTCACTTCAAAAAGATCTCTTTGGTTATGCCAATTACAAGGCTAAAATGGCCAAAGAAGATACTAAATTATTCTCTCATTAATGTATTTTGTTAAGTTAGAAAGAGAGAAAGTTTAATTTTACAGCTCCTATTATCCTCCATCTTCAATTGTAATGCAAGGACATTCTTGTTTTTGGGGTTGGTCAAGAGTAACAAGGATAAAAAAAGATAGTTATTATATCCTTTTTCAATCCAATGCCTACTTCTAACCAAGTTTTCTTCTTTTATGGTTGTAATACTTCCAAATGTCTTAAGGTATTTCAACTCTTTTGATTCCAAAAGCCTATGTCACTTAAAGATTTAACACACCTTAGATCATGATTGCCTTGCAAGTCAAGTTAAATTCTAGAAATTCACCTCACTAGTTAATTTCTATTAGTAATGTCATATTTTATTTTTGTTTCTTTTTAAAAAAGATGAATTCAGCATTTCTTTTCTTTTACCTTGTCTTTTCATATAGTAGACAATTTTCTTTCTTGTTGTTATTGTCTTCTATTGTTGTTCCAATTTAATCACTTTCTTATTTTTTATTTTGCCAAAAATTTCCGTTTGGACTTGATAATTGAATATTGAAAGAAAGAAAGAAAAAAGAGAGAAATATAGGGGCATCTTCACAATACAAAAAGAAAGGTTGTACAACTTTGTCTTTGAGCATAGGTCATACAAGACTCTTTTATCCTTCATTGATACTACAGCAATAAGTCAATATCGTGCAATGGCATCAACTAATGAAGACTTGTCTTAAAATAACATCTCTCTAAATCCTTACCTATAAATTGCAACCAATCTTAATTTATGGCAATTAAATAAAGATCTTTGCTATGCTATTGGTAGTTCTTTTTGGTAGTATTATGGCCATTTGATGGTACTATCTAGCTTTTATTCTTTATTTTTGTTAAGACCTTTCATTTCGTTATTTTTTTAGCCTTCAACTTCTCTTTAAGATATTATTAGATCTTCTTATTCTATGCAATGCACCTTCTACTATTACTTACCATGCAATCAACTTTCTTTCACCTTCTACAAAATCTCTCAATCATTAAAATAGAACATCTTCAATTCCTTGTTTATAATTGGTTCTTTTTTAACATTCTAAATCATCTCTAATTTGACTTAGCATCATATCCAATTTGCATACTATAGTTCTCTTATTGAGTTCATATTCAATAATTAACACTACTATATTACTTTAAGACTTCTATCCACTGACAAAGTATTGAATACAATGAATAATGGTAAACTACATTACTTCTTCAATTTTTATATGAACCTACTTTTACCATGGTCTAATTTATTAGAGATCTACACCTTTCAAGTTGATATGCCCTCGTCTTTGTACAAGTTACATTATTATTTTAATGGAGCAAGGATGGAATTACTTTTTTTTTTTAGTCTTATTCATATTTACATAATAATCATCCAAATTATTAAAAGATATAATAGCTAAGAAGAAAAAAAAGAAGATTAACTTCTATTAAATATAATAGCTATAATTTAATGTTTTATAATAAAAATCTATACTCTGATTGTTGAAATTATGACACTTTCATATCCACCAAAACTACACCATGCCAAAGTTGCAACCCCAACTTTTATATTCATATTCATCTAAATAAGTTATACAAACTTCTATGTAGTCATTCAAAGTCATTAATAACTAAAAAATTCCAAATTATCCTTATTATTATTTTAATTATTATTTAAAGTTATAATAATCTTTCAACTTCATGCCTAATTTGACTTTATTAAATTTAAAACTGGCCTAATTTAGTTTTTTGGAATTTATTTGCTTTTAGTGCTCTACAAGGTTTTTTTTGCTTATGCACTTCTTTAACCATAGTTTTCAACAAAAAAAAAAAAAGAAAAAAGAACCATGCCATGTATCTATTTAATAATGCAAAAATCTTCCAAGTTGTATAATAGGCACATTCATGATCTTGCTTCTTCTTTGATATAAGGCAATTTAATTTTGTTGTAGGTCTTGGCCTTGACCAAGGTAAGACTCTACATCTGAGAAATTTAACTCCATAGGTATTATTGTATTAGAATAATTACCAATATTAAAGGATCATTTTTTAAATTAGAGGCAAACACTTTCTCTTCTATTTTTCTTGCTTCATCTACTACTACTTCTATAGCATCTATTGCCTCTACAGGTTCAAATCTATTATTTACTACCATCAACACCTAACATGGCCTCAACTTGATTTGCATCCAACCTCAATGGATTAAAGTGTCCTCATGCTTACTTTTTCTTTGTTCTCAATTAAGACCTTCAATGTTTTTTACATCTTAATTGCTGAAGTTACAATATTGGCTATGGTGTTGGTTATCTATTCAATCAAGGTAGGTTCTTGCTGATCCATTTCTTAATTTTATAATTTGGCTTTATTAAGCAATTCAAGGTCAATTATACAAAAGGCTTTTGACTCTTCCACATATGCTATCTCTTTAATTGCAAGGATGGCATTCTCATTTGCTTGTTTTTTTGACTTTCTATACTTATATCATAATCTATTGCACTTTGTCTTTGATCCTTCAATTCTCTGCTTTTGCATTATGGAGCCAATTCCTAAGTTCTTCTTAAACTTCTCCAATCTTTAACTACTAGTTGCTTATTATGGTCTCTAATGTCTTCACTTTTTCCTTCATGGACTTGAATATAATAGAACTTATGGTCCAATAATTTAAAGCATGTCTTAATAAAGTAACCCTAAGCAATATTTTGTAAACCATGTTTTAGTTTGAAAGCAATTTATCTAGAGCCTTTTGAGAATCTACATCTAATATATTAGAAGATATCATATATATATATATTTATTTATTTATCTAAATTTAAAAGAATTATATAGAATTAAATAGAAGTAAATAAATTTAATAATATTTTTATAAAATAGCTTTTTAAAAGCTTCATAGATGCAAATTTACCTTCATACATATTTTTAGGTGATTAATAAGTTAAAAAATTATCCAATAAGTTGGCCATGTATTGCATATATTGACCACTTGTCGTAGAAGTTTGCTATAAGATATATATGTAAAATTTATCTTGCATATTAGATACATATTAGAAGTCCTATAAAATATTATCATATAGCTTTTAATTAGATGATATATATATATATATAGAAACAAGAATAAAGCCTTCTTCACTTTTATCAATGTCTTTCTTGTTCTTAGTCTTATTTTATGAATCTCTAGTCTTTTTATCTTTGGCAATAGATATTTTAATTTTAATATCATACTAGCATTAAATAAATATCTATTCTCTTTGAGTGATATGAGAGTGTATTGACTTTTTGATTATTTGTGATTCATATCTTTGACAAGAAGTATTATAATCAAGTTTTTTAAATTATTATTATTATTATTATTATTATTTTTCAAATTGTATAGTGTATCTTCATGCTTTGTCTTCTTCTATAATTCAAGTAGAAGAATAGCTTTATCTATGGCTTGTTTCAAAGACCTTATCACTTTAAAAGTCTATACTATTTTTATTCTACTATTGTCTTGCAATTGAGATCCATCATTTTCTTTCATCAATGATATATCCTAAAGCTACAAGATCAAGTCTTCTTTGATCTACTCTTTTTCTTTGGATTTAAGAATTAGTCTTTTCAATTGATATAAGTAATAGAAGTATAAAGATATAATCAACATCTTAGCTTTATTTGTATTAATAAATGCCTTTATGATGAAGTCAAGTAAGAAATTAGCTCAATTCAAGACTAGGGCTTTTATAAGAGCCTTTGCTAGAATTATGGCTCATATATTGTTCAGATTCTTTAAGTTGTCATAATAAAAGATGGAATTAAAAGATTTGAATGCATGCTTATGTCATGTCTCTTTTACTCTACTAATTTAAAAGCCCTCATTTGAATTGTAGGAGTTAGATGAAAAGAGGCTATTTATTTCAATTGTCATCTTCTTACTTTTCAATGGCAACCTCAATCCTTTGTTCTTCAGCTTGTAAGCTTTTATTATTAATAGAAGATTTTATTTATATAATTAAGCTAGAATTTTTTAACTTGTACAATACTTCTTTTAAAATAAATTTTTCCATTTTTATCTCATCTCAAAAATCCAAAGAATCTTGAATAGGTGCCTACATCTTCAAGTAATGAGAACTTTATAAAACGCTCTTATATTTGCTTTATCATTAGGATTTTTCAAAACCAAGCTCTTTAAGAATCACCAATTGCAAAGTCACTTATTTCTCATCATCTCTAATCTTCTACTTCACCTTCTTAATATGAAATCATATCTATTTTAATAAATTCGACATTCTTTTGCATCTACAAAACATGATTCTATGTCTATCTTTTTACTAAATTTTATTCTTGTCTCAAGTATATTAGGCCTTTGAATTGTGGCATTATTGTGAAATTGGCATAGAAAGAAATGAAACCTCTTGCCTCCTATTGTACCTTAAATGGTATGCAGTTCTATTTAAGATTGTATTTATTTTTTACCTCTTTAAATTATTTCTTCATTTTGGACTGATTTTCTCATTTCTTTTGCTATTGTAATATAACACAAGTATTTTATAAAAGAAAAAAATATAGATTCTATCATAGAAGTAAAAAAAATTAAAAAAATTTGATAGCATAATTTAGGCAAAATATAGGAAGGTAATAAAAACATATAGTGTTAATATTGTCTTTTTGTAAAAATGGCTTTCACTTATTTTGTACAGCTACAAATAAAAATAAATAAATTAAATTAAAAAAATAATATTGACATTTTTATGACAAAATTAAGAGTAGTCTTTAGCAAATAATATTCTAAAAATAGGAATTAGCATTCAAAAAAGACTACTTATGAATTTAAATAAAAATCAAACCTTGAAGCACAAAACCACAAACATATAGTGATTCCAAGTTTTTTTTGTTGGTTGAAGAATAAGGTTAAAGAAAAGACTTCAAAATGGTTTCTAAAAAAAATTATTTTAAGTAATTTGAATTATATTTTGAATTGCTAAGAACTTTTTAAAGTTAGAGATATATTTTGGCAAGTTTGGTTTTTGAAAAATGACAAAAAATTTATATATTTGAAAATTTATGAATATTGCAACAAATAAAAAAAAGGATTTTTTTGAGATAATGAATTTTGTCATCTTTAATATTTTTTTAAAAATTAAGATTAATTAGAAAATTAAATTGAAAAATATTAGAATTTTATTGAGTTGATTTCTTGGATATTATTTTTTAGGAGTTTAGTAAGAGTTTCTATGTTCATGAGTAATTTTGTAGTTGGAGTAAAGAAAAAAAATTATCTATTGATATTGAAATTAATATAAAAATATTTTTTTAATTTTGAAAGAAAATAAATTATTTAATAAGAATTTATTAATGTTGAAAGATCAAAATCAAGATTAGAAAAAGATGACAACTAACACCTGAGCAAATTAGGCATTTTTTTTTTTTTTTTTTTTTTTTTTTTTTTAAATTGATAAGTTTAATTTTTACCAAAATTCTTGTAATTATTATTAATCAATCTATTGCAATATATGTGAAGTTTTAAGTAAGAACAATATTTTAATCAATACTTATTGAGATTTTAAGTCTATCATAATAAATGGATAGAAATTTTAGGATTATACTAGAATTTCATTCAAATTATTTAGGATATTTTAAAAATATTTTTATGATTTATTTAAATATTTTTTAAAATTTTATTAGAATTTTATTGAAATTTGGATATATATATATATATATATATATATGTATTATTTTTTGAAGCTTCTTTAGTTTTTTAAGGTTTTTATTTTAATAATTTTAAATGATGATTTATATGTTTTTAAAGATTTATTTAGTTCATTTATTTTTTGTGATATTTTTAAAATTTTCTTAAGATTTTTATTTTTTTTATTTTTTATTTTTTATTTTTATTTTTTTATAAGATTATTATTAAGATTTGACTAAAATTGTTAAGGTTCAATAGAGATTTTTTTATGATTTTTTTACAATCTTTAGGATCTTTACTCATTAAAATTCCAAATTACCTTAGGAAACCAAGTGCTTGATGCATTCTCAAGGAAGACAACATTTTACACAAAATTATGGATCTTGTTTTGTTATTGGCCATATTTTGTTGTTGTATTGTATAAACACTAACTTAGAAATGTATTGGGCATTTAGTTGTGGAAGATAAATAGTATTTTTAGCAAAAAAAACAATCTAAAGATTTAATAAAATTTTAATAATTATGATTAAATCTTAATCAAATTCTAAAGGATCTTAAGAATTCTAAAAAAATAATTAGATTATTTATAGAAAAATATTAAAAAAACACAAAGGCATTATAAAAAATACTAAAAAAATCTTGAAGAATTTATAAAGCAAATATAAAGGAATTCTTAAAAAAAACTCATTAATAAATAATAGATAAATTTTTTTAAACATTCTTAAAAAACGATATTATAAAAAAATCCTATAGAAATTATAAAATATTTTGAAGAATTCCTAAGTAAATTCTAAAAATATTCTAATAAAATTTTAAAATAGTCCTTATCATGCCTTAGATCAGCACTAATAATGCTAATAAAATTAAAAACAAATTGTAATAAATCCATAGTAAATTTTAAAAAAATCTTAAATAAAATTTTAAAAATATTAACAAAAAATATATTTTTTTAAATACTTATAAAATTCCTAAAACAAATATAATAAATCTTATAAAATCTCAAACAAAATCTTATCAATCTTTTTTAATAGCTATACATAATTACCTAGATAAAAAGTATTAGGTAGAATATAAATGTAGATATATTTGATAATATATTATAGAATTTTTTTTTAAATTTTTTATAAATATAAATTTGAATTTATATTTTTTTAATTAATTGATTGGTTAAAAAATTAGCCAACAAGTTGGCTACATATTATACATGTTGGCAACTTGAGACAGAAGTTGGGCATATAGCATACATTTAGGTAACTTGTTTTATAATTTAGTCATGTATTTTACAAATTGGACATGTTTTGGAAGTTCTACAAAATTTTGTCATCTAACTCTTAATTAGATAGTATATATGGAAGCACAAATAAAGCCTTTTGTACTCTTATCAATATTTTTCTTTATTTTTAAACTTATTTTAAGAGTCTCTAATATTCTTATCTTTGATAATAGCCATTCTAGTTGAATATTATACTATCTTATTTTGGTTATTTAATATTTTAAAATAAAACAAAAGTATATTAAGATTTTTATTATTTGAGATTTATAATCTTCTTAATGTGATAAAGATGCTAATTTATCATTCTTATTTTATTTTAGAAGTAAGTATATCACTTCATTTTTTTTGTTGTATTTTAAAGGTTTCAAATTCTTTAGTTTTAATTAATAATTATTATTTTTTATCATTTATTTTTTTATTTAAATAAAAAACTACCTTCTTTTGTAGAAATTTTTATTTGATACTAGAAGTTATAGATTATCCTCTTTTAATTTGACTTGTGGATTAATTAAAATTATTTATTATAGAAATAGAAAAGAATTATGGATACTATATTTAGTAAAAATAAAAATAAATTTACAACTATTATAGATCTTTATAAGCTTATTAATATTATTAGGATGAAAATCAAATATATTAGCTATCAAATAAAAATCCTATTTTTACAATAAAAATCATGTTTGGCTACTATTTATGCTATTGAATTCCAAAACCTTGCTTATAAAAAGTATTTAAATAAAAAATTTCTTATCAATTAATTTTTCTATGAATTAAAAAATAATATTAAATATTTATTATTGATAATGTCAAGAAAATTCATTTAAAAAAATTATTTCTCAAGCCATTGCATGCAACAATTAAATTTTTGAAAGATGCTAAGAACAAAGATTTAATCAAAAAAAAAATTAAGTCATGACTACAAGTTTTAAGTTTTTAAAAACTTATTCAACTAAGTAAGAACCTATGTAAATTAATACTATGTTATTAGTTACATGAGAGAGTAAAAATTAATAAATGCTAATGCTACCTTTGTATAAAAAAAACTTCTATTTTTCTTTCTAGAGCCATAAATACAAAAAATTAAAGTAGATAAGAAAAATAATTAATATAAATATATTTAAAAAATAATTAAGAATAGTTTTTAATAAAAATTATCTTACAAAACCAAGAATTAAGATCCAAAGAGGATTAATTGTAAACCAAGATCAAAATTAAACCTTGAGGCACAAAACCACTTACTTACTACAACTTTGAGATTCTTTAGTTATTGTAAGAGCAAGATTTGATAAAAAACTTTTAAAAGGTTTTTGGACATAGAATTTGAATAATTTCAGTTTTTATTGACTTTTTAAAGGCTTTATAAAGTCAAAATTGTTTTGAAATTATTTTAAATTTTAAAAATTATAAAGAGCTACTATTTCAAAAAATTGTTTCAGGTTGGTTAATGATCTATATATGAATTTGTTTTACTGTGTGATTGATAATATTTTAAATTTTTTCCATAAAATTTAGATTAATTTAATAATTTTTTTAAAGATTATTAAAATTCAAACATACTAAGGTCTTAAGAATTGTAGTTTAGAAGACCAATGAGAGTTTCTAAGATTTATAATAATTAAGTTAAGTTGTATTAAGTTAAAATTTTATAAATTAGTAGCTAAATTTAATTTAAAATAAATTTTAAAATTTTGAAAGCCATTTAATGGTGCAATTAAGAGATATTAGTGTTGAGAGATTAGCATCAAGATTGGAGAAGAAGATTGATTAATATCAAAGTGGATTTTAGAGTTTATCTTCTATTTGGTAAATTTGATCTTGTTCAAATTGTTTGTACTTGTTGTCAACTTAATAATTGAATGATTTGAAAATTTTGAATTAAAATTTATAATTAAATTATTAGTTATTAAAATTTCAATTTACTATAGGATTAATTAAGTATTTATTTAAGATTTATGATTTAATTGGGATTTTATTAAGGTATAGATTATGTTTTAGGATTTGATTAGAATTTTATTAGGATTTATTTTAAGATTTAGAATTTATTAGGATTTGATTTGGAGTTTAGAATTTGATTAAGATTTGGTTGAAATTTTTTTATTATTTATTTTTATTTTTTTAGAAATTTTATTTTGATATATTTTTAGTATTTTTTATTACTTATTTAAGATTATATATATATATATATATATAAAGATTAATTCAAGATTTTTTTATATTTCTTTTGTAATTTCTTTAAGACTTTATTTGGATTTGATCAAAATTTGATTAACATTGTTAAGTTTTAATTGGAATTTGTTTAGAATTCTATTAGAGTTTTTAAGACCTTATTGTTGCAATTTCCATTTTATCTTCTATAACTAGGTATTTTCTGCATTCTAAAGCAAACTTCACATAATACAACATGTTTGATAAATAGAATCTAAAAAACTTATAGTGGAAGACATTTGGATTTCTTAGTTTGTTTGAATTATATGTTAGGGACATAGTCCTTAAAACCTTCTAGAGACAAGTTTCTAGAACCTTCTAGAGACAAGCTTCTAGAACCTTCTAGAAGCAAGTCTCTGAAACCTTCTAGAAGCTTCTTAGTTAGTAGAAGATGTTAGGGACATAGTCCTTAGAACCTTCTAGAGATAAGTTTCTAGAACCTTCTAGAAACAAGTCTTTGGAACCTTCTAGAAGCTTCATAGTTGGTAGAAGTTGCTTGAAAAGCTTCCTAAATAGGAGTATATATTGGAATCGAGACTGAAGAGTTCTTTAGTCTCGACAATACATCTCTTGGAGCTCTAGCTCACCTCTCTGGTGTTGTTCTTGTATTCATCTGATTAATCTAGTTCTTGCCAGTTCTTCTTCAACTTCTTGGTAGATATGAAGTCTGTATTCTGTGTCCGTGACAGTTTGTCGAGACTTCACTCACCTCAGATATCAGAGCTAGTTTCTTCTTTGTTAGAGTGTGGATTACCCCTCTGCTTGGAAGTATACTAGCACTTTAGAGGTTGCGGATTACCCTCCTCTAAACTGATACTTGTTTTGTTACAATATTGGAGTCTTATTCTTCTTGGAGAGAGTGGATTACCCCTTTTCTTGAAGCTCTTAAGGCATTTTAGAGGTTGCGGAGTACCCTCCTCTAAACCAATATTGTCTTCTTGTAGAGTCATTTCTGTCCTTCTCTTAGAATGGTCGGGGGCCAAGACATTAGTATGACAGAAAGTTCAGAGTCCAAGTTAGATGCTATCATGAATACCCTCGCTATGTTATCGCAAAGAACTGCAGAGATTGAGGGAGTCGTGGCAAGGCTTCATAATGATGGAGCATCTGGGATGGCACAATCTAGGTTGCACTAGCCTCAAACTTCTACACTTGGAGAAACAACTTTACCTCAGGTTCGACAAGCACCGCTGGTTCTACAACATAAGGAACCCCGAGTTAGCCTTCCGGACAAGTTTGATGGTACACGTTCCAAGTTTTGAGGATTCGTCAACCAAATCAGGTTAATAACAGCTTTACAGCCCGAACGCTATCCAACGGAGGAGTCACGTGTTGGACTTGTTGGAACCTTACTTACAGGACAAGCTCTATCATGGTTTGCTCCTTTGTTTGAGAAACGATCGTCCATACTAAATAACTTTGAAACCTTTTTGGAGGCATTTGCGGAAGCATTTGGTGAACACGACAAGGTTCGATGGGCTACAACAAAGATCCGGTCACTACGACAAGGGATGCGTTCTACATCAGTCTATGCATCGGACTTCAGGCAATTAGCATGTGACATCAATTGGGACGAAGAAGCGTTGATGAGTCAATTCTATTGGGGTTTAAGGGACGATGTGAAGGATTTGCTGTTAACTCTTCCTGATCCGCAAACGCTCAATAAAGCTATTAGCCAAGCTGTGAAGTGCGATAATTGCCTATTCCAACGTCGCCAAGACCAATGTTCAAGACAACATACGGTTCGCCACACCCCAACTATGTCGGCAAGCAGCGTGAATTCACATTCAGAGGTAGAAGACATGTAAATTGATGTGGTACATGTCAAATCTCTTACTCTAGAAGAAAAAAAGCGGCGTATGGAAGAAGGTCTATGCTTGTATTGCGGTGAAGAAGGCCACAAAGTTGGAAACTGCCCCAAGAAGCAAAATCGACGTATTATCAAGACTAGGGGCACGTTTATTCAGGAAAACGAGGATGCCCAGCCACAATAGGAACCGTGCGGCTGGACAGTGAAATATCGCAACAACAACCAGGTTCGTTTCTTTCCGCTCAACCTGCCCTTTGTTTTACAATCCCTTTGCTTATTGGCCCTCAAAAACTGAGAACCTTAACATTATTAGATTCAGGAGCATCTGCTTGTTTCTTAGACAAAGAATTTACGAAGCGTCATAAGATCCCTTTAGTACAAAAATCCCAACCTGTTCACGTTGAGGTCATAGATGGACGACCTTTATTGTCTGGTAGTGTCACCTATGAATCAGAACCTATAGAAGTGACGTTTAAGGACCATAGTAGTCATATTATTTTCAATATTATTAGAACTCCATCAAATCTTGTTATTCTTGGTCTTTCCTGGTTGGAAAAGCATAACCCATCCATAGATTGGAAGTTGCGGAAGATGACCTTTCCCACAAAACCACCCAAGAGCAAGCCTAGTAGAAAATCCCAAATAGAGAAATTCTTATTTATTGGAGCAAGAGCGTTTATAAGATTGTCTAAGGGAGGCACACCGTTTGTCATTTATGCGGCTCCAACTACCGGAGAGAAGATCTCGACAACAAGTATACCGGAGCACTATAAGGATTTTAAAGACGTATTTCAAAAGAAAAATGCCGACATGCTACCAGAACACAGACCATATGATTGCGCCATAGACTTACAGGAAGGAGCACAACCGCCTTTTGGCCCAATCTACAATCTATCACAGATGGAGTTGGCGGAGTTGCGGAAGTACATCGACGAGAATCTAGCCAAGAACTTCATCCGTCATTCTAAATCGTCAACTGGAGCACCCATCTTATTTGTGAAGAAGAAAGATGGCTCGTTGCGGATGTGCGTGGACTATCGAGGCCTCAACAAGGTAACAAAGAAGAATCGTTACCCGTTACCCTTGATTTCTGGTCTCTTAGAACAACTTGGACGTGCAAGGATCTTTACAAAAATTGATCTAAGGAGAGCTTACAACCTCGTACGAATCAAGGAAGGAGATGAGTGGAAGACAGCGTTTCGTACAAGGTATGGCCATTTTGAATATAATGTCATGCCCTTTGGTCTTACCAATGCTCCAACGATCTTTCAACATATGATGAATGACATTTTTTGAGAGTACCTTGACGATTTTGTTGTCATTTATTTGGATGATATTTTGATATTCTCCAAAAATGAAGAAGAGCATGAAAAACACGTTCGTTTGGTATTGGAGAAACTACGCGAGCGAGGACTATATGCCAAGTTGGAGAAGTGTTTATTTCACCAAATAGAGATGGAGTTTCTGGGGTTCGTTGCGACTACGGAAGGCTTGAAGATGGATCCCAAGAAGGTGGAAGCAATCGTGTCCTGGGAGGTTCCGAAGACAGTTAGAGACGTACAATGCTTTCTTGGTTTTGCCAACTTCTATCGGATCTTTATCAAGAATTACTCTCAAGTTGCTGCTCCTCTCACTTGGTTGACATGCAAGGATAAGCTGGAATGGGGACCTCTAGCAGAGAAGGCGTTTCAAAACCTGAAGATCGCATTTACTACGGCTCCAATCTTGGTACATCCAGACTTTATAAAGGCCTTCTATTTAGAAACTGATGTTTCGGATTTTGATTTGGGAGCTGTACTTTCACAAATGGGAGAAGATAAGAAGCTCCATCCGGTTGCATTCTATTCTCGAAAGTTCTCTGCTGCTGAAATCAATTATGAGATCCATGATAAGGAACTTCTTGCTATAGTAGATTCTTTCCAAGAATGGCATCACTTTCTTGAAGGAGCTGCACATCCAGTGATCGTATACACAGATCACAAGAATTTGGAGTATTTCATGTCGGCTCGAGTTCTAAATCGACGTCAAGCTCGATGGAGTATGTTGCTATCTAGATTCGATTTTATTATCACTTATCGACCTGGAAAGCACCAAGGACTATCTGATGCCTTATCTAGGAGATCGTATCTTGTACCAAAGGTTGGAGAAGCAGCGTTTGATCAACAATGTACGACATTGTTGAAGCCAGAGTAATTTCAGCTTTGCGCTACTATTATGCCAATTGATGCTGACTTCTTGAATCAGGTACGTGCTGTAACCATTGAAGATTCAGTAGCCATTGATATTAAGCAGCGTGCCAATGACGACAAGTTCAAGGTGGAAGGAGATCTTTTATATTTTGAAGAGCGGTTATATATCCCAAAGGGACCAGCACGACTCCGAGTTCTTCAATCTCGCCACGATTTTCCAACTGCGGGACATTTTGGATTCAACAAGACCTTAGAGCTTATTTCTCGAGATTTTTGGTGGCTCCAAATGTAGAAGGATGTGAAAGATTTTGTCCTCTCCTTCGACATCTGTTCAAGATCTAAGAATCCTCGGCATTGCCCTTATGGACTCCTACAGCCATTGCCGATTCCACGTCAACCATGGTCTTCAATTTCCATGGACTTCATCACGGACTTGCCATCATCGAACTCATTTGACAACATCTTTGTCGTGGTAGATCGGCTTACAAAAATGGCACACTTTGTCACTTGCAAGAAGACATCGTCCAGTGAAGTCACAGCAAGACTCTTTCTTGATAATGTGTATCGATATCATGGACTATCAGATGATATCGTATCAGATCAAGGAACCCAATTCGTATCAAAGTTTTAGAGATCTCTCTTTGAGATACTGAAGGTGGATATCAAGCTTTCTTCGGCTTTTCATCCTCAAACTGATGGTCAAACGGAACGGGTGAACCAAGTCTTGGAACAATACTTACGATGCAGCATCAACTATCAGCAAGACGATTGGACCACATATCTGCCACTAGCCAAGTTTGCATATAACAACACCCTCCATGCGTCGACTCAATACACACCATTCTTTTCCAACTATGGGTATCATCCAAAGCTTGATTTATTGAGTCCATCAACAAATAACAATCCAACAGTTGAAGGATTTGCAAAACAACTATCAGAGCTTCAAAATATGTTGAAGCTTCAATTACAATCCGCTCAAGAATCCTACAAGGCGTCTGCAGATAGATTTCGGAATCAAGCACCTACTTTCAAAATTGGAGATAAAGCATGGCTTCTTCGATGGAATATCAAGACCAAGCGACCATGTGATAAGTTAGACTATCAAAGATTGGGACCATTTATCATCCAAAAGTAAATCAATTCAGTGGCGTATCGTCTGGAATTACCAGCTTCTATGAAGGTACATCCAATCTTTCATGTCTCTTTGTTGGAGCCTTATCGAGAGTCATCTTTTCATGGAAGAGTGCAATGTCCGCCACCTAGTATTGAGATCGAGAACCACGAGGAATACGAGGTTGAAAAGGTGCTGGATTCTCGACGAAGGTGGGGCAAGTTGGAGTATCTTGTTCATTGGTGCGGCTACGACATTAATGAGCAAACATGGGAGCCAGCTGAAAATCTCACCAATGCGCCGCAAAAGGTACAGGAGTTTCATCAACAACATCCTCATAAACCTAAGCCGGTTCGACAATAGCTTCTTTCTGAAGCTTGCTCACCCAAGAATATAAGAAAGGGAGAGAGCACCACCAAAATTTGTAGTTGATGTAGTTATTTTCTCCAAGATAAAATAGAATTTTTTCAGTAGCCATAGTTTGGTCTTCTAATATGGATAGCCAAGAGATAGATACTATGCCAATCAGATTATCTCAACCAACTAGTTCACGAAGGCGACCCCGAGATGAAGAACCACCTGCACCACGACGACGACGGAGGATACCAAGTAACCGATCACTGGTGATTGTATTTGAGTCCGAGCCTGCTTACGATGGTCAACCAGAAGGCATATTTGTAGGACAATTTCACAATGAAGACACGGAAGTTCATGCTTGGTCAGAAGTTGAAGGAGTGAGCCACTACCATTGGCTTGAAGGGCCGATGAACCACTTACCTCGTGAACAACAGTTGGAGTTCATAGCAGACGTTATGCGACAGATCTTCATTTTCTTGCGTTGGTACTGATTGACAACAACATTGCTTCTCAGAGACCTCGAAGCTAAAAGAGGGGGTGATGTTAGGGACATAGTCCTTAGAACCTTCTAGAGACAAGTTTTTAGAACCTTTTAGAGACAAGCTTCTAGAACCTTCTAGAAGCAAGTCTCTAAAACCTTCTAGAAGCTTCTTAGTTGGTAGAAGATGTTAGGGACATAGTCTTTAGAACCTTCTAGAGATAAGTTTCTAGAACCTTCTAGAGATAAGTTTCTAGAACCTTCTAGAAGTAAGTCTCTGGAACCTTCTAGAAGCTTCCTAGTTGATAGAAGTTGCTTGAGAAGCTTCCTAAATAGGAGTATATATTGGAATCGAGGCTGAAGAGTTCTTCAGTCTCGACAATACATCTCTTGGAGCTCTAGCTCACCTCTTTGGTGTTGTTCTTGTATTCATCTGATTAATCTAGTTCTTGCCAGTTCTTCTTGAACTTCTTGGTAGATATCAAGTCTGTATTCTGTGTCCGTGACATTATAAAGATAGAAGGCAAGAAAGTAAAAAGAAGAGCCATAGGTGGTATTCTAATTAGAGCTTTAAATAGAATTATAAGTAGAGCTAAAAATGAAGGTTTTAGCAAAGAATAAGGTATGTATTTTAATCCTAACTTTGCAAGCATGTTTGAAGCTTTTACTTTATTCATGCAACAACAATAAGTTAAGGATTGTAAAGAAGGTATAACAAACAAACTTTTACAAATAATTATAGATAAGATTGATTAATTTGAAAGAAAAGATATTACATATAGAATTAAAATAATTGAATCAATTCTTTATTAAAATATGCTTCAATTAAAATAATTGAATCAATTTTTTTATCAAAAAGGTATTATAAATAAAATTGAAGCATATTTTTGATAAGGATTTGATTCAATTATTTGAGATAGTTTTAATTCTAAAAATAAAAAATTATATAAAATATATTATAGGATATTTTAGAAATTTATAGAAGAATTTTTTGAAGTATTGAAGAATGAATTTTTCTTAGAATATAGTAATAAAGTTATAAAAATGTCATTTTTTGAATGGATTAAAAGGTCCAAGAAGGATCTTCAAGCAATAAAATTGTTGAAGAAGTTTGAAAGACAATATTCTTGTTTATCATAGAATGAGAGGCAAGTATTAGATCCAAGCAAAATTGAGCTTATTCTTTAAGTAATTGATAGAAAATTGAAAAAGAAAGATTGACAATAAATTACAAAAAAGTTGAAGAGGCAATAGGATTACTTGCAAAAAATAAAAAATAAAAAGAATATACTAGATACTTAATGACCATTTTTAGTATCTAAAATAAAACTATCTTATATCTATTATACTTCTATAATTCAACTTTCAATAGCTACATCAAAGAAAAAAGAAATAAGCATAATTGATGATATTATATATAGAATGAAAAATTTACAAAATAATTTATAAAATTTTAGATAAAAGATTATCCATCAAAAATATTAATAAAATAAAATTATAACTAATGGAATGTGTAGTACATAGGTACATGTAATATGCATACATTCTATAGAAGACCAAACAAAAATTTGACAAGAAGAGTTTCAACAAAAAAACTAGTAAAAACTTGATTAAATCAGATGAGTATAATATCAATACTAAGAAAGATGAGTTAGAGCTCTAAGAGATGTATTGTTAAGATTGAAGATTCTCTCAATCTCGATTCTAATATTTATTGGATATTAGAAAACTTCTTGAGAAGTTCTCATATTCCTTGAAGACAAAACAATCTTAACAAGCTTCTCACATAACTTTCTTAATTGTTCTAGAATTTTTAAAATCTATTAGAATATCTTAAAAACCTTCTAAAATATTTTGAGATAATTTTTAAAAATCTCTATTAGAATATTTTAAAAATATTTTGAAATATTTTAAAACTTGATCAAATATTTTAAGAATGTTTTTAATTTTTTTTTGTTGAATATTTGAATTCCTCGAAGAACATTCATTTCATATATGCAATAGAATGATCAAAGCTCAAGCTTCATCTTCAAGATTTTTTTATTTGAGTTGACTATAGCATAGGTGCTTTTTTTTCTTGAGAAGATCCAACTTCATTTTGAAGATGATCTTACAAAGGTTGAAAAAGTTAAAATAGTTGATCTAATAGTAATGATAAGAAAACCTCCAATTTTGGCTCTATTTTGAGATTTATGATGTAAAAATTCTATAAATACTTTTTGATTTGACATATTAAATTATTAACTAGATATATTAAATATTAGAAACTATATACAAGATAAGGATTTAAGACCAAGAAATGGAATTAGCTCGGCATTAGAACAATAAATTAATATAAGATAAGAAGGTCTTGACTAGATCACAATAAGTGACTTGTCAAGATTGAAGATCTTGTCAACCTTGAGTCCTATATATTCTAGATCCTAAAAAGTTTCTTAAGAAGTTTTTATGAGGCTTGGAAAAAAACAAGCTTGAGATCCTTCTTTGGCAACTTCCTAAATCATCTCAAGCCTCCTAGAATCTTCTAAGATCTCCTATGACCTTCTAAAACTTTTTTAGAATCTATTGGAACCTTTTAGAATCTTTTTAGAACCTATAGGAATTTTCTAGAATCTTCTAGAACTTTCTAAGATCTATAAGAATTTTCTTAGAACCTTTTAGAACCTCTTAGAACCTTTTCAAACCTTCTTTAGTTGTATTTCTATAACATCACCTCTTCTTCTAGCTTCAAGGTATCTGAGAAGCAATGTTGCTATAAGTTAGTATATACACAAGAAGTTCAAGATCTGTCACATGGTATCCGCTATATATCCCAGTTGTTTTTTTATAAGGCAAATGGTTCCTAGGCCCTTGTAGCCATTGATGGTGTCCCAAACCTTCTACTTGTGATCAAGCATAAATTTTAATATCTTTGTTATGGAATTGTTTTACAAACACTTCTTTTGAACGTCTTTCATAGGCAAGTTCTACTTCAAACATAACCTACTACTGGGTACCGTTTGATATCTTCATGGTTTAGATGGCTCCTCATCTTGAGGTCATCCATGCAAGCTACTTGGTTGAGATAGTGTGACCGAGATGGCATTTATCTCTTGACTATTCATATCACATAAAGAATATAAATAGGCTATAGTCGTGAACTTGAACTATTGACTTATATTATTCTAAAAATTTGAAAAAACTACCTCTTTAAAGGCTACTCCTTCTCCTTTGTTATGAGGCCAAGAAATAAGAATCTTCATTGTGAAGCCATCTTACTAAGCTACTGTTCTTCATTTTGTCGCTTTTGGTCTAGATGGATATTGTTGATAGAAATTTTGAACCTTTATTTGCATATTTACAAGATTGCCGACTGGTTCCCAAGTATGATCGTTGATATTATATCCATGCCAATGGACCAAATATTCAAGCCTTCTATATCTTATTCTTGAATCTAATACCTCTTCTATCTTAAATTCAATATGATCATTGATTTCAATCATAAGAAGTAGTGGTTGTCTTTGACCTAGTATGTTTCATTCTTTATTTCTTCTTAAAAGTGAAACACAAAATCTTCATGGATGAATCTTTATAAATGAAGGTAATTCCAAGCAATAAGTTATATTATTGATTTGTTTTTGAATCACTAATGGTTCCAACTTTTGGTAGTCCAACTTATCACATGACTTGTTGGTTTTTATGTTGCATCAAAGAAGCTACACTTTGTCACCAACTTGAAATGGAAGATGTTCCTTCTTTAATTTATCTGCTAGTAGCTTATAACATTGTTGAATCTTTTTAGGTGAGTCTTCATAGTTACTTGAAGTTTGGCCATCTTCATAAAAAGATTGGATTTTTTGACTTTGAAGGTTCTAGCATATCCACTTTTCAATGATGACTGTAGTTTGAATAGAATGACATTTATTGCATAGATGTATGGATTGTATTGTTATATGTAAACTTCGCCAACGATAAATAGAAAGTTCAGTTGTCTTATTAATAATTAATAGTGTACCTTAAATATTACTCAAGAATTTAATTGATCCACTCTGTTTGACCATCAGCTTGAGGGTGAAAGGTAGAAGAAAGGTTAATATCAACGTTAAGAATCTTAAAGAGCACCTTTCAAAACCTTGATACAAATTGTGGTCCACGATCTGATACAATATCGTCTAACAACTTGTGGTAATAATAGACATTGTCAATAAAGAGTCTTATCATCTCTTCACTAGTAATTGATTTCTTGCAAGGTATAAAATATGCCATCTTGGTCAGTTGATCAAAAATTATAAAGATAGTATCAAATTAACTTGATGGTGGAAGATCTATAATGAAATCCATGGACATAGATGACTATGGTTGTTTTGAAATAGGAAGGAGTTGAAGAAGTCTATATAGTCGATGTCAAGGATTCTTTGACCTTGAACAAGTATCACATGATAGTACAAATTTCTTAATATCCTTCTACATTTTAGGCAACTAAAAGTCTTTAGACATAAGTTCCAAGGTCTTATTGAATCCAAAATGTCCTATTGTAAAGAAAGTTTGAAGAATATGCAAGCAAGTTGGCTCTTTAGGAAAGAAGAAATATTCTTCAAAGAACAAGAGGTTGTCTTCATACTTGAATTTAAAAGATTCTTTACAAAGTTTTTGGCAAGAAGCTTGATATTAAAAATAAGAGGGTCCATCTTTGAGGCTTTACGAACTTGATCAAAAAATGATAAATCCATAGGTATTGATATATTGGTTGCTCAAATATGAAATTATTCAAGCTTTAACAAGGTTGCCCATTATTAATCATATGTTGCCTTACCTACTTTCAATTCAATATAGGAACATCTTGATAATGCATTTGATAACCCTTGTTGGCTCCTAAATCGATAAATGATGCAAAAATCAAATTGTGATAAAAATATACTACAATGCACTTGGCGATAGTTCAAGAATCAGACTGACATGAAGTATTTAAGATTCTTGTGATTTGTATATATAGTCACATAATGAAAAGCACCTTCAAGAAAGTGACACCATTTTTAGAAAAAATCCATATTGCAATAATACTCCTCTCAATGCAAAGTTTGAGGTTTGATTAACAATGGGCAACCAAACATTGGTGTTGGGATAGAGAGAGTTTACTTCAAGAAAGCAATGGGCTCTTAGTTATTACTAATTGCTCAATCAAGCTTCTAAATAAGAAAAGCCCTAAGTTTATATATAAAATTTCTCTTTTGGAGCAATTACACCAAATACATAAGCCTCAAGTAACCAACAACATCCAAAATATGATAAAATCCTCTAAAACCTTGTATATCCTTATGTGGAATTTTTTTTGAACTTCAATATCTTATATCTCCTAATTCAAACATCCAAACTTATTCAAATTTTACATGAAGTACTGATGTATTTTTATCAACTCCCACAACAAATTTCAACTATAAATTTGTTGTAGATCTTGAGATATCTTGAAAGCCTGCCTTTGATTTAGAAGAGTCACCTTTAACTACTTATATCTCCTTTATATAAATTCCAAAAGCAACAATTCTTTTGTAAAAGATATAGGCCTTAAAATCGTTGTTTCAGTCGCACCTTCTGATCATCAAAAACTACCATAAAACTCCTCGTATTCACAAAAGAGTAACAGTATGTCTTAAATTAATACCTTAACTTCAAACGACTATAACTTCTTCATCCTAAATCCAAATCTTCTAATTTTTTGTACAAAAATTATAGTCCAAATCCTAAACCTTACAACTATGGCTTCTAATTTCTGAATGCTCTCTTTGAAGTTTCTGGAATCCTTGTTAAGGTCGCAGACAGCCTCTTCAAAGCCCATTAAACATGATATTCAACCAATAGGGATGAAGTTCTCTATTCCTTGCCTTCATCCAACCATGCTTTTCTTTAATTCCTTCTAATTAGCCTCCCATTAGTTTGGATTTTTTTTCTTAGATTTCTACCTTCTTTTGAGGCTTCATACTAAATATTTAGGTCATATATATATATATAAATATTTTATATGCCAAATCAAAATAAGTAAAAGAAACAAAGTAAGGTTTTTTATACCAACTTCTTTTAATTTAAAATACCAACCATTCTAACATATAGCTAGATTTATCAACATATAATATATTTTAACTAATTTTTACATATTATAATTATTTACAGTACAATATCCATCTCTTCTAAAGCTACACATCCTCTAATATGTGCCACATCTTACTCCTCTTCATCATCTTGAAAGTGCTCTGAATCATTTATAGGTTCTTCTTCTTGATGTTCTTGATTCAAATATTGTGGTAAGAATTCTTCAAGGTCTTTTATTTTGAATTGCCCATTTCTTTTCTTAAAAGCCTTTATTATCTTTCCATCTACTGGAATTCTAATGATAGTTCCATATAATTCACGTGAAGTATATGTGGCATTATCATGGACTATAACTACCATATATGGTCTAAATCATCTTTTTATAAATTTTTTTTACAATACTATGCTGATGTTTAAGGCTACTATCATAAACTAAAACTTAGTCCCTAATCTCTATAGGCTTAGGTCTCAACCTATGAGTCTTATCAAATCTTTCTTTATTTTTCAATCTTATTCCTTTTAATCTCTTAGCTGTAATTTATAAGACTTTAGGTAACCTACCCAAGTGTTGGATTCAAAGTTCCAATAATCTTTCTCTATCAATGTCATTTTTTCAACATAAAATCATCTATGTAGGATAGGTTTTTTAAGCTAGCATCATAGATTTTTGTCCTAACATTAACTCCATTGGCATATAATAAGTGACAATATTATGAGTAGCTCTATTAACCCATAAAGCAAATGGAAGCAGTTTAGGCTATTGAATTGATCTACCCTTATATGCCTTAACCAATGCATAAATAATAGGAGGATGATCCTTTTTACTCTTTCTATTGGCTTTAGGATTATAAAAAGTAGTCAACTTCAACTCAACCATACTTGTTGAAAAATTTTCTTGCTTTAATGGCATTCAATTCTCCTTTATCAGCTTTCATCCTTCCAATGCTACCATATCTGCTAAAAATATCTTCTAGTATAAATCTGCATATTACTTTTGTGATCTTGGTTCTCAAAGTGCTCCCTTCAATATAATTTGATAGCTCTTTTCTTGCCAAAACCAAATATTTTATACTCCAAAGTCTTGATGGTATAGCTACCAAATCAATTACCCATTGAAAATGTATTGAAGGTGAATAAATATGATGTAATCCATCTTTGTATTTAATTTTAGATTATAATTGATATTCTATATATGAGCTCACAAAGTCTTCTACGTTCTTGTATAAACCCTTCCACCAATATCTTTCCATGATCTTCGTATATGTGGCCCAAATTCCTTTGTGTCCTACCCAAAGTGAATTATGATATTCTCTTAAAACCTCAAACTTAGTTTCAAGATCTCCTACTATCTTCAATGGGATTTTATCATGTCTTTTTGGCCTCTTCTATAGGAATTCATCCCTAAGCAAATAACCATAGAATTGATGTTTAATATCTTTAAAGATTTTATCCATTCACTTTCTTGTTTCTTCATTGTGCTTAAATAAATTCTAATATCCTTCAATCTATCTTCATACAAACCTTCATAGAATTTTTGAATCTTATCACCAAAATTTATTCTACCCATAGCAAATGAATTTCCATAACTCTTCTCTTCTTGATCTTCACCTCTTTCATGTACCATCATTTCTTCTTCAAAGATATATCTAGCTCTAGATAATATGTCCACCACGAAGTTTTCTTTGCCAGTAATATATACTAAAACAAGACTCAATGTTCTTATGTAGGCTATCCATCTTAACATGGCAATGTTTGAAGTAGTATAGTTAATTATCATTCCAAGTAATAGCAAACAATCTATTTCCAAAACCATACTTCTTCCAGTGAAATAATTCCTCTCAGCCTTTAGAGCCGTGAGTGCTCTCCAAATCTCCCTTTTAACTAATAGATAAGTCCTTTGTCGCTTTGTAAAATTCCTAGTTCTAAACCTTATAGCAAATCTTTTCCCTTTTACATCATCTTGTCCAATAGCCCATCCAATTGCTATAAGGCTTGTATCCACTGTTACAACCACTAGTCTTCCACATTGATAATCCACTTGTCTAAGCACATGTCTTGAATTCAACATCTTTTTCAAATTTTTCATAGCTTCCTCTTGTTCTTCTTTCCAAACAAATCTCTTATCCTTCCTCAATAACTTGTATAGGCAAAGTGAGGCACCTAAATGTAATAGAATATACATGCTCTTAAAAATCTTTTGGCTTCTGTAACATTTCTACAAGCCATCATTCTAGATATAACATCAATTTTATCAGGGTTTGATTTCCTACCATACCTGCCATACATGTGTTCCACTACTAGAATCTCATCAACTCCAAAGCTTGATTTTTCCAAAGATAACTTCAGATTAATTGACTTCAATCTCTCCAATATCTAAGCTACATCTTTAATATACCTCTTGAAAAACTTTCTGTAACCTTTAACCTCCATAGTCTCATCCTTATTTTCTTTTTTATCTCTTTTTATAGATATATCATCCAAAAATAGAATAATTTTTTAAGTACAAATTCTTTAAATATTTGATTTATAGTATTTTACATAAGAGCTTTTGAGTTGGTTGCACCTTGAAGTAAGGTATATATCCTCATTAAACCCAAAAGAGTCTTCATGGTAGTTAAATTCCTATTCTCTGATAGCTAATTGAAATTGGTCATATCCAGAATATAAGTCTTCAATAGAATAGATGGTATGACCTACAAATTGCTCAATCACTGATTTCTTGGATATTGTGAACCATCTATTAGAATAAGGAGTAATTAAAGGTTCAAAAATATCCATCTTCATCTTTTTATTTAATAATTCTATTAATTTTGGAAGTAAAGCTCTAAGCATAAGTATATGCTTTAAATCCCATAGAACATGTAGCACAATATTAATTACCATAGGTACTACAATTTTAGGGTTTATACATCTAATTTCATCAAGAATTAAAGCAAATGCCTTACCATGCCCTATAAGCATTTCTTGGAATATATTTTTCTCCGTTGATGTCAAGAAATCACCTACTCCAATCTTCAACTTAGTTAATGATTCTTGAGTAAATTAATGTTTAATTCCATATCTTTTTCTTAGACTTGGCTCCTTAATTCCTTGCTTAATATGCTTCATAGTATCAATTGGTAATTGGGTAGCTATAGTTTTTACCTTTCTTGCCACAGTTTTATATTTAGTTTTTACTCTAGTATCATATTTCAATTCATAACTTATAGCAAGTGTACTATTTACTACTATCCTTTTTAACTCATCATAAGTCTTTCTTGAATATATTTCTACTATAGCATTTCTATCTATGCTTATAGCTAAATTTTCTAAAATCTTTATCAAATCATATTTTAAACCTATTTCTTCTATTATTCCAACTATGGCTTCATCACTTGAAACTAAATCCATTTTTTTAAAGTTTTTTTCTTATTTCTTCATCCTTCTTCTATTTATAGAATCTAAATTCTTAATCTTTTAAATATTCATAAATCCATTACTAGTCAAATTAAAAAATCTAAAATTCATATTATTTACACTGGGTTTATAGATGATTTATTTACACCCATGTGTCTCCATTCTATAAGGGTATTTTTTAAAAATCCACAAAGTTATTTCTTTACTCCAAAGACATTTCTTTTAATTGTTCTCTATACCTTTCATGAATAGGTTTCACAGTAATAAATTGCATAGCTTTTCTTCTATTTTAACTATGAATCTTCACATAATGTAAACCATCATCTAAGACTCTAGTTTCTATTTTAGTAGCTATAATATAAGATTGACCAAGTATTACCAGATTTGTAGTAGAGTTTTATACAAAGAATTTTTTCTTTATTTCCACATTTCCAATTCTAGTCTTTACAGCTTGACAAGCTCCATATAAATCACCTTGTTGGTTGTTTGTAGTTCTAATTATTCAACCATGATTGGTATCAACTAGCCACTTGTTCTTCTCATATATCCGCCTTGATATGATGTTGATTTCAAATCCATGATCAATAAAGGCTAAAATTGGATCTTTAAAATCTCTCAACCTTAAAAATATTTTCATAGTAGCTTTAGTCCAATAAGAAACTAAATAGCTACTACTTTTCATTCTATCATTATCACATTTAGAATAAGTGTTTATACATACTTCTTATGCATTCTACTTTATCTCAGAAAATCTCAAAGATGCACCTTTCATTTGGTGCTCTTCTATAGACTCTTTATATTTAATTAAAGCCTCATCTTCCATACCAATATTATTTCTAGCTTTTGACATTATAAATTATATAAATACTTGCTCTATCTCTTCTTCTTCATCCATAGTTATTCCAGTATCTAATGCTTCTACCATAATAGCTTTAATTGTCATTTGCCTCTTTTTCTTTATCATATTGATGATCAACTCATCAAAATCTTTCTTGGCTATATCCAGAGTTTTTTTTTAGAATGAATTCAATTTTTTCATCCAAGATCCTTTCTTCTAAAATACTCTTCATGTTTGTAGATGATTCAATGTCAGATTGAAGCTTGTAAGCAAGATTTTTACCTTTTGATTTGCTTGTATCATCTTCTTCCTTCTCTTTGTTCTTCTCCCACCACTCTTTTGGTAATGGTGTATGACCAAGATGAGTAGAAGAAAGCATCTGCTCTGATTTTTCCTCTTTAGAAGCTTCTTTGTTTCTTAGAAACCTCCACTTGTTTTTAGGCTCAATAACATCCTCTTCATGAATAGCTCTATCTCTTTTTTCCTCAACCATAGCATCATGTAGATCATCATTATGTTTGTTTCCACATAAATATACTTTAATACTAATAGCATCAACTAGATCATTTTACTTAGTCATTTTTTTGATAGCTTCAACTCCTCTGATCATAATTTCTATAGTTGGTAAAGAACTAGTCATAATTACTTCAATTGTAATAGAGTAAGACTCAGCTCCTTCTCCTTGTATGGCATTATTCTTTGATATTTGCTCTTCTACCAATTTTTTCATGCCACCCTTCTCAAAATTAGTCTTCAAAGGCTCATTTGATCCTACGAGTCTTATCATACTATCCTTAAAATATACAATACCATCCTTGATTGCAACCTTATAGCTATCATATTCACCATACTTATGGTTTGGATTATCACACCACATACATCTTTCCACAAATCCTTTTGAACTTTCAACTATCTTTGATGAGCTTGTCATTTGAAATTTCTTCAACTCAATCATTTCCACCTTCAAATCTCGTATGTCCTTAATTAATTCTTCAAGAGTGTCATCTTTAACAGTATTTATTATCTTTTGAAGTGGTACTAAATTTTTGAGATGTAGGCATTAGTTCCAATCTTGATATTAAACTATGAGTCTTAAACTTTTGTTGTTTAGTCAAAAGTCCCACTGTCTCTTTTATAAGATTCTAATTATTTGTAAAACCACTTTCAAATGTCTTGTATGCTAGATGAAAGTGAAGCTTGTCTTCTAAGTATTTATCAATTGCTTGCAAGAATAATCTAATTTTCTTTGCTTCAATAGCTAGCTTTCTTGCTATGACAATTGATTAAACTTAGTTTCAAATTCTCTCATTAATTCATTTGGAGCCATTTGATTCCTTAGCCTTTACTCAATCCACTCTAAAAAAATTACTTTGGTCATTCTTTCTAAATCTTCTTCAAAAAATTCATCTTTTAAGAGTTCCTCAAATTTCTTCCATGATATAGTCTCTGCATGCAACTCTTGCATCATCTCTCTGATTTTTGATACCACTGTCAGATCAAAGGTGGTGATCATCTTCATTTTTGAAACTTGATGCACCTCCATTTCACATGTGTAAATTTGGAGGAACTTAGTGATGTTTCTTCCATCAAACCTTCGAACCTTATCCACCACTACTTGTAAGGCCTTAGTAGTACTACTATCCTTTTTATGCATTTGTTGCCTTTCTTCCATAAATTGGACAAATGCCCTGAACAAATCATAGGCACCAACTCCTCCCGATAATCCAAACCCTAGATTTTGATTTCCTATTTCAACTTATTGAAAAATTAATACCTTAAGGTTCTTTTAGTGGAAGTACCAATATGTTGGAATAGAGAGAGTTTGCCTCAAGAAAGCTCTGGGCTCCTCGTTGTCACTAATTGCTCAATCAAGCTTCAAAATAAGAGAAGTTCTAAGTTTATATATAAAATTTATCTTTTGAAATAATTACACTAAATACATAAGCGTTAAATAATCAATAATATCTAAAATATGATAAAATCCTCTAAAACCTTGTATATCCTTATGTGAAATTTTTTTTGAACTTCAATATCTCATATCTCCTAATCCAACCGTCCAAACTTACTCAAATTTTACATGAAGTATTGATGTATTCTTATCAACTTCCATAACAAATTTTAACTGTAATTTTTTGTGATCTTGAGATATCTTGAAAACCTGCATTTGATTTAAAAGCATTACCTTCAACTTCTTATATTTCCTTTATATAAATTCTAAAAGCAACAATTCTTTTGTAAAAGATATAGGCCTTGAAATTGTTGTTCTAGTTGTACCTTTCGATCTTCAAAAACTACTATAGAACTCCTCATATTCACAAAAGAATAATAATATGTCTTAAATTAACACCTTAACTTTAAATGACTATGACTTCTTCACCTTAATTCAAAATCCTCTAATTTTTGTACACAAATTATAGTCCAAATTCTAAACCTTACAACTATGGCTTCTAATTTCCAAATGCCCCATTTGAAGTTGCCAAAATCCTTATTAAGGTTGCGGATAGCCTCCTCAAAGCCCATTGGATATGGTATTTGATCAATAGGGATGAAGTTCTCCATTCCTTACCTTCATCCAACCATGCCTTCTTTTCATTCCTTCTAATTAGCCTCCCACTAGTTTAGATTTTCTTTCTTAGGCTTCTACCTTCTTTCAAGGCTTCATACTAAATATTTAGGTCATCTATATATATATATATATATATATATATATATATGCCAAATCAAAATAAATAAAAGAAACAAAGTAAGGTTTTTTATATCAATTCTTTTTAATTTAAACTACTAATTACTCTATCACACATGTAGATTTATTGACATATAATATGTTTTAACTAATTTTTACATATTGTAAGCATTTATAGTATGACATTGGTCTTTATAAAATATGGCTTGTTGAAATCTGGATGTATCAAAATTGGAGCTATTGTGAAAGAATTTTTTAAGTTTTGAAAAGTTTTTTCTACTTTGAGGCCCTAGTTCAATTTTTCTTTGTATAAATGAAGGAGCTTAAATGGAGCAGCAATCTTAGAATAATTCTTAATAAAAATTCTATAGAAGTTTACAAATCCAAGTAAGTATTAGATATTATATATAATTTTTAGCTTTGTCTAATTGATGATTGCTTGTAACTTCTTTAGATCCATAAAAAGGCCTTTGTTGGAAATAATATATCCAACAAATTTGACTTGAAGTGCATAAAATACACACTTCTTTAATTTTACATATAGTCTAGTACTTCGTAGCTTTTCCACTACAAGGCAGATATGTTTTTTGTGGTCTTTCAAATTTTTGGAAAAGATTAGAATGTCATTTAAATAAATCACAATAAAGTTGTCAAAATACTCACAAAATATGTTATTTATTAAGTTTTGGAATATGATTAGTACATTGGTAAGTCCAAAAGGTATGACATTGTATTCAAAATATCCATACTTGATGCAAAATACTATCTTCCATTCATTTTCCACCTTAATGTGTATCAAATTATGTGTGCTTTATAGATCAATCTTTGTAAAGATCTTTATTTAACTAAGTTCTTCAAGAAGTTCAAATATTAACGGCAATGGATATCAATTCTTTATGGTGATTTTATTAAGACTGCAATAAGTAACACACATTCATAAAGATCCATCTTTCTTCTTCACAATTAATATCAGAGCACCAAATAGCGACTTGGAATGTCAAATAAAATTCTTAGAGAGATTTTATGAATGTATTCTTTTAAAGTTATAAGCTTATTTTGAGATAAATTGTAGATGGATCCAAACGATGGTTGAGCACCTTCTTGAAGTTCAGTCGCATAATCATAAGGGTGACGCTTCAGCAAGATGTTCATATTTTTTTTTTCAAATACATCTACAAAATCCTTGTATGCCTCTGGAATTATTGTTGTAGCAACCACATGTTTCGATTGTGGATTTGCATAAATAACAAATGTAGTACTTTATTTAGCTGCCCTCGCAATTGTTTTAGCTCCAATAAATAAATGTTATTTAAGCTTTGGCTTGTTGGATGTTAGAAACTTTTTCATAGATCTAGAGGTTTTATGATCTAGTAGAGGAAATTTTAACTTTCAAGATTGCTAGTAGGAATATGCAATCTAGGATAGAGTTTAGTAAAAAAAAAATGTAAAGACTATATTTTTCTTATTAGCTAGTTATAGAGGAATTACAAAAGAAGTAGTCTTGATATCAAAAAATAAAAAAAAAATCTAGTGAGGTTTAATTATGATGGATTTGAAGATTTTTTTTCAAATTCAACAAATTCAAGCGGCAAAGTAATTCTTCTAATTTATGAAAGTCTTTCAAATACAATGGAGGCATCAAATGCACCATGTAGAGTGAAGAAAACAAGTTCAGCACCCTTTCCTTCAAAGTACAAGTATAGAAATGAAATTCTCATTTTTTGAAGAATTTTACAAATATTACCTAAATCCTTATAAGTAAAAAAAACCATCACAAAAGTTACAAAGGAGCATAGATTGATGCATGTGAGTAGTCAATCTGAGCATAAAAAGGTGTTTTAAACACAATGGTTAAGTTAGATTTATCAAAAAGTGTTTTTTTTCCCACTTACAAGAGCCATCAGCCTTGATCATGAAATTAGCTCTTGGATGAAAGAAGGCCGTAGATCTACATTAGGGATCTTAGAGATCAAGGGTGGAGATGTGGCCATCCTTCCATAAGCCACTACTCAATTGTATAAGAGTGGTTTGGTTTTCCAAGCCTATCTCTCTTTTTTTTTTGATGAAGGCAAAGCCATGCCAAACTATGGTCTCAACCTTAATGCTAATCTTATTTTTTGCTTCTTTCTTGATCTTAGATTTCATTGTGAACTTTACGAACATGTGAGCATTGGTTTTGTGTCATGGGTGGTGCTTGTTGTGGTTTAAAAGGCGCCTCTTTGCAATTAGTGCTCACAAACTATTTCCATAGTCAAAAGGATTTGAGGGGCCTCGGATTTTCCTCAATCGGTCTATGGTTTTTTATGATTTGTAAGTAAAGATTTTTTCATCACATAGCCCTTATTATTAGCTTTTCAATGAGCTAAGGCCTGCTCAAATTGGAGTTGAACCAAAGTTTTGGTGAATTTTTGAGGACAAAGGGGGTGGCTGCCTCAGCAGTTTCAATAATCCAATTTTGAAAAGGCATTTCTCAATGCCAGTTAATGGAATTTTGAAATTTTGGAAGTACAAGCATCTTCATGCTGAGCTTCCATTGGCATAGATTAAATTAAATTTAAAGAAATTGTGAATCTTTAACAAATTTTTGAATGAAGAGGGGTTGGCTACAATGGCACGCCCAATGACCCAACTTTAAAGAAGCATTGCTCGCAGCTCATGTATTAGATTGCCACAAAAATTTTGGAACAAGAGCTTCTTAAAATTGAATTTCCAACACAATAAAAATCACTAGATTTTAAGCTAATTTGGATTTTATGTGAATTTTAAAATAAAAGGGAGGTGCTTCCTTCAATCCTTGGGCATTGTTAAGGTACTTTTGCTTATACTTCTCTTATTTATTTTATTTTATTATTTACGGTAACTTATAACTTCTAAAATTAATTTTTTCTTTAATTTTTTTACTTTTAATCTTTTTTCTTTTACTTCTATTTTTTAAATTTTTTTACCTTAATTTTATTTTATTTTTTACTTTACTTTTACTTTTAATTTTTAATTTTTAATCCAAATTTTAAAAATCTAAAATTACTATGGATTAAAGATAATAATTTAATTAATTACTTTTACCATCAATTAATTAAGAAGTAAAAATTTATATATTTTTAAAATTGATAAAATAATAAAATAATAATAGATAATAAAAATGATCTAATAAAATAATAAGAAGAATATTAATAAAATTAAATAAAATTAAATAAAATTAAAAATTAAACCAAATTATCTAATTAAAAGTAGAAGAAAGATTTATTTTGCATAAAGTTAAGGAATAAATTATCATTATGAATGTGAGTATTGTTAGGAGATTTGATTCATAACTTAGTGTTTTAAAAAGAACAAGTAATAAGTGGATTAGAATTTAAATAATAGCTTTATTTTAAATTCACATAGTTAATTCACTTATTGTGAGTTAGAATAAATTTTCAATTAGTCGAGGTTTATTTTAGCTCACATGTATACATGTAGCAAAATTGAAGAATATTTATGTTGTTATCATTGAAATAACCAATTATAGTACTTCACAGTTTGACTAATGGCTTCATTGAGTGTTTGAGGATTTGACATAGATAACAATAAGTCCTAAACATCGTCTCTTAATCTCCAATGAAATTGATTCATCAATGCATCTTCTGCTCAATTTATATCACATGGTAATTGTAAAAAATCTGAAGCATATATTGATGCAAAACATATTTTTTGTCAAAGGCTTCAAATTTTAATTGTTAAAGAACGAATCTTATCATGTTCATCAAATGCTTCTATAAGTGCTTCCAAAAATGCTTCAAAATTGTGTAATATAGGAGAATTTTTTTCAAATAATAGAACAAACCAAAATAAAGCTTGATTTGAAAGCAAACTTCTAACCAAACCAATATAAGATGCTTCACTGGAATATTGTTGAGGTTGAAAGAAGGTGATTAGCTGTACTTGGTTTATAAAGCAACAAAATTTTCAACAAGGGCCATCAAACTTTTTCGGAATGCTAATCCTTAATTCTTTTGCTGTTATTGTTGTCACATCATTGCCTTGAGTAGATGCATCTCCCATGTTTGAAGGAAACATAGTCATTTGAAAATTTCGAGTATCTATTACCATTTAATGTCATGGTTGAGGCACTCCGGCTCCTTGACCATTATGTATGGTCATATATAATTTTTCATTTTGCTTTGATAAAGTCTCTATCTTAATCTCAATGCATCAAGAGCATTAATAATAGAATCTAACTTGATTTCTTTAGAATTTTTCATATTGACTTTTCCACCATGTGCCACAAAAAATGAGAGAAATATATGCATTGAAAGAAAAAAAACTTGATCTATAATATAAAGAAAAAACTAAAAGAATATTAAGAAAAGAACAATATTAGTCTATGGAAGGATAATCTACAACCTTTAGAATGCTATAGTACTTCTAAGTACATGGATAATCTATTCTATATTAAGAAAGATCAAGCTTTTAATATTATTTTATGCTAGTCTTGACAAATTATTAGAGACCATATACAAGACAAGGATTGAAGATCAAGAAATGGAGTTAATTCGATATTAGAACAATAATTGGATACAATGCAAGAAGATCCTCGCTACACCACAAGAAGTGAATTGCTGAGACTGAGGAATCCCTCATCCTCGACTCCTATATATATTAGATCCTAGGAAGTTTTTTGAGAAGTTTTTATGAGGCTTGGAAACAAAGCAAGCCTAAGCTCCTTCTTTGAAAACTTCTTAAATCATCTAAAGCCTCCTAGAACCTTCTAGGATTTCCTATGACCTTCTAGAATCTCCTATGAACTTCTAGAACTTTCTTAGAATCTATTAGAACCTATAAGAATCTTCTAAAATCTTCTAGTATCTTCTTAGAATCTATAAGAATCTTTTAGAATCTTTTGGAAGTTTAAAAACTTTCTTAGAATCTTCTAGAACCTCCTAGAATCTTTTCAAACCTTCTTCAATTGTATGTCTATGATATTAAACTTTAAGGTTGCTATGAGCAATATCTGCTCTCTTTGCTATGTACAACATCCTAGTAATAGATTTATAGAAAAGTTATTTTAAAATAGATTTAGATTTTTGAGGATAGCATTGATGAAACTCTTGTATCTTTTGAAGTACATTAATAAGATTTTTTATTAATTTCTATGTATATTCATTGATATTGTAATTGTGCTAATTAATAAAATATTTCAACTTACATCTTTTTTAGTGAGAATAAAGGACCTTTTCTATTTCATATTTTATATGATTATCTATTTCAATACAAGGTAGTGATGGCGGTATTTTTCTTAGAATAGTTGATTTTGAATAAGCATCTAACAAAAAAATATGAAAGATTAGATGTACCTTCATGGAAGTGGGTAGTTCTAACCAATAAGCCACTATATTGATTTACTTTTGAATACAAAATGACTCAAGTCTTTGATAATCAAAATTATTGTAAAAAAAATTCATCTTGATATTTTATCAAATAGGCCATACTTTATTTTTAATTTAAAAAATAAAGAATTATTTTCTAAATTTATTTAAAGATACTTTGTAAAAATATTGAGTTGCTTATAAATAGAGCTTCAAAATTATCTGGAGTTGTAACAATTATTTTGTAAGATCTTTAGTTATTGGATTTTCATCTTTTGAAGTATCTAACAATTCAAGCTACAAATAATAACCATAATTGGCAAAAAATGGTGTTTGATGAGTCAAAGCATGAAGAATATTATTATAAATAAATCTTTATTAAAGATAAATATAAGGTTCAATCATCTTATTGATAGTTGATAGTACATCACAAATATTACTCCAAAATTTAATTGACTTATTTTGTTTGACTATCAGTTTGAAAATAAAAGATAGAAGAAAGTTTTAAATCTACTTTTAATATCTTAAAAAGAAAATTTTAAAACTTTGATATAAATTGAGGTCTTCAATGAAAAATAATATCATCAAGTACGCCATGATATCAATATATATTATCAAGAAAAAGCCTTGCTATTTCTTCTTTGAAAATTATTTTTTTGTATAAGATAAAATATACTAGATTTATAAATCAATCCATAATAATATAAATAACATCAAATATAGCTAATAGTGGTAGATTAGTAATGAAATCTATTGATACTAAATACCATGGTTACTTTGCAATTGGTAGTAGCTATAGAAGTCCATAAAGACAATGTTAAGAATTCTTGAATCTTAAATAGGTTTCACATTAGAAATCAAAGTCCTTCACGTTCTTCTAAATTTGAAACCACTAAAATTTTTTGAAAGATTACCTCTAATATTTTATTAAACCTAAAATATCATACATTGAAAAATCATAACAAGATTGAAGAAAAAAAAGTTGCTTCATTTTTTTTTTGGAATATATATGTAAACTTTAAAATATCAAAAATCTTCTACAAACTTAAATTTGTTAGTTTAAGAGGCTGCTTGATATTATAAACTAATGAGCCTTTAATTGAAATTATACAACTTTGTTCTAAAAAACTTGAATCAATAGATGTAATTATAGAAATTTTTTTTATGGCTTTAAGAGAGTGATATATTGCTGATCAAATGGTGCTTCTTCAACCTTTAGAGTAAGATATGATCACTTTGATAAAGTATGTGATAGTCCTTATTGCTTCTTTGATTGATATATAATTACAAAATCAAAAGAAAATAATGGCATATTCTAATGAATTTGGTTGTAATTCAAAATCCAAATTGTAATGAAATACTCCAAATTTTTATAATATGTATATATAGTTATAGGATATGTAGCACCTTTCAATAAGTGATGTTATTTTTGGAAATAATCTACAATTATAAGAAGTTTTTTTTATTGTAAATCTAATACTTGATCTTTGCAATTGAAATTGTTTTAGAATAAAATGCAATTGGGTAGAATTTTTTATCTTTTTCTATCTATAATAATATAATTCCTAATAAAAAATTATAAATATCAATCTCCAAATAAAAAGTCTTTATAAAATTTGGATATATTAAGATTGAATTTGTAATAAAAGTTACTTTGAAATCTTAAAAAATCATTTGTGCTTGACGTGCCTATTTCAATTTATCTTTGGATGTCAATCAAGTAAAAGGAATAGAAATTTAGGAATAATTCTTGATAAATATTTAATAGAAAATAACAAATTTAAAAAAATATTATACATTTTATATTGTCTTTACAGTTGCATACTTTGTTACAACTTAAACGTTCTTTGGATCCATCAACAAGCCTTCATTGGATATAATATATCCAAAAAATTCTATTTTTCTTTAATAAAATATATCTTTTTAAAATTTGGTATATAATCTTGCATCTTATAATTTTTGCAAGACTAATCTTACATATTATTTATATTCTTCAAAAATCTTGGAATAGATTAATATATCATCAAGATAATAGACAAAAAATTTATCTAAGAATTCTCAAAAAAACATCATTTATCAAATATTGGAATACAATTGAAGGATTTGTCAATCCAAAAGGCATGACATTATATTCAAAATATCCATACCTTGTCCAAAATAATGTCTTTTATTCATTTCTTTTTTTAATCCATATCAAATGAAATGCTCCACAATATTATAATATAATATGGCTAATAAATGAAAGAGAGAGGAAAACATTACATTCTAAAAGATCTTATTTTAAAATATTATAGCAAATATCTTAAAAAATAGATAATACTCAAAAAATAGTAAAGCTAAAAGATACTATTATTGCCTTTTTACAAAATAGGCTTCTATTAACTTTTTAGGGCCATAAATAAGGCATAACAAAATAGATTAGAAAATAAAATGATATAGACATGTATAGAAAGAAATTAAGAGTATATTTGAGCAAAAATTATCTCAAGAGGCCAAGAATTGATACATGTAGAGGATTAATTGTTAATTTGGATCAAAATCAGACATTGAAAAACAAAATCATGCACCTATAGTGACTTTGGGATTCTTTGAAAGATCAAAGAGTAGAATTTGAGATCAAACTTAATAAGATTTTTATAAGCATTGGTTTTGTATAATTCGGATATGAAATAACTTTGTAAGAGCTTTATAAAATCAAGGTTGCGTTAGATGACTTGAAATTTGTGAAATAAAATAGGGTTGATATTTTGGATAATTTTAGGAGTTTTGTAGCAGATCTATAGATGCAATTTTGTAAGTTGGTGGTTATAGTTGTGCTTGATGTGTCTTGTGAATTTAAAATCAATCCAATAGTTAGATCAAAGTGTGTCATAGTTTTTGTAGGTTGAGGTATCAAAAATTGGAGTTTGAGTATTAGCAAATATTTTTAAGATCTTTAGCAATCTATTAATTGGATTGAAGTGAAAGTTTTTTGTATCAAAAATAAATTTGATTTTCAATAGTTTAAGTGAATTTTGAGAAAAAATCAATAATTCAAATGGGAGATATTAATACTAGAAATTCAACATTTAGATTGGAGTAAGAGGTCGGCCAACACCTAAGTGGATTTTAGGATTTTTCTTCTATTTTGTAAGTATGATTATCTATATATTTATTGTATTAGTTTTAATTAAGAGGTTGAAAGGTGTATAAATTTTAAAGTAAGATCGATAGTTTAATCAATAGATATTAGAATTCTAAGCTACCTTAGGATTTATCTAAGATTTGATTTAGGATTTAGAGTTTATCTAGGATTTGATTTAAGGCTTAGGATTTGTCAAGGATTTGATTTAGGATTTAGAATTTGTCTAAGATTTGATTTAGAATTTAAGATTTATCTAAGGCTTAATTTAAGGTTAGGATTTGATCTAAGATTTGGATAAGAACCATTATGATTTCAACTAGGATTAAAATATGATTCAGTTAAGATTTATTTAAGTTTTTTTTAAATATTTTTTAAATATTTTTTTAGGATTTTTTATGTCTTTTTTTAATTTTTTAAAGATTTCTTTTAGATTTGATTAAAAATTTATTAAAATTATTAAGATTAATTAAAAATTATTTAAGATTCTATTAGAATTGTTAAAATTTTATTATTGTAATTTTTCTTCTACCTTCTAGAGTTAAGTGCTCGATGCATTTTCAAGTAAGACTTCATGTAATATGATATATTTGATGAATTCAACATAAAAAGTTTAAGTTGGATGGTATTTGGAATTTTTCTTGAATTATTTTAGTTATGGAGAAAAGATGCAAGAAAGTTGAAGGAAGAACTATGGATAATACTTCAATTGAAGCTACAAGTGGAGGTATTGGTAGAGGATAAGATATTTATTTTGATTTTAATTCCACAAGCACGTTTGAGGCTTTTGTCTTATTCATGCAACAACAATAAGTTAAAGAATGCAAAGAGGATATGGCTCGCAAAGAAATCATTTTTTCAGTGGATTGAAAGGCCTAAGAAGGATCTTCTAGCAACAAAATTATTAAAAAATTTTGAAAAGTAATATTCTCATTTATCAAAAAAAGAGGAAATTATTAGATTCAAGTAAAGTAGAGTTTTTTTTTTTTTTTAAGTGGCTGATAGAGAGTTACAAGAAAAATTAAAAATCTTACTTGAAGATAAAGATTGACAACAAATTGAAAAGAAGTAAAAGAGGTAATAGAATTGATTGCAAAAAGAGAGAAGAGAAAATGTAAGGTGGATATTCAAAGACCATTGCAAGTATCTCAGATAAAAATACCAACTACCAATTCTACATCTATGATTCAATCTTCAATGACTATATTAATGAAAGAAGAAATAGGAATGAATAAAATTATACATAAAATAAGAGATTTGTAAATAAAATTTATAAAATTTAAAGAGAAGAGGCAATCATTAAGAGTATCTACAAAACAAAGATTAGAATTAATAGAAGGTGTAGTGCATAGGTGTATGTGATGTAATAGCGTGGATTATTTGAAAAGAAAATGTGAAATTTTACAAAGACATTATGAAATCAAATATGCCTTTGTAAAAAATCTTTTCAATATAACTCATTATACTTGACCACAAAAAATTAGATTCTCCTAAAAATTCAAGATTTATAATTAAATATTTGCTCAGACTTGCTTCCATCGAATATGTTGATGATTCTTTACTTGAGTTTTTTAAATGCTTTCTTTATAAACACCTGCATCCTCTCTTTATCAAAGTTTGTCTTTAATTTTTATCCACTCTCTTTTAAATATATCATATCATTTAAAAAAAATATTCAATGGAAGCAAGTCTGAGCAAATATTTAACTATAAATCTTGAATTTTTAGGAGAATCTAATTTTTTGTGGTCAAGTATAATGAGTTATATTGAAAAGATTTTTTTTAAAAAATGATTTAAAATGTATTGGTAAATTATTCAATAGAATGATCTAGAAGGATGGATTATCAATACATGCTCATATTGCTAGGAGTCAACATGAAGCATTAATAGGAGAAAAATAAAGGAGAGATGAAAATAATAAAGGACTATCAAGAAGAACTACAAGAAGAGAAAAAGTACGACAATAAAAGAATCCTATATATGAAGAGATAATAGAAAATATTCCTACAAAAGAAAGAAAAATAAAAAAAACTCTTACTTATAAATTATAATCAAATATTGAAGTAACAATAAATTTGTAGAAAATTTTAATAGAATGCATTTTAAATGGCAAAGTAGAATTTAAATTGAAAGAAGTTCTTGGAATAGCAAAGAAGAAATTTTATGAGGTTATTATAGATATTATTAAGACAAAATAATAAATTTTAGGTAAAAATATGGCTTCAAATGCACATAGAATAAGAGTGATGATAGATGAAGAAGAAAATGATTATGCATATGGAGGTGCTTCACGTCTAAGGATTATAGAAGAAGAAGATAAAATCCAAATTTTTAGTTATTATTCTTATAGTCATTGGCCAAGAGCAATAATAGAGACATTGGTGAGGTTGAAAAATTTAGAAGAACCTATTGTGGCATTAATTGATCATAGTTTGGAGATCAATTTGATGTCAAAGGAATTATATGAAAGAAAAAAATAGCCTATTGGCATCAAACATAGATGGATAATTTGAGTAGCAAATAATTCACAAGGAGAATTATATGGAGGATGTCTAAATATAAAGATTATAATAGAAAATATTAGTAATAAGTGAAACTTCTTTATGCAAGATATGTCTATTTATTCTATTATTCTAGAACAACCTTATATTATAACTACTTACATGAAAACTAAGGTTATATGCTTGGATTAGAAATTAAGATAGAATAAAAATGGTACAATTTTTGATGATATGTTCTAATCATTAGAGAAATTGTGGAAGTTTGAGAAAGCAACTTTTGCCAAAGATTACTAGAGAATTTAAAAATGAGCTTGTGAGAGATTTTTACCACATGCCATTATAAAGCAGAATTGCAATGGTAGAAGAGATGATAGATTTCTGTTTATTAAAAGAGATGAGGCTATTATTGCATTATCACGAGATGAATATATTTCATTTAATAATATAAATTTTTTTGAAAGAGTAAAGAAAAAAAATGTCAAAAATATAGAATATGAGTTGAAGAAATGTGGAGTGTTTGATGAAGATGAATGCATATTAGGAATGTTTGAAGAAAGTGGCTTTGGTGATACTATGGATAAATTACAAGTATTATTGGATTTAAATTTTTAGGATAATAATAAGATAGTAAATATGTAATCTAAAGAATTTTATAATAAGATAAAAGAATATATTGATAAATATGATATGAAGGTGGAAACTAAGTACAAAATTATTACCAAGAAGGTTAATCTAATGATATTGCTATTATCATTGGATTGTGAAAAAAAGATTGAAAGTGCTTTTAGCAATGCAATTTGAAAGATCTAAAGAAAATAAGGCATGAATTTAAAGATAATTTGACATTACATAGGTTGAAGGTTGGATGTGAAGAATTTTTGATGGAAGATGAGAAAAGATGTTTCAAAAAAATATTTTTTTATATGGCAAGGTATTTGCATTTGAACCAAATAAAATAGGATGTATAGATTCAAGTATGGTGGAATCTTGTAGAATATGTAAATAAATTTTTTCATAAGTTACTGATTGGTTATTAACAACTTTGAGAATTAGACTTATAGTTTGGCAGTTTAGTTGGTAACAGTAGGTTGTTAGTAGAACAAATGGTTAAGAACTCAGAGGTTCATAACCTTTGGAATTTACTAGCTGACGGTCCATCTTTTAGTAGGATAAAGAGGTTGAGAAAAAGAAGATCGGGGCCAGACTATGAGAGTCGTAAGTCGGGATAAGCTTGATGTCACCTCTTTATTTTCTTTGCTTTTATTATTTGCTTATAAAGAATTGTGATTGAGAGAAGTATTGTTGAAACTATGATTAGAATACTATGGAATATCACTTTGGACTGACCATTTTGGAAAAAATCTGTGACCTTGAGAATTGAGATTATCGAAGTGTGTTGTGTTAAGTGAAGATATTGAATTCTGTGTGATGAATTGAGAAACTGAATATAATAAGTAAGCTGGAGATCAGTAATTGAATATATATAAACTACAAAGAGAGTAAGTGGGAGATGAATTAATAAGAATATGGAAGTATTTTTGAATTGATAGTCGTAGAATAGATTATATGTTGAATTAAGATGGAAGTAGTAAGCCTTGATGTTTTGTAGTTTGATAATTGATTTGAGATAGCTAGAGTACAGTCAATTGTGACAATAACAGACCCAATTCATATAACCAGTCTTTTCCCATGTTCGAACCCACTTGTATTAGTTCAATTGCTTTGGTATATTGAAGCTTAAACACAATGAGAACAACATTTTGGCACCGCTCCTGGGGAAATGATAACAATATGAAATATTAGAAATTGATTGTATGGGAGACGAAATTATATGTTGAATGAGAATGTGAAAAGAATCAGTTTTAGGATTATAAATATGTGAGTTATAATTCAAGGCAGTATTGATTTTGTAAAGAAAAATGAAAGATTATGAGTGATAATCATGAAGGGGAGGATTATCAAAGAATTAATCGACAAGCAAAAAAAAGATAAGAGAGATTACACTTAAGAAATCTCCTACGGGAATGACAAAAAGGAATTGTAGGTCCAAATACAATCAAAGGAAGAAAAATTCAAATTCAAATAGCAAGGAGACCAATGATAATACCAATGCCCGCGGGAGAACCAGAAGTACCAATTGCGGTACAAATGGGAGTAGTAGGAGACCGCACTATAAGTATGGCACCATTATCTACTTTTAGTGGTTGGTCGGTGTCGTGTTGTGGTTCGGCTACTATATAAAAATAATATAATTATGTACTTAATATATAATTTATTAAGTAACATGATGAGAGCCATGTTAGTAGATTTTAGTTGGTTGTAGAATATAATTTGATTACTACCTTAAGAAGAGGTTGTTTAAAAAGATTACTATAGAATTTGTCTAACTTTAATTTCCTTTTGATAGTGGCTTTTAAGATTTTTTTTGGTTGATAGTAACTTCTAAATATTTAGAATCACCTTTCTTAGACATTGGTGACCTTTGAAAACTTCTTTTGGTTCTTCTATTTGGTGTTTAGAGCATAAATTATGTAAATCTTATAAGAAAAAGGATTGAAGAAGGATTTTGGTAGCAAAAGGAGTAATTAGGGCACCAATATAGATGAATGGAGATGAATAATGAAAATCTCCATTCCTATTGGTCAAAAATCATGACCAATGGGCTTTGAGGAGACTGACCGAGGCCATATTAGGGATTAGGGTTAGTTTCTCGAGGCCATTTGGATTTTGAAGGCTAGGATCAAAAGGTTTAGGTTTTTGGCTATGGTTTTGGTACAAGTTTTGTGTCATTTGGGGTTTTTATGAAGAAGTTATAGGCTCTCAAAGTTAAGGTGTTAGTTTTGGACCTACTGTCACTCTTTTGAGCATAACACATGCATACGGACAGCAATTGAGGATCGCTGACCGCAACTAGAGAGAACACTTTTGTGGCTATACTTTTTACATACTGCTTATTGGATTTCAAGTTGGCATAAAGGAGTTATTGGATTTTAAAGTCGGCGTATGCAATCTAAGGATAGTAAGTAAACCGATTTACTAGTGGTTGTCTCTTGAGCTATATCTTGAGCAATTTGATAAGGTTTTGGCTCAAAATTTCAGGGAATGTGTAATTTCATATTAGTAAACTTTATGCATAAGTTTTATGACATTTGGAGTTTGGATTTTTGAGATATAAGGAAAATATTTTTTCGGGTGCTTATAAATTAGGGTTTAGAGTGCCTGCTAGGGTTTTTTAGATGTCAGAAGATCGAGAGTGAATTTACAGTTGGTTTTTTTTTTTGGTAAAATTAAAGGGTGAATTCTACCTATCCTATAAATTTGAAATAGACTGAACAGTTAGATCAATAGTTATGATTTTCTAAAGTTTAGAGAAAGAAAATCCTTCGCGGAAAAAATATGTTTTGAAGGGATTTTGTTATATTTGGAGTTTTATACAAAAATAAAGGAGTTTTGGAAGCTAAGACAAAAATCATATAAAGGTTTAAGCTACACTCTCTATAGCTAGATACCTAGTGTATTCCCAGATAGCAAATCATGCCATACAACACTGGGCTCTGATCCTGATCACCATGTATCTCAATTCTTGACAACCTACATGATTAATAATGGTAGAACTGAAGACATTTGGTTGAGATGGTTGCCAAAAACTTTAAAAGATACAGCTTTTGAATGGTATAATTGGCAATTAGTAGATAGATTTTTCAATTGAGAAGCCTTGAGGAATGCCTTCCTAATCCATTTTAGACCAATTGGATTTGAAGATCGGCTTAGAGAAAGTTTTATGAATAGCAAGATTTTTGCGAGGGAATCAATAGAGTCCTATTATAGCCGAGTTGTGGATATACTTTGTAAATGGTCAAATAATCAAATGCCAGATGCATTTATATTGTCGATATTAATCAATGATTTGCATCCACTAGAATTGAAAATATTTGTAAAAGAAGCTTGACTAGGTATGGTAGAGGCATCGTTGGCACAAAGAAAGGTGTGGAAAGAAATTTATTATGACCAATTGTTAACAGTGGGAGCCACAATGATTCCAAGTTCAGGGAGCCAATAAATACAATCGAGAAATGTGTCGATGGATAATTATCCACAAATGGCTGCCTCCAATGTGAAGAATGTTATGTTGTAAAAACCAATTAATGCTACCCCACTCCAAGTAATAGTGCCAATAACAATGACACCTTATTTTACATCATGAATCTATCAACAACTGGAGTTATTCACAAATGTGACTATTAAAGATCCAAATGAAGCCTTGTTATTAAATCTAACAAAAAAGATGGAAGAATTGGCCGTGAATTTGGCTAAAGATAAGGAGAAATAACATAAGCCTTCTAATACGAGACCTAATGTATGATGTAATAATTGTAAGGGACAAGGTCATTTTGATACAAAATGTCCATCATCCAAACAAATGGGTGTTCAATGTACATTTTGTGGAGGAAAGCACCCTACCCAAAACTGTTGGCATTTACAAAGGCAACAACAGTTCAATAACTAGACATTAATACAGCCAACTCAATGTGATATTAATCAAGTACAGATTGGAAATATAGGTGGTTAGAATAGTAATCGCCCAAATCGACCTAATTGTGGCTTTGGAAATTTTTAAAATATTAATTATAATCCAATTTATGGAACAAATATGCAGAACGGTGGAAATAATCAAGAGGGTAATCCTCAAATTATACCAATTCAGCAGTCCAATTCTTGACCAATAGTAACTGGTCAGTCAGGATCATTTACTATGGCTACGTAGAATCGGCCTAGTAGATATATTCCAATGGAGACTCCAAGTGTACCTGACGGTATGGGCCGAAAACTACTACATTGCTACCAGTGCCGGTAAATTGGTCATTATGCCAATGAATGCCCTAATCCAAGGTTTATAGACAAATAAAGTGGATAGCTGTTGAAGATGCTATTGGATTACTTGCAAAAAAAGAAAGGAGAAAGGATAGGTTTAATACTCAAAGAGTGGTACAAGTACCAAAGATCCCAATGCCTACTACAAGATTGACTGTGCCTATTGTCCAACCTCCATTGACTACACCAAAGAAAAAAGATATGGGACTTGATGAGATTGTACAAGGGATGAAAAATCTTCAAATCAAACTTGCAAGGCTTGAAAAAAAGACTTCTACAATAAGTTCAAAGGCTACTTTTAAACAAGGGTATGTGCAAAGATGTATTTGGTGTGATGATGATTCTCATTCTGGAAAAGACTATGGTGAATTTGATGAGATGGTACAACAAGGCATTCTTTATTGAAAAGTTGGAAAGGTTGCATTGAAAGATACTAGTGATCTTCTCAGAACCAACTTTGGTAAGGGAGGCATGAAAGTATTGGTTAAAGATTATTTGGCAACACATAGAATTGCGGCAATAGAAATTGTAAGTTATGGAACTAGGATAGATAATGATGGCAGATAGAATTTGTTAGAAATGTTCAACTAAGAAGACTTTGATCTTCTACTATTTCTACAATGGAAAAAGAGAAGATGCCACGGGAAGCTTTATTGAGAATTGCTGCAACAATTTGTGGTGCTATAGGTTGGGAGGATCATGTAGAAGCTATGTCAGTACATGCATATATTGCTAAAAGTCAATATGAAGCTTTAATGGAAGAAAAGAAGAGAGGAAATTTTGATGATTCAAGAGAAGAAAATTCTTCTAAGAAGCAAACTCGAGGAGATAAGGCTCGTGCATCAGCTTCACAAGAATTTTCTACAAAGGATACTTCAACAATATCAGAAGAAAAAAAAAAGGAGATGAAAGATTAAGGTAAATTGATAATTTATAAACTACTTTCTAATATTGAAGCGACAACAGATTTAAAGGGAGTACTTAAGGAACATAAGCTCAATGCTAAGGTTGAGTTTACATTGAAAGAAATTTTAGGAATTACCAAGAAAGAATTCCATGATGTCATTATTGACAGTATTAAATGAAAGATGCAATTAATGGAAGAAACTGGATTAAATCATACTATTGATGTACACATATATGAAGGTAAAGAAGATGTATTTGATAATTATTACAAACAATCAATAAGTGAAGGGAGGAGTCATAATCAAAGGGTACATTTTGATAATCAAGGTAATAAAGATAGAGAGGTTTCAAGTCATTATATTCAGAAGTATTGGACTAGAGCAACTACGGAGGCATTAGTGAAGATTGGAGATATGGACGAACTAGTTGTTGCTTTGATTGACCATGATTCAGAGATAAACCTTATGTCTAAAGTTCTTTATATGAAGCAAAGGTAGCCAATTGACATGGACCATGGATGGACAATACGGGCAGCCAATAATACATAAGGGGAGTTATATGGTGCTTGTCCAGATGTGAAAATTTGGATTGATAATGTTACAAAGGAGCAGAATTTTTTTGTTCAAGATGTAATATCTTATCATCTTATTTTGGAACAATCATATATTATTACAACTCAGATAGAAACAAAGATACTTGATGATGATTCAGCTTATGTACAAATTCGTAGTAAGGATCAAAGAAAGATAGTACAGTTTTTGACTGTTCTTTCAAATCATGAGCAAAATCGAGACAAATTGAGAGAAAATCCATTGCCAAGGGTTGTTGATGAATTCAAGGATTTTTTGGTGATACCACTATAAAGCGAGATTATAGAGGTACAGAAAGAAAGATACTCTCACAAGATGTAGGTGTCTTTAATGGAAGATTTATTAATATTTTTAAAAATAGAAGCATTATGTATAAGAAGATTGATGATTTAAAAAGAAAAAAAAAGGAAGAAATTAAGTACTATTGAAAAGAATTGTATAAATTAGGAATATTAAAAGATAATGAAAAGATTACTGTTATTTATGAAGAAAATGGACTAGAAGATCCTTTGAAATTGATTGTGTCTATTGGATTAGATAATGCTGATAAAGTTATATCAATTCATTCAAGAGAAGTTTATGATATGATTGAATCTTTTCAAGCATTGGAGGTTACAGTTGAGACAAAATATAAGATAGTACATAAGAAAGTTAAATTGGTTGCCGAACCTTTGTCAAAAGATTCTAAAGAACAAATGGAAGAAGCATTAAGAGAAAAGAGCTTAAGAGATCCAAAGAATATTGGTCACAAGTTTACTAAAGAGACTTTTGAAGAATTGAAGATTGGTTTTGATGGTTCTTTATTGCTAGAGGAAATAACCTGCTTCAAAGAGATGTTGGCAAAATAAAATAGATCATTTGTCTTTGAATTTTATAAAATTGGATGTGTAGATCCAAATATTATAATACCTATGGTTATTTTCACTGTACCACATGTACCTTGGAATCTAAGACCAATTCTAATATCAAGGGCATATTTACCAAGCTTGGTAGAATTATTAAAAGAAAAGATAAAGATGAAGATTTTGGAGCCCTCTTTTGTATCATATTCTAGTCGATGGTTTACAGTGCTTAAGAAAAATGGATCATTATGTTTTATTCAAGATATATAACCAATGAATGTAGTAACCATCAAGAATGTAAGAATTGGATCTATAATAGATGAATTTACTAAGGTGTTTGCAGAAAGGGCAATCTATTCAATGGATGATTTATATTTGGACAATGACCAATTTCAACTTGGAGAAGGAAGTAGAGATATGACAACAATGAAAATACCACTTGGATTAGTTAGAATGTGTACTCTTCTTCAAGGCGCAATTAATACAGTTGTGCATATGATGAACGGGATGAATAAGGTATTAAGAGATTTTATTTCTTAGAAGACTATGTCTTTTCTAGATGATGTTCCTATAAAAGGGTACAAAGAAGAATACAAAGATGAAACTTTAGATAAGAAAGGGTGTCTCAAGTGTGTTACTAATCATATACAAGATTGTAAAAAAATATTGACTCGGCTTGGAGAAGTTCATCTTATATTATCGAGTACAAAATCTACATTTGGAATACAAGAGGTTGTGATTGTTGGACATTTATGTAGATTTTATGGAAGAAAACTAGATCCGACTAAAGTTGATGCAATTGAGAGAATGAAAGAGGATTGTAGTTCTTTAATAAAAGTTCGCAGGTTTTTAGGTACATGTGTATTTTATCATATTTGGATTCGTCATTATGCTCACATAGCGGATCCATTGTATGAATTGTAACACAAGGATTATTGATTTTAATGGAAAGAAAAGCATGTTAAAGCAGTGCAAAGATTGAAGAAATTATTGACATTACCTCCAATGTTGAAAAAGGTTGATTATAAGTGTAATAGACCAGTGATTCTTACTGTGGATACTAGTCCAATTGCCATTGGATGGGTTGTAGGTTAGGATGACTCAAATGGACACAGATTTGCAATACAATTTGGAGCTAAAGTTTTAAGTACTTGCCAATGTGCATATTCATAGGTGAAAAAGAGAATTATGGGGAGTTGTTTCAGCTATGAAAGTTAAAAAGGATTATTTGATTGGAGCTATGGTGGTAATTGAAACAAATTTTTTGCCTTTACTTGGAATGATTACGAATTATACAACACCAGATATTGCAATATTGAGATGGATTACTTATATCAAATCACTAAATCCAAAATTTAGGCATATTGTAGAGAAAGATAATCTGGTAGCAGATATATTATCTCAAGTAGTATATGAAAGAGAAGATGAGATGGTTGAAGAAATTGATGATGTTGGAACAAAATTCTATTAATTATCAAATCTTAAAAAGGAAGACAAGATGTTTTTTGAAGAACTTTATGAAGGAGAATTATTAGAAATTTGTCTTTACTTAAATACCTTGATTAAACAAGAGAATTCATCAATAGAAAAATTTAATCAAATAAGAAAGAAGGCTTATGGATTTTTGCTTCAAAAAGGGTTTTTATGGAAAAGACCAAAGAAAGAAATTGGAATGCCAAGATGAATAGTAGGTACAAAAGAAGATCAACAAAGACTACTCAAAGAATTTCATGAGAGTCTATGGGCGGGACATAGAGGAATTTGGGCTACTTTTGCTAAAATAAAGAAACGATATTGGTGGAAGAATATGTATCGAGATGTAACTTTGTTTGTAGAATCTTGTGTAACTTGTGAGATGTATTCAAATATATGATATCAAGATGAGTTGCATCCAACATATCCTTTGGCTTTTCATTTTAAACCGATTGTGGATTTGGTTATTATGCCGATGGAACTATAGCAAAAGAAATATTTAGTTTTGGCTCGTGAATTTTTATTAAATCAAGTAGAAGGTAAGGCACTAAGAACAAAGTCCACAGAGGAAATTTACAGGTTTTTATTTGAGGAAGTTATTTGTCGCTATGGATGTGTGGAAAAGATCACTGCAGATCGAGGAGAATTGGATGCACATGAAGCTCGTGATTTTTTTAAGAGATGTGGAATCAAATTATCATTGACTACTACTTATAATCCAGAGGGGAATGCAAAGAATGAACGTGAGCATCAACCAATTGTAAAAGCCTTAGTTAAAGCTTACAATAGAAGAGTAAAAGAATGGCCTCGACTTCTACTTTATGCATTATGGGTTGACTGAATAACACGTAGTTTGGTGATAGGATATATTCCAGTGGAACTTATGACAGATTAAAAATCAATTATGCCAATTAAAAAAAATGTGCCACCTTGGAGTATGATACCATGGAAAGATGGATTGACAAGAGAGGAATTATTAGGTATTAGAATCCTGCAACTTAAACAAAGATCGGAAGATGTGGAACAAACATTAAAAAGGTTACAAAAGGCAAGATTAGGAAATAAGACTTAATTTGATAAGCAACATTGATTGAGACCTAAAGCAATTGAAGAAGGTGATTGGATACTTGTTTATGATAGCAATTTGGATAACCAACATAGTACTTTGTAAAAGTTTTTGAAATATTGATTTGGACCATATGTGGTAGTAACGGCTTATGATAATGCCACATATTCATTAAGGGAGTTAGATGGTACAAGGTTGAAAATACCTATTGCTGGAAAGCGAGTGAAGATTTTTAAAAGACGAGATAGAAAAAAGAATATGGAAGATCATGTTAAAGATATCGACATTTTGGAAGAAGACAATTGTTTTGAAGAGGATGATGAAAATAGAAATGAAGGATTTAATGAAAAAAATGAAGAAATGGCATGATGCCAATTATGACATATAGTTCATTTGGCGCATGCCAGAGGATGCACAAGTTAAGAAGGCATGGATGTCGTGATGTAATACGACTATATAGTGAAATTGTAATCAAAGTTGAATTTCTAATTAATATCTAATTATCTTAGTTCAATTACAATTTGGAATATTTAAACATGGCTTTTATAAAAGCCTCTTAGGTTATTTTTTTATCTTAATAGTTACTAGGTTGAAGGTTAATTAGTAATTTTACCTTCTAGGTTATAGAGACCCTTCTATTACCTTAAAAAAACCATAAATTAATAAAATCCTATTAAAAGAAGTAAATAATTAATATAGTTGGTACTAAGATTAAGTTGAGAGTAGGGTTGGACTAAAAACACCTTAAGATAGGTTAGATTGATACTCAAGGATCGACTATTTGTGAGACATGGTCGAAATTAGACCTCTGGCCACTAAAACAACAGCCTATGATATAATAGGGGGTCATTTGAAGATCAAAGGTTAGGATTTGAGATCTGACTTGAAGTTCTTTTAAGAGACGTAAGAATTAATTTAAGAGGATTTTGAAGGACTTAACAATTATTATTCAAAGTCAAGGTTTGTATCAATGATTTGGGTTTTATATAATATAATTAAGGCTAGCAATTTTAGCTAGTTTGTGCAATTTGTGTGACATCTATGGTTGAAAACCTAACATTATTTGGATTATTGGATTTGCTAAATGTATACAAAATTTTGTGATAATCTAATGGCGTGGTTTAAAGACATCTAGTTTTTAGCACAAGAGGGTTTCAGAAGGTGGTAGTTTGAGATTGGATAGGGTTTCTATGATATCTAAAGATATATCAATTGGATTAAAGTGAAAATTGGCATGGTACTGGAAGACTTAAAGATTAAGCTACATACCAATTTTGAGACAAAGTTAATGGTTGGAAAGGGAGAAATCATTGCTGGGATTTCTGTTTCACTTTTCAAATTGGCGGCCAAGTAACATCAATGCAATTTTTGGAGGTTTTCTCACAATCTATAAGTTGAATTGGGCTAAAAATTCTTGAGCATATATAAGACTTATATTAACAATTATATGAAAAATTCTACATCAAGTGGACAGTCGGATTGGATATTACAACTTGTTAAAGCTCACTGATTAGGATTGGGGTTTATAAGAAAAATCTAAATTGCTTAAATATGAAAGTAACAAGGTAATTGGGATTTAAATATGGTTAAGACTACTAAGGAGAGTGTTTTAAGCACTTTTGAATTGAAATTCAGATTATATTCTTCTCGTATGAGTAAAACCTATTAGATTTTCTTGCCTATTTGTGATACAAAATCTCACCTTCTACAACTAAGTGCCTAGTGCATTCCTAAGCAAAACAACACGTAATACGACAATGTTGTTAACTTGTTGACTAAATTTCTAACCTATCAATCAACTACAAATACATATAAGGTGAAAGTAGCATCTATGAAGCTTTAAGAAGCATTTCTAGAAGGTCTTATAAAATTAATCTACTTTTATCTTTTTTTACATACTTCTATTTAAACGTATAGGTCTTTATTAGAGTATATATGTAGATCTTTGACATTATCCCTTCTTCTAAAGATGAGTTCTATGAGAAGCAATCTTCATATTTAGAAGAAATCTAAAATACAATGAATTGTATTTGCCACATATTCTGATTTTTATTCTCTTCAAAGATGATTGATAGGTCTTCTCAACCATCTTTTATGTCCAATATGAGGGTAAGAAGATCACCTTGTTATTTGATCATTATTGAGGCTTTTGTAACTTTCTTCAAATAAAGCATTTAAAATACTATCAAGAGTTGTTCTTACCTTTGATATAATCACCATATATTGGAATTCTCTTCTAAAGTCGTGATACCAAACACATTGTATCTTGCCATCAATTTGAAGAAAGATGTGTTGTTCTTGAAGATCTTCATCTTGATTTTGTCGTCTTGAAGGTTGTGACAATTGTAATATCTTGTCTAGTAAGTTTGCGAATAAAAGCTCTTGAATTGAATCTGTTAGTTGTTGGTTCTCCATTTCTTTAGTGTCACAAATAAATAGGAGCTACAAAAAAAAAAAAAAAAAAAAAAAAAAAAAAAAAAAGGTAGAATATTATCTTTTTTTGATCTTGTTTCTTTTATAGTAAAGATTTACTATTCTTCATCTTGATTTTGATGGATGTCATCGATAAAAAGTTTCAACATTCTTTGTTGCATTTGTAAGATTCTTTATTGGCATCTATATACATTCATTGATGTCATATCCATGCTAATAAACAAGATATTTTAACTTATTTCAGTGCCACCTTGAATCTAAGACTTCTTCTACCTCAAACTCTTGATTACTAAACACTTCTATAGGAAGAGGTGGTATTTATCTTCTTTCTAAGATATTCATTATCTTATATGGCTCAAAAAGAGACATATGAAATATGGGGTGGATCTTTATAGACTCCAATAGATATAATCGATAAGCAACAAAATTGACTTATTCACAAATAAAAAAAGATCAAAGCCTACAATAGTCCAACTTGTCACAAAAACTAGTAGTCTTGATATTGCGACAAAGTAGCCATACCTTGTCACCTACATTGAATTGTGGTTGTTCCTTACAATAGGCATCTACATTAATTTTTTATCATTCTTGACCTCTCAATAATTCCACCTTCATTGTTGTATATACCTCTGACAAATGATTAATTAAATCTTAAATAGTAAAATTATCAAATTTTGAAAAGTTAAAAGTATAAAGTCATAGATGATAATCATAATTGGCAAAGAAAATTATTTGCTGAGTAGAAGAATGTACCAAATTATTATATACAAATTCTACCAATGGTAAAAGAGTTGTCTAAACATCTTAATGCTAGTTGATAGTACATCTCAAGTACTACTCCAAAACTTAATTCACCTATTTTGTTTGCCTATTAGTTTGTAGATAAAAAATTGAAGAGAACTTTATATCTATCTTTAATATCTTAAAAAGGATTTTCCAAAATCTTGATATAAATTGAGTCCTTTTATTTGATATAATAACTTTAGACAATTTAAAATAACAATAGATGTTGTTAAGAAAAAACTTAGTCATTTCTTTACCTATGATAGATTTTGTACACGATATAAAATGTGCCATCTTGATAAAATGATCTACTACTATGAATATAAAATCATACAAATCTAAGATTGGAAGATCCATAATAAAATCTATAGAACGAACAATCACGATTGTTTTGAAATACGTAAAGGCTGAAGAAGTCCATAAGGTCCATGGCAAAGAGTTTTGGATCTTGAACAAATATTACATGATTGTACAAAGTCTTTGACTTCCTTTCATATTTGAAGCCACCAAAAATCTCTGGATTTTAGCTCCAACATCTTATTGTATCCAAAATATCCAATTATTAGAAAGTCATGAGAAGTTTGAAGAATACATAATCGTTCTTCACCTTCTAAAATGTATAATTGTCTCTTGAATAGAGTAGGTTGTTCTTGAACTTGAACTTGGAAATATCATGAGACTTAGAAGAATTATTCTTGATACTATGAACAAGAGGATTAGAGGACATACTTGATTGAATTTGCTTGATAATTTTTGAATCAATAGTTAATGTTGATTTTGTTACTCAAAAGTGAAAAAATTTTGGCTGCAAGAAAATAAATCTTTGTTCAGCAAAAGATGCATTTCTTTCTTTTGGTACAAGATAAGAATATCTAAAAAAGGCATCTGACAAATCTTATTATTTTTTGGATTGATAAGTGATCTTGAATCAAATCATAAAAAAGACATTCTCTAACAAGCTTGGCAATAATTTAAAATATGTTAATATAAAATATTCGAGGTTCTTGTGATTTGTATATATAATAATAGGATTTAAGGTGCCTTTTAAATAATGACGCTATTCTTAAAATGAATCCATGATTGTAAAGAGCTCTTTATTGTATGTCTTATAATTAAACTTGGCTACTAAAAAATTTCTAGAATAGAAAGCTACTTGATGGAGTTTGTTATCTACTTCTATTTGTGATAATACTGCACCTAAGATAAAGTTGGATATATCTATTTCTATACAAAATGCCTTGGAAAAATCAACACAATATAAATCTGGTGTAGAAGTAAAATCTTTTTTTAAAACATCAAACAATGTTTTGGCTTCTTTATTCCATTCAAGTTTGTTTTTACAAGTCAAACATAGAAATGCAACTGTAACTTGAAAAACAAATTTGATGAAGATTTAATAGTAATTGGCAAAGTCCAAAAAACATTGCATATATCTTACTGTTCTTAGAATCTTCTAATCTATGATAGTCTAGACCTTTTTCGGATCCATCTTTAGTTCTTCATTGGAAATGGTATATCCTAAGAAGTTAACTTGAATAATATGAAATACATACTTTTTTAACTTTGCATATAATCATAAATCTCTAAGTTTTTGTTACACACAACATATACGGACTTCATGCTCTATTGTGTTTTTAGAGTAGATTAAAATATCACCCAAATAATAGATGACAAAATTATTAAGAAACTCACAAAAGACATCATTCATTGTATGTTGAAAAGCAGCTGGTGCATTTGTGAGTCCAAAGGGTATGATATTATATTCAAAATTTCCATACTTGATTCAAAACATAGTTTTTCATTCATCTCTTTTTTTAATACATACCAGATTATATACTCTTCATAGATCTATTTTTGTATAGATCTTTGCTTAATGATCAAAAATTCCTAAAATCAAAAATAGACGACATCTATTCTTGATAGTAATCTTGTTGAGTTCTTGATAGTTTATAAACATTTGTAGAGATATTTTTTTCACAAATAAGATAGGAATCCCGATTGGAAATTTAAAATAATATATAAAATTCTTGGCCAAATCTTCATCAATGTATTCCTTGAGTGCAATCAACTTGTTTTGTTATAGACTATAGATTGGTCCAAATGGTAGTTGAGCTTCTTTGTAAAGATTGATAGAACAATCATAAGGATGATACTCTAGAAGAATATCTATGTTTTTCTTTTCAAAAATATTTTGGAAATCTTGACATTGATTAAGAATACCACTTGATGTCTTTCAACCATAAAAAAATTAATGTGGCATATAAAGCAAAAGCTAACCTTTCTTTTATAATATGCATAAAAGCTTTTATACCTACCAATAAAGGTTTGGATGTATTAGACTTATGTATTTGTACTTGACTAATAGGATTTTGGAATAAACTATCACAAAAATTAAGATTATAAGAAATCTAATCTATTTGCAGATTATATTTTTTTAACTAAGATAATCCTAAAATAATTGGATTAGATAAAGACCTTATTATATTAAATATTACTATACTATTATGATCTTTAATTATTACATCTAAAGGAATAATTTCATGCGTAATATCTCCAAAAGATAGCAAATGACCATCTATAACTTCTACATATATAAGTTTAGTTTTTTTGACTAATAATATCTCCCTTTTTTTGATAAAATTTTTATTTCTAAAATAAACTGAGGCTCTTGAATCTAATAAAGCTAAGTCTTTGTGATTTTTTGGTCCTAAATAAACTTCTATTGTAAAACAAGTTAAAAGATCAGAGGAGAGAATAGGACCTTTATTAGGAATTATGCAAGATTTTAGCCACATAGTTCTTATTGTAGTTAGAAAAACTTATTTTCCGATACCTTATCTTCTTTGGCAACCATGCTTCTCATTTTTGTGATTGTATTGTTTCTTTAGGCAATGTTGAGTAGTATGTTTGACTTGTCTATAATATAAGTATAAGTCTTCATCATGTCATTGACTCTTTTCTTGCTCTGTGAGGAATTTTAAATGTACTATATTAATTTACATTGAATTTAGATTGATTAAATTCATTGGATTATTAGAAATGATACAATCTTAAATAGAGCTTGACTTTTTGCAAAAATCTTTGAAATTTTGATCTTATTCAATCAAACTTCTTAGGCATACTAATCCTTATCTCCATTATATTTATAGAAGAAAAACTCCCCAGATTTGATTGTGAGGTCAATCTACTTACTTCTTTCAACTGCACAACTTCTTGCCACAGACTCTAAACTTCTTTCATAGGCGTAGATATAGTATTTCCATGATTCATGTTGGAAATACATGAGATTTCTAATCTTAAAGTTTTGAAAAGCTCATGAAGATCTACAATAGTTTCAAATCCAATCTTACTTCCGCTGTCGTATTACATGTTGTTTTGCTCAGGAATGTACTAGGCATTTAATTGTAGAAGGTGAAATTATGTATCACAAGTAGCCAAAAAAATCTTAATAAGTTTCATCCATACAAAAAGAATATAATCTGAATTTCAATTCAAAAGTGCTTAAAATACTCTTTTTAGTAGTCTTAACTATACATAAATCCCAATTATCTTGTTACTTTCATATTTAAGCAATTTAGATTTTTCTTGTAATTCCCAATCCTAATCAGTGAGTTTTAATAAGCTGTAACATCCAATCCGACCGTCCACTTGATGTAGAATTTTGCATGCAATTTTCAATATAAGTCTTTTATATGCTCAAGAATTTTTAGCCCAATCCAACTTATAGATTGTGAGAAAACCTCCAAAAATTGCACTAATGTCTCTCAGCAGCCAACTTGAAAAGTGAAACAGAAATCCCAGCAATGATTTCTCCCTTTCCAACCATTAACTTTGTCTCAAAATTGGTATGTAGCTTGATCTTTAAGTCTTCCAGCACCATGCCAATTTTCACTTTAATCCAATTGATATATCTTTAGATATCATAGAAACCCTATCCAACCTCAAACTGCCACCTTCTGAAACCCTCTTGTGCTAAAAACTAGATGTCTTTAAACCACGCCATTAGATTATCACAAAATTTTGTATACATTTAGCAAATCCAATAATCCAAATAATGTTAGGTTTTCAACCATAGATGTCACATAAATTGCACAAACTAGCCAAAATTACTAGCCCTAATTATATTATATAAAACCCAAATCATTGATACAAACCCTGAATTTGAATAATAATTGCTAAGTCCTTCAAAATCTTCTTAAATTAATTCTTACGTCTCTTAAAAGAACTTCAAGTCAGATCTCAAATCCTAACCTTTGATCTTCAAATGACCCCCTATTATGCCCTAGGCCGTCGTTTTAGTGGCTAGAGGTCTGATTTCAATCATGTCTCACAAATGGTCGACCCTCGGGTATCAATTTAACCTATCTTAAGGTGTTTTTAGCCCAACCCTACTCTCAACTTAATCCTAGTATCAACTATACTAATTATTTACTTCTTTTAATAGGATTTTATTAATTTATGGTCTTTTTAAGGTAGTAGAAGGGTCTCTATAACCTAGAAGGTAAAATTACTAATTAACCTTCAACCTAGTAACTATTAAGATAAGAAAATAACCTAAGAGGCTTTTATAAAAGCCATGTTTAGATATCCCAAATTATAATTGAACTAAGATAATTAGATATTAATTAAAAATTCAACTTTGATTACAATTTCACTATATAGTCGTGTTACATCACGACACCGCTAAGAGTAGCATCCATAATCTTTCCTTCTATAGACATTTTAAATAAATTCAAAAGTTAAATTAGAGGAAGATAATCTACAACCTCTAATAAAAATTTCTTAAAAGATGGATAATCCACTCTCTTTAAGGAAAAGATCAATATTAAAAAATAAGATTATTTAAAGGTAGGTAGCCTACAACCTTTAAAACACAACAATAGAAGAGAAGTAATCTTTTTACTTTTAAAATAAGACAAAAATAGTAAGTTAGTATTCTTCTCAAACTATCAAGGATATAAATTTTAAAGAAAGAAAATCTTCAATACAATCTTGTATCACTGAAAGGAACTAAAAAGTCACTGAAAGATGATATTATATTGAATTAAAATGGCTGTTGCCAAAAACAAAAAGAGTAGAAAGTCTTGGAACAAGACTAAGGACTACAAAAGCATTGATAAGAGTGAAAAAGGCTTCACTTTTGGTTTGATATATACTCTAACTACAAGCTATGTAATCATGTCCTATAAGACTTTTAAAACGTATTGACTTTACAAGACACATATCTAAACTTGGAAGGCAAATTTTCTCTATCTATGCCACATAGTTATCTTATTCCACAAGCTATCAATATAAGATTAACTTGTTGACTAAGTTTCTAACCTATCAATCAACTATAAACACATATTAAGTCAAAGTAGTATCTATAAAACTTCTAGAAAGCTTTTTTAGCAGGTCTTATAAAGTTAATTTACTTTTATCTTTTTTTATCTATTTCTACTTAATTATACAGGTATTTACTAAAGTATATATGTATATCTGTGACATTTAGTCAAGTATAGCTTTAGACTCTTTTTTTTAAGTAAAGTTTGGTTTTCTTGTTCCATTCTATTTGGTTTTGTTTGCTTCTATTTGGTTCTATTCTCTTCTATTCAATCTTGTATTTTAGATTCCATTCTATTTAATTATTTTTAGTTTTATTCTAGTGTGCTTGATCTTACATTGTATCAAGATCTTTATTGTTATAGATTTGGTAAGATTTTAGACCTTACAAAATCCAATCCTATTTCAGTACAGATATAAGCTATCAATAGAAAAAATAAATGTAATTCAAAAGATAAAAGAATATTCAAATACATCACACATACAAAGGTTTCTAGAATCATGTATTTCTTATTATATTTTGCTTATACAGAAAAATTATTATATTATTTATTAAGAAATGGATTTAAATTTTAATAGAACATTAACAAAAGTAAGGCAATGAAAATATTGAAGAAACTTCTTTCTTTACTACCAACTTTGAGAAAGATTAATTATGATTCATAGAGGCCAATGATATTGATGGTTGATGCTAATCTAATAAATATTGAATAGGTAATTGAATAAGATGATAAAAGAAGAAATAGATATGTAGTTAGATTTCGAGTAAAAGTTTTAAATCCTTATTAAAGGGCTTATATACAAGTCAGGATAGAATTAGAAGACATAATAACTATAATAAAAAATAAAAAAAAATACTTAATTAGTACAATTATGATTGCTGAAACAGATTGTCTTCTACTATTTGATATGATTGCTAGTTGTTTAATGTCAGATATTACAATATTAAGGTAGATAGCATACATTAAGTCTATGAATCCAAAATTCAAACATACTTTAAAAAAAGATAAAATGATTGCAGATATGTTCTTGCAAGCACAATATGATAATGAGAAGGATATGATTGATGATAAAAAAAAAAAAAAAAAAAAAAAAAAATGTTAGTACTAACTTTTATTCAACTTTATGTACAAAAAAAAAATGGTTGTGTTTGACTACACCACTTAAAGTATTTTTGGAGGATTTATATGATGGTGAATGGTTGCTCATTGGAAAGTACTTAAGTACATTAAAATGGTAAGAAGATTGCATAGATTATGAATTTAAAAGAATTTGGAAGAAGGCTTATGGATATTTTTTTTAAGATGGATTTTTATGGAAGCATCCAAAGCAAAAGGTTGAAATGCCACAACGGATTGTATGTAACTATGATACTCAAAAAAATATCATTAAAGAATTTTATAAAAGTTGATAGGCCAAACACTGAGGCATTATGACAACATTTGCAAAGGTAAAAGAAAAGTATGGGTAGAAAAAAATATATAAAGATGTAGTAGATTTTGTAGGATCTTGTGAGACTTGTTAACTATATTTAAATATTTGTCATCAAGATAGATTGTATCCAACATATCCATTAGCAATTCATTACAAATAGGTGGTTGATTTAGTTGCAATGTCAATGCAATCTAGACAAAAGAAATATTTGATACTTGCTCATGAAGATTTGACAAATCAAGTAGAAGAAAAAGCATGTCAAATAAATACTATGGAAGGAATATGTCAATTTATATTGGAAGAAATTATTTGCCAATATGGTTGTGTTGAAAATAATTTTTAGATAGATGGGAATTAGATACAAATGAAGCACAAGAGTTCTTTAGCAAGATAGATATTAAACTTGCCTTAACAACCGCATATTATATGGAAGAAAATAGCAGAGTAAATATGGATATTTTTCAATTATTAAAGCATTGATTAAAGCATGCAAAGATAAGATAGGTGATTGGTCTAAGTTATTACCATTTTCTTTATGGATATATTACACAATTCATAATATAATTATGGAATATATGCTAGCAGAATTAATGTATGGACAAAAATTGGAGATGCTAATAGAAGAGGTTGTACTAACATATGATGTATTATCTTAGAATGATGGCTTAACAAAAAAAGAATTATTAACATCATAAATTTGACAACTTGAAAGAAGACTTAAAGACATTGAAATAGCTATAAAGAAGTTAAAAGAAGCAAGGAAGAAAAACAAAGAAAGATTTGATAAAAAGCATCAATTACAACCAAAAATAATTCAAAATTGTGATTGTATATTGATTTATGATAAAATTTTGAACAACCAATATAACACGGTGTCATATTACATATTTTCATGTTTGAGAATATACTAGGCATCTCACTATAGAAGGTGAGGTTGTATTTTACAAGTATCCAAGAATCTTAATATGTTTCATCTTTATAAAAAGAATGTAATTTTAATTTTAATTCAAAATCCTTAAATCTAATACAAAGTAATCAAAAACACTCTATTTAGCAATCTCAACCATATATAAACTCCAATAGCCCTAATACTTTCATAATTAGGTAATTTTGATTTTTTTTTATAAGCACAAATTTTAATTAGCAAGCTTTAGCTTCTAATCTAATTGTCTACTTGGAACAAAAAATTTCATACAAATACCACTATAAGTCTTCTATGTGCTCAAAAGAATTCTTTCTAATCCAACTTACAAATTGTGAGAAAATGTCCAAAAACCACATTGATGTTACTTGGCCGCCAACTTGAAAGTTGATGCAAATGCTGAAGCAATGATTTCTCCTTCTTCAATTGTTAACTTCAACTAAAAATTGGTATGTAGCTTGATCTTTAAGTCTTCTAATACTATGTCAAATTTCACTTTAATCCAACTAGTAGAACATAAAATATCATAGAAAATCTACCTAACTCCAAACTGCCAACTTCCAATACCTTCTTATATCAAAACCTTGATATCTTTCAATTTCACTATTAGATTATCAAAAAAAATTACACGCATTTAGCATAGCTAATTAACTAAGTAGTATCAAATTTTGAATGATAGATATGATATCAATTTTATGAATTAGCTGAGAGTGCAGTCCTAATTTTATTGCATAAATTCCAAGTTACTAATTCAAACCTTTTTTTTGAATAATAATTTCAAAGTCAAAACAAATCCTATAAAAACAAACCTTATTACTTTGTAAGGAGCTCTAAGCTAGCTCTCCAATCCTAATCATCAATCCTCAAATGCCCCCATATTTTACCTTGGTTGTCATTTTAATAGCTAGAGGTTTGATTTTGAACTTGTTTTACAAGTAATGACCCTTGGGTATCAATTTAATCCATCATAGGGATTAATTAGCCCAATCCTATCCTTAATTTAACCTTAGTATCAACCACACTAATTATTTATTTCTTCTAACCTGATTTTACTAATTTATGGTCTTTCTAAGATAGTAAAAGAATCTCTATAGCCTAAAAGGTAAAATTATTAACCAATCTTTAACCTACTAACTATTAAGACAAGAAAATAAACTAATAGGCTTTAATAAAAGCCATGTTTGAATATCTAGAATTATTATTGAACTAAGATAATTAAATATTAATTAAAATTTTATTTTTGATTATATTTTTACTATATAGTTATATTACAATATGACATCTATTTCCTCTGAACCTGCATATCTTTTAATATGTGCCAAATGAATCATATGTCATAATTAGCATCATACCATCTCTTTATTTTTTATATCAAATCTTTCATTACTATTTTTACCATCTATTTCAAAACAATTATCTACTTCAAACAAATTGATATTTTTAGTATGACCCTCTACATTGATTTTTCTATCTCGTCTTTTGTAAATCTTCACTTGCTTTTCAACAACAGGTATCTTCAATCTCATACCATCCAACTCTCTCAATGAATATGTGCCATTATCATAAACCATTACTACTACATATGGTCCAAATCAATATTTTGAAAACTTCTACAAAGCATTATATTGATTATCTAGACTGCTCTTATAAATAAGTATCCAATCACTTTCTTTAATTATTTTAGGCCTCAATCGTTGTTGCACATCAAATGCTACAATTCATCTTTTGTAACCTTTCTAATGCTAGTTCTACATCTTATGATCTTTGTTCAAATTGCCAAATTCTAACAGCCAAAAATTCCTCTCTTGCGAATCCATCTTTCTATAGTAGCATATTCCAAGTTGGCACATGTTCTTCAATTGGCATAATGCATTTTTGACATGTCATAAGTTCCATTGGCATATATCTTCATACTGAACTATATGTTGTTCGATCAACCTATAATGCATAAAGCAAAAATTGAGGCCATTCTTTCATTCTTCCATTGTAAGCTTTAACCAAAGCTTTTATAATTGGTAGATGTCAACATTCACTCTTTGTATTCTCATCTAGATTAGAAGTAGTAATTATGGTCAATCAAAGCAACAACTAGTTCATACAAATATCCAACCTTCACTAATGCATGTGTAGTTGCTCTAGTTCAATACTTTTGAGTATAATGACTTCAAATCTCTTTATCCTTATTACTTTGATTTTCAAAATATACTTTTTGATTATGACTCCTTCCCTCACTTATTGATTGTTTGCAACAATTATCAAATTTATCTTCTTTATTTGCATATATGCATGCATCAATAGTATGACTCAATCTAGCTTCTTCCATTAATTACCTCTTTTATTTAATATTATCAATAATAACATCATGGAATACTTTCTTGGCAATTCTCAAAATTTCTTTTAATATAAACTCAACTTTAGCATTGAGTATATGTTCTTCAAGTATTGCCTTTAAATTTTTTGCTACTTCAATATTAGAAAGTAGTTTGTAAGTTGTCAATTTACCTTTATCTTTTATCTCCTTTATTTTTATTTCGAACATTGTTGAAGTATCTTTCATGGACAATTCTTGCAAAGCTGCTTCACGAGCCTTATCTCCTTGAATTTGCCTCTTGGAAGAATTTTCTTCTCTTTTATCATCAAAATTTCTTCTCTTCTTTTCTTCCATTAAAGCTTCATACTATCTTTTAGCAATATATGCATATATTGACAAAGCTTCTACATGATCTTCTTAACTTGTAGCTCTACAAATTATTGCAGAAATTTTCAATAAAGCTTCTTATGACATCTTGTCTTTTTACATTGTAAAAATGACAAAAGACCAAAGTCTACTTAGTTGAATATTTCCAACAAAATTTTGTTTCCCATCATTATCCATGCTATTTCTATAACTTACAGCTTCTATTGCTCGAATTCAATGTGTTGCTAAATAATCCTTTACCAATACTTTCATACATCCTTTACCAAAGTTAGTTTGAAAAAGATCATTAGTATTCTTTAATGCAAATTTTTCATATTTTTAATAAATAATTTCTTGTTGCTCCATCTTATTGAATTCACCACAATCTTTTTAAGAATAAAAATCATCATGATACCAAATACATCTTTGCACATATCTTTATTTAAAAGTAGCCTTTCAACTTGTTGTAGGAGTCTTTTCTTTAAGCCTTGAAAGTTTGATTTAAAGATTCTACATCCCACATACAATAACCTCAAGTCTCATGTCTTCTTTCTTTGGTAAAGCCAGTGGAGATTCGACAATAGGCCCAATCAATCGTATAGTAGGTATTAAAATCTTTGATACTTGTACCACTCTTTAAGCACCAACCCTATTCTTTTTTTTTTTTTTTTCTTATGGTAAGCAATGCAACAACATCTTCAACAGCCCTCTATTTTGTTATCAATCCTTCATCCTATTTCTTGTCTTCAAAAAGAACCTCTAATTTCTCTTGTAATTTTCCATTAGCAACTTGAAGAAATAATTTAATCTTATTTGATCCGAATATTAAATTTTTCATTTTCAATAATCGAGAAAATTACCTTTCAAATTTTTTTAATAATTCTATAGCTTGTAAATTCTTGTTCAGTCGTTCAATCCATTTCAAGAATGATTTCTTGGTAATTCAATCAATATACTCCAAAAAATACTCATCTTTCAATGTATATAAAAGCACCTCCTATGAACTTCCAAATTATTCTATAATAGACTTTATATGCTTTCTTATCTCTAATACTATAGTAAGCTCAAATAATTGAATCATCTCTTTTTCAAAAATCCGATTCAATTCTATTTCTTGTACATAACATCTTAAATATGTAGAAATATTCCTTCCATCAAATTGGTCAACCTTGTTAACAACCACTTGCAATGCTTTGGTTGCCAAAGCCTCTTTGCGATCATTGCCTCATTTGTTATTGCATAAATAATATAAATGCTTGAAATATTTTTGTAGTATTTGGATCAAAATACATACCTTGTTCACTAGTAGAAAACCTATTTGAAGCTTTACTTAAAGATCAAATTAAAGCTCCACTCAAAACTTTATCAAAAATTCCACATTTAACCTTCTTTTCTTCTTATGCCATCAATTTCAAATAACCACAAATACAATTCAATGCCTTCTATTTCAAACTTTCACATTAGATTTATTACTTATGTTGTATTACATATTATCTTATTTAGAAATGCACTGAGCATTTGGTTGTGAAAGGTGACATTATATTTTATAAGTATCCAAGAATCCTAATATGTTTCATTTTTATAAAAAAAAATACAATTTGAATTTTAATTCAAAATCCTTAAATCCAATACAAAGTACTCAAAAACACTCTTTTTAGCAATCTCAACCATACATAAACTCCAATAGTCTTATTACTTTCATAATTAAGCAATTTTAAATTTTTTTTTATAAGTCCAAATCTTAATTAGCAAGTTATAGCTCCTAATCTAACTGTCCACTTGGAATAAAATTTTGTACATAAATACCTCTATAAGTATTTTATGTGCTCAAAAGAATTCTTTCAACTTACAAATTGTGAAAAAATATCCAAAAAATACATTGATGTTATTTGGCCACTAATTTAAAAGTTGATGCAAATGATCAAGTAGTGATTTCTCTTTTTCCTATTATTAACGTCAACTAAAAATTGGTATGTAGCTTGATCTTCAATTCTTCTAATACTATGTCAAATTTCACTTTGATTCAACTAATAGATCTTTAGATATCATAGAAAATCTACCTAATTCTAAACTGCCAACTTTCAATACCTTCTTATACCAAAACTTTGATATCTTTTAATTTCACTATTAGATTATCATAAATTTTACATGCATTTAGCATAGCTAATTAACTAAGTAGTATCAAATTTTGAATGATAGATGAGATACCAATTTTATAAACTAGCTAAGAGTGCTAGCCCTAATTTTATTGCATAAATTTCAAGTCACTAATTCAAACCCTGATTTTGAGTAATAATTTCAAAGTCAAACCAAATCCTACAAAAACAAGCCTTATTACTTTGAAACAAGCTCTTAGCTAGCTCTTCAATCCTAATCATTGATCTTCAAATTCCCACTTGTTTTGCATTGTGTATCATTTTAATAGCTAGAGGTTTGATTTTGACCCTGTCTCACAAACGGCGACCCCCAAGTATCAATCTAACCTATCATAGGAATTAATTAGTCCAATCCTATCCTCAAATTAATCTTAGTATCAACAATGCTAATTATTTACTTCTTCTAATCTGATTTTATTAATTTATGGTCTTTCTAAGGTAGTATAAGAGTCTCTATAGCTTAGAAGGTAAAATTATTAACCAATCTTTAACCTACTAACTATTAAGATGATAAAATAAACTAAGAGGCTTGTATAAAAGCCATTTTTTAATATCTTGAATTATTATTGAACCAAGATAATTAGATATTAATTAGAAATTTATTTTTCATTGTATTTTTATCATATAGTTGTGTTACAACATGATAATGGCAAAGAAATTTGTAATAAGATGATTTGGACTTTATATTGTCAAATAAATATATGATAGTGGAACATACTTATTAAAAAAAATTGATGGTATAAAATTAAAGATATTTATAGAAAGTAAAAGAATCAAGTTATTTAAATAAAGAGGTAAAAAAATTTATTTTGATAAAAAAAAAAAAAATCTATTACAAGACATTGAAATAAATAAAGAAGAAGAAATTGAAGATGAAGAATTTGATCAAAAAAAGAACACTCTATATAAATGTAATAAAGTAAAATTGGTATATATTAGAAAATGCACAAGTTCAAAAAGAAATCAGATGTTGTGATGTAGTATAGCCAATGAATGAAAAAAAGAAAAAAATATTACATTCTAAAAGATCTTATTTTAAAATATTATAGAAAATATCTTAAAAAATAGATAATACTCAAAAAAATAATAAAAATAAAGGATACTATTACTCCTTTTTTACAAAATAGGCTTTTATTTACTTTATAGGACCATAAATAAGGCAAAATAAAATAGATTAGAAAATAAAATAATATAAATATATATAGGAAGAAATTAAGAATATATATTAGTAAAAACTACCTTAAGGGGCCAAGAATTGATACATATAAAGGACTAATTATCAATTTGGATCAAAATCAGACCTTAACGAACAAAACAGTGCACCTATAGTGACTTTGAGGTTCTTTGAAAGATCAAAGCATAGGATTTGAGAGCAAACTTAATAGGATTTTTATGAGCATTGGTTTTGTATAACTTGGATATGTAATGAATTTATAAGAGCTTTATAAAGTCAAGGTTGTTTCAAATGACTTAGAATTTGTGAAATAAAATAAGGTTGACATTTAGGATAATTTTAGAAATTTTGTAGCAGATCTATAGGTACAATTTTGTAGGTTGGTGGATATAATTGTACTTGATGTATATTATGAATATAAGTTCAATCCAATAGTTAGATCAAAGTATGTCAAAGTTTTTGTGGATTGAATTCTCAAAAATTGGAATTTGAGTCTTGGTGAATATTTTTAAGATCTTTAGTAATCTATTAATTGGATTGAAATAAAAGTTTTTTCCGTCAAAACTAAACTTAATTTTTAATAGTTTAAGTGAATTTTGAGAAAAAATCAATAGTTCAAATGGAAGATATTAGTACTAGAAATTCAACATTTAGATTGGAGTAGGAGGCCAGCCAACACTTAAGTAGATTTTAGGATTTTTCTTCTATTTTTTAAGTGCAATTAACTTCAAATTTGTTTTATTGGTTTTAATTATGAGATTGAGAGGTGTATAAATTTTTAAGCAAGATTGATTATTTAATCAATAGATATTAGAATTCTAAGCTACTTTACGATTTGTCTAAGATTTGATTTAGGATTTAAGATTTATCTTAGACTTAATTTAGGATTAGGATTTGATCTAAGATTTGGATAAGAACTATTAAAATTTAAATTAAGATTAAAATATTATTTGATTAAGATTTATTTAATATTTCTTTTAATATTTCTTTAGGATTTTTTTATAATTTTTTATAATTTTTTAAATATTTCTTTTGAATTTTATTAAAACTTGATTAAAATTATTAAGATTAATTAGAGTTTATTTAAGATTCCATTAGAGTTGTTAGGATCTTGTTGTTACAATTTTTCTTCTACCTTCTACAATCAAATGCTTAGTGCATTTTCAAGTAAGACTTCACGTAATCCAACAATAAAATTTTATTTTAGTATAGATCTTAGCTTAATTCAGTTTTTCTAAAATCCATTATATCAATAGTAATAAATAATAATTCTTCACCATTATTTCACTGAGGCTACGATAATCAACACACATTTACAAAGATTTATCTTTTTTCTTTATAAAAAGTATTGAAGCACATATTGAAAATTTGGAATGCCAAATAAAGTTCTTTTTAAGATTTTTCTTGATATAATTATTCAATATCAAAAGCTTGTTTTGTGATTAGTCGTAGATTGGACCAAATGGAGATTGAGCCTTTTATTGAAGAACAATGGCACAATCATATAGTCAATACTTTGGTAATATGTCAGCATTTTTTTTATTGAAGACATCTTGAAATTCCTTATACTACTCTAGAATAACTACTAGCAAGTTTATTTCTTTACAAGCTAGAATTTTATAAATAACAAATGGTATTTCTTTCTTAGTTGTCTTTATAAAAGCCCTTACTTTAAGAAATAAGAACTTTGTTGTTGATGACTTCTTATTAGATTTTATTTGAAGTAATTCTATAGAAAATCTAACCTTATAAAACCTCCAATCTATAGATGGATTATATCTTTTCAACCATAAAATTCCTAAAGTGATAGGATTAGATGGAATTTTTGTAATATTAAATATTATTTTACTACTATAGCCTTTAAATGATATTTTTAGGAATATAATCTCATTAGTAATATTTTTTGAAGATAAAAATCAACCATCTATTACTTCTACATATACAAGTTTTGACTTTTATACTAAAAAAAATTTATGAAGTTTAAAAAATTCTTTATCTAAAAAACAAGCAAATACTCTTGAATCTAATAAGATATTTGTTTGAAATTTTTGTAGATTAAGAAATAAAAATATAGTAAAATAATAAGTATGTTGGATAGAAAAAAATGAATCTTGATGAATTTGAGGTGTTAGAATGTCCAACTAAAAGGTCCTTATTATAGTTAGGCCTCTTTGTTTTCCTAAATGATTGTATTCTTAGTTATAGTTGTACATTGTTTCTTCAAACAATTCTCAAATTTGTAGCTTCTTTTACCTCAATATAAGTATGGATCTTATTCAAATAAATGCTTCTTTTCTTATATTATAAGAGATTTGAATTGTACTACATCAATTTACATATCCTAAATTCTAAAGAATGGAAGTAATGTATTTGTTGAAGCAGCAAAATACAAATTTCTAGTACATTGTTTTATCAAAGTCTATGAGCATTGATCTTAATGGTGTCAAAGTAATTAATTATTATACCTCACAGTTTAGCTAATAGCTTCATTGAGTATTTAAAGATCATAATAATAAGTCTTTTATATCATTCTTTAGTTTCCAATAGAATTGATTTATGAGAGTTTGTTTATTCTAATTGATGTTACAAGCTAATTACTTAAAATCAAATGTAAAGCATAATCTTTGATATAATGAAAAAATCTTTGTTGTTGTCCATCAAGCCTTATCATGTTCTCTAAATGCCTCTATAAATGCTTCTAAAAAAGCTTCAAAGTTGCTCAAGATCAAAGTTTTTTTTCAAATAAAAGAACAAACTAAAATAAGACTTGGCTTCTTAGGAAGATTCCAACTAAACTAACTTGTGATTCTTTTATTTCATAGCACTTGAATTGTAGAAAAGTTATCAATCAAATTTTACTAACAAACTCTTGAAACTTGAAGTATGTGCCATTAAAAATTTTTAGAAGACTAATCCAAGGTTCTTTATGTTCTTATATAGATAAGTTTTCTTATTGAGATATACGTGCTATTACGTCTTTGGATGTAGAAGCTTGAGAAAGAGATTATATTATAGATTGAACTGCTCCAAGTTTTGCATCACCACAAAATCTTAGAAAGAATCCTTCAATTTCAACAATTCTATAAGATAAAATATTCAATGTATTCATAATAACATCTAACATGGACTTCAGAGGCTTAATCTTGTTAGCAACTTTAGTTTCAGCCAACTTAAAAGAAAAAAAGAGAATGCATGAAGCTTAGAAATAAATTTTGATAAAAGATGAATGAAGATATTTATAAAGGATGCATTTAAAATGCATAAAGTCTCAAGCAATGAGGTATCAACCTATTGAGTGGAAAAAAATCCAAACAAATATCTAAGCATAAATCTTAAATTTCTAAAAGAATTTAATTTTTTTATAGTCAAGCACATTGAATTATGTTAAAAACAAAAAATATATATAAGAAATAATTTTAAAATATTTTTGCAACAATATTTGGCAAATTATTGAATGGAATGATCTAGTGAATAGTTTATCTGTTTATACATATATTGCAAGTTATCATGAAGCATTTATAGAAGAAAAAAAAATGATAGATGAAAATAATAAATAGCCATCAAAAAGTTCTATAAGAAGAGAGAAAGTACAACAACAAAAAATTCTATATATAAAGAGAAAATAGAGAATATATCTATAAAAGAAAAAATATATATTAAAAAAAATACTCTTACTTATAAATTGCAATCAAATGTTGAAGTTGATACATATTTGAAGAAGATATTAAAAGAACAAGTTTTATGTAGAAAGGTTGAATTTATAATTGGTGAAATTTTAAGAATTTCATAGCATGAATTTTATGAAGTTTTTATTGATACAATTAAGAAAAAAAACAATCTATATGAGATACTATGATATCAAATGCATAAGGAACAAAAGCAATAGAAAACAATATAGATGAAGATATTGAAATGCAATTTTTAGAAGATATTTCATAAATTAGATTTACAAAAGAAAAAGATGTGATTTAAGCTTCTTATCATTATTTTTGAAATCAATTTAATGTCAAAAGAATTTTATATATATATAATACAATTAATAAAAAAAATAGGTAGATAATAAGATTAGCAAATAATTCAAATAGAAATATATATAGAGCATGTCTAAATATCAAGTTGATGATATGAGATGTTATTCATGAATAATTTTTTTTATATAAGATATATCTATGTATTCTATTATATTTAGACAACTATATATTATTGCCATACAAATTGAGACAAAGGTAATAGATGATGGTTCATCTTATTTAAAATAAAAAATAGAGATAGAAAGAAGGTAGTTTAATTTTTGATTATTTGTGCAAATTATTAAAAGAAATTGCAATAAGTTGAGAGAGAAGCTATTATCAAATAAAAATTTTGAATTCCTTGATGGTTTTTACTTCACACCATTGTAAAAGAAGATTGCAATGGCTGAAATAAAGAAAGGCTTTTGCTTAATTTTAAAAATAAGATATTATCTATTAAACTTATTAGATTAATATAAGATTATTTATTATCATTTTAGATTATTGATAAGATGAAATCATGGATACACATTATATCAAAAATATTAAAAAAATAAATAAAATTGAAGAATTGATTCAAAATAAATTTATTTCAAAAATATTTAAAGAAATAGGATTTGTAGATACAATAGAAGAATTAAAATATTTATTGAAATTTAGATTATTAAGAAGAAATAGAATTATTAATGTGGATTCTAAAGAGTTTTATGATGAAATTCAAGGATTTATAGAAATTTTAAGTAGCCAAGAGATATGTATTGAAACTAAGTAAAAATCAATGACAAAAGATATTAAACCGACTACTTTACCACTACCATCTAATTTATGCAACCAAATTTAAGGAATTCTGAGAAAATAGGACATGAATTTACAAATGCTACATCAAATAGATTAAAGGTTGGATGTGAAGGAATCTTGATAAAATATGAAAAAAAATATTTTAAAAACATACTTTCACTATATAAAAAGGTATTTACATTTAAAGCATATAAAATTGGATATATTGATCCAAGTATTGTAGTATCTATGGTTATTTTTACTATTCTTTATAAACCATAGAATTTGTGACCAATTCTAGTAGCTAGAGCATATTTATCTAAGTTAGTGGATTTAATCATTGAAAAGATTAAAATGGAGATTTTGAAACCATCTATGGCACTTTATTTTAATTGATGGTTTACAACACCAAAGAAAAATGAAACAATGAGATTTATTCAAAATATGCAATTTACAAATAAACTAATTATTTGAAATATGAATTCAAGTCCAATTTTTAATGAATTTGTAAAAGTATTTATTGGGAGAACATTCTATTTAATGAATAATCTTTACTCAAGATACAATCAATTTCAATTGGCATTGCAAAGTAGTGATTTAATTATTATAAAGACTCCATTGGATTTAGTAAGAATGTGTACATTACCTCAAGGATTATTAATTCAGTGGCTCATATAATGTATGGAATGAACAAAGTATTAAGAGATTTTATATCAAAAAAGACTATGCCATTCTCAAATGATGTTTTAAGTAATGGGTGCATAGAAGAAAAAAAAAAAAAAAAAAAAAAAAAAAAATTGATCATTGGATCAAAAAGAATATTAAAGATTTCTTACAAATCATATTACAAATTGTGTGAAGATTTTATTATAGTTGGAAGATATACATTTGATCTTTTTAGGTGCAAAGTCTATTTTTAAAATAAATGAGATTTTTATTGTTGAACACATGTATCAATCATATGGATGTAAGCCAAGTATTAAAAAAGTTGATATTATTAAAAAGATGAAAGAATATGTAAACCCAAAAAAAAGTCAAAAGGTCTTTAGGAGCATGTATTTTCTATCATATATGGATACCCTATTTTTCAAGTGTAGCAAATCTATTATATAAGTTGTTAAGAAAGAATAAAAAAATTGTATGTTTAGTAATTCACCTTGGTACTACACTTAATTAGATAGGTGAGAATTTGGAGCATCTACATAGAAAGCTATGGATGTTGCCCTTGTGATATCAAATTGCTTGATGGTCTTTTCACAAATTCCAACATTAGAATGGAATTCCAAGAAAATAAACTATCAGAATTGCTGCAATGTATACAAGAACTTTATTTCAACATGGAATAGCAATGATGCTTAAAATTATGTCTTTCAATAAGATTTATTATAAATTAACACATTGATACATGGTCAATAACTTTTTCAGCCAGGTTTTGAGTTTCAGTTATTTAAGTGTCAAATAAATCTTTGTATATATGTATGATAATTTTGTATCTGTTTGATCCTTAATTATGTTTAAATATTATTTGATTAACATTGTTGTTATTATTACTACTACAAATAATAATCAAGTTATTATTATTAATACTCAAAAACCGATTTTAATAAATGTCATACTAATTTATTGATGAATACATATCCACCACACAAACATTTCAATAATATAGAAGGAATCTTTAGATAAGACATTTGCTTAGTTTATTATATTAGATGGTGGCCGATTTCAAAACTTATTTTAAGAATAATCTCTTCATCCTATCAATTCAATTCTCGTCAATTAGTTACAACACACCTCTTCATGTTAATTAATGATTAATAAAGGCCATTGACTAAAATCAATGTCAATGTAGGGGTACACGGATGAGGCATTCTATGAAGAGAGGCCAACGAAAGTCGTCGACGAGAACCATGCTGGACTCTGTGACTCTTGCAGCCGTCGATTGGGATTGACATTGAACCGTAGGATGCGACCTCCCAGTGTAACAATCTGAGCCGTTGAAATGATTAGGGTTCAATACATGAAGGAATTGAGTGGATTGTAGAGTCTCTCTTTGCGAGTGCTTTGCGAGGTCATCCCCTCTGCTTCTGCACACCCAGTTTCTCCTTTTGACCTTGGCGCGATCCTGCCAGGTGCGAAAATGAAGGTTGTAGCTGCGTATCTGTTGTGTCTTCTGGGAGGCAATGCGTCTCCCAGCGCGAAGGACATTGAGGCCGTCCTCGGGTCAGGTAGGTGAAACCCTAGTTTTCTTGAAATTGAGGATTAGGGTTGCGGATTTTTGAATGCAGGCAGAGATCAATAGGGATTCTGAGTATTATCTGTGGGTGTACTCAGTCGGTGCTGAGGCCGATTCTGCGAGGGTAAGGCTTCTGTTGAAGGAGTTGGAAGGGAAGGACATCTTGGAAGTGATCGCAGCAGGAAAGGAGAAGTTCGCATCCGTTCCCTCCGGTGGAGGTGGTGGTGTTGTCGTAGCCTCCGCTAGTGCTGGCAGCGGTGGTGCTGCCCCAGCAGCAGAGGTGAAGGAGGAACCTAAGAAGGAGGAAGAGAAGGAGGAATCTGACGATGTAAGTCTGTTAGATGTAACTTCTATTTTGGCTCTTGCCTCTCCCCCAATTTGCTTAGAAAGGGTCAGCACTTTTTTTTTCTGGATTCGTTTGCCCGTTTTTTCCTCACATAGTTCCGTCAAGGTAGTGTTTTCTTTCGGACTTGTGCCGGTTTTTCCTCTGCTTGACACAGGTGAATCACATGTAGTTCATGAAGTCTCAAATGGTCCAGGTTTATAGGTTATTTCTTTCGCATCGTTTTCCTAACCGTTAATATCTCGTTGTTTTGCAGGACATGGGTTTTAGCTTGTTCGACTAAATGCAGCAGTTGTATAATTTTGCATAAATACAATTGCATTGTTTAGATCTATCTGTCCTGGAACTGTTTCTCCAAACCCATGAGATTATCTCTGAGAGGCCAAGTATCATTCTTGAACCATGGTTCATGTTTTGACCCAAGAAGTTCATAGCTCCCAGCAGAGATTTGTCACTGTTAGTGCTCACCTTCCAATTAATGACAGAAGCACTATTGTTTTTCTCATCTGATCGACATGCAGTATTAATGGAATGTTATGAATCATTTGTTACAACTACAGGAAGTAAGGAATTGAACTGATAAACGTCACATCCGTCCTATAACCATCATTGCCTGCTTAATTCTGTGTGCATAATATAGATGACATAGTGAACTGGACCAAGTACTCGCCATCGACAACTATTTTTAATGAAAATTAAAGATAATTATCTGTTATAGAAACACTCTCCTATATATTATGATCTTATAACGAATGTATCCTTGTTGCACATCGACGAACACAACTACCTCAAAATTGTCCAGCCCGGATATCTCTATCTAACCTGTCAGCATTCAATGTGCCTGGCAACTCTCGAAAGTCGTCGTTGAATATAGAATAGGCACTGCCAAAAGAAACATCCAGATCAGTAATAACCTGGTAGAACTTGTAATTCTCTCTCTAATTCACATGAGATATGAATCTTAAAAAAGAAAGGTTCTTACTGATCGTATCATACCGTAGCACCTGGCAAGCTGTTCAAGAGAGAAGAGATACTCAGCCGTATAGACAAAGTAGATAGCTTAGAAGTACTAAAATACCTTGCTTCGCCTGGTTGCCGTTTGCCCAGGTTCATAAAAATTACCGCGAAGACAGTGATAATAATCTGTACAAACATTCAATTGTTTAGAACTCAACAAGGCACTAGACTAGTGATTAAAATTCTTTGGTAGGTCTCAGAAAAGTATCAGAACAAAATGACAGCCATTAGGTACTCACATACACCGGGCCCAATTCCCACCGTCTTGCAATTGGTAATAAGACAAACCATATGGCTATTGAGAGCCATGCTCGAGGGCTAATGGAGAACAACACAATGAGGAATATATCTGCATACGCCGAAGATGATGTCTGTGAGAAGCAAAAATATTCCGAAAACTACACAAAGCCTTAATGCCATCATTGCATAGACCTAAGAAACAAGTGTGGTGTCATCGCTCACACTCTGAGCATACGAATGATTTGGAGTAGTACCAGGAACTTTCAGCTTCCCTCGCAGGAAGTTGCCAAGCTGTCTCTGTAAAGGAGTTGCTGATTCTGGTAATTTAAATCTCTGCAGGGACACAAAACCAATATATACATGTCACAAATCCGAAGTTTGAAATGCTCGTGGATAAACAGATTGAACACCGAAAACATAATTTAACAGATCTTGCAAGGTATGAATCCGGACATGTTTTCAGCTAAAAAAAACCGGTTGACAAATAACTTACAAGTTCTTCATCCTCATCCTCAATTTCACCGTCCCTGCTTGAGATATGTTTTGGAGGAGCTTTAGGAACCACCACCGCTATCAAAGAATCTGTGATATCAATCCAGTCAATGAAGATAATTCTCATTCTAGTAATATCGAAACGCAAGTCCTTACATATCTTCCTCTCGATCTATACCCTGATGAATTTTGACATTCAATCAACCAAAGATTGCCTAAGGATCCAAAACCATCTGACATCATCTGTACCTCCATCAGCAAACTTAACAGTCACAGGTTTGGTATTCATCTCGTCCTCAAGCGCTTTCCCGCCCACAATCAACTTCAATCTCTCGTGGGGCGCACCAAATTCATGGGCTATAGCTTGTCGGACCCAACCAACCTGTACACAGACCCGATTTCCATACCAATAGTTGAATTTACGATCTGCACTCAACAGCGATCATCAACGAGCAAAATTTACCCGATTGACAACTTAGGGCAAAGGAGCCTCTCCTACAAGTCCGTTAGTTGACGTGTAGGTTAAGTCGATAACCCATTAACTTTACATGGGTATTTGCAATTCCTCCACCGTCAATCACATCCGGCTAAACGAACAACAAAAAAATCCAATTCCACCAAAAAAAAAACATTTCTTCTAACAAGGAATAGCAAATTGTTTCGCTGTTCTACAGAAAGATGTACCCGCTCTTCCATTCGTAGTGAAACGAGTTACTGTATGCTCTCGATGTAGTGGGTCATAAGGTGAAGAACATGCAATCTAGAAAATAACCCCGAAACCCTGCCAAATACGTACCTCCGATTCGGCAGGAAGATCCACAATGCGGCGTCGCGTGGATCCAGCCGTCCTGATACCCACCCTCACCATCTCTCTCACGAATACTCCTTTGAACCCACTTACTCCCCAATCTCGAACAAATTTCGTGCAGCTAGCTTACGCGCTCTTCCGCACAAACCTTGATTCAAACCTATCTTCCATTCCACAAGGATGCGTAGCGCATCAATTCGATAAGCTCACGCTGCGCTTCAGTGAGCGCATCAGTATCACGTCTGAAATACATAAGCCTAACCTTCCTTTTCTTTCCAGATACTCCTTTCTTTCCGTCTGTCCTTCATTTTCAAGTTTTCTTTTACCTGTACAAGTGCGTCAGGTTCAACAACCTTCTAACAGTTTGCTGTCGGCCCGATTGCGCAAAGCCCACAGACTCCGTTCAACTGCAAACCGAGGACGCGTGTGAAAGTAAAACTGCTTGGTATATTCCTGTTGGAGCTCTTGATAGTTTTCTTCTATTTGTCTGGTTATTAGGTGCTGCATAAGATGCTGCTGGTTGCAAATGGTGAGGTGCATAAAATGTGATAAACATAGAGGTTGCATGGTCTTCAGTGATTGTAAAACGTCCAGAGTAAGCAACAAGTTGAACTGGGTATGCATGTCGCCAATATAATTTAAGGTAAAGCATTAACTATTATCGAGTGAGCAAAACTTTCTTGTATGTGAGACTCTTCATTCAAAAATAATGATACCGCATACATGGGTATTTCTCTTCTTTACACTTTTTCACTATCCTGCCAAAGTTAGTCACTTCCTAAAACTCAGAAATCAAAGAAAAAGAAAAAACCTAAGCTACGATGTTACAGGCTCCTACAGTAGTGTCAGCGAATCTAGTCACCAGTTCTTATAGGAATGGTATTCTCTTTCGATGAGGTTGCCTACTTATTGTTCTTGGATTCTCCACTTGGGTTTTCTTCTTATGAAGCAGCTGGTAGACTCCCTAGGCTGCCAAATGACTCCCCTATCTTACCAAAGAAGTCCTTCACTTTGTCCACTACGGAGTTCAGCTCTTCCTGGGGAGGGATCTGAAACAATCACAGCATCCAATCTTAGCTGAAAATTTGGTAATCAGACTCGAATGAACAACACAAACTTGGGGTTGTCGTCGTCTTCCATGTTGGGCATGGCCAGCATTTGCTGCCTGTTGGGCTGCCTACCAGGAATACCAGCATTTCGTCTGCCTTTCGCCCTCACGCTCACCAAAGCCCCCTTCCTCTCGTCACTACTCTTCTCACCCACTCAGCTACACGACAGCTTCAACGCCACTCCACCGCTTCCGTTCATAAACGACGTGCTGCGCACGCCCATCGCCGCGTTGCGATTGCACAGTGCTCCTCCAGCAACTGTGCATGCGCTGGAAGTACCCGCCATGGTTGCCTCCATCGCAATCAATCAACAAAAACCACAACCAACCCAGCCACTAGAAAAATGTCGATCGAGAGCGTAGCAGCAATGCAGACCGAAATCCAAAGGCTTTTATCCTCCTCTGAAGTGAGAATCTGCACAGTGATGGACAATTCAGAATGCTATGCTCACAAGCTCCGAGAGCGAGAGCTCATTCCATGCAAGCAAACCTCTCCGACGTGGAACTTCGAGGCTCGGGATATTTAGGTTCGAATCCAGACCTTAATTCCAGGTTCGGGGACGAGGCATGGCCACGTCGTCCATGTGCACAAAACAAAAGGATGATGTGGACGTAATGCTTGAATAGCATTCGTCCACGTGGATTTAAAATCTGAGGCTCCTTGAAAATGATTGCCAAGGTAGCGATGACATCGGCGCAGTGCTGGCCAAACCATTTCTCTTTGATCCCCTTCAATTGCCGTGCTCTCTGTTGTGTTCCAACACCCTTGATCTCTACTTTTTTAGATGTTGCACTGCGCTGGTTTGGTTATTTAACCTCGACGAAAGAATGGCATTCCTCACTGCCTTGCAACTTTACCTTGCACATATAAATCGTTTCACACATGGTTACAATATTCCCTGTTGTGACAAGGGCTTACATCAAATAGATTGATGTGAATCAAACTTAAAACTTTTGATACTTTTTTTGTTTTTTGCTTTAATTGGATAAATTTTCAGCTATATGTTTATAATAGATTTTACTTTAAAAATACAAATTACCGAGAAAATGCACCATCAAAAATTGTACAATATCATGTTATTCTGTTCTTCATCTGATTTTGGGGGCTTGTGGAATTTTATGTTATTATTTTTATTTATGTACTCATTTTTAAGCAAATGCACATGTGCATTACATTTAAGACAACAAAAGAACCAAAAGAATACTATGCTTCAGTACATCTTCAAAAAGAGATACAAAATCCTGAGTTTTTTCTTTTACATATATCAAAAAGCTACAAAGCATTATATATATATATATATATATATATATACAGAACATCATATCATGTCATATCATGTCATTGATGCTGGGACTTCTCATAACAGCGTCTCCCATGGATTGTGGAATCTTGAGTTTGATTCAAATGACATCTGTTCACAATATTCCTGACGTGTTGATTTATGACATTGTTCTGAAAGGTTGCTTTTGGCAACTCTTCTTTTCAACTTCTCCACTTTCCTCTGCGCTCTTTCATCATTCAGTAACCTGCCCTTACTACCCTTGGGCTGCGAGCTTTTGCCGATAAGTTGGAAATTATTGAACAGGTCCCAATTGTTTATTTCCATGAAATACTTTTTTATAAGTTCATCTCCCTCCATCAACCAGCACCCGCAGAATTGTTTGTGTGTTTGTGTGCAATTAACTTGTTACGGCAAAACCTTGCAAGATATCGTTGGAGAGATATCAACTTAGTAAAGTTATTACATAAAGGTGAGACGTTAACCCTGCAGTGTGCTAACGAACTCGTCGAAATGGATTAAGAATCGTGGCAGTCTCTAAGTTTAGATGCTTTGATTATTAATTGACAACTCAGTAAAAAACAAAAAAAAAACAAAAAAGAAAAAAAAAACAAAAAAAACACACACACACACACACACATGCTGTTAGATCACTTCACTAGGAAACATTTATAAAAAAGCAAAAGAGATACTTGAATAATGTTTGCTTGTGCACAATTCAACACAGCAAGCCTCAATGCAACGCTGGCACCGAACTCTAAGAACCCTGCACTTAAGACTTGATAGCAGCCCTATTTCTAAGTTTAAACAAAACAACTAAACCTCAGTATGTGACATAGATAGCAATATGGGTTTGTTACAAATTCATCATCTATCCATGTAAAAGAATCACAGTCACATGTCTCAATGTCACATATCGAAGAAACCTTCGTTATTGTTCAATAAGGAACCGGGCAGCAATTAAAAGGTCATTGCAAGCGCTCAGATTAAATATACCAGTTAACAGTTTTATCCTGGATGCTCTAACATGTGAAAGATCATACATTGAAAGATCCACCCAACCTAAGTGGTCTGAGTACCTGATAGGAAGACATGTGTATAATTATATACATTCATACACATACAGAAAATCAAACCCCTCTCTTACGAAAAGAGACTCAAAAGGTCTTTAAACATCACGAATAGAATCCTGTCGATCCAAATATCTATATACCTACATGTCAACAGCAAAGAGATGTCCACCATTCAATGCACTTTCAAAGTGCCGTCGAGAGTCTTTTCATACTCTTCAATAGATTTGAAGAGCTCCGAAAAATTCCCCTTCCCAAAGCCACCACAGCCTCCCTTCTGAACAGTCGCACCCGTGCTTTCGTCCTTGTCCATGCACCCAATCCTCTGAATGATCTCGACAAATATACTTGGCCTGTTCAACAAACACTGCTCGTAAATAACACACAAACCATAGACACAAGTATATTCTCCTCTAGAAAGGAAAGAACCACCACCCAAAGAATAAAGACGTTCCCAAAAGAAGCCTATGAAACGACAGCAGGATTCCTTCCACAATAGCGAGCAGTTGCGCTTATACCACAGTTGGAAGCTAATAAAGATATACAGCAACGAGCTTGACACAATCACCTGCAACAATGCAAAAATTACTAGATCGTAGAGGTGCTATGCAGTGCACTAAACGCACCTGTCACCAACAGGCTTAGTAAAAATCTGCAACAAAACGCCCTGATCATCCTTATCCACAAGGATACCGAGCTCGTCACATTCCTTAATCTGCTCTGCAGTGAGGATATCGCCAACTCGGTTTGCCAAGTTCTTGTAGTAAGTAGGCGGAGGTTTTGGCATGAAGTCAAAACCTCCAATGTGTGTGCGGGTCCTCATCTCTCTTAGAGTTGAGAAGATGTTGTCACATATCAGAGCAAGATGCTGAAGCCCTGGACCTTCATTGTGCTCAAGATAAGTCTGAATCTGAGACTTGCGTTTAGTACCAAAAGTAGGCTCGTTGATAGGTAACAAAACCATCTCATTGTTACTAGCCACGACCATGCTGTTTAGACCACTCTCTGTTGTCCCCACGTCGCCGGCTGTAAACTCAGCAAACTCGTGAAAACCTGTGAACTTAGCAATATAGTTCACCGCCTCCGCAAGGTTATGTACATTCCCGACGGCATGGTCGAGTCTAACAAGACCATACGAGAGAGGAAGCGATTCAACCTCCTCGTAATTGGGTAGCATAGAACCCTTATATCCCTGCTCGCTAACATACCTCAGAACAACATCCCCATACAGCTTCACCTCGGCCATTACCATTTTCCCACCCTTTGCATCATCACTCAAAACATGAGGTTCTAACACGGATACTGCTCCATGCTCAACACTAATGCGAAAGGCTTCATCAGCGTCGTCCACAAGGATTCCAACTGCCCTCACGGCTAGCCCGTGAGAATCAGTAAAAGATCTGGCCTCATCACTTTTGTAACCAGGGTGAGGCATTTTAGTATTCGTTTGATCTATCGTGGATGAGTACGGGGCAGTGAAAGCAAACACGAGCTCATTCGATTGAATCGCATAGCTGCAGTACGTTTGATTTCCAGTTGTCTGGTCCGACTTTGCTACGAGGTGCATACCTAAACCCCAGGAAAACCTCCTCCACGTGTTCGATGCATCTCCGCACCTGTCAATTCAAAACTTTCGTGAGATGCTGTAGTGTGCCGCATAAGTGCTTGCTAAGCATATAAATATCAATTACCTCGCCCGTTGAAGAAACCTCTACAAGCGAAGAGCACGAGATAAGAACCCAACCAGTTAGAACTGCAACGACCTCGCACGTACGAAAAAACGGAAGGCACGACGACCACATGAAATTCTCGTGGGTTACATGCTCAAACAAACACCGCAAACCAGTGCACCAATTCTCGAGAAGTTCGTCATCCCACCCCCTCGATCGAATACTACAACAACAACAACAAAAAAAAAAAAAAAAAAAAAAAAAAAAAAAAAAAGGGGGGGGGGCTCCCCATAGAATGCCGAGCAGCAGAAGCTTTCGAAAACAAAATTACGCAAATTAGTACCAAAACTCGACGTGATGGAATCGCTCCACTCCGAACCGATCCGTCTTTGGATTGTTCCTCACAAACCGCTCACAGCCCACAAGGTGCAAGGGACCAACGACGCTGCCCTCACTTTCGCTCTTGTCGAGCCCCATCCCGCCACTCCAACTGGCAAACCTTCCGCCTCTCCTCCCCGCTGTCCGTGACACTCCGCGATACAAACGAGTACCGCTCCAAGGAGCTGAAGAACGCGTTGGCGATGCTACACCACCCTGCGCCCACGCCACTACTCCCTCCAGGGTGCCTGCGTCGTAGCCCTGGCCCTTTTCCCTTCGCCCACCACTAACCTCCCCTGCTATAACCTCCACAAGAATCTCCGTCGAAGGCCTTCTTCAAATGCTTCAGCGTCACCCGATCGAAGCAAACGCAGGCGAAAGTTCCGTAAAGCTATGGGGTCGAGCCAGGTAGTCGAGAAGCCTGGGCAGGGAACCTGTGCATGCGATTTGGACCCGGGGTTGGCTAGATTCCTTCCGCCACACGGCCTGATAGCGTCATGAAATGCAAATGCTCACTCTCCGTGAGTGGGTGTTTGCGCTGGTGCGTGCGTGCGCGCGATGACGAGCTCCGCCCCTGAATGGGATAAGCGTGGTGACTTTGCCTGACTGGGAGGTGACGGCCATTCTGATTGTAAACGTCGTGTGTCCACGTTGCGGACCGACCTTTCCTGGTGGAGGTCTTTGTCGGAACTTGCGCGGGGACTGTCCATTCAATTCAATGCTATGCACAATTTCACGCTGGCCTCCCTTTGGAAACTCTTTTTTTAGTATGTGAGGTTACTGAAGCTGAATTTCAGATGGCTCTGGAATTTTCTATCGATTAAGAAAAAGAAATTCAGTAGTTATTCTTTTTATAAAAGAAAGAACAGTAACTGTCGATGTGATTTCTTTCCTTATTTGCTGTAGATTGTAAATTGGTAAAGAAGTGGTGGTTGAACTTCCTTCTAGAAGTTAATTGAGCAATTGTAAAGACAATGTTTGACTACAATATTAGCAGGTGTTTTTCAAACACATCTTTACATGCATATACACACATAAAAATAAATACTACATAAAATTTATATTTAATTGAAACACAATTGCTAACGAGCAGCTTCGGTAAAACCATGTCTTATTTAATCTTTTATTCATAATCCTTACAAGTCTAAAATCAATCACGCATTAATCTGATGTTTTGAAAGGAGGGTTTTTTTCTTTTCTTGCCTTTTATTTTACTTATGTTATATTAGCATGCAGTAATAATAGATTGTAATCCCGACAGGTTTAGGAAGCCATTGTAGATCTTAATACAAATATTTTGTTTATAAAATACTACATACATTGGTGAAAGTTGTTGCTAAATCACATCATGATACATATAGTTATAATACAAAATATATATATATTTACCCATCCATCCAGGGGAATGTTAAATAGACCTAAGTTTTTAATAAATTGACCCACCCATCTTAACCATCATGAAGAAAAATAATGATTTCCAAATTCATTTTCCCACTATTAGATCTGCAACCAGTAAAAACCAACCACATTCATCATGATTACCATATTCTTCATAATTTAAACAAAAATCCATGGTGTTTAAAATAAAGTTGTTTCAATTGTATTCTACAAATTCCTTTTTTTTGTATTAGATTGTCCAATCGTGATAAGAAAATAATCTTTCATGGAATATTTTTTATTATTGTTTTCATGCATTACAAATAAAGAAATCATAAAAATTCATAATGCGTGAAAGGTTTACGAGCTATCTCATTAAATCAATGAGGGTTTTCATCACTGCACATGACAGGATAGAAATAAATGAAAGAATAAAATGACGAACGAAGTTTGTGGGGGACGGAAATGGGTGGGATAGTGGGCACGGTCATGGGAAGCTGGGGGTGTAGGCTAAGTAGTCGGGCCAGGGGGGAGGAGGGAGGGGGATGACGTGGCAATCCGTGATGGTACAGCATGGACAGACACGGTATCGGATGTGGGGGTGGATGTTGGCGCTGGCGTCCTTGAGGGACTGGTAGTCAGTGGTTGATATCTGCTTCGCGGCGAAGCATCCGGGTATGAGGATCTGGAGGATGGAGGCCTTGTGGGCAGCGAACTGGTGGAGGTGGCGAGAATCGAACACAGGGTCGGAGTTATGAGGGGAGCGGAGGTCCATGCGGGTGAAGTGGTCGAAGACCTCCCTCTCCATGAGGGAGTCTTGAAGGACTCCACGGAATAACGCCGCCTTCTTCGTCTTCTCTAAGGCCTCGCTCTCGTTGTACCGAGCTGGGTCCAACGGTCTTGGGGCCACCTTCTTCATCTGCTTATTTAGTGAGAGAGCCATTCCGATTTCTGTGAAAACTTTCTCTCCTTTTTTCTTAAATTTGATGTTTACTGAAGCTTTCTATATATATATATATATATATATATTTATGTTACTTATTTCAAAAAAAATAAGTTTGAGAGAGTAAAGAAATCGATCCATTCTTTGATGAGCATTTGGATTTATTAACAGATTTTCCTAACAGTCGTTTTAAAACAAAAATCCAGAAAATGTATTGATTTATTGATTTATTTTTTATATAGTATTGTAATGTATTTCTTTGTTACTGTGTGCTTTTTATCTGTGTTTTTCTTGTTGTTGTAGTGATTGTAATGCAGTTGTGAACGATTCTAGTACTAGATTATCTTATTCATTGTCTTTGGATTTATGAATCTTCGTGATTCTGATTCTTTGATACCATGTAAAATTCATTTTTTCTTGTAATAAGAGTTGCACTTAAATGTTGCAGGTGCGTGCCTCAGTTGTCCAATTTGACACACTTACTTCAGCTTTCAAAAACCATTTTGAAAGATTTATATTGAATAAAATCACACGCTTTTGGAACAATGGGTATTGTAAAGTTAAAGAAGTAGTGGTTCTCTTGGTCCAATCTCCCTGTTCTTGTCTGTTACCTCTTGTTGAATGTGTATGCGTGATTTTATCCTCCAGCCTTGCAGAAACAAACCTTTTTTTTTATTTTTTTTTATTTTTTGTTTTGTGATTTGAAGTAGCTCCAATTTAGAATATTCAGGAGCTTTGTTTGAATGGCAATAATCCTATCCTTTTAAGAAAAAGACAATATCAGAGTTATTTGAGCAGTTTCTAGGGAGTTTTTTTTTTTTTTTTTTTTTTTTTTTTTTTGTGGAGGATGTGTAGCGAAACCCAAGGAAGAGTCAATTGCATGGGAAAAAAGAGTGTAAAAAGGAAAGACAAGAAGAACTTGTTTACTGAATTGCACTTCAAAAGGTGCAACTTTTGAGCTTTGAAGAGGTGTGTAGCATCAATTATTTCATTGCATCCTATGGATGACACGACCATTCATGGGTAGGAAAATAATTCATTTGGTTGAACCGATAGAAGAAATGGGTTTAGAGTTCTAGAAAGGACGGGGCACAAAAAAAAAAAAAAAAAAAAAAAAGGGCAAGGGAGAAGATGCTAGAATTACCAAATACAAAGAAAACAGAAAAAAGAAACGTAATAATTCAAACAATCTGAACACAAATCTTAACTTCTTTACCTTTAATATATGCTACCAATATCTTAAAGCTCAAAAAAAATGAAAAAAATAAAAATAAAAATAAAAATGAAAGCTCTGGAGCTCATTCTTCACCAATTTGCTGGTTTTGGGGAGAGGCGTAATTAACTTAAATAAAATAACCACTTTTGTTCACACTTGAATTAAAAATAAAAATGAATTATCATAATATTTTTTCAAGTGTACCTAAAATTTAAAAAAGAAAATTAAAAAAAAAACAGAAATCTTCTGTTGATGACACCTAATTTCTTGAGAAATGCTTAGGTTTTTCGTTTTTATTTTTTATTTAATGTATATGTACATGTGTGTTTAAATATATGTATTTTTCAATCATTTCTATACAATTCAACCATAAATCATTCATTCATTCTAACTTATTATCCTGTTCTAAGTTTGAGGTTTACAAATACCAATAGTGTTGAATTTCAAAGTCTCTTATTTTCCTATTCTTAAACACTATTTTGTCTTTGGTTTTAATGCATGCATGTTCTTCATCTGCCAAATCATGATTCATTTCAACACAGTATTCAAAGCGAAAGAAAGAATGAAGAATTAGAAGAAGGAAAAAAGCAGGAATCACAATGTCTGTACACAATTTGCTTTTTCATCATATATGTTGTAATTTACTGTATCTTTGTTACCACTTCTTTTTCTGTTTTCATTTTCATTTTCATTTTCTTTCTCGATATTCAATCAAATTTACATTGTGACATTTTATCCAAAAGATGACTCATACTTTGACATTTCCACTCAACAACATACAATTCTCATTGTATTGTGGTCATTTTAAAAACCATCTCCAATTGGTACTGGCATGCTTATTGTTCTAGAGTTCATTTATTGGTTGTTGCATAGTCATGCCTTTGTTGAATAATGATACAAAAGAGAAAAGAAAAGAAAAGAATAAAAAGAAAAGAAGGTAAAATGACAAATGGGAAGACAGAAAGTAAAAGAAAATAGGACATAGAACTATGGAAGGTCCTTTCTATATTACCAAGTAATGAACTTGGTTATTTTTCTTTTTAATTGTTGATATATCTTTTTAGTTGTAGAGTTATTATTGGTTATTATTGTAGAGTTAATATTGTAGATATAGTACAACTGTGAGTGATATTCCACAACTTTGCTACTACAGGATTTAATGATATATACACGAATAAATATATACACAACTTTCACACAAAAGTTATAGAGCAAGTTATAGTCATATGTTACTGCATTCTTTTTGGTTGGTTTGGTTTGGTTTTGCTTGCTTATTTATTTATTTATTTATTTACATTTTGACTTGTTTGTTTGATTTGTTTTGATTTTCTTGTAGTTTGAACAGTTTAGTAATCCACAAATAAAATAAGAAAAAGAAAATGAAGGAGAGTTTTTGACCCTTTAAAGATAAAGAAAGTAGAATTGCAATAACTGTCACACTAACCCATTTTAGAAGCCACATTTTAATAAATTAAAAAATAAAAGCGTTCATCCATTCGACGAGGATGGAGACGTTCATCCACGCAGTGGTGGCAGTGGCTGTTCACGCTGCAAGGGAGGGGAGGGGAGGGGGTTTGCTGGCTTCACCATTTGGAATCTGTGGGGGGGGGGGGGGGGGGTGCGTTTGGGATCTCATGGCTGTGTGTGGAGGTGTGATGGAGCCCATGAATTCCATGCATTCAAGCTCACGGACACAGCGCCCCTGTTGCTGCTGTTGTTGCGCCTCGACAGACACCATGGCCATCACCAGAGCCAAGGCACGGGCGCTGCAGATGACCAAAGTGGTGGACTGCCACACAGACACTGCGCTGCTCCCCACAGCTTCTTCGGCGCTGCTGGAGCCCCAGTTGTGGAGCAGCCTCCCCGAGCACCTCCTGCTGGAAGAGATCCTCACGCGCGTGCCCGTGGCCGCCGTAGTGAAGTTCCGGTGCGTGTGCAAGGCGTGGCACGGCGCGCTGCGCTCCCGGGACTTCCTGCGCGCCTACGCCGAGGCGCGCGCGCAGGGCCCCTGGTTCTTCATGTTCACGGACGACGACTACCGGGACGGCTCCAGCTTCGACCCGCTGCTCAACACTTGGCACCACATCCCGCTGCCGGCGCTGCCCCGGGACGAAACGTTCTTCCCAGCTGCGTCCGCGGGCGGGCTGATCTGCTTCGGGTGCTACGCCGACGGGTGGAAGACGTTCGTGGTGTGCAATCCCCTGACTCGGGTGTGGCGCCAGCTCCCTTCCATGCTGAATCCCCCCTTCCGGCTGCACACTGTCGGCATGGTCGTCGACGCCGACACCACTTCCTACAAAGTCCTCGTCGCCGGCAATTCCGACATTTACGAGGCACGCCTCCCCCCATTCAGATCCGTCTTTTTCCCTCTGTCGGTGGCCCACTCAGCGGCAGTCTCGCTTGAAAGTTGATACTCTTCATGCATCGCTTTCTATTCACTGTTAGTAGAGCGACGGACGAGCTTTACCATATTAGAAAAGACAAAAAAGAAAAAAAAAACAGAAAAAAGAAGTCATAGATCGATTCCTCGGAAAAAGAAAAAAAACAACAACTCGCATCAAAACACAATTCGATCTTTCACTTTGAGTGGCATGAATCTCAAACTCATTATCTAAGCTAATCAAACCTTCTGAAGTTTTTGTGAATGTTGCTTTTCTTCAAATTCTTGTTTGAATAAGTAGTCAACCTGGGTTACGAATGAAAGAGTTTTAAGTAATTAAATAAACAGATCTGTTTGTTTAATTTTATGTTTCTGAGTTATTTTATTATTGTTTATTGTCTAGGTATATGATTCAGCAACCAATTGCTGGGAGAAGACATGTATAATCCCACCAGGGTTTTACAGGTGGCACCAAGGCATACTTTGCAATGGGTTTCTATATTCCAAGCGTTTTGAGTTTGATGGTTTGGTAGCATATGATATGGTGGAAGGTGTGTGGAGCAAAATTCAAGCTCCCATGCCTCATGCCTTTGACTACCATGCTTTGGTGGAGTGTCAAGGCCACATTTACACTGTCGGTGGACAAATGAAGAATGATGTCACTAAACAGATTTGTATTCTGCAGCTTGAAAGAACTTCTCTTCAATGGATTGAGGTACCCATGAATGTTTATGTACTTAAATCTTAGTTCTGTTCTGTAATGAATTATGTTTGAAGTAAATTTTTTACATGAAATGATGTATGAACACTATCTGCAGTTACTTTTCTATGTAAGAATTTATCTTTGTAAACAAATTGAACTTGCAATATAACACATCTGATTTTGTTTATTCATAGTAAAACAAGAACACATTATTTCTAAATTCATTAACATGTATGTGTGTGCATATATATATATATATATATATTGAATATTACATTGGTTACAGTTGGTACAGATTTTATTTATTTATTTATTTATTTCTGTAATTATATTCTAAATTATCTATGTTAGGAACAAAGAAATAGTCACAATACTAATAAAATTTTAAAATGTTTTGTAGGTGGATTCCATGCCAAAGATTTTGTTTGAGGAGTTTTTGAAGGATGGAGAATCCTTTAGTTGTGCAGGATATAGTGATCTTGTTATGTTATATATTCCTGGTGGATTGAAAGATAGGTTGGTTTTGTTGTATGATTTAATTAAAAAACTCTGGAGGCGGTTGCCACAGTGCACTTTACCAGAGCATTGCATGCAAGATGGACTTTTAGATGGTATTTCTTTTGAGCCTCGTTTGGATGCTGTTGTTTGACACCCTGAATTTTTTCATGAAAATCAAAACTCTTTGTGTCGTAAATCATGAAAAATATGGTGGGTGTTACATTTCCAGAGTCATTTTTGAATAGAATATATTACTGTATAAAAATGTTGAATGAAAATTAATATTCTAAGTCAAGATTATATAACCCTTGACATAAAACTATCATTCTATTAAAGAAAAATCATTTATTTAAAAAAATGACTAATTAAGTTTTGATGAGAAATTAAAAATAAGTTCATAAGGACACAGTACTCATTACGTCATAACTATAGAAAGCTTCAAGAACATGGCACTGGAAATTCAACACAATTTCTTGGTTTCAAAACATAATCAATGCCCATAATAGTTTCTTGTTGTTACTGTGGTACTTCATACTTTTAGGAAGTGGGTTAGGAGTAATAGCACTTGTAAAAACAACAATTTAAAAATTGAGACACATGACTACATTATACTTTGAAGAAAAGTACAAAAGAACAAAGAATACAGATGAAAAACATAAAGGAAAAAACCCGTATCTTTTGCAAACTTACATGATCAAAACACAAAAATATGGGTCATTGGGGCTTGATTTTTATCACAATCAATGCGAAGTTGAAGCATCACATCAGATTATTGTTTTTCATTTGTAGTTTTTGTATAAACAGTTAAACATAAAAACATAACAATCTGATTTTTTAGACTAGATGTGTTTAACAAAAGTTCACCAACTTCATACAAACTATTATTATAGTCAATTTGAAGAAACTAAAAAATAATGATTATATCTATATATATACATACATATATACTTGCAGTCTTTAACAGAACCAAATTAGAATGAACATAAATACTTTTAAGTATCAATTCCATATTCTTTTAATTTTGAAGAACATCTTGTGTCTCTTGCATCATGAATGTTAATATATGGATATTATGCAAATAAGATGTCGAAATTATTACACACACATATAAGTATTTAAGTATGAATATCAAAATTTTATTTTTAAATATCCGATATTTTTTTCACTGAAAATCAATTCCCTTGACACTGAGGATCAAATGGTAATCCAAAAACTTTGAAAGCAGAATAGGCAATAAATATGAATTTTATTGACATACTTTACTAAATTTAATAATTAATCCAAAAATAAATTTATATAAGTATTATTACAATATTTAATGAAAATTTTATTACATAAATAATATTTTGTAAATTTTTAGTACATATATTTTTATTATATTATAAAATAAATAAAATATGTTTTTTATTTTTTTATTTTTAAATTTATGATATACAAATTTGAATTTATTTTGTAATAAATACTGAATTTGTAAGATCTTTTGGCATAATATAGGATACTTTGGCATATCTAGAAATATTATAGGATCCTTTAGCATATCTTAGGATATTTTGGTATATCTTAAGATCTTTTGGCATATCTTTCTAAATTCTAAATTCCTTTGGCATCTCACTATTGACCATTTGTAACTTATTTAAAGTAATATTTTTTTATTTTAATTTTATTTTTACTTATTTATTTTAATATTTAATACTTATACTTTGCTATTGATCAAAGACTTTCAAACTAAATACTTTTGTAAACATGTGATGCTTATCTTTAATTTATGCTTTTGTCAACAAATTAACAAACATGTCTTCTATTGCACAATAGTTCATGTCAATCACTTCAATTTCAATCTTCTCTCTTATAAAGTGATGTTGAATGTCAATATGCTTTGTTTTTGAATGATGCTTTGGATTCTTTGTGAAAACAAAGCATTCTTGATTATCAAACTTCATTGAAGTTGCTTTCAATAACACAAGTCAAATGCCTTTTAAAACTTATTATAGCCAAATTGCTACTATTGCACTCTAACTTGTTGCCATGTACTCCACATCTATTCTTAACCTTGTAATTATTGATTATCTCTTATAATTCCATGAGATAGCTTCTACTCCAATAAAAAACATATATCTCGTTGTTAACCTTCTATCAATTATATTTCTAGTCTAATCAACATTACAATAATCATGTAAAATAATATTATCACATTTAAGTCACAATTTAAAATGCAAAGTATCTTTTAAGTACTTTATGATCTTTTTGATAGTTGCTCAATGGATTAGTCTAGCATTTGACATGTGTTGACTCACAATACAGACTACATATACTAGATCCATTTTTGTATCAACTATTATATATATAAGTAAATATATTGATATCTTCTATGGAACACCTTGCATTGATTTTCAATTTTAGCAAATTCTTTATCTATGAGCTTCATCAACTTCAAATTGGTTTCCAAGGGTGTTATAATAGACTTGCAATTCTCCATATTGAATTTTAAAAAAAATTCTTTGATGTATTTGCTTTGGCTTATGGTAATGGTTTATTAAGTATAATTTCTTACAAATTCCACTACTAAATAATAGTAAAGTTCTTTCAAATAACTTATTTCATACTCTTTTTTAAACTTTGTTTTAAATCAATATATCATCTTCAAGATTTTAATTAAGTTGATCAAATCATTAATATAAAGGATGACAATCAATAAGAAATTATTTGATTCCATCATGTATATAAAATGATTAGCCTTATTTCTTACAAATCTCTCATTTATAAAGAATGTGTCAATACATTGGTATCATGCTCTTTATATTTGTTTGAGCTTATATAATAATTTCTTCAACTTATAAGTAAGAGATTGTATATTTTTTTAATAAATCCATATGGTTAATCTATGTAAATATTTTTTTTTAACTTTCTATTCAAAAAAGCCATCCTTACATCTATTTGATATATTTTTAAGTCCATTAATGCTCCAATGGCCATAATAGTTTTAAAGGTAGTAAATTTGGTCATAAAATAGTTTGTGTTATCTTTGTATTATGATTGACTAGGATCTAAGCTACTTACTATGGATTGGAGTTCTTTTATACTTCTCGCATTCAAATGACTAAAGCATTGATGATTAATATTAAATTTGTCTTGATCTTTTGGAAATCCAGCAAACACCACCATTTCAACTCCATTCATCTTTTTACAATTGATAAAATAGAAGTTTCCAGTTCTAAAGCCTTTGGCTATATTTTGTTCATCAAATGGCTTTATAAAACATCTATACATGTTAAATTAAATCTTACAACCATGAAAAATAAATTTGTTTATGAAAAAAAAGTTTTATTTATTTATTTATTTTCACATGCAATTTTTTTTTATATATAATTTTATCTTCTTGATTTAATCCTTTATAATAATCTCCATTACAATGGTTCTAATTTTAATAGCATATATTTTATCATTGTCTTCCATCTAAATTATTATTAATTAAATTTCTTTTTAATTATTAAATAAATACTTGTATAGAATCATGTGCTTGATAGCATCTAAATCAACTATCTACTTGGATATAGTTGCTATAAAAGCTCCTTTACTTGCCATGAATACATAATCACTCCATCCAAATTAGTCATGTACATTGTTAGTATTTTTTCTATCTTCTTTCTTTATCTTGTAATATTTTTTTACAAATTGACATAATTCTTTACGAATGAAGCAAGTTCTAATATTAATTTTTACATTACCACATTGGTTGACATATCTACTTTATTCTTCTCTTAAAAAGAAAGTTGAATCTTTATTTTAATATATATATATATATATATATATATATATATATTATTTTATTATTATTTATTTTATAAACAAGTCTTATCATAACATAATGTAATATAAGTTCTTTAATCTTGGTAGATTCTAATGCTATAATAAGATATTTATAGAACTTGAAAAGGCTCAAAAGTAAGATCATGACAATGTCATAATTATATATCGACTTGTCAATAATAATTAATTGATTTATAAGAATTTTTACCTTGTTGACATGAGCCTTGAAATAATCACCTTCTTCCATCCTAATTGTTAAGTTTTTTTTTTTTTCTTTATCTATAAAATATTTGTAAAGTTTTTACTTTAAAAAATATTGCAAAAAACCTTCTATACTTTTGCTTGTTTATTGCAAGCACTTTCAACATATAACATCAACAAGGTTGCACAAATAGAAAATGTGGAGTAAGTTAAATTTCACTTCTAATATCCATTATTTATAGGTAGTAGTTGTTGCTCTTATTAATAACTTCAATTCTTTGACTTTTGCATTCATCGAAAGATACACCAAGTATATCTTTAGGCATCTTACTTACTACAAAGATATGCATTTAGCATATTTTTTATGCTCTTATATTATCTAATGATCTTTTGACATAATCTAAAATCTTTTAGCATATTATAAAATATCCTAAGATCTTTTGGCATATTCTTCTATATCTTAAGATCTTTTTTCAATTCACCTTTAATCATTAGCAACTTACTTAAGATAATATCTTCTATAAGGTAACTTATTTTATTTTTTTCTTTTTACTCACTTACTTCAATATTCAATAAAGACCCATCAATTATTTCTTTACTATATTATAATCTATCCAAAATTAGAATATTATTTTATAAAAAATATTAGATTATGATTAATATAATCTAATTTACTTATTAAATTTTAAAAAGAGATTTTTATAATAAAGTATATTTTTTATGAAATTGGAAAATAAATGTGAAAAGAAATTCTAAATAGCACTAAAAATTAGAAAAATATAAAAAGTACATATAGCTTATTTAGTAGTAAAAAGAAATACCAATATTTTAAAGAGGTTTTTGATTCTTTAAAGACCATTTGTAAATAGAATTAAAGCTTAATAGGATTTTAAATTAATAATAAAAAAATTATTATAAGAAAGTATTTTTTTGCATTATGAAAAGAAAATGAAAATTGGAACTAAAAAAACTTACACATATGAAATGTAATTCTTTCAATTTTATTCTATATTTTAGTTCCAATACTCTATTTTTAATTTAAAATAAATGACCAAACCAAATATAATGTCTAATTTCTAAAAGCCATTAATTTAGCATTCATTAATTAATATCTAAAAACTATTAGACATTTATTTTTTTGCTTAAAGAACCATTAACTTCCATTTGGACATGAAAGCTTTAATAGTACGTTTTGGATTATTTGTGCTATGGCTACTTTTATTACAATCTTTGCAATAAATAATTCAAACCACTTTGAATTACATCAAAGAAGTTATACTTTTTATATTAAATATTTTATCAAACATTTACTTTAATAAATGGTCTTTATCAAAGCAATTCATATGATTAGTAAGAAACATAATAAGAAAATTAATATTTTATTTAAAATGATGGCTTAAATTAGTAAATTGATTTTAATAGAGCACTAATAATCTATTTTTTTTGGAAATGTTTTGATAAAAATTAATCAATATCATATATGGTCAAGGAAATACCAAAAGATATTAAAAAAAAATTATTGATATTAATTTTAATGCTCATGTGTCTCTAACTTGATTTAATAAAGTAAGTTGAAATATTTATTTAAATTGCAAGTAGATTTTAAATTTAGACTAATTTATTTCAAGACTTAAAGCTAAGATAAATTTCTTGATATTATTTATCAAATAAAAAAACAAATTTCCTCTTTATATATTATAATTATAGAATCAATTGGCATGTTGAATAATGACTTGTTTATAGAGATTCTATAAAATAGAAAGATCTCATAGATGTTGTTAGACAACATGCTAAATAGCAACATCAAGAATTTCACCAATCAAGATAAAGAGGTAAGGTGCCAAAAGACATCTTTGTCTTATACTTCTCTCTATTGGAAATTAGTTTATAAAACTTTTATTAATATTTATTATTTTACTTGCACTATAAATGCTAGTTTTATTCATATAAAACAAAAAATTATTAAATTTAAGTGGTTCTAGAGGTTTAAACATAAATTCATAATTGAAATGCTCAAAAACTTTAGGAAAATCAAATTTTAATAGAATGAGGGATTGTTTTGAAGTCTTAGACTAATTTATGGTCTCTTAGGAAACTAAAAAATTAATTAAGATGATCCTTAGTGAGAGAAAGGTACCTTGGTTTTAATGAATAACCTCTATAAAAATTTCTTGGTGTTTCCTTTAAATTACTAGGATAATTTTTTTGTAAGATGTGTTTTATAACTTATCAGACCTTTGATTACCTAAATTTATTCTTTTATCTATTTTATTACTTAACTTTGATTACCTAACATTAGGCTATAAAGAATTATATAATTCTTAAATTTTTATTTTACATAATTATTGTAGAAGAAGCTTAGGATTACTTCAAGAAATAATGCTTTTAAAAAGTTCAATATTCAAGCAATGAAGTTGAGAAAGGTAGTAGAGGTAGGAGTTTGTTTTATATGTGTAAATAATATTTGCAATACTTTGGTTTTACACAAAAAAAAAAATATATATATATATATATATATATATATATATTTTTTTTCTTTTTCTTTTTCTTTGGTCCACTAAAATTCTAAATTTTATTATGTCTAGCTATTTTAAGTGCTTCTTGTTTGGATAAAGAACCAAAGTATTAGATCATTTCTTCTTAAAGATTACTTTTATTTAACTTAAACAGTAAAAATTTAAGAAGAAATTGAGCAATTATCTCTCAATTTATCACTTGTTATTACTAAATGCTTCTTGTTCTATTCACTTGCTTAAAACTTAAGTGTGAATTAAGATTTCTATCTATAATTAAAAAGTAATTTTAAGTCCTATCTATAAGATCTCTTATATCTATTACCATTAATTATAGATGAAAAGAAATTAATTCTTGATCTTGTAGCATATCATGGCTAATATTACAATCTATTAGAGGATTTAAATTGGAGGCTATAGATGAAACTTTCACATCCAAGACCTTTGTACTAAAAACAAAGTATGACTAAACATGGTTAGTGAAATATGAGATACTAGCAAGATATATATTATGATTAGATGTCAAACTTTCCAAGTTACTATCTATTAAGTTTAATGAGCTTAGCAACTTGGATCATGTGAGATTATTATTTCTTCAACTTAGATTGTAATTAGAATTAGATTTTATTTAGTTGCAATATATTAAAATTAAATGTTAAAATTTATTAGATCTTATAAGTTTGTTATCTATTTGATGTGAATGCTCAATCATTCTATGTCTCATATGGTCCTTACTTATTGTAGTATTATGTGAAAATACCTTAAGAATGTATTGATCTTATCTTGAAGTTGGATTTACAACTCAAAAGAACAACTCAATACGTGTTTAAAAACACCTTCTTGGAAATCTTGAAAAATCTAAAAAATCTTATTTTACTTAATTCAATTTCAAATAAATCTTAAATAATTATTCAAAAATACTAATTAAATCCTTAAAATTTTAAATAAAATTATAAATAATAAATCAATAATATTTAGATTCTAATCAAATTTTAATTTAATCTTAATTAAATTCTTATCAAAATCTATGTAAATCTTAATCAAAATCTTCAAAATCCTAGAAATATTTAATCAAATTTTAAACAAATCCTAACAAATCTTAAAAAACTTTAATCAAATCCTAAATGAATTTAATAGAAAATTTTAAATCTTTATAATTATTACTTTAATTATAAATCTTCATTCAATTTTTTATATATTTCAATTTATTATTTGATAAAAAATATAATTTTTTTAAAGAAAATCAAACGTTTGATTTTCTTTCAAATGTAAAGAAATAAATGCTCTTAATTAGATTGTTTTTTGGTCATCTTCCTTCTCCAATCTCAATGTAAATCTTCTTGCATAAAATTCTCCTTTTTCTAAGATTAATTTTTTTTCAAATTTTTTATAAATTTTAAATCTAAGTTAATTATTAGTACATCAAAAAATTATTTTTATCCAACTAGCAATTGATTAAAATCATAGAAAATCTCAATGACCTTCAAAATTTTATTTTTGAGATCCTAATTTACTTGAATCTCAATTACACTTGATTGAATTATAAAATTATCTTCAAATTTATAACATAATTATAATACAAATATTTCAATAAATGTATAATATTTCATCCATAGATTTGTTATAAAATTTACTCAATTTAATAAAATGTAACCTTTTTTTATTCCAAATTAATAATATAGTCATCCAAAATAATCTTAATTTTGTAAAGTTTTTACAAAGTAATTATAAATTCATATTTCTCAAAATCAAAGCTTATAAAAACAATATCTACATCTTCTTTTAAATTTTTTCTTTGATTAAAAATAAAATAAAATAAAATAAAAAACTCATATTTACAGTAGGTATGTGGTTTTATGCCTCATAATCTACTTTTGATTCTAGTTCACAATTGGTCCTAGCTTATAGTCTATTTTTTATCCTAATTCACAATTGGTCCTAGCTAAGTATCAATACAAGATTTTTTGAGGTAATTTTTGTTGAAAACTATTATTTATTTTTACTTAAAGATACCTACTTATAATGTTATTTTTGCTAAGCTTTCAACTTTTTACTAATTAATAGTTCTACAAAGTAAAGAAAAGCTATTTTTTTTTATCAAAAGATGATATTAGCACTAAATTATTTTTACTACTATCTTAACTTTTATCTTTGTTTTTAAAATAATTCTCTACTATATTTTAAAATAAGCTCTTTTTTAATGTGATTTTTTTCTTTTACTTTCATTTAGTGGTTGTGTTATAACACAACATCATTACATCCAAGTAATGAATTTATATAGATCCTATAAGGTTCCTATCTATCATATCATAAGATTTGAATATTCAAGGCCTTGAAGGATCAACTTGGATATATTGTATTGGGCTTTATGTGCAAAACAAGCCTAGGTCATATAGACATCTCAAGTTTTTTGCCACACCTTTTGAGCTCAAGACAATGATAGATATTTGGCCTTTTTTTTCCTACTAATAGAAAGATTTGGAGACATTGTGTCATTTTAGGAAGAAATCATTAGCTCTAGTTGTCATGCATCCATCACGTTGTATTTTGGCCCTATATCCTCTACTATTGTTAATTTTGCTTATTTTTCCAGATGATTTTGCTATATGAATTGAAACTTGGCTCTACTATTGTGAATGTAAATTTCACTCCTCAGCCCTAATTACAAGATGGCCTCAATTAAGAGTTGCTTATAAAGTGAAGTAAGCAATTGGCAAAAGACCTAGGAGGAACAACCACAATACAAGTAAAAGAGTTGAAATCAAGTAATCACAACATCCAAAACGAAGTCACAGTCCGTTCATTGGATTTTTACCAAGTAAAAAGTAAAAGTAAAAAGTAAAAATATATATTTTTAGATAGATAATTTTTTTATCTTTCCAATGACATAAAAATCATGTAATTACAAGATACTATGAGTAAGTTATGATAGATTAAAGATAGAATGTAAAAAATAGAAAAGTTAAGTGAATAATTTTTACCTCAACGATAACTTGCTTCTGAAATCAGGAGTTCGAGCCTCACCAAGGCTCATAAGTAGTGTATATCCCCCCTTTAAAAGGCCTTGAGGCCTTAGTCTTATCTTTTTACCTATACCCAAGGTGCTACAATCCATATGGGAATTGTGCACCTCTCTTCTTACAAGGACTATACTAGCTGCTGATCTTCCTATTTTCTACTAATAAAACTACTTTTTTTTTTTGCATTTTTGACTTCACCATGGTGTTTGAAAACATCAAATTAGCCTAGAAACCTTGCATAGTCTTCAAATCTTGCTTCATTTCTTCATAATGGCTCTCAAGGTGATAAAACTCAATTTTACCAAAGTCTTGAAATTTTCTCTAAAAATTCATAAAAAATTCTAAATAAATTCTAAATAAATTCTAAATAAATCCTATACTATTTATATAATACTAATATCCATACGAGGCTGTATTTTCCTATCTTAGTGATTTTTTATAGTAATAAAATCAATTTAAATCCACTAAAAATCTTATTTTATATATAATTAATTAAAAAGACATGAAGCTCTTTTTCATGCTTCTTCTAACTACTAACTAATCATTGATAGGATTTTATAAGTAATACATGTAAAAAGGAGCCAATGAAGATATTGGTTTCAATAACTAATTCTTAATAATTAACAATAAGAAAAATACTAAACTAACTAAGATAATTACCTCTAAGACTTACTAAGTCTCTATTTTTATAAATTTTCTTCTAATAACACTTTTTTAATTTATAAATACTTTTAAATTATAATAAATACTCAAATAGTCAAACAAAAACTCTCTATTCTTAACATTTGTATAATTGAATGACTTAAAACTATGTTTTTAACTAATCCACTAATTAAGATCAATTTGTGGAATTCACAACTATAAATTGATGTCAATATTTCTGGTACTTATTGCCCTCTATTTGTAGCCAATCTAGGATTACAAGATAGTTGCACACCTTTGAGAAGAACCTCTCTTTGAGATGTGATCAAGGGTCTTGGCCCTTAAAGGTGTTGTTCACATTAATGCAAGCCCTATATTATCTATAACATACTTTGCACCCTCCTAAGGAGTTTCATTAAGCACTATGAAAATTCTAGAGTTGACAATGGCATCAAGTGTAGGAGCAACTAGATTTTGTGAATTGTGATTACATGGAGACACGACATCTTCATCCCTATGCAACTTATTCCTTTGCAACTTGAGTGTTTCATATGTGATTATTGTGAAGTCTTACAGTTTTCTCAGGTTGCCAACTCATGTACTTGGACTCCTTATGTTTTGTTGCTTTGTTTATTGAAGATGCATAATTACCAGCAATTGAATGTGATTTTTAAAATTTAGTTGCAGGTTGTAATGTGTACAGAAGATTCAATATGTAATGAGTTGAGGGAGAAAAAGAAGACTTAAGTCTTCTTTGCGGTGCAAAGAATTGCTACATCCATTTGAAGGAAGGTTCTGTGAATCAACAGATTGGCACACTAGTTGTTTTAGGACAAAAGAATACATGTAGAGTGCCAAAATTACAATTATTAGCTAAAGATATGCTTAGAAGATATTAAAGAAAGAAGAATAGTATTAGCGGAGAAGAAATGGAGTCTTAGTAAGTCTTAGAGGTAATTATTTTACTTGAATTAGTATTTTTATTTATTATTGAGGAGTAAGGATTAGTTACTAAAATCAATATTTATATTGATCTTATATCTATATGTATTACTTGTACAAAAAATATAAATTTTAGTTAGTAGTTAAAAGAAGCATGAGAAAGAATCTCATGTCTTTTTAGTTATTTATATAGAAAGTAGAATTTATAATAGATTTAAATTTATTCTATTACTATAAAAAATCAATAATATATGAAATTATATCCTTAAATTTCTATTAAAATTATGGAAACATTATAAATTTTTTTAAAATTTATTTAGAATTTATTTAGAATTTATTTAGAATTTTCTAAGAATTTTTAGGGTAATTTTCAAGACTTTAGTAAAATTAAGTTTTATCACTCGGGGAGCCATTATGAAGAAATGGAACAAGGTTTGAAGGCCACTCAATGTTTCTAGGCTAATTGGGTGTTTTTAAATACCATGGTGAAGTCAAAAATGCAAAAATATTAATTCTACTAGTAAAAAATATGAGGACCAGTATAATCCTTGTAAGAAGGGAGGTGCACAAGTCCCATATGGGTTGTAGCACCTTGGATGTAGGTAGGAAGATAAGACTAAGGCCTCAAGGCTTCTTTAAAAAACTGGTTTACACTACAATGAGCCTTGGTGAAGCTCGAACCCTTGATCTATAAGCAAGTTACCCTTGAGGTAAAATATTTTCACTTCACTTTTAATTATTTACTTCCTTTTTTTTAAAACTTTATAACTTACTCATAGTAATTCGGATTTATATGTTCCTTACGTCATTGGAAAGATAATAAATTTAACTATCTAAAAACTTACTTTTTTCTTTTTACTTTTACTTTTTACCAGATAAAAATACAATGAACAAATTGTGACTTAGTTTTTGATTGTGTACTTGCTTCATGTCATTCATTTCAATTGTTTTGTGGTTGTTCATCTTTTGTTCTTGTTAATTGCTTACTTCCCTTCATACCACCAATTACAAGCAATTCTTCATTGAGGCCATCTTGTAATTGGGATTGAGGAGTGAAATTTACATTAACAAGTTCTCTAATAAAGCCAATGCCAAAGAAGATCCATTTGTGTAGGTTGTAGGTTAGTTTGGAAGTGTTGGAAGGAGAGCTTTGTAGCCTACTCATGAAGCTGCTTTGCTAAATTCTTGCTCCAAAATAATATTAGCTAAGAAAAAATTAGTTGCTGCTGAGAAAGAACAGCAATGACAATTTGATCTAAACATAGATTATGAGCAGATGTGGACACAGATATTGAATTGTACCCATTGACAGATGTGTTTAGGTCCATAGCTTGATGATGTTCAAATTTATCACATGTCTTGTTGAAGACGTTAGAATTGTTGAAGACGTTAGAATTTGAGTGTGCCTTTGTTGGTAGTATAGATTCAGAGGCAAGTACCTCTTATCTGATCAGTTCAATGCATAATCAAAATTAATCTCTTAAGATCAATATTAGCGAGTTATCCATGAAAGAATAATGTAAGTTTAAAGTTGGGCAATTTTTGATACAGTGAGTAGTCTATAGGCAAAATTAATAGTTGATAGGTAGGTATAGATAAGTAATGTACACAAATTTCTTCACATTTGTCATGAGGTTGGACACTCTGAGTTCAAGCTCCCAACCAGTGCCTGAGTTCATGGCCATGCAAACTGAGGCTCCAGAGAGTGTCCATTGTCAAGGCCAGTGTCTAAGGTGTGACCAAGGCTGCCTACTGCTTCTTTGGCAACTAAGAGAAATTCTTCAGAAAGTCCCTTAAGTATTATCTATGTAGGAATTTTGAAAGAGCTGGAGTTGACAACAAAATCCTTGGTTTAAAATAACATTTATGAACATAATTATTGTTTTATTAAAGTTACAATGCAAGTATATTTTGAAGTAAATTGTATTTTAAAGGATTCAACTATTAAAATTCATGAATTTCAATTATTATTTATGCATAGATAGAGACATAAATAAAATCAGATTGATTAAGATTGTAGTGTAAAATATTTATTATAATAATATTATAACACATATTGAGGCATTTCAAATGGATTACTCATTATAAAACCATCACATGGATAGAATCAAAACATCTGCACATTAGATTTAAGCAGAGAAACAGTTAAAAAACACCATGTATAATCATGCTCAAATTTTCATAGGTCTAATCTACATTTCCCATGAAGTTAGAATTTTAATTTTGAAGGTTTAATTAAAAAAAAAAAAAAAAATCTTATCACGATGGATACATTAAACAACACACATCAAAGCAAAAAAAAGTATAAGCAAAACATGAATTTACTGACATCAATAAATCCCAACTAATTTAACCTTAGGAAATTTTACCAAGCCCGGGAAGTATCTTTTTCAAGACTCAGAATTTTAGTCCACGTTTATTTGAAACAAGATTGACATGTGGAGTTGTCACACTTACTGTGTAACTACAAATTCTTCTCTAAACAATCCATGAGGTTGAACAGTTAAGAGAGTTACACCTGGGTGATACTCGGGCTGCGACATCGCCAACCAGATACCAGGCATCACGACGCCCGAGCCCGGTAACATCTTCGCCTCGGAATATTAACGGGTATCAATAAGGATATATGTAGTGGTATCAGTTGAGGGTATCAGTAGCCGGTAGAGACGGGAGAGACGGAACGCGTTCACACTGGCAATCGAAGAATGGGTTTGGTTGTGTACATATGGCCGAGCCTGAAGCGGAGTTCAAAGGCCTTCGTCCTTAAATCGTCCGTTGTTTCTCGTGGTCTGCCCTAGCTTAGCTGTGCTTTGCTTACCTTCTCCCCTGTTTGCTTTCTCTTTCAATCGGCTTTGCACTCTTCGTCTGTCACTCTGTGGTGTTTAATGAGGCCAGATCTCCAGCACCAGCGGTGCTTTTGATTGACATCAGCGAGCGAGCGAGAGCGAGAGAGAGAGAGAGAGCGAGCGAGAAGCAAGGGATTGAGAGAGCTTGAGAGGGCAAGATCGATCAATTGATCGAGCGTCATGGACACCGAGCTTACTAGAGAGGAGGTGAAACAACTGTGGAGATTGTGATTTTCATGTTTGGGTAGTAGTAGATTTTTGCGGTGACGTGATTTTGTGGTGTGTAGCAGTGATTCGTAGTGTGATAGAGGGCAGCTTATTCGGGGTATGGCAAGCGGTGGTGATGGGAAGTGGTGAAAGGAATGTTGGTCGGGATGGGGTCAGAGGTGAGGATTAGGGCAACGACAGAGGAGGAGACGATCCAGTGAGGGATTTTAGGTTTAATGGTAGGGAGATTGGTTTTTTGAGTGATGGATGGTGGGTTTGGTTGTGCGCAATAGTAGGACTGATGGAGAGATGATTTGATTGTTGTAGGTGTTGAAAAGGGATATCCCATGGGAGACGTACATGACAGCCAAGCTGATCAACAGCACTGGATTGCAACTACTCAGGCGGTATGACCACCGTCCGGACAACGTGCAAGCTGCATTGCTGGATGAGGTAAATATTTTCACGTTTTGCTGAATTTCTTGCCCTGCCATTGCTCTCTGGTCGAGAGCTGCAGGACACTTCTACCTAGCGATTAGCATCTGGATAGAAACGTGCTGGCTTGTTATCTCAACTGGGGTGGATCCATGTTGCCAATTCGGTGTGCAGCTGAACCGAATTCAACTGCTGCTCGCTGAGTTTCTGTGAAGGAAGATAGTATACACCTGAGTAGATTGTACTGGTTCCGTTCGTCAAGCAAGAAAACAACCAATCTTGAGTAGATTGCGGTTAAACCTAAAACAAAATTTGCCGGGTTTTACTGTAGAGACCAATTATGACCTTCATGTCAGGATCTAAATTGGATTTCAGTTTTGGAAACTTGCATTGTTATAATCTTAGTTTTGATCCCTTTCTTAAGAATATCGTATATTTTTCCAGTCACAAGTGATATGGAGATACGTCTATCATTAGCGGTTCGTAGAGTACTGAATCTTCTTCACTTAAATTTACATCTATGTTTAATTAGTATTAGTTTTCTAGAATTTCGTGTTTTCAAGAATAGACCATTTGAGTCGATTTATGGTTTTTTTTATTGCTGCTGTTCGTAATGCGAAATCCAAATATTGGTTTCCTTACGGTACGGATTGTTGATATTGTTTTTCTAAGAATCTTTGTACCTGAATTGGGAATGCAGAATGGAGTAGCTTACGTCAAAGTGTTCGTGGGCATTCTACGAGACATCTCCAAGCAGGAAACTGTTGAATATATGCTCGCAATGGTGGACGAGATGCTCACAGGTACTTTGCTAAAAAATACGCGATCTTAAGTTCGTATGTGCACGACAGTTTGTTGACAGGAATCACAAAATGATCGTGAATTGGTGGTTTTCTGGACTGGGGTTAGACTGCCATTGCTGGAATTTTACTGAATTTTGATATCTTCCTATTCTCGGCCTCGATTTGCAAGTCGAATGTGTTTAAAGTAATAGATATCTAGTATTTATGAGCGGCGACTTCAAAGACATGATGTAGAGTGTTCATCGACGTGTCGTTTGATAATGTGGGGATACTATATCATGGGAGGGCTATATGATCATAACTTAGTTGAATAAATTTCTGTCCTCATTTTGGCAGCGAACCCAACGCGTGCTCGTTTATTTCATGACAAGTCTTTCCAAGACAATGAGGATGTTTACCGACCGTTTGTAAGGTTAGTTCCTGCTCATTTACAGGCTCATTCATTTTTGAAGTACTGAGAGAGTGTTAGAGATAGAGAAAGAAAAAGAGAAAGAGAGTTCCTCCTCCCACTTATCATATTACCGCGGGTCTGCTTCAGGTTGCTGTCAAAGAAGAATTGGTTTATTCAAGAGAAGAGCTGCAAGATTCTCACATTGATTATCAGGTAAGTAATCTATAATTCTGACATTAGTTACCGGAAGGGGCATTTATAGATGTGCCTTTTCTTTGGTCAGAGAACGCTTTAAAAGTTATTTTTACGTTGAATGGTAATGTCTCACCAATATTTCACATGAATAAGCACAATTCCTTTTTATATCCGCGAGGTGCTTGACTGATCAAGTTTGTGGCTAGGGTGTTGCAGTGCCCGGCAGTATGAAGAGACAGATCTTGAAGATATTACAGCTTCACAGAAAAAGGCAGACACATTTAACGAGGTTCTCCGGAGTGTTCTGGATTGGCTCATCACACAGGTAGAGGTCCTACCTGTTTGGTTTAGGAAGCTTCATTTAGGGCTGTTTGATTTGACTAGCAGATTCATCATGGCGTGGTTCGTTTCTTGCAATAACATTCAATATAGCTTGAAGTTTAATTCATAAATAATTTAACCGGTGGCATCTGTGTGCAGCTAAGAAACCCGTCACATCCATCTCGGGGGATTCCCACTGCTGTGAGCTCTTTGGCAACCCTCTTACGTGTTTCAAAAGTGCGAGCTATGTTTGTGAAGGCTGATGGCGTCAAGCTTCTAGCTCCCTTAGTTACCCCTGCTACCAACCAGCAATACATTCAGGTCATTATCCTCCCCCTCCTATTGCTGTTATTAATGATGCACTTTTACTGCCGATAGTGTTGTGGTGTCTAAGCTTTTTCTTATAGGGTGTTTAGGTAGATTAGATTTAAGTTTCTCTTAGTTGTCTGTGAACTTCTATGATCCTCTTGTTTTCCTTTTTGAAACTGACGTACAGATTTTATTCTAACAACTTCTCAAGCCCCTAATTGTTGCAGCTGCTGTATGAGGCGTTGCTGTGCATATGGCTTCTATCTTTTTATGATGGTGTTGTGGAATCGTTTTCCACAGCGAGAGTCATATCCCGCCTAGTGGAAGTTGTGAAGATATCCACTAAAGAAAAGGTGTTTTTGATGCAACCTACAGAGCTTTAGTTTGTAATGTCTTGCTTTTGAGTTTGTTTTCTCAAGCAACAAAGTCTTTTTAATACGCTTGCACAGTGGGATTGGGAATAAACTTCATGACAGCTGTATTGTGCTGTGCATTGCGATTTCTCTCTTTTCGTTCGGCAGATTACATGATAGTTAATCAATGGCAAAACTGCAGTTTGCAAATCTCATCTTTGTACCTCTTTATCTCTCAGTTACTCTGAGTTGCTTCAATTAGGAGAAAGTATTCCTCTGCAGCATCTTTAGTTATTTGAATGCTGACTGATCAAGCTACTGTGTACAACAGGTTGTGAGAATTGCTATGATGGCATTAAACAACCTTTCAAGCAAGGGGAACTTTGCTGCAGAGATGGTAGATTTGGGCATGTCCAAGGTTGTACAGAGCTTGAAATTGCAAGCATGGAATGACGAGGTCAGTTTCTACTAATTTCTGTTCTTAGCTGCGAATGGTGATTGTATATTTAAACTACCAAACTAAACTTGCCACATTTAATTGTGGAGCTGAGCGGTGGCTTGTAATCCCTTTCAAATGCCTCCGCATTGAACCTTATTGACATCAAAGAAGGAACCTAACATCAAACACACACTTTGGGTGCTTTTTGCAGGACTTGTTGCAAGCGTTGGATGTAGTAGACGCAGCTTTGAAGGATATTATACGCAAGTTGAGCTCATTTGACAGGTACAAAGGTGAAGTATTCTCCGGGAATCTGGATTGGTCTCCAATGCACAAAGATCCTGTGTTCTGGCGTGAGAACATCTCCAAGTTTGAAGAAAGCGACTTTCAGGTTCTTCTTGACGTCTTCAATGTTGTTCTCTTTCTTCCATATTCTTCTCCTTCCTTGTCTCTCTGGCTCACTCCGTCTCTTGCTAACAAAATTGCAATTGACACATATACACAAATATATATACGCGTGCACGTCCATTCAACTCTTAGTTTTTTAATGAATCGAACAAAATTTCTCGCACGTTCCTAAAGATTGTCGTTGGCTGTGCGTGAAGGTACTACGTATTTTGATTACGTTATTGGACAACTCCCGAGATCCTAAAACCCTTGCAGTGGCTTGCCACGATATAGCCCAGTTTATTCAAAATCATCCAGCTGGTCGAGGGATCATCCTTGATTTGAAGGCCAAGGAGCGGGTGATGAAGCATATGTCGCATCCCAATCCTGAGGTTGCAACGCAAGCCCTTCTATGCGTGCAGAAAGTGTTACTTAGTGCCAAGTATGCAAGCTACATGCAATAAGTCACTGGTGAGATTTTTTTTTATAATTTTCTTCCTTTTGCTTTCTTCATCCAGCTCATGATGCCCAATAACTTACTGGGAAAATGCTCAATTGTCTTTCATGAAGCTTTGATGATGTACTTGATTGAGGGGCCAGTTAAGCCCCTGCAATTCTGCAAATAATGTACCACATTTACACAATCATTTACAATTTCCCCTACATCATGAGTTGGAATGCGTGATTTTGTTTTATGAGTTTTCTTTGTTCACTTCTGTTTCTTATGTTCTGAATACAGTTCTAAATACTTCAATCTTCGGCTGAGTACGTTGATAGCGTGGTTCAGTTTCCAAGCATTAACACAAGCAGACCTACTGTGTATTTCTTAACGACTGCTCCCACGGGCATCCCTTGATTACCCCTTCATCCGAGCTGGTCGTCCGCTATTTCAAGTGCAGAAAGATATGCATGCTTATCAAACTCGCTAAGACGCTTGTATGAGGTTGTGTCGAGTTCCATTCCTTGTTATATATTGAACAACAGCAGTTAGAATAGTGGCTTGCTCTTGAATTGAAACTTTTCCTTTTCAGGAACCGAAGTCGATAATCCTGTGCTGTCTTTATTAACGATGGACATATATTATGTCATATGTGTCTCAATTCACTTGACATTGACAGTATTCTTAATGGTAGGAGTCGTGCTATCGACAAATGAGTAAGGTGGACTGCCCTGTCCTTATCGTGCGCAAAGTGTATATTTTGAGTAAACACTAATAGATCTAAATCAAACAAAGCACATTCATGGAGATGGAAATGTAAGTGGGTGTTGAATTTTGAAGTGCATATAATATTGAGGTCTTTAGGTTTATGGGAGAAGGTGAGAGTTTGCAAAATATAAATCTTGTGACCATTTGAAATTGAAAAGGATCCTTTAGGTGGCTTTATACTAAAGAAAAAACAGTCCAGAGTTAATGTGAAAAAAATAAGGTGGAATGTATTTTATTTCCAACCTGTGTATAAGGTTGTTAGGAAGGTCTATGAAAATTAAAAGGAACTATTTAATCAATGTTTGTTTAAATAGTCATGTTCAAGACTTAAGTTGCCATAATTATGATTGTAACTAAAACATGACCTAGTTTATGTCATAGCCTCTTTTTGCTTGATGCTATCTCCAAGGCTTCTAAAAGACAATTACACTAAGGGAACTTCAGAAGGCTTTAGAACTCTGACCTTACAAAGCTACCTTCTAAGACTGAAGACAGTGGAAGTTGGCTCAAAAAACATTATTAAAAGGTTAAAAACTTTGTTATTAGATGATTTTAAAACAGTATGGTACTCAAAATACAAGAGTTATAACAACATCCATTACAAAATTCAAACTCATATAAACTATGTTTTTACTTATTAAGTAGAATTATAGTATTAATCATAATTACAACTTGTTCTTTTTGATCAAGTTATCAAAAAAAAAATTAGATAAAAAAACACTTGTCAATATTTGTAATTTTCTTTGTTTAATTCAAGCCATAATATATATAAAAATTTCAAAAAGATGTATTAAAAATAAATAAATTATATAATTACATAATTCTCTTTCACTAATATAATCCCCCCACTCTCCTTACATCCTTAATATGATGAATGTTAAGCAAGAATAATTATTCTTCTACTTCATCTAGTGATATGGAAATCAATTTTATAATATATTGACATCTTAGTTTGGCCTAATGATATGTTTTTAACTAAAAAGATTCTTGATATGTATTCTAAGTTTTACATTATTTTTCTCTACAAGTTCAATAGATCATTTGTAAATATAATTGCATTTATTATGTCTTGGTCATATTTTTATGATTATAATGTGATGTTAAACATGCAAACTTCACAACTTGTTCTTACATCTAAAAAGTTGTAGTACCATCATATTTGCAAATTATGGACTATAGTACTAGATTAATTTGCATCAAATTAAATTTGTTTGTCAATATATTTTGTTAAAGCTTCATTAGAATGTTTTTCTTTCCTCTCATATCTCTTCCTCTTATATGTATTCATTATTCATAGCTTCATTCAAATTTTGGGGCTTGACTATTTTGAAACCTTCTTTTCTCTTGTCTACGTCTAATCCATTCGGCTAATTTTGGCCCTTACAGTTCAAATAAACCTCTATGTCTATCAATTGGATGTTAAAACAACTTTCTTTAATAGTTTATTTTGCAAAAAGAATTAAATACAAATCCTAGATGGTGTCACTTCTCTGCACCATGGCTTCATATGTTACCTCAAGAAAACCTTCTATGAGCACAACTAGTCTCCTTGAAAGTGGTTCAAAGTTATCAACTCCATTCTAGTCACTTTTGGCTTTGTTAATTCCATTGTCAATCACAACATATACTACCTCCACCATAGCCATGACTTTGCTATACTCACATTATATGTCAATAAAACTATGATTGCTAACAATTGCCTCCTCCTTCTCCAATCAATTAAGAATCAACTTCACTCCAAATTTTTACTCTTCAGCTTTGACAAAGTCCACTACATCCTTAGCCTACAAGTCATCTGCAACATTCACTATGGTTGGCTCTAAATCACCTAGAACTTCTACTTCAAATAAAATTTGGTCAAATTTGGATTCTTTCATATTCAATCCATCTTTATTTCTATTGCCCTTAGAACACTCTTCTTTATAGCTTACTACCCCAAGCAAATCATTGATAACCCTGACTCACAAATTTCCTTTTCATTTGTCCACAATGTGTGTTACTTCAATTGAGCCAACATTTCCACCTAATCCAATTTGGCCTTCAAGGTTAGTATTTTATTTCAATATATACATAATCTCAGCCAAAAACATATCTAAGCTTATAAGCATATCTTTTATTATATCCATGTTTTGCTCAAATATAAACTAGAATACTACTATATAATATACCTTTGTACTTATTTGGCTTCAGCAATACCAACTAGACTAGCAAAATAGACCAACATTGCTCTACTTTAGGCTACATATTCTTTTTGACTCAAGGCAATATTAGTTGATATTCTACTCGCTAAAGATCTACTATCTTTTCTAGTATCAAAGTCAAACATATGGTTATGGCTTTGATGGCTTCAAAAATAATTTGGCTTTGATACTTGCTATACAATCTGCTTTAATTGAAATTGTAAATAGTGTCACTTTTATTTGGTGTGACAATTAGTGTGTCTTAGTTTTAATTGATACTACAAAATTTCACTTTTGTACAAAATATATATAATTATTTTTTACTACTTCATTTGTAAACTAGTAGCTCACAAAAACATTCAATTCAATAAGTATCCAACAATCTAAATGAGAGCTGATCTATTTATATAAGCTCTATTAGGATCAAAGCTTGTTTAACATCTTCCAATGATTGGTATATGCAAAGGAGAATCAATCCTATATCACACTTTGTTTAAATGAGAGTATTAAAAAATAACAATTATTATAAACTAATTATGATATTCTATTGTATTTATTATAAAATCATATCATATTGATGAGTCACAATCTTTTTAGCTATATCTTCTTTGACAATATATAAATAAAATTTAAATATAATGTTAAATAAGAAGAAAATATATTACTAAATAAGAACTATTAAACCCTGAAACATAATTTATTGTCACAGACATACACATGTAAACCAATAATTATCTACATGATTAGATAAAAGTAGATAAAAATAAGTTAATTCCATAATATCTTCTATAGAAGCTTCATAGACATTGCTTTGACTTTATAGGTGTCTATAATTGACTTTTTAGGTTAGAAACGTGGTCAACAAGTTAGCCATGTGCCACACATGTTAATAGCTTGAAGAACAAGCTTACTATATGGTACACATATAGAAAACTTGCATTGTAAGTTAAGGCATGTATCTTGCAAAGTCAACACATATTAGAGGTTCTATAGGACATCACCATGTAGCTCCTAGTCACATAGTATATATAGAGGCAAGAATGAAGCCCTCTGCACTCTTGTCAATTCTTCTCTTGATTCTAGTCTAGATTCAAGAGTCTCTAGTTTCCTTGACTTTTGGCAATAGCCATTTCAGTTTTCTTTTAATATACATACTTCTTTATTTCCATTTTGTTATACTTGTTAATTTTCTTTCATCAAGTTCTTGTCCCTAATACTTATAAGTTTTAATAATTGTATGGTTGCTTTATTATCTATTTACATGATGAAAGAAGAATGTGTTCAACCTTATCTAAATGGCATTAAAATAACCATTGTCACTTCAAGACATATGTTCAATCTTTGAGTGAAAATTAAATATCCACCATCAATAGAATTGTCAAGTTTAGTCGCAATTAATGACTAGTTATTAGAATATATTAAAACAAAAAACATATTTTTAAAAAAGTAATAGATGCTTCATTATTAAAATGATGCACTTTTTGTAATCAACATCTTAAATTCTTAAATATCAATATATGATTATATGCCTTTCTTTTTTTGTATTCCTGATTAAGCCATAGATTTAGTCATAATATTGGCTTTTATTATGTCTACAGCTTCTATGGTATGAACAACAATCAATTGTTGACTCACCTCCTAACCTTCACCATCTTGTACAACTATTGGCTTCTTCATGAGGGCCTTGTTGGCCTTTGGAAATGATGAGGTCTTTATTACCTACAATGTTGTATACTTGGATTTTTTTGTATATACCAAGAACCTCTTGTTTTTGTCAATTTGAAGAATCAAAAAATTTATCTACAATCATAGCAATATCTTTTTTAGATGTATTTTAAAATATTTAACATGGTTCTTATATTTTAAAAAAGAATTAAATATTTTAGTTTTTTATATATTTTTTGGTTTATTAAAAAAATTTTATAATGTTTGGTTGTTTTAAAATATTTAAGGAATTTGCAATTGATATCAAGTTTAATGCTCATAAAATTGGTACCTTTGCTTAAGCAATGCATAGATATAATTTTCTTCTATTGTATTTATAAATAATTAAATAATATTTTTTATAAAATCTTATTTTAAATCTTTACATTAAAAAAAATAGAATATAAGATTTAAAATTTTAAATGGATAGTAATTAAATATTACTCCTTGAAACAAATATAATCATTTTGACCTTTATTTTAAGTTTGATAAGATTGTGCTAGTTTTTCTTTTCTTTTCTTTTCTTTTTTCTTTTTTCCATCTTTATTAGCGTATACTAATGTATGCTAAAATATGAATTAATAATTTAGAAAAGAATTTATCTATATAAAATAAAATTAATAATATAGTTTTTATTTAAATGCATGAAGGTTGTTATCTATATTGCAAAAAATATCATCAATTCGCATCAAATTTGACTTGTGAATATTTAATAATTAAAGTAGGTGTATCTTTATATATACAGTTGTACAAGAGGTATTATTATTATTATAAAGATCTTAATATTTGTAGAAAAGCACATGGCTTCTTATTTTCCCTAGTATTGAGATATAGCCTCCAAAATTTGTGAACGTAACTATGTCAATTGACATGTTAACATGCATACTGGACCCAGACAAGAGGCTAATTGATACCTACATGGTAATCAAATTATCAAAAGCAATTATCTGTGTTTCATAAGTTGTGTTGATTGTAACTTCAGTAGAAGTATTTTTATTATTAATAATTATTAATATTATAAAATAAATGTATAAAAAAATATTTAATTCTACTAGCAAAAAAATTGTAAGAAATAAATATAAATAAATAAATTAATATATATTACATTTTTTCAAATTTCTAATATAGTTATTCTATATTAATAAGAAAGTATATCAACAAATTTATCTAATAATCATTCTTTAAAATTTTAATTCTTGATAAAAAAATAAAAAAATAGTAAGAAATATAGTGGTTGTTATTAAAAGACTATCTTAAATTAAAAATTTGAATTTATACGAATAAAAAAATTAATTTTTATTTTTTTATAGCAAGATAAGTTATTTAATAGCATCTTATTACAAACCATTTTTTTTTTGTTAACATCCAAAATATTTTTTTCTAATTTCAAATGACTTGGATTTGTAGAATAGGATAGCTTAAATAAGGTAGACATACAAAGACTTCCAAGACTTCTTGATGGATCAAATGACAATGCCTATTTGTTAACCATATATATACAATTCTTATTGGATCAAATGATAAGACCTATTTATTGATCACATATGAAGGCTTTTCACTAATCAGTTGATAGTAGATTCTCATTAGACTAAAGAAAATACAATAAAAAGAAATTTAACAAATACAAGAAGGGTGTTGAGGTACTAATAAGTAATAGATTGAGAAATTTGATTTAGCATTTAGAATTTTTTAAGTATATAGTATGTTTTAAAAAGTAAAAAGAAGCACTTAGTGGACAATATGCATCTTCTATATGAATCTATATAATTAAAGGTTATAATATTGTATTTTAAAGTGATTATTTATGTAAAATATTGAGATTTTTTTTGAACTTTGTTAAAGTTTTGAAGAAAAAAAGATAGGCAAGTCTAATATGCTTGCTATCTAAGCATGGACAATCTACAATAAAACTTGAAAGTGTCAAGTTTGACCACGTTCTAAAGCATAATGAAAACTCCTGACCCTCCAGCAAAATCTTCCACATCTTAGAAGCAGAACTGACAGTTGGACTCCATGGTCTTCAAAACTAGAAAATTATCTTTTATGTCACAATACAAAATTCCTCCAACGCCACCCTTGAGAACTGGGTCCCCATGGTGGGTAAAAGGACACGGTGTGAAAAGGGATCCTGCCAGAAGGAAACAGCAACGAAATTACCATCCGACACCACCAAGTCAAATCGTTGACCCTACGATGGCGGCGTGGATTACGAGGTGGCTCCGATGACTAACAATGAAATCACTCACAAATATGATGCGTGACGGCTCTGTCGAACATGAACCCTGTAGTCGAAGGAGCAGCATGTTTTCTAGCGCCGTGAACGAGATGCTCAACCTAATTGTTGATTTCCGCGTTAGTTTTGAAGGGTATTTTGTTGTTGTTGGTGACATTGTTTTTTTCGGTAATCTTACAGAGTTGTAGATTCCGATGAAGCCTCGAACCTGGGCAGGTATCCCGATCCTGTTCGTTAATTCAACTCAAGAGGAAAGAGTCCAGAGGATGTAGACTCAGCCGAATGTGCGCAGTGCACGAATGGGCAGGGGACTATCTGCCTTCCATGTTAACTGAAGAAACGCACCCTATTTCATCTCTGCTGGCGCTGGTGGTGGTGACGGCTGTGGGCGAGTTGAAATGGCGTCCAGTATGGGTATACGAAGAGTTGGCGTTGGATAAATCGGAGTCATACCAGCGTGGTCTCGGGGTAGATTGATAGCTCTCGAGGAGATGTTTGAGGAGATATTCGGGAAACTCTCGCGCGCCGATCAGCACCTGGACCACTTGCGTGATGGAAGGCCGGGACGTTGGAGCGTCGTTTGTACACAGAAGGGCCACCTTTAACACCCTGATGGCTTCTTCTTTGTTGAAGTCGTTTTGAAGCTTTTGATCCGCATAGCGAAGCATCAGCTCTTCTGCGCCTGTTTCGTGAGCTTTTCTGGACAAGTCCCGCATCTGCATCCAAACAGAGTATTCAATCGAGCGCAAGGATGGTTTACACTTGATTCTGAGCATTGAAGATAAAGGAGCACTTGTTCGCGCGAGCGCGGAAGCGTGTGTACATGTGGGCGAGAGAGAGAGAGAGAGAGAGAGTGTGAGAGAAGATGCACCTCGTCAATAAGGCAAATCGAAGATCCAAAATCGGTGATGCTCATGGTAGCCCTACCAGTGACAATCTCCATCAATAGGACGCCAAAGCTATACACGTCCACCTTCTCTGTAAGCTGCCCGCGCGTCATCTCGGGAGCCATGTAGCCTCTTTTATGCAATCCCCAACAACAAACAGCTGCACGTTAGATTCCTCGAAGTGTTGTTAAGTGCACAAAACTATGATTGGAATCCATTCGTGAATCTGTGCGACATTGGTGAACTAGAATGGACACAATTATTCTGAATTTTAGGTTAGAGACACCCACAATGTGCCTGCAATGGCTGTTGTCAAATGTGTTCGTTCATCTGGGCAGAGCTTGGCTAGACCAAAGTCAGAAATCTTGGCTTCGAGGTTAGCGTCCAGAAGGATGTTGCTTGCTTTGATGTCCCTGTGGATAATGCGAGGAGTAATTTCCTCGTGCAGGTATGCCAGACCTCGAGCAGTTCCAACCGCAATGTTGAATCGAGTTGGCCAACTGATATGTACCACTTGCTCCGGGGCCCCTACACTTCCGGAATTGATTTTAGGGTATACTGTAATATTTTTAGACATCGATCTTCATGTGCAGAAAATTGCTAAGTGAAGCTTCGGAAGAAGAGGATTACCCAACATGGTTTCACGAAGACTCTTGTTCTCCAAATATTCGTACACAAGAAGTCGGTGACGTCCCTCGACACAGCAACCCCGCAATTTCACGAGGTTCCTGTGCTGCACTTTGCTGATGATCATCACCTCTGCCAGAAACTGAGGCTTCCCTTGCTTGGAGTCTTCAGAAAGCCTCTTCACTGCCACTTGCGAACCATCCCTAATCTTTCCCTGTCCAGAACCACCACAGCAGGTCAACTCTGGCAATCCGGCTTAACCTTGCACGACCATGAAACTCAAAAGTTTTTGGTCTTTGCCCTCCAATTATTACTTCAAGAACTATCAGCTGTCATGTTCCGTGATAGGCAATTTCGAGGGTGCTTACCAGGAAAACTTCTCCAAATCCACCTTCGCCCAGTTTATTGTCTTTGTGAAAATTTCGAGTGGCCTTTTTCAGCTCTTTATACGTGTACAAATTCGTTGATATAGACGCCTTTGCAAAATCTGAAGGCAAAAACACACCACCAGATTTTCAATGAACTAATTCCTTCTATGCTTAATCGACCATATATGTATTTGTATCTAAATGTATGTATATGTAAGTGTGAAATGAGAGGAGCGCTCAATTCTGCTTGAAGTTACGGAGCGAAGCGTTCAAAGTTTCACCCTCACCTTCTTGGATCTCTTGAACGTATCTCCGGGCAGCTCTGTATTTCAAAGCAAAGACAGCAATGATAATTATCAGTACGATGACGACAACACTCGTTCCCACCGCGGCTAGATACACTGGAACAAGATTACGATTCTTGGTGTTCCGGAAAGTGCAAGTGCCGCAACACAGCAGATTCTTGTAAACCTTTTCCTGATCCTCGTTGAGATACATATTTTGCTGACACAGAGGTTTAAGATTGGGGTCGACAGCTTTGGTGCACCCGCTAAGGTTAACCTGCACATTAAAATCGAGGAACTCCTGTCATCTTAAAAGGTGTGATCAGCACGTCCCATGCAAACCAACAAGATCCACCGGGCGTTGCTCAGGCTTCAGAGATCCGCGTCCATAACATCACCCAGAATATTCGTGAAATTAAAATACCATGTCAAAAATCTTACTTACGTTTTTTAAGTGACACGTCAATTGGGCGGTGGGGACATTTGGATCAACAGCTTTAGACTTGATGATGGAATTGTCTCTCTCATCAACAAACACGTCAATGCCGGCGACGCCATACAACGTTCCGTTCGCGTATACTGCAAATGAACGAATGACAACCCATTGCGATCAGTTAACATAAAGTCTCTGCCTCAATTGTACCCAGTCTCCTTAGCTATGCATCCAGCAATGTTGATAGAGTTCAGGTCTAGGGTGGGGATCTGCGAACCAGGGTGAGCAACAGTGGCGACCTCGCCTAAACCATCGAAATCCATGTATGGGTCGGTCCAGAAACTGCCATTCGTGCTTGAATTTCGGAGTTGCGCTTGGTAATCGTAGTAGGGGCGAATGGCCCAGAGAGGATTCCAGTGAGCATCTAATTGGCTCACATAAGTCACGGTGCTGTTCATAGAACATGAGACTTTGCGGAGTTCTGTAAGTGGATCTGGGGGGTTGTCAGCTTCACCCGGCCCAATGCTGAAAAAGAATACCACGACGTTGTTCGTTTTGAGGGTTGCAACTTCGCGCTGAAGAGCGGGGTCGTAGAAGGTGGAGCTCTTGGAAAAGTAGCCGTCGGTGAATACCAAAAATATCTGCCGATGGGATTATCCAAAGACGACGCATGTGCGTAGGTTTAGAGGTATTTGAGAGAAAATCTCCCTGATTCTGAAGAGATCATTGGGAAAATGGAAAACACATATCACAGACGGTTTGGGGATTGACAAGGTACGAAGAACCGCACCTTCAGCTTACTTAAAGGTTGAAGCATCGACCTTGCTTGCTTAAATCCTCCACTGATGTTTGAGTAACCATTAGCTGTATTCTTCACGCTGGACAGCTCAAACCTCTTGGACAACTCTGCGGCATTGCTATCTTTTCCAATGCGCAGCTGCAGGTTGACGGCATGATCCAGAAACGTCGATTACTATGTCAGAAAATTTTACTGTATCTATCACGCAACTTCGGCGCAATGGGAAAAAAAAAAAAAAAAAAAAAAAAAGAAGAAGAAAAAGCAACGATAAGTCATTCCGAGTAGTAAGAAAAACACTTACCGAACTCGGTTGCAGTGGAGTCGCGGCTGTGGAATCAAAAGTAACCACATTTACCAAATCGTCGATCCGAACGGTATCAAAAAGTTCTGAAACAACATTCACAGCCAACTTAAAGGCGTCGACATTTTGCTGTCCGGTGTCCAGAAGGATAACCAGATCTTTGACCACCGCCGTTGCCAAGATATACCACGGCCGTTTGCGGGGATCGTAGGTTATGCAACCCCCATTAGGATCGGCTACCTGTCAAGGAATTGTTGACCACACATTCATGCATGCTGTGAGACTTTGCAATCCCACGGAAACAAGAACTTGTAATAAAAAAAAGTGGTAGACTCATGGGACAGTTTGAAAAGTACTCGTCCAGGAAAGCTTCTCCAAACACCCTCTGCAGATCCGAAGTAGTTCCAGAAAGTGTGGGTAACCTCGCTGCTCGATTGGAACGCAAGATTTGACTGGGAGCAAATTGCTCTCGTGATTTCCGGCCTCAGCTTGTCATTCGAGTAGTCGATGATGGGTGGCGGAAGCCTACAAGCGAAGCAGTTCAAGAAATGCATATTTTGTGAGTCGCTGCTCGGTTGATACAACACTGCATTGAGCACAACTTGGGGGCACATCATACCGAGCAAGTGAATTAATCCACTTACCGGACGAAGCCCTTCATGTCAAAGCTGAGCTTCAGCTGTAAGCATGGTTTTCCAGTGTCAAGAGATTGGCAATCCGAAACGTTTCGCAACGTATTGGCACACACAAAATTGTCAGTGTGAACGGCCGAGCAGGCATGACGCGCGCAATTGTCGATGCACAGCGTAAGCCCTGCAGAGGAAGAACCAAGAGACAAAACCTTGGTAAGTACTCAACGTTGGAGCCCCCATCGTGGTGATCTAGTTTATGGAAATCAAGAATTGCTGTATTGCCCGTAGAAACACCGATCTGTGAAATCAATGGGGAGGCCTGTCGTGTATTCTTCGTATCATCTGCTGTTCAATCTGCAGTGTCAGATGGACGTGTCTCCAGAAAACGAATGCTATGAAGAATTGGGCACCTCACCGCATTCATCCGTATCTCGCGCATTATGGAGAACATCGGATGCCAAACGCTGAACCTTCTTCTCCTTAACGCTGAATTCTTCCAGTGTCATCGACTTCGAAAGCAATACCCAGGGCGACGCAAGGAGCAGCCACCACACCAACACCAACGTTCTCAAATCAATTCCCATCACTCCAGCAGTGTCTTGCTCCTCGAAAACCCAATCTTTCACCGATCCTCGTTTTTGCTCCGCATTTGTGACACGGAAGTTTCAGGACTCAAGACAGAAAGTCAAATATTCATCTGTCCCTGTTGTCTCTTTCGCCTCTCCACCCTGCATCGAAGCCATCAATCGTCGCGCAGCGCTGATGCGACGCCAAAAGAAAAGTAGCTGACTCTCCAAACAGACATGATCCTCATCTGTCAGGCCTCCACAGTCAGACATCCCACTTCTCCTCATTACTATAAACACCTTCCACTACACTGCACCAGTATTCGTTTCAGACGATCGATTCTCGTGCATGCTTGCGCAAAACCATCGACCAGCAGATGTTTTCACGAGTGACCAGTCACCCGCAGCCTCCGGCCGCGATCAGCTAGAAAGACTTGAGATACTACCTTTCTTGCCGCACTAACAAGCACTAGTTCGTGGAGGATCGACACCAGCCTAACAAGCCTCGTCGCTAACAAAATCCCACCCATGAGCACTGTCCAGATAAGCGAACCTCATGCGGCGATCTCATTTACTCTCAGAACCCCTCTCTCGCGTGCTGTCTCGCTCTTACTCGAAAACAATGACGGCGATGCAACAATGAAAGCCGGGATCGACAGGAAGGAAGAAGCACCCAGAAGCCGAAGGGAGGAGGTGGAGAGCTGCAGGCGGTGAGGCAGTAGAGACGAAGAATCAATGAATCCATCAATCAATCAATCTTCGTCGGTCTAGCACAGTTTGGTATCAAACCCATGCAAATGGTCCCGCACCCACGAAATCTATTTCCAGATTAAGACAAAACATAGGCACCAGCAAGTCAATCTCCGCCATCTCAATCTGAGGTCCACTCGTCCTTCCTGTTTTTCGACGCCCTCGGCCGATGATCTCCCCGCGCCCGGCGTCGCGCGCGGTCAAACCCCTTCGGTGGGCTCGTGCCGCCCGCGGCAACTTAGGGGTCTTATCACCGTGGAGACGGGATCCCGTGGGCTTCGGTGGCGTTTCCAAGTTGCATGCCGCGGTCCACGTCAGCGTGTGGTCGGACTTACGTCATGACTTGTTTGTATGGCATTTTGGTATTTATTTAGGGTGATTGGAAAAGTGGATGAAGTTTCTCACTTTATTTTTGTATTTTTGTTTTGTTTCCTTTCCTTCTTCAAGGCATAGAAGGGTTTTTTTTTTTTTTTTTTTTTTTTTTTTTTGTTGTTGTTGTTGTTTTTTTGTTATTGTTGTTGTTGTTGTTGTTGTGTTTCATTTTATTTTTTTCAAACCTTGTGGTGTTGTCATTTTTTAACAAGTTGAGTCTTTTTTAAGGTGATCTTATTTGATTTATTTTATTTTATTTTATTTTGTACCAATTGGTTTTGTCACATTCTCTAAACGGATTCAACATTAGTAATTCTATCATGTTAGGAGGCAATATTTCTCTCTTGAAGATTATTTTATTTTATTTTATTTCCATAATATCTAAAAGCAAGCTCCAACACTGAGAGGCAATAAAATCTTAAATGTCATTTCAATGACAAATATTATTGTCAAAAGTTAATTGAAAGAATAGATAAGAAAGAGAATAATTGACAAAAGAGACTTGTTTATTATTTCCAAAAATTTAAGATATTATAATTTACCAAATTCTATATTTTAATTTGATTTTCTATATATATATATATATATATATAACTAATTTTGTTGTTTCTAGGATGCAAAAAATGCAATTGCTATTCATTCCAAGATCTTCATTAACAACAACTGATTGTTGTGATGTGTTTTAGGCACCACATTTTGTTTATTTATCATGTAGTGATATTATATGGCATCTAATTTTTATTTATTTTAATTTTGGTATTTGGTGTTTTTTTTTTTTTTTTTTTTTTTTTTTCATTTTGATTACTTGACATTCTTGCAATTTTTATGTTAGATATTTCACTAGATAAAGGTCAATTTTTTTTCACCTGATGCAAACAAAATAATCTTAATCTAGTATTAACTTCCATGCTGGAATAAAAAAAATAAATAAGCTAATTTCCAAACCTAATTGTTTATATATAGAGAGATTGAAATACTTATGAAAATTATTTGCTAACAACAGTATAAAGGGAGTCTGAAACAACAAAGCAGAAAGAAATTAATTTGTAAAATCAAATCAATTTTATTAAATTAATCTAACCAGATTGCATGATTTTTGAATTTTAAAATGCAAAAAATTCATAGAAAAAAAGAAAAGAAAAGAAAGAATGACAAGATAAATAAACATTTAAAAAAAAAATGCAAGTTGAAGTATGTTTAATGACACATGTAACATCAATGACTGAGGAATGATATAATATACTATAAAATTGTTTTATATGAAAGCATGATTTTTTTAGTTCTAGCCATTAAATAAATAATCTTTAATAGTTGGTTTTGTTTTTATTTATTTATTCGTAAGTGATTTTAAAATACCACAAATAACAACATTGCAATAGTTTTTCCTTAAAACACATAAATTAACAACAAAACCTTCACTCGTTTTTTTTTTTTTTGTTTTTTTATCGGTTTTGTGTATTCCAAGCCCTTACGTTCGAATGTTTAATAGCTGTCTGTTTTGTAATATTTAACATGTAAATAACAGTACTTTGGCAACGGTCCCTGGTGAGTGAGCCCCCACTTGTATCCTGTTCATTTCATTATTTGAAGATGACTACAAACAAACGTGCAACATGGCAAACCACCTTATAAAGCACCCAACCAGTCACATCCACTACCAATTATGAACAGGAAGGAAAAACACAAAACATAACAAACAAGCAAAACAAAGAAAAAACAACAAAAACTAACCATTTCTGGGTCTCTATGAAAAGATTCATAAGAATCAAAACCACATACCCATCAACAACATTTGCCAATGTCCTAAAAATAAACATTTAAATTTTTTAACCCCTGGGTCGCAATTACTAAGTCTGTGTGTGTGAGTTTTTTCTGGGTGAGTGTGCGCGTTGTCGTTGTGGGGTCGAGGGGCTGGAGCTGCGCTATGGGATTAATCCAAGCGGTGCCCAGAGAAATGTGGCCTTATTTCGGGAGCTGGGCCTCGTTTCTTCCTCCGACGTCGTCGTCGTCGTCATTCGGATCTCATGAAACTGGGTTCCGGCGCAGATGGGATCCCAACCATCTTCACTCACTCCATCCATGGATCCATGGACGCTGCCTCTCCTCCGAATCGCGCACATTCGGCAGGAGCAGTGTATCGCATCGTATTGCAGTGAAGCGACAGCTGTGGGATACCAACTGGGTCGGTGCTGCTCTCGATTTCCTGCCCCGTGATGTTCATCCTCCGCGCATGCGCTTAGATTCTGCGGACCAGCGTGGGCTAAACCCAGAGTGCGAGCCACAGAGAATTCTCGTGGAGGGAAGTATGATTGGTTTGTGAGACATCGCCTCCAAATGAGCCTGCTAATTTTGAACTGTTCTCCCGGCAGTGCGGTTGCCGCTTTTGGTTTCGTAACATGCCACTTGGATTCGGATTTGCCGGCCCCGCTAAGGACTATCAATGGTCTCGTCGGGGAGCTTTATTGGGTTGTGAGTTTGAATCCCCCACGTATGATAAGAATTTGCTGACCCTTTCTCGAGAATTGTTGGAAAAGGTCAGAGCTTCGGGTCTAAATTCACGTCTTGCAATCTGCTGCATAGAGTTTGGCATTTGAAGTTCCCACGTGACAGAAAGAAAAGACCAGCCTAAGTAAAATCTGTGTTTGCTCTGCGAACGGTGGTTACAACAGTGTGAGATATTGAGGGTGCTTTCATGCTAAAATCATGATTCCTTCACTATGTGGGGTGTTAGTTAAAGGAGCCGAACTGAACTCCACCAGTTCTGCGGTTGATTTCTTTGACTGTGTGCGAGTCAGAGAAGGGTGTAACTATTTAACGTCAGGATTCGCTCAACATGGAATTGCTTTTTGAAGAAAACCAGCATCCTGGTAATCGTTTTCAAAAGACCCACTAGCTCATCAAAAGCGACCCAATCCACGCTGGACCGATCGAATACCGTGCATGGGAAGAAATTTACTCTTGTGGTGGTTGTCAGGGTTCGAAAGATTTCAGCTGGATTTCTGTTATTTAGATTTGCTTATTTATTTATAAAAAAAATTCTCTCTGCCGCACGAATGAAAGGAAATTTCGATCTGCATCACCTAAGGCTTAGCTAGCCCAACGAGAGAGCAATTCTTTATTGATATTATTATTGCTATGTTCATCATTTAAATCAATGCCGTGATGAAAAGTAAAAACAAATCCAGATGTGCACTCAACCTTTCATATAAGCATGAAGACACCACGATCATACCGGGCAATTCCCTCAAAAGCTGACCCAGAGAAAATGATACAACTCGGAGGACACTGAATGTTGCGATTTAATACGGAGTCAAGGGACGATAAGAAGGAAAATAAGCGAGAAAGATTGATCCGCATGACTCAAGTACTGCAACAGATTCTCCACGAGTAGGACAACACTACTGTTCCCTGCACGAGTGGCAATTCGTCGAGAAATAGCTGTCTTGAGATAATATTCTCGATGCACCGTATTTAAATTGACAGAGTACGATCTCCTCCAATGGATGTGATAAATAGTAAGCAAACACATCTCGCAAGCACCACTGAAGTCCATTACAGCAAATTATGTAACGAGAGCGACGAATTCAGTGGTGAGCAGTGTAAATCATAGAGGGCATGTAGACTGCAACATACCTACTTCACCACTAAGGTGAGATATAAAAAAGCAGAGCCTATTCATGGAAAGTATAAAAGTTTCCGTTGAAAAGAAGACCCTCAGATCGATGCCTGTACAATTTTTTCCAGTTGATCCATCAGCTTTTCAAGTGTTAAGGGCCACTTAATCAAGATAGATATGCGTCGATGAATTGGACCGCAGATGCAGATGACATTGCTCCAGGAAAGTGCTATATTGACAGAAGCAATAATGCCTCCCCCTGCAAAAGTTTCTAGTATTGTTATTCAACTACCCAGATAAAACAGTAAAGTGGAATATTTAAAAGGAGTAGGGTCTTTGTAGATAAGAATAATGCAATTCAAGTAGACTCCAATGCTAGAAATCACAAAGGAGTTTCACATTCAGTAATTAAAGAGATTAATGCATCTCCGGCAAAGGCTATGCTCCATATTGGCAAGGAGCAATGAGCAATAGTAGATCCAAGGTACACATCCGTGAAGATGATGGAAATCTATACAATCAAATTGAAGTGCTGGAACGGCTCGGTTTATCCTCGCTTTAACATACTTGTACAGATTGAGGCCTAAGCTCTAAGCTATGGGTCTGTGCAGGAACTGTTACCTTCGCTATCCTCTGTTTTAATTTCACCACTGAGTCGCTAGGAACCGCGAGTGCTGCAGCTACACGTGTGGTTATCTATATTGAAACCGAAGTTACGGATGCCTACACAAAAAAGAATCAGGCAATTGCACATTTTGAAGGAATCAAGACGACAATCGAGGTGAGATACTCTCAGCTTTAGAATCAACAGCTGCATACGCCGCCTAGTGCGAGATACCCTTGATCCCACATCTGATCGGATCTCAAGAGATTTGTCTCCAATTGCGCTGTGTCGGCTGTCAAACTGGGGGTATCCAAAATCTTGTGCACCAGCTCGTCAAAGCAGCGCTGAACATTGATGCTCGTCTTGGCACTTGCTTCCAGAAACAAGCACCCATGTTGCCTCGCAAACGCAATCCCTTCCTTCTTAGCGACCACGCGTTCGCTCTCCTCCAGATCCACCTTGTTGCCGATTAGCATCTTGATGCAATCCTTGTTGGTGGAGAATCGGTCCACCTCCTTCAACCACACATCTGACAAATCTGTAAATGTAGCCCGCCTTGTAACATCGTAGACCAAGATGATGCCCTGAGCACCTCTGTAGTAAGTGCTCGTCAACGTCCTAAACCTCTCTTGCCCTGCAGTATCCCAAATCGTCAGCTTCAGACGCTTTCCTTGCAAGCTCACCATTTTCACTTTGAAATCTACTCCAATTGTTGGCGACAGGTCGTCGAATTTGCTGGCAGTGAACCGGAGAAGGAGACTGCTCTTTCCAACACCTGAATTCCCGACCAGGAGGATCTTGAACAGGTGATCGAAGTCATTTCCGGGGCCAGCCATACTCACCACACTCGAATTACTTCCTGCAACTGCATAGACCTGTATCCACAAATCCACTTTACCCTATCCGTCGACAAACTTCCGCTCCAACAAACCCTATTCTTCTTTCTTCCAACACATCGTCGAACCCACAGGAATACCTACTCTACACGCAGCTGATTGACTCGATCACTCACGTCAGGGACGACATCGCTGGCAATACAATATTGTTGCTCAATTGAAGCAAATACTAAAAAAAATCTCTTCAACCGAAGGTATCGCATCGCAGGCACAGCAGTCTGAACAAGAGCAGACCGGTATTAGCCAGATTACGCCCTCGAGATCTACAAAATGTGAATAAGAAGACGCGGCAACGACATCTCTCTGCATATCACAAGACGATTGCGATTATCCCAATTCGCCAAGCAACAAACGTGATGAAAAAGCAACCGACTCAACAATTGCGTGAAGTGTTCCTCATGGCACAGCATGTTCCTTCTCTTACGCTCTTAGGTTAGGTGTGGATCGTATCCGATTGCTTCTACCTCATAGCTGCCAGTCGCATATTCCTAAGGTATGTCTTCAGCATCCGCGCAACACAGTGTTGAGTCTTAATGAGGCTGATAAACTTTCAATCCAGGGAAGAAACACTCTTCAATTGGTGGTCGCAGCTTGACTTTCTAGACGCGATTGGAGGTGTAAGACTCCAGCCCATTGACCAGTGTACCACGGTAGTGTATCGTGTGTGTCCAGGTCGGAAAGATTTCATACCCTGCTTGACCATAGCAAGCTTCTCAACCTTTTAACTACACAACATGCTCAAACCTAGTAGCTTTATTACTAGATGTGCGCTCATCTTTTCGGATCTGAGCTCTGAAAGGGTGTCATGTAGTCGGTAGTGCTTTTACATGAATGTCCGGGTTTACTACGACTCGAACTCTGAATGGAGTCTTGCTATTTGGACATATGTCACGAACATGCATAAGCGTTTGGCCAACTGTTAGCAATACACGCAGCGCAAGCCAACATGTAATTGTAATTGTCTGCCCGTAACATGTTCCATTGCTCAAGGCCGCGCTGGTAGTAAAAAGCTATCTCCCATTTGCCTGAACTTAGATTCCCTGGGTTACTACTTTGTGTAGACTTGACATTAGAAATTTAAAACTTCACTACCTGGAAGATGTCGATTGCTACAGTCAACAGACTGCTCTCTTAACAAGTGCCCAATTCAACTCCGATCGTCGTCTGGTTCGTGATAAGCGATTGACTAACTCTATTCACGAGTACCACTTCTCTACTTTTCTCGCCATCAAGAGAGTTCGAAACGAAAAGGGTGGACGCAAGTAACATTGATGTTAATGAAAGGTTTATATCCTTCACTCAAATGATCTCAAGATCGTCTGCTGGAGTTTATTTGCGCAACGAACAATACTGCGGAAACCAATCGTACGGCTTTTCAAATAGAAAGCACTTCAGGCTAAGCAACGATCAACTTTAGGCTCTGCAATCAGAACTGTTAGACTACCTTGTAAACAGCAGCAATCCAAGCATCATGCGAGCCAACAAACTTGATCAGGGCAGTACATGATACGAGGATTATCATATTCAGACTTTTTGACAAACAGGAAACCACAAGGAAAAAAGCATTCATGCACCCAATGCCACGGTTTCCGTAATTTCACGCCTGCGGGACAGACGCATTGGCGGCCTAATCTTCGCAGCATTTACTAGGCTTGCACAAAGTGGTCAAACTTGCACGTGACGAAAAAGAAACCAATATCAAGGGGATTTTAGTTGATTTGCTGCTGCTCAAATGCGGGATTGGCAACCATCAACTCACACAAGCTTGTCTGCATCAACAAGATCATTTCCAATAATCTTATCTGAAAATCTCTATCCTGAGTCATCGACATCGTATTCGGTCTTGAAAGCCGTAATTGAGGAGGCACCATCCTCACCCGGCATGTCTGATGTTTGCCCTCATGGACTCACCAGGGCACCCCTCTTGCATCGTGTAGCTGATCAAATTCACATCTTCTTCAATTTCGTCAATGCGTTTCTTTCGAGCTTTTCAACCATTGCTGGATTGCTGAACGACATCAACACTCACAGGCGATTCCATCACCTGAGTAAGAGTTGGCAAACAGGCTTTCATACCTCTCACTTGCAAAAACTCCACAGGTAAATGCTCCTGAAGTTTAAAACCGCACAATGCTCAGAATTGTCTTGGAAACACCGTCCGAAATGTTGAGGGACCCAATTCCTGGAACAACCTCGGCTCTATTAGCAGCACCTAATCTAAAGCAAGGCTCCCTCAAATACATCTCCAATAGACCTAAATCATACGCAATGTGAACCCAACAATGAAAACGCCCAACTTATGATCCATGCAGAGGTAGAATCCATCGCGCGCATGCAAAGAAACGTAATAACGAGATCTTGGCAATACCGGGGCCACCATCGCCACACAGATCGTTCCCAGTGAACGCATCAGGCAGGACCTCGGGGTATCACCCTGGCAATCTTTTTAGCCGTAGCTCCACATTTTTAGATACCCTTTCACGCTTGCTTCTCCAACTCTGCCATAACCTTGATCGCCTCGAGATCTCCACAATCCCCACAACAATCCTAGCCATAGCCCTAGCCCTAATGATTTCCGAGTATTCTTTTCCTAGTGTCATGTATGCCCAACAATCAGCCCACACAGGCCTTCAACACGAAGAAAGTTTACAATAAACTGTTGGCCACATAGCTCTCCATGGCAGAACTTCAATGTCACAAGACCCAATCTTCCGACGAATTTTGGAAATTTTTTCATGCCCTCCCCTACGTTTTAATTCACGTACCTGGTTAATTTCTCTTGTAATGACCACGAGAAATCCTCTAAGTGCTGACAAGGCGACATTGCAGGGAGCAATCCCGCCTGGGCTTGTTCACTTGGGCCTTATCCGGCCTAGTTCGTAAATCAACAGGGGGGTTTGCATTTTGAGCCTGAGCATGGCAATGGCGCTTTTAGGGGTTTAGGGCGCCCGGGAGAATTTCACCATTCGTTTATGATGTTTCTTTCGACTTGTTTTGATGGCAGATTGATGATCCGGGTGTCAGTGCAAGAGTAGCCTTCTTTCGTCCATTTCAGTAAGGAACTGCTTGTTCTGACGTCGATTTGTAGTGGCACGGACAATCAATTCGCCGGGTGGTGTTGGACATGATGACGTTGTTGTCGCGGGCAAGTTTTGGTTCGCTCCGATTTGCTCCAGAACGTGGAGCAGAATGTAGCTCCCTGTGTGTATCATTTCAAGCTCGAAAGCAAGGGGGTAGTGCAATTTTAATGTCGTGGCCGTTGGTTTTGAAGCTGCGATCGAGGGGCGTTTGTGCATCGGTTGGGAATGAGAATAGTGGGGAGACTGTGCGAGCAGGACCTAGGATTATGTTTGCTGCGGGTGGTACAGGGGGTCATGTATACCCAGCTCTCGCAATTGCTGACGAAGTGAAGATGTTGAATCCAGCAGCTGAAATTGAGTTTGTGGGTACCATAGAGCGCATGGAGTGGGTTGCAGTTCCCAAAGCAGGCTTTCCAATCTCTCCAATTCCTGCTGTGGCGATACGGCGGCCATTTTGGAGCTTGGCAAATGTACTCTTACCGTTCCGCTTGCTTCTCTGTTTGTGGATGTCGTGGAGAATAGTACGCAAATTTAGACCGGATGTGGTGGTTGGAACAGGGGGCTATGTCGCAGGTCCATTGTGTCTCATGGCCGCGCTGGCTGGAACCGCGGTTGCCATTCAGGAGCAAAATGCATATGCGGGAGTGACCAACCGCATCCTTGGTAGAGTTGCGAAGGTCATATTCATAGCTTTTGCGGCTGCTACCTCCTACTTCCCAAAGCAGAAATGTGTCTTTATCGGAAACCCCACCAGGAGAGTGCTCCAGCAGCGTATTGATCGATTGTCTGCATTACGTTACTTTTTTGGGGATCTAAATGTGGATGGCCATGAGGATCTGGAGGTGGTTGTCGTGATGGGGGGTTCACTTGGAGCACGTATTATCAACGAGACGATGGCAGAAATTGCTTCATCCCTGTTGGAGCAGAAGCGTGGGAGGTACATTATCTGGCAGACAGGGACAATCAATTACGATTCTACAATGAGGAGAGTCGGCAGCCATCCACGATTAGCTCTCTTACCGTGAACCTCTGCACCTTCCTCTTCATGTTTTCGTTAGGTCCTTGTATTTACAACAATCTTTGAACAGTTGCAACCAAGTACTGTCCGTTGTTGATAAGTTATAACGGTAGGATAAACCCGTAGCTGTAGTTCTGCAAAGCAATTTTGTGTCGTTTCCGAAATCAAAGGAGTTGACTGGTTCCTTGTCTGGGTGGTTGGCAGATATGTAGACGCCATGGAGATGATGTATGCTGCTGCGGATATTGTTGTAGCAAGGGCGGGTGCAATAACCTGCAGCGAGTTGCTGGTCACAGCTACGCCGGCCATTCTGGTTTGTGCTCAGACATGTATATTTATGGGGTAACAAGAGTGAACCAATTCTAGAAATGAGTTACGTAGAGACAGAATTCTTCGCTGTTATCTGTTCTGGCTTGTGGCAATGTATACCTATGGGCTTGTGACTCAGGGAAAAAATAATGCTCTAAGAATTGGTAGATGCTGTCAGATTCCGGCCACCTCTGTAGCTGAAGATCATCAAATGAAGAATGCACGGGCCATGGCTGAGGGTGGTGCTGCTACTATCCTACCAGAGAGGGATCTTGTTGCAGAAAGACTTGCGACAGTGATTCTGAACATTCTAGGTGCCGCGTATAACTCCTCTTGCTGCTTTATGTTTCATGAACCTCTCCTGTTTGTTGCATAATTCTACTGAGATCCCCTCTACATTATTCTTTGTTAGATTTGTTTTATTTTCAACTATTTTAATGTTATTAATTAGGGGAAACATTCGAATGCCAAATGCCAGGTGCTTCTTGCAGCATTCCCAATATAGTCCAGATATATTGACTTTGTCTCATTACAGGAGACAATGCAGAACAGAGGAGGATGCAAAATGCTGCACTACGTATGGCAGCACCAGATGCAGCACAGCAGCTCGCCAAACATGTGCTCTCCTTGGCATCATGATTTATTTGGAAGCCATGCAACGAGTTTGATTGCTATAACTGTTGTAGGTTTTTTACTCCAGAGATCCGTGAAGGCTTTATGTTAACAAGGTATGACCTGCCCATTGTGCTTTACTTTGGATGTAATATTTGGCTTTGCTTGGTCTTCTTTACTTTTCGAAAATGCACTACGTAGAATATAGAATCTCATTTCTCGAAAAACATTCCCGTTGATTTTTGATGGATGGTACGAAAGTACAGGAATCCTTTCTTTTTTACTGTTCATGAGACCTTTATGCAGCTACACTCCAGCATGTTAAACTATGATTTATATTTCGTTACCTTACTGGATCAGGCACGCTGTTTATGGTATAGCTGGCGGAAATATCGACTGAGAGAAGGAAATGATGTGCGAGGAGAATTCGAAGCATGTTCTTGACGAGGCTGTTGCAGATGCATGATTGAAGTGCCTGCTATTTGATACACATCACAACCACGTTCGTCTCTTTCAGCAATTGTATTTGTAAATGCCATGATCATTTCATCAATGTCAGAGCAACCATAATTGAATGTTTCATGCGGAATACTAACTTTGGCTTTAGTTCAGGTCTTGGCTAGGGCTTGCATTTCCATATTGAAACGCTCGTGAACGCTTTCCTATACAAACCAGATTCGAGCAGGGATACATAGGATATTGAAACCTTTTTTTTGAGATCCTGAGTGTGCTGTAAACACTAGTTGCACGAGAGTGATGAAAATTGTTTGCTCGGTTTCCTTATATCGTTGCAAACAAGATTCTTACTGTTGGCATGCACTCTCCAGTAGATTTTAAGAATTAATCTCGACGAAATGCAAGGATACGTGTGGTAGTTGCTGCAAAATCTATAAAAAGCAATGTATTACATGTTCTTATATTTTTTCTTCAACGTTTCTCTCATATGTCGGGTCTGAGGTTCGATGTCGGAACGATATGCTGCAGTGAATCTTCCTCATTCAGTTATCACGAACAGAAATCTTCGATGTATACAGGAAGATGGGAGGTGCCACATCATTGCAGTAGATGCTGCATTTGGAAAGGTATCTAGTGATCTCACGATGCTGGCTTATGAAAAGTAAGCCCTATTCTGTCTTTCAATCCATTAAACGCTGAATGTACAAGTACACTTAACTCCTTAGCGGCGTGGAAGTCTCTATTTCAAGGGCTCATCCTTTCTAGGTACAAATAATGTGCTCAATATTCATGTTTCACCTGAGCTCACAGTGGATGCTGGGTTGTGTTGATAGGGGGTTGCCAATGCAAGGTTCACATAGGATATGGAACTTCAGCCCAAATGAAAAGGCTGCTAAAGTATGGCCAATGGACATCCTTGACCACACATAGTCATCCCAAGGACTGAAATCTCCTTCATTGAGCAGGCAATCAAGACTCTCACTACTTCTAAAGAATTTGTCCTTGATTCTTGTGAAGCAATTGTAGTTTTCAATGTTGAATATTTGTGGCAGAGCTCGAGAAGATGTTTGAATTGGCATACTTCATTTTACCCCATCAATCCTGGCATTGCAATAGTGGCACTGTGATTTTGCAGTGGAGCTCTGAGAATTAATTGTTGTGACTATTTAGTGCAAATCTATACAATTAACTGATTTGGAGGAGTTGATCAAGGTGAAACAAAAGTAGTATGTGCTTGCACCTCTTAGTGCATGCAGTCCATTTAAAATACACTACTCTGCAATAAATCTTGTTCTACTTGCAGTGAGGTCTGTGTCTGAAAAAGTCTTACTAAACTGATACGCAACTCAATGTCATGTCTTTTATGAACTAAGTGACAAGATTAAATATTTAAGCCAATTAATTATTTTTCTCCAATTAATCTTTCTACCTTTTTGGTGCATATTAGGCCATGTAATGCTTGCCCATGAGGGAGTCTAATAGACAAAGAAGACAAAGCAAGACTTCTTACCTCTCAATCTAAGTTTTATTACAACATTTGATATTAATTGTTGGCATTTTGTATTTAATCCAATGGCTACATTAGATATTGGCACATTCATTTTATTTGTGTGACTAAAATGTTATTTAATAGATAATAGATAATTAATATGGATGAATTTTTTTTCAAAAAATTTCAAATTCAAAAGAAAATATCTTGAAGATGCCATTTTGTTCCATTTATGTTTACTTCAAATGTGTCAAAAATCAATTCCAAATCAAAAGACTCAATCTTCCAAAAAAAACAAGGATATTTAATCATTAGTTAATATGTAGATGATTTGGAAACATTTACAAAGTATATGAATATATTCTTGACACAATTGATGATAAGTTGAGCATATTTAATAGGATTTTAGGTTCAAAATAAATTAAAATAATTTAGTAGTATTGTAAATATGAATAGAAAAATATGACTTATAATACAATTTAGATGAATTGAAGATATATTGACAAGTTCTTAAATTATGAAATTCAAAACAAACTCAAATATTGGTATTCTATAAGATTGAGTCTAACAAGCCAAATTCTAATAGTTAATTTTGTTATTATGGTTTCTATAATCCTCTTTGTCATGTTGTAAAATGCCTCACTTAAGGTTAAAAAAAACCAATTGGCATTTTACCAAAGAACTTCTTATGGGGAAGAAGAAAGAAAGGTAAAACAAATAAAAAAATAAAAATAAACTTTGCATAAAGAAGAGTTTTATAGGCTATAAGAAGCCAATGCATTTTTTAATAGAAGACTTGACTTACTAGATCAAAGATAGGTCTTAATACTTTATTAAAGAGATGAATATTCAAAGAAATTATTTTAGAAAATTTGAATTTACTAATATTTTTCAAATTTAAGATACAATAGATCCAATTACTTAAATGATACAATAGACAATAGCTAGACAAACATTAGATAATTAAATTTAGAATCAAATTTTGTTCCAAAACAAAGACATTACAAAGAAATTACAAAACAAAGAAATTATATCAAAGACTTTGAATACAATCTTTATATAAATTCTATTCAATTTTTATACGTCAATATAAAATATATATATATATATATATATATATATATATATATTTTAAAAAACAACATCAATAATTACAACCAAAACTTATAGAAGTAATTTTAATATACAAATTAACTAATAAGTTCTATAAATTGGCCTAAAAAAGATCTAAGACATGTTAAATTTACACTCAAAGATTTTTATGGCATGAGAAGGAGCAAGTCAAATTCCAAATTATAAATGAAGAACAAGTACAAGAATCTACCATCAAAGGTTAGAATCTCATATTCTAATTTAGAAACATAAAACATACTCTCCAACCACTTTATCTCCAACCACTTTATAAACTTATTAAGATCTTAATATATATATATATATATTTATTTATTTATTTTAAAATATATATAATAATATCTAATTATTAAGAGCATAATATTATGCTTTACATAACTTGGTGCCATGTCATGATGTATTATCATAGTTGACCTTTAATAACTTTAAACATATGCCATTTAAGATAGTCTTTGTATGCTTGGATTATATAAAATGTTTCATTTCATCATCAAATTTGGATAATTGTTTATCCACATGAACAACTAAGCAACTCTCTATTTAAAAACATTGGATTTCAACCCATGTATATATTTATTCTCAGCAAGGTTTCAAATAATTTTTAATGAGTTGTAGATTGATTCAAGTAAAAATCATTGTTTTTATTTTTTATTCTTATAATCTTCTAGTATTCTTATAAAATAATATTTTTAATATTTTATTTTCCTTATTGTTATCCTTTAAAAATAAAAATTTGATGATTTAAGATTATATTATTTTTTATTTTTATAATTTTTATAAATTATTAATAGGAAAATTTAACTTTTAGAGCATGTTAAATATTGGCAAAATAAATAGGCAAATAAAAACCTTAAAATACCATTATAATTTTGTAATCATATTTTATTTTATTTTATTAAAAATTAATTAACCATAGACTCATTGTAAAATATAGCAAAAAATAGATTCCAAAATAGATTTTAAACGTAAAAAACTGTAAATGTAATGACTAAAATTCACAATTTATTTTTATTGTTGTATCTTTATAAGTGGAGCTACTTTTCTACTACTTGTTTTTAGAAATAACAAAAACTTGCATAAAATCATTGTGGTTTTAAAATTTAAAATCTAATTGTTATGCAATTAAAATTAATGACAGATTTACAATTACTTGTACTATACTTCATCATAATATATTCAAAAATGATTAGTGAACATCTAATTCCTATTGATCATTTTTTAAGAGATAATATTTTTAATTTTAACAATGCATATATTTAGAAAAATTCAAAATAATAATATACACCTTATTTCTCAAATTTTACAAAAGTAGTTTTCATTTATGTATGCTAAGTTCAAAAACGTGTCACTCAACAACAACAACAACCATTTTTTTATATTTTTTTTCTTACCTTCAATTTTCTTCAACAAAAGAAATTCTATAAAATTCTAAAAAATAATATAAAAAAGGTATTCCAAACTAATCTACAATGAAAGTATGCCAAAATCAAAACACCCAATTGCAATATGGGATAAATTTCCAAGAACAACGTAACAAACGGCGGCACTTGCGATCAAACAGCGCTGATACCGAAATACATTCATCCAAAAATGAATCCATCCATCCATGGGTTCATTCATCCCTTAATGATTTTCATTTATTCATCCTTCCGTGTCGCGAGTGTGACGACTGGAAAGCTTGAAAGCACAAAGCAGGAGAAGAGAAGGGCGCCGTGTGAGCAGCGCGGCACTGCCTGCCTGCCTGCGTGCCTTCATTTGCGATCTGTGGGATTGATTCCTTCTCAAGGGTTCTCGCATTGAAGCAACTCGCGAGAGATTCGCAACCATGGGGCGTCGCCAGGGCATGCAGATTGGAGTCGTGGGGTTCTTCATGCTGGGTCTCGCTTCTCTGCTCTTGGTTGTGTCTCAGGAGTTTCCCGTGGAGTCTTCTTCCTCAACCGTCACCCCGGCGTTCATATGGTCGGATCTGCGGTATGGCTTGGTGCTACAGACCTGTCTCGTTGATTGACCCTGCTACTATTCTTTTCTGTTTTCTTTGAAGAGAATGAAGTAGAGCGTAGGTTTGTATTTCGTGTCTCCAGGGTCTGGTATCGGGTTTGCGATTTTTTAGTTCTTCTGGGAAGTAGCCTTTAGGGGAAAGAAAGAAGAAAAAAGATTCGAATATTAGCCATGTAGGTTATCAGATGGTGAGTTTCAATTATACACTTGCTGCTGTTGTAATAATTTTGATCTGGGTCCCGGTCGGTGCACGTTATTTGGTTCATAATTTTCAATTTTCATTTTCATCTTCATTTTTTTTTATATATAATTCGGTCGAAAATTTTCAGAATGCCGGTGCACAGGTTTGTGAATTTCGTTTTATTTGGGAACCCTATGCATGGAAAGATGATTTTATTTGTTGATAATAAATCTCGAAGCTAAGCAGGACTTGTACTTTGGAGAGTGTGTTCGTTGAGATTTTGCGCACAGATGCTTGTTTGCGCAGGATCGACGTGTCAATTATGAATTTCAAACGTCCGAGACCCTAGTGGATACAATTTTCCATGACTTTGGAAGGTGCGCAGCTACTGAGGTAAGCATTGTTAGAATTGTTCACACCAAGTCTACATACTCATCTTGATCAAGTGAATACACGTGTTTCAGGTGTTGCGGGGGCCTTTGTGGTTTTTGAGATATTGTTTCTGGTTATTTATATATTGTTCAGATTGATGGTGGCTGGTATTTGAAGGTTTGAAGTGACACTTAAAAAACGAATTTTTATTTACAGTGTCTATATTGCGCCTCAAGCACTCGGATGTTGCTGCCCAGCCTTCTCTAATACAATTCTGTTCTTGCAGGATGAAGTCCAAGAAGAAGCAAAGCCAGAGATGATTATTATGTTTATCGGAAAAGAGGCGAGTTTCTCTGGTTTTGATTTTTAGTTTTTTGGGAGGATTTTGAGCACTGAATGAATTTTTACTGTTGCAGGGTACATGTATCAGGTGCCTCTGATAATTTAGGGTTTACGTATACTGTCTATCTCACTCATAGAGTCTCTTATCCTGAACAGCTCAGATCCGAGGACATTTCTCGCAGCGCATCATCTAGCGTTCTGAAGACTCTTCAGGTAATTGTTGTGCTTATTATGTTGTTTATGCTGGTTAGATAGTTGGCAGGTGGGCAGGCTTTGAGCGGTGTCATGAATGGAATCGTGTCTCTTGGATATGTCATTTTTACGCTTTTTGAGCTCCAAACAGCTTAGCGTTATGATAAATCACATTAAGAATCATTATTTGCTCGATTGCAGAAATCTATCACAGGTGTCAAATACTCAATGTCAATTCCTTATGTCACTTCGGCAAGTGACAAAGCCTCAATTTCAGAGTCCTTCCTCTCAAACATTCGGAACAAGTTTGACACCACTCCTAAAATTGGGGTAGTAGCGGTTTCTGGATCTTGTGCTACCGGAGACCATGCTGTCAAAAGGCTCGCTGATGTCGCTGATATTCAGGTATTTTGGTGCTATCGAAGCTCTGTGATGAAAGTTTAAACATCATGGTCTTATAGCCCAGCACAATAGGTGTTTAGTGCATTTAAATGATTGTTCATGTAAGATTATTTTCAGTATTTGGGTTGCAAAACTATGCCTCTTATTTCAAATATATCTGTGATGCAGGGTTACATTTTCGGAAGGAAAACTTCTCGGGCGCAAGGAGAAACTGATGTTATGGTCATCTGCTACAGCCCTACACTGCACTGGAGCACAGATGGTGTCTCCAACTCAGAAGGTGATACGCGATTTTGATTGATTGCTGCTTTGTGGACTGCAGTGAGAGGATTGCAACACTACCAGTTTCGGAGTTGCTTTGTCACATGTGTTTATAAACATTTTTCACTTTGATCTAGGCTTTTATTGTCAACCAAGACACTTTCTACTGAATGCTCAATGACGTTCTTGGATTGGAAGGCTTGGCTACAAAGCTATCTATTGTCATTGGCACAGAAACAGTTAATTTTTAACTTCTTTTATCTGGCGTCTACACATTGCAGGGATTGTATTGGAAGAGGTCCTATCAACCGTGAAGTCTTCTGGAACTAGCAATGTCGCTATTTATTTCTCTGAGCCATCGGTTTCTAGTGTGAAGCACCATGGAATTTTGGAACGTCACCTTCTCGAAGGCTCCGGCACTGGAAGTACAGATTGTGATGCGCTTTGCAGGAGTAGAGCAGTGATCCTTGAAGGGATTTTTGTGGTAAGACTATCCTGCAGTGAATAGAGTTTTTTTTCTGTTATCTCTAAATTTTTAAAAGTACAGTCTTTTATTTTTGTTGTGATTCAAATTTAACGCAAATCTGTGATGGATGCAGGCGTTTACGCTTATCACTATTTTGGTATCTGGTATTTGCTGTATGAAAGCAGTCAAGTCACCTGCTCGTTTTGAGACCGCTAAGGAATCATAAAGCGATGGCAAACCCGGTCATGAATTTTGGGAATCTCTCATCCTCGGGTCAACCTCCAGTGAGCAGAAGGCGTTGCCAGCAAGGATTCAGATTGGCCAGTCTATAAGCAGATTGCTAGGATCATTCATTTGAACTTGTCCATGCGCAGATTTTGTGTATTGATCAAGCATGGTAAGGCTTCCAAACTGGCATCATATTTTCAAATGGTCAGCTATGTGCAACCAAGTTGTTTTTACTCAAAATTTATTTCTGTAGTTGGAAATAATTAAAATTAGCAAATGATTTCTATCTTTGTAATTGTAACCCTCGTGGTTGCCCCTTTCAACCAAATAATATAGTCCATTTTGAGATTGCATTTCACAGACCTATTTTAAGAAGATGGTGTAAGGGAGCGTAGTGCTTGTGCATGATCCTTAGTGTGGCAGACTTGAGCATCAAATCGAACCATATGGTGAAGATAACAAGCCATATGGAGTGATGAGATTTGAGCCTCGTGCAACCTTCATACAAGTAGAATTTTTTGTGTACAGTGCCTTTGTTGTCAGATGAAAAGATTCATAAGCTTGTATGCTGTAAGAGTGGAGAGATGGGGTCTTGCAATGGCACAATTTCAACATGCTAAATATATTACAAACAACAAAGATATTATAAGAATTTTATTGTGTTAATTCAATGTTTTACATCCACTAAAAACATTACCCACTGTATGCTTTTGTTGTTTAAAAAACATGAGGTTTACTTCTTTGCTAACCTTTTATAAAATATGATGGTTGTCAAATTAGGTTACGAGCTTGTGCGCTTCAGCGAAGGGCACACTACATTCTATTCTAAAGTGTAGTTCCATCCACACATAATGCAAAAAAGATGAATAAACAAACATCAACAAGATAAATTCCCTCAGATATGGTTTTTCTAGAAACTAGTATGGTGTTAAAGAACTTCAAAGACATGCGAAGCCGCTCGCTGGATGTCGGAATGTAATGACAAAGTAACATCAAACCAGTCAAACCCATGTGATAACAACAAATATGCAAACCGAAACTCTTTGTTCCATCTCAATTATGTACGGAAGGATCAAAAAACCTAACAGTAAGTTCGACCCAGCGTCTCACAATGCAGGAACCTTATGAAATTCCCAATACTAAAGGAATATGCTCCCACAGAAAATCACAGAACTCAGATTAGTTGTCGCCGACGCAAAGTCATGTGGGGGGATGGGCAGACAAGCGGGTCTCACATTCCTGCGAGACCAGGCATGGATGTCAAGTCAAGTCAACTCTACTCTACTCTTCGACTCCGTCTCTTTGGCTGGCCAGGTCTGTGCAACGTGATGGCTTGTGGCGCTTAGCTCGGCTCAGCTGCGTGTTTGTTCGGGGTTCTCATTGCGACTTCATGGCATGCGAGCCTAACCCGCTAGATGCTCGACTCTCTGTGTGTGCTTTCAGCGAAATTTGTGTGTTCTGAATGCTAATGCCGGCGTAGTTCACAGAATCGCGTTCTACACTGGGGTTGCAGTCCTTCAGTGCAACGGCAGATGGCAGCAACATATTGCGAAGCCAGAGACGGAGGCAAGCATGTGTGGCGCCGAGCCAACCACGAGCGTGATGTGTGGTTGCGAGACTCGCGGGGCGAAATTGGAAGTGTGGGTGTGGGTGTGCGCGCGCGTTGTTGAAGTGAGAGCGGGTGCAGTGGCAGTGATGGGATTGTGAGGCTTGGTTGTTGGGTCGCAGGATGTTGTTTGCATGCAACAGGCAAATGCGTGAGGATGTGTTTCCGTGGTTTGGTATAAAGGAGGCCAGCATGGCTGAAGATGTGATCCGGAGTGACGGAGAAGAGGGGTGAAATTGTGTGTTTCCACGATGTGAATGTGGAGGGGGTGACAACGGCGGTGGAGAGGTAGGCAGGCAGGCAGCGTAGGGACCAGTTGGTGCGGCGTATGGATGCGAGGGGATGGAGGGGGGAGGGGAGAAGGAGAAGTGCAGACCCACATGGATTGGAGGGAGATGTTGAGGCAGTTATATAATGTGGCGATGCTACATCTCCTGTTGTCTCTTCGGAGACATCTGATAAAATTGGAACGATACAGAGAAGATTAGCATGGCCCCTGCGCAAGGATGACACGCACAAATCGAGAAATGGTCTAAATTTTTTTCTCTCTCCTCGTCTGCAAAGTCATCTTTATTTTTTGTTTTTATTTATTTTTTAATATATCATGGCCATAAGCAAATATACACTGCTGCTCATGAATTTCCATCTCCCGAGTTGCTCTCAAGCATCATTAATTTTGTAAGTACATCCCACTCTTTAGAACAGATAATGAATCAACTTTCAATGCCAATTTTTAACATTTCATTTAGCACTAAATTCATTTGTCTCCACTCTTAATACAAGATTCTAGAATTCTATGTGCTCAAGAAAATCACAAGGCTATGTGATCTATCAATACATGTTTTTATCTATTGTATTATTTTGTAGAATTAGCCATCTAAAATTGAATAATAATGGATTTATAGAAAATAATGTAATTAATCTAAAAAATAGTTGTGGTGGAGATTTAAGAGATTCTTTTGTAGTCTATTTCCTATTATTATTATTTTGTATAAAGGGCCTCAATTGTTTCAAGTCATTAAAATTATGTCTAAATATTAAATAGACTTACTTTTTTACTAAATCAATCCACTTTATTTGAACCATCATTAAAACCATCATTTCCAACCCTTGCTCTTTTTGTTCCTAGCTCTCATCTTGACCTCCTATTTCCACTCATAGGTTTTGTTGTTGTATTGTAAAACAAAAGGATTAATACAAATTTGTGTGTTTTACCATATGGTGCAATGAAGCTGCACCAATGGATGGAGGAAGAAAAGGAGAGGGGGAGAGGAAGATGATGTGTGGATGTTGTAATATTGAGCATGAGACAAGACCTTTTGAAAAGCTAGTTGCAAACAATGCAACATATAAATCATGTCTTTTATAGTGTTTTGATAAAGGCCAAGTCCTAGATTCTTAATATTGTGAATTCATGTAGAAGCAGATACAAACAGATACAGACACATATATACACATACACCTTGAAGTTGCAATTAAAAGCAAAACTTCTTAGTTTGAGTGATCTAATTGGCATGTGTCACGGATATACATAGGTACTCTAATAAATATCTATATGATTGGGTCGAAGTAGATAAAAGTAGATAAAAATAAATTAATTTCATAATACCTTCTAAAAAAGCTTCTTAGAAGCTTCATAGATGTTGCTTTGACTTTACATGTATTTGTAGTTGATTGGTAGGTTAGAAACTTGATCAACAAATTAACTACGTGTTGGTAGCTTGCGGAACAAGCTAACTATGTGGCGTACATATAAAAAACTTACCTTACAAGTTAAGATACGTGTCTTGCAAAGTCAACACGCTTTGGAGGTCTTATAGGACATCACCACATAGCTCCTAGTTAAGAGTATATATGGAGGCAAGAATATAGTTTTTTTTTACTCTTGTCAACGCCTTTCTAGTCCTTAGTCTTATTTCAAGACTTTCTAGTCTTATTGTTTTTGGCAATAGACATTCTAGTTCAATATTATATCATCTTTGAATGACTTTCTAGTTCCTTTCAGTGACACAAGAATGTATTGAGGATTTTTTTTTTTCAAGATTCATGTCTTTGATAATTTGTCAAGAGTGCTAACTTACTATTTTTATCTTATTTTAGAAGTGAATGGATTACTTGATTTTTATTGTTGTATTTTGAAGGTTGTCAATTGTCAAGGACAAGAACTCGATGAAAAAATAATCTAGACAAGTGAGCCTTTACTCAAAGAAAGGTAACAAAATATAAATAAATAAATATGTATATTGAAAGAGAAACTAGAATAGCTATTGGCAAAAGACAAGAAAACTAGAGACCCTTGAAACTAGACTAGAAGCAAGAAAGGAGTTGACAAGAGTTAAGAAGGCTTCACTCTTGTCTCTACATATACTATCCAACTAGGGACTACGTGGCGACATTCTATAGGACCTTCAATATGTGTTGACTTTGTAGGATACATGCCTTGACTTACAAGGCAAGTTTTTCTATATGTGGGCAACATAGTTAGCTTGATTTTCAAGCTAACAACATGTGTGGTATATGGCCAACTTATTGACCACGTTTCTAATCCAAAAAAGTCAATTAAAGACACCTATGAAGTCAAAGCAGCATCTATGAAGCTTCTAGGAAGCTTCCATATTAAATATCATAGAATTAACTTACTTTTACCTACATTTACTTACTTTCACTTATTTGTATATGTAATTACTTGCTTATATAAGTATGTCCGTGACATTACCCCCCTTCTAGGGACGAGTTTTATGAGGAGCGATCATCATATGTTGAAGAAATCTATGATGTAACGAATTGTATTCGTCACATACTCTGATCTTTGTTCTCTTCGAAGATGATTGATAGGGCCTCTCAACCATCGGTAGTGTCCCATACCAGGGCAAGAAGACCACCCAATTGTTTAATTGTTGTTGAGGCCATCATAACTTCCTTCGAATAGAACATTTGAAACACCATCAGGAATTGTTCCTACTTCTAGCAAAATCACCAAACATTGGGAGTCTCTTTTCAAATCGTGATACCAAATGCGTTGTATCTCGCCATCTATTTGAGGAAGAACATGTCATTCTTGAAGATCTTCATCTCGATTGCATCGTCTTCAAGGTTGTGAAAATCATAATGTCTCATCCGACAGGTCAGTAAATGAAGGCTCTTGAGTCGAATCTGCTGGTTATTGGTTCTCCATCTCCTGAGCATCACTACTACAAAGAAGCTACGAACAATAATTGAAAGTAGAATGTTATCTTGCGTAGATGTTGTTTCTTTTATAAAAAAGGTTTTCATCTTGATTTTGATGGATGTCGTCGATGAAAAGCCTCTACCACCTTTGCTATGTTTGCAAGATTCTTTATTGGCTCCCATGCACGTTCACTAATACCATATCTGTGCCAATAGACAAGATATTCAAATTTATTTCGACGCCACCTTGAATCTAAGACTTCTTCTACTTCAAACTCTTCATTATTGTCCACTTCTATAGGAGGAAGTGGAGCTTGTCGTCTTCTTGGTATGTCCACTATCTTATATGGTTCAAGAAGAGACATGTGGAATATTGAATGGATTTTCATTGACTCTGGTAGATGTAAACGATATGCAACTGGATTGATTTGTACAGAAATAGAAAATGGTCCCAGCCTTCGATTGTCCAACTTGTCACAAGGATGAGTGGTCTTGATATTGCGATGAAGTAGCCATATCTTATCACCCAAGACGAATGATGGTTGTATCTTTCGATAGACATCCGCATTGGCCTTTTGTTGTTTTTGAGCCTCTTTTAATTGCGCCTTCATCATTGCATGTAGCTTTGATAAATAAATTGCTAAATCTTTCGTAGCAGGATTATCAACTTTTGAAAAGTCAAAAGTATCAAGTCATGGATGATAACCATAATTAACAAAGAAAGGTGTTTGTTTTATAGAAGAATGTACCATGTTATTGTAAGCAAACTCTACCAATGGCAAAAGAGTTGTCCAATTATCTTGTTAGTAGTTAATGGTACATCTTAAAAATTGCTCCAAAACTTGATTAACATGCTCCGTTTGTCCATTAGTTTGAGGATGGAATATCAAAGATAGTTTTATATTCACTTTTAGAATCTTAAAAAGAGTCCGCCAAAATCTTGATACAAATTGAGTTCCCTTATCTGATATAATATCCTTGGGTAATCCATGACAGCGATAGATATTGTCAAGAAAGAGCTAAGCTGTTTCTTCACTTGTGATAGATTTTGTACATGGTACAAAATGTGCCATCTTGGTAAAACAATCTACTATCACGAATATAGAATCATAAGAACCTGAGATTAGAAGATCCGTGATGAAGTCTATAGAAACATGAGACTATGGTTGTTCTGGAATGGGTAATGGCTGAAGAAGTCCAAAAGATCGATGACGAGGAGTTTTTGATCTCGAGCAAACATCACATGATTGTACAAAATCTTTGATTGCCTTCCACATTTGAGGCCACCAAAAATTCTTAGATATCAGCTCCAAAGTCTTATTATATTCAAAATGTCCTGCTGCTAGGAAGTCGTGACGAGCTTGAAGAATACGTAAACGTGCTTCTCCTTCTGGAACATATAGGTGTCCTTCGAAATAGAGTAGATTGTTCTTGAATTCAAATTTAGAGGGATCATGAGATTTAGAAGAATTATTCTTCATATCATAAACAAGAGAGTCTCAAGACATACTTAACTAGACTTGCTTAAAAAAAGTTAAATCAATAGTCAATGTTGATTTTATTGCTCGAAGATGAAATTGCTCTAGCTTCAAGAGAACCGTTCTTTGTTGCTCAAATGCTGCATTTCCTTCTTTTGGTGCAAGTTAAGAATGTCTAGATAAGGCATCGGACAAACCTTGTTGTTTTCCTGGCCGATAAGTGATGATGAACTCGAATCTTAATAAAGACATGCTCCAACGAGCTTGATGACGATTTAATACGCGTGCTGACATAAAATATTTGAGGTTCTTGTGATCCGTATACACGGTGACTCGACTGGAAGCGCCTTCTAGATAATGATGCCATTCTTGAAAAGAATCCATAATTACAAGAAGTTCTTTGTCGTGGATCTCATAATTGATTTCTGTTGTTGAGAATTTTCTTGAATGAAAGGCTACTGGATGAAGTTTGTCATCTATTCTCATTTGTGATAAAACCGCACCCAGAGCAAAGTCTAATGCATCTGTTTCCATAAAGAATGCTTTGGAAAAATCAACATAATACAAGATTGGTGTAGAAACAAACGCTGTCTTCAAAGATTCAAAAGCAACTTCTGCTTCTTGATTCCATTGGAGTTTGTCTTTACAAGTCAAATGTGTAAGTGGAGCTGCAACTCGAGAGAAGTCTTTGATGGAGATCTGATAATAGTTGGCAAATCCCAAAAAATATTGGACATCTCTTACCGTTTTTGGAATCTTCCAATCTATAATAGTTTGAACTTTCTTAGGATCCATCATAAGTCCATCATTTGAAATGATGTAACTTAAGAAATCGACTTGAGTAGTATGGAATATATACTTTTCTATCTTGGCATAGAGTCCTGCATCTCTTAATTTTTGTAACACACGATGAACATGAAATTCATGTTCTTCTGGATTCTTAAAATAGATCAAGATGTCATCTAGATAACAGACCACAAAATCATCTAAGAACTCTCAAAAAGCATCATTCATTAGATGTTGAAAAGCTGCTGGTGCATATGTAAGTCCAAAAGGCATGACGTTGTATTCAAAATATCCATACCTAGTTCGAAACGTAGTCTTCCATTCATCTCCTTGTTTGATGCGTACTAGATTGTATACTCCTCGAAGATCTATTTTTGTATAGATCTTAGCTTTATTCAGTTGATCAAGAAGTCCAGATATTAAAGGTAGTGGATACCTGTTCTTGATGGTAATCTTGTTGAGTGCTCGATAATCAACACACATCCGCAATGATCCATCTTTTTTCTTCACAAATAGAATTAGAGCTCCTGCTAGAGATTTAAAATGGCGTATGAAATTCTTAGCTAGATTTTCTTCAATATACTCCTTGACTTCAGTCAACTCATTTTGTGATAAACTATAGATTGGTCCGAATGGTGGTTGTGCTACTTCTTGAAGGTCAATTGAGCAATCATAGGAACGATGTTCCGGGAGTGTATCCGCATTCTTTTTTTCAAATACATCTTGAAATTCTTGATATTGGCTTGGAATGCCACTTGAAGTCTTTTCACCTGTAAGAACAGGTGTGGCATAAATAATATATGGTGATTCTTTCATAGCAACATGCAAGAAAGCTTTTGTACCTATAAATACGGGTTCAATTGAACTGGATTTATGACTCTCTATTTGATTAACTACACTGTTAGCTATACTTTTAGAAAAAGTAAGAGTTCGAGAAATCCAATTTATTTGAGGGTTGTATTTTTCTAACCACGATAAATCTAAAATGACTAGATTAGAGGAAGATCTAATGATATTAAATATTACAAAACTATTATGACCATTGATTATTACTTCTATAGAAAGGGTTTCGTGAATAATATCTCCAGAAGACAATAGACGACTATCTATGACTTCTACATGAACAAGTTTAGTTTTCTTTATTAAAGATATGCTATGTCTTTTAATAAATTCTTCATCTAAAAAACACCTCGAGGCTCCCGAATCTAACAAAGCAGAGACTTTATAATATTTAGGTTCTAAAATAATATTTAATGTAAAACTAGGAGAGGGCTTTGAGGACAGAATAGTACCTTTATTAGATGTTGTGCAAGGTTCCAGCTGCATAGTCCCTATTGTAGCTGGACAAACTCGTTTTCCGATATAATGTCTTCTTTCACAGCCATACTCCTCATTTTGTGATTGAGTAATTTCTTTGGACAATGTTGAGCAGTGTGCTTTGCTCTCCACAATATAAACATAATCCTTCTTGACGATGACGAGTCTTTTCTTGCTCAGTAAGAGGTTTGAAACGTACTGCATTAATTTGCATATCCTCTACTTTCGAATGTATGTGTTGAAGAGGTGTTGGTGTTGCCATTGAATTATAGTAACGTTGAGGTCCACTTGTACGGTTCTCAGATCGAAATTCAAAAAGGCGATTGTCACACTTCACAGCAAAGTCAATTGCTTGACTCAATGTTTGAGAATCAAATAAGTTGAGCATTAATTTTTTTACCTCATATTATAGTCCATAGAGAAAATGGCTAATAAGTGCAGCATCATCCCACTTGATATCAGTTGCAAGTTGTCAAAATTGTGAAGCATACAACGTTACTGATCAATTGCCTTATCGTAAAATACGGATCTTATTGATTGAAACACGAATTGCATCATGTTCTCCATACATGGATCAAAACTCCGCCAGAAAAGCCTCTAGATTATCCATTATTGGATCTCGTCATTCTAAAAAAGATAAAAACTATGATAGTATTGAACCTGAAAGAAGCGTACCAATGAATCTAACTTGCGATCTTGGAGTTGGATAGCTTTGGGATTGAAGTTCAATCACAAGTTGCACTTGATTGATAAATCCTCGAAACTTGGATGTGGTGCCATCAAACTTCTTGAGTAGGGCAATTCTTGGTTCTCTAATATTGGAAGGGTATTCCACCATAAGAGAAAGGACATGGTTTGGTGTAGATGTTGAAGTAGCTCCAACTATTTCTATATCTTCACTTCCTGCCAATCTTGTTGCTCTTTGTGGTGGTAAATTGAGTTGATGCATCACAAGCATTAATTCCCTCAATTGCTCTTGCATTTGTGCCATTGCATTCTTCATTTCAATAAGTTCTGCAATGATAACACTTAGAAAAAAGAAGCTATCTAATATGGCTCAAGACAAATAGAAAAGAGGACTTGAGAACAAAGAAAATACTAAGAACAATATCAGTTTAGAAGAGGATAATCCGCAACTTCTAATATGCTTATATCTTATCAAGAAAAAGAGGTAATCCACTCTTAATTAAGATTAGACAAAGCTCTGATATTGTACGTGTATTCTTGTCAATGTGTCAAGGACAAAAACTCGATGAAAAAATAATCCAGACAAGTGAGCCTTCACTCAAAGAAAGGTAACAAAATATAAATAAATAAATATGTATATTGAAAGAGAAACTAGAATGGCTATTGCCAAAAGACAAGAAAACTAGAGACCCTTGAAACTAGACTAGAAGCAAGAAAGGAGTTGACAAGAGTGAAGAAGGCTCCACTCTTGTCTCTATATATACTATCCAACTAGGGACTACGTGGCGACATTCTATAGAACCTCCAATATGTGTTGACTTTGTAGGACACATGCCTTGACTTACAAGGCAAGTTTTTCTATGTGTGGGCAACATAGTTAACTTGATCTTCAAGCTAACAACATGTGTGGCACATGGCCAACTTATTGATCATGTTTCTAATCCAAAAAAGTCAATTAAAGACACCTATGAAGTCAAAGCAGCATCTATGAAGCTTCTAGGAAGCTTTCATATTCAATACTATAGAATTAACTTACTTTTACCTACTTTTACTTACTTTCACTTATTTGTATATGTAATTACTAGCTTATATAAGTATATCCGTGACACGGACTATCAACCTTTTAACAAAAAATCTTATTTTCTAACATTGATCTTTTTTGGAAGATAGTGAATTACTCTTCTTTGTGGAAATTTTCATTTGATATTAGAGGTTGCAGATTACTTTCTTTTAATTTAACTTTTTGAATTTGTTTGAGTTGCCTATAGAAGAAAAGATTATGGATGCTACTCTTAGCAGAAGTAAAAATAGATTTATAACTAATGAGATCTTCAATATTAACTCCTATACAAGCACATTTATAAAGACATTAGAAATACCATTTAGGCATAAGATTTGAACTATGTTATGTAATAATAGTATGTTCATGATAGAATTTTTTCATCGTTAATATTATTTGGTAAATATTTTTTTATTTATTATATCTATTACTACAAAAGAATGAACTTGTATCTTTCAAAGATGTTCACATTGTTACTAATCATATTTGTCAAATATTTTGAGTTCTTTTCTACTAATAAGAAAGAATGTTTGTTAAACTATTATATCTTGCATTGATAATTGTGAGGTTAGAAAATATAATAGTTACTTGTTCAAAGTACTGATTGCACGAAAGACCTAATTGTATGAGACAATTAGATTGAGAATCTTTTACACAATGTATTCTTTCATTCTTTAAGGTTGTTGAAGCAACAAGAATTATTTGGCATTATAATAATTTAAAAGGATATAGATATAATGTGCATACTTGTCTTATTTGAACTATCATGTCTTTACAACTATCTACAAGTATATTTCAAATATAATGAAATATATAATAAATATGTACATATGCTTATTTAATAAGAAAATAGTTGGTATGTGGGTGGTATAAAATGAGTTTGTTTAGTAATGTGAAGGTGGATTTATGATTATCATTATATAAGATATATACTTCTAGCTTTTGTATAAATTTATAAATGTTTACCTTTATCCAACAGATTAAAAGTGACTTTCATTTGTAAACTTATTTATCATCATCAAATGCAATATAACATTATAGAAACAATATATATGCAAAAAAAATTGTAATATTTATTTTTGTGGCATTAAATAATCTACCATTTCCATTAGTACTTTCTTTTCTTTTTTTTATATTGTTCTACAATCTAAGTTAACTCTTTATTAAAGGCTAATATATAAGATCTATAAAAAATTGATTGAAAGTACATCTAAAGGCTAATAAATCATAATTGAATACATAATGGGTTTGAAAACTTTGGCTATTGATGCAAATTAATTGCATCAATAATACCAAAAAAAATAAGGTAAAAAAAAAATTTAGTAAAAAATATAAATTAAATCATTGAAGAAATTAATTGAAAAAATAATACTAATGAATTGTTCATTAATTTACTTCTAATTTAGCAACTATTAAATTAATACATTTAATGCTTTTTACTAAATATCCTAAAACTCTTCAATATAATATAAACTTCTTTATATAAATAAAAGTGGCTCAAAATTTAATTCTATACTATAAAATTATAAAATCCTAAAAATCCAACACATCTTCTATCAATAACATTCCATGAATATCAAATACAATATAATCCAAAAACAATATATAGGCTTGAATCTACTACATTCAATCTAAAAAGAAAGATGTAATAAGATTGATCTACCTTAAGATCTGCACATGTGATATCATTCTTTATTGCAACACCATTTAAGATTGTCTTAGCAGTAGCTCCTTAGTAGCGGTGGTGTTGTTGGCAATACCATTGCCATCTCTCTCCATCATCCCTTGCTCTAACCAACATCATTATATTTATATAGCATGGATCAATCTCTTGCACTTTTCTTGTCTGAAATGTACTAATGGTGTCTTTGGTATCCTATAATTTTTTTTAAATATTAAGTCTTTTTATACTTTTTGATAATTGACTGCCTAACTAAAGCTTTCCTCTTGTTGATAACCAATACTAGCTTATCATTCTATACATACTACTAGATATTAAGATGAAAAATAAAATCACAAATAAATTTGAAATAAGTTTTTTTATAACTATAAAATTTACAAGTAATATTATTTAGAAAATCAATTATTAAGATACCATAACAACTATAATGCACCTCATTTTTTAATATAATATTTTTATTTGCATATTTTTTTAAAAAATTCATAATTATAATTTTTTAATTCCATAAATTTAATTAGATTATAATGTAGACATGTTTCTATATTTTATGCTTTTCCACATTAACTTTTATAAGCTAACAATCTTTATATTTCAAAGCCTAAATAAGATACATCTTAATGAAATAAAAGATAAATAATAAATTTTTCAAGAGTATGATCTACACTCAATATTATGATACAAAGCAACAAAAATATTTATATTGAATAAAGGTTGTAAAAAATGATAGATCAAAAGGCCTATTGTAATTGAGAATTTATAACTAATAAGATAACAAATGACCATCTATGACTTCTACATGTACATGTTTAGTTTTTTTGACTAATGATATTTCCTATTTTTTGATAAAGTCTTCATCTATAAAGCAGGTTGAGGCTCTTGAATCTAACAAAAGATAAGACTTTGTGAATTTTCGGTCCTAAATAAACTTCTATTGTAAAAAGAGGTGAGGGATTTGAGGAAAGAATTAGATTTTTACTAGGTATTATGCAAGATTCTAACCGCACGGTCCCTATTGTAGCTGGAGAAATATGTTTTTTGACAACTCGCCTTCTTTGGCAATCGTGCTTCTCATTTTGTGATTGCATTATTTTTTTTGGAAAATATTGAGTAGTAGATTTATCTTCTCTATAATATAAAAATAAGCCTTTTTGACCTCATTGAGTCTTTTCCTACTTTGTGAAGGTTTTAAAATGTATCATATCAATTTGCATTGATTTTGGCCTTATTGAATACGTTTTTGTAAACTTAAGGGCTATCATCATTATTTTAATTATTTCTTTTGAGCCAAAATCTTTGTTCTTCACATCTTTTAAATAATCAATTTTTGCATGCAATGGCTTAAGCAAAAAATTATTCAAAAGATTTTATCTTCGGCAATATTAGTTACAAATCTTTGATATAATCGTTTAATCCATATCAAAATTCATTGCCAAAGGCTTTATGATTCCAATCCATGTCGCAAGCTAGGCTTTGAAATTTAGTAGCATATATGGAGCTTGACCGTGATCTTCGCCATAAAGACAAGAATTTGGTCTTTGCTATTCTTTTTTTAATACTTTCTATGAATATTGTCATAAATACTTCTAAGAATGAATTCAAATCATAATGCAGTTGCAAATCTTTTTTTCATTAAATGTGCAAACCAAGAGAGATTAATTCTCGATAGAAGTGCGTCTATGAATCTGAGTTGATTAAATCCTCTTGAGTAGGAAAAATGATTTAACCTTAGATAGAGCTTGACTTATTACAGAAATCTTTGAAATTTTGAAGTTATTCCATTAAACTTTTATAGGATACTAATCTTTATCCTCATCATACTTATAGAAGCAAAAATCCTTAAATTTGCTTGCCAAGTTGATCAACTTGCTTCTTTCAACTATATAACTTCTTGCTGCAGACTCTGAACTTCTTCTATAGGCATACACATAGTACCTCCATAATTCACGATGGAAATATATGAAATTATTACTCTTAGAGTATTCAAAAGCTTATAAGACTTACAAAAGTTATAAATCTATTTTTACTTCTGCTAAGAGTAGCATCAATAATCTTTTTTTCTATAGGCAACTCAAACAAATTCAAAAAGTTAAATCAAAAGAAAGTAATCTGCAACATCTAATATCAAATGAAAATTTCTACAAAGAAGAGTAATTCACTTTCTTTCAAAAAAGATCAATGTTAGAAAATAAGATTTTTTGTTAAAAGGTTGATAGTCCGCAATCTTCAAAATACAACAATAAAAATCAAGTAATCCATTCACTTCTAAAATAAGATAAAAATAGTAAGTTAGCACTCTTGACAAATTATCAAAGACATGAATCTTGAAAAAAAAAAATCCTCAATACATTCTTGTGTCACTGAAAGGAACTAGAAAGTCATTCAAAGATGATATAATATTGAACTAGAATGTCTATTGCCAAAAACAATAAGACTAGAAAGTCTTGAAATAAGACTAAGGACTAGAAAGGCGTTGACAAGAGTAAAAAAAAACTATATTCTTGCCTCCATATATACTCTTAACTAGGAGCTATGTGGTGATGTCCTATAAGACCTCCAAAGCGTGTTGACTTTGCAAGACACGTATCTTAACTTGTAAGGTAAGTTTTTTATATGTACGCCACATAGTTAGCTTGTTCCGCAAGCTACCAACACGTAGTTAATTTGTTGATCAAGTTTCTAACCTACCAATCAACTACAAATACATGTAAAGTCAAAGCAACATCTATGAAGCTTCTAAGAAGCTTTTTTAGAAGGTATTATGAAATTAATTTATTTTTATCTACTTTTATCTACTTCGACCCAATCATATAGATATTTATTAGAGTACCTATGTATATCCGTGACACATGCCAATTAGATCACTCAAACTAAGAAGTTTTGCTTTTAATTGCAACTTCAAGGTGTATGTGTATATATGTGTCTGTATCTGTTTGTATCTGCTTCTACATGAATTCACAATATTAAGAATCTAGGACTTGGCCTTTATCAAAACACTATAAAAGACATGATTTATATGTTGCATTGTTTGCAACTAGCTTTTCAAAAGGTCTTGTCTCATGCTCAATATTACAACATCCACACATCATCTTCCTCTCCCCCTCTCCTTTTCTTCCTCCATCCATTGGTGCAGCTTCATTGCACCATATGGTAAAACACACAAATTTGTATTAATCCTTTTGTTTTACAATACAACAACAAAACCTATGAGTGGAAATAGGAGGTCAAGATGAGAGCTAGGAACAAAAAGAGCAAGGGTTGGAAATGATGGTTTTAATGATGGTTCAAATAAAGTGGATTGATTTAGTAAAAAAGTAAGTCTATTTAATATTTAGACATAATTTTAATGACTTGAAACAATTGAGGCCCTTTATACAAAATAATAATAATAGGAAATAGACTACAAAAGAATCTCTTAAATCTCCACCACAACTATTTTTTAGATTAATTACATTATTTTCTATAAATCCATTATTATTCAATTTTAGATGGCTAATTCTACAAAATAATACAATAGATAAAAACATGTATTGATAGATCACATAGCCTTGTGATTTTCTTGAGCACATAGAATTCTAGAATCTTGTATTAAGAGTGGAGACAAATGAATTTAGTGCTAAATGAAATGTTAAAAATTGGCATTGAAAGTTGATTCATTATCTGTTCTAAAGAGTGGGATGTACTTACAAAATTAATGATGCTTGAGAGCAACTCGGGAGATGGAAATTCATGAGCAGCAGTGTATATTTGCTTATGGCCATGATATATTAAAAAATAAATAAAAACAAAAAATAAAGATGACTTTGCAGACGAGGAGAGAGAAAAAAATTTAGACCATTTCTCGATTTGTGCGTGTCATCCTTGCGCAGGGGCCATGCTAATCTTCTCTGTATCGTTCCAATTTTATCAGATGTCTCCGAAGAGACAACAGGAGATGTAGCATCGCCACATTATATAACTGCCTCAACATCTCCCTCCAATCCATGTGGGTCTGCACTTCTCCTTCTCCCCTCCCCCCTCCATCCCCTCGCATCCATACGCCGCACCAACTGGTCCCTACGCTGCCTGCCTGCCTACCTCTCCACCGCCGTTGTCACCCCCTCCACATTCACATCGTGGAAACACACAATTTCACCCCTCTTCTCCGTCACTCCGGATCACATCTTCAGCCATGCTGGCCTCCTTTATACCAAACCACGGAAACACATCCTCACGCATTTGCCTGTTGCATGCAAACAACATCCTGCGACCCAACAACCAAGCCTCACAATCCCATCACTGCCACTGCACCCGCTCTCACTTCAACAACGCGCGCGCACACCCACACCCACACTTCCAATTTCGCCCCGCGAGTCTCGCAACCACACATCACGCTCGTGGTTGGCTCGGCGCCACACATGCTTGCCTCCGTCTCTGGCTTCGCAATATGTTGCTGCCATCTGCCGTTGCACTGAAGGACTGCAACCCCAGTGTAGAACGCGATTCTGTGAACTACGCCGGCATTAGCATTCAGAACACACAAATTTCGCTGAAAGCACACACAGAGAGTCGAGCATCTAGCGGGTTAGGCTCGCATGCCATGAAGTCGCAATGAGAACCCCGAACAAACACGCAGCTGAGCCGAGCTAAGCGCCACAAGCCATCACGTTGCACAGACCTGGCCAGCCAAAGAGACGGAGTCGAAGAGTAGAGTAGAGTTGACTTGACTTGACATCCATGCCTGGTCTCGCAGGAATGTGAGACCCGCTTGTCTGCCCATCCCCCCACATGCAATTATTGCTTTTGTTGATATAAATGGACTCGAATTAGAATGTATACTAGTGCTTATATGTACTTAATATGTATGGTTACAATGGAGATTGCTTCCTGAACTAGTTGTTGGTGTCTTTTGAAGACTATTAAGTTTGTACAAATATGTTATTATTTAATTAGGTTAGTTTTAGTGCTTCGTTAAGTTGAAACAAATTGGCTCAGCTTTTCTTTTACTCGTCGTTCTCTTGTGGAAGAATTTGTTTAATTTAGTTTATATTAGCCATTATTTCTGTATTTGTCAAATGCCAATACCCTTGCATCGTGTTGGTTACCAATAGAAACATACATGTCGTTATCTTCTCAATTTGTTTATTTTTTTGGTGGAAACCGATCCTCTACCTTTTCACAATTATCTGTGCGCCAATACTTCAGCTTTTCTTCCTGTGTTAGGCCTGCCTCTCTGGAAGGAGTTCCGAAAATGTAACGGGATTTTTATCCTGCTGGGAGTTAACCTAATTTTTTTGTCCTCGCCGACCTGATTTTGTCTGCTCACAACAGTTCTATAGCATCCTCCATCTGCCACTGTGGGTGATTACTCAGCACATGCAGCATTATCAAACATGAGTTGCTGCGTGGGTAAATCGAACTAAATCAACAGCACAAATTCCCACGTAGCTGCACCGGATGAATCTTGGTAACGTTGTACGTATAGGGCAACAGTATGTGCTAGCGATTGATTACCCTACAGTTATCGGCAAATGCAAGATAGTCCACTTCAATTCTTCTCTACTCACATCAATGATCTCCTTTTAATTGATCACGGTGATTATGTATCACGCAACTTGCGTCACAAATGAAGACCAGTATTCATTTTTATCCTCTTGATCATGTGCTGATGATTGCAACTCCCTCGTCTATGTGTAAGCTGTTTATTCCAGATAGACTACAATGATTTTGTCACTACATCGACAGCCCCTTCCTCTTTACTCTGCCGTGACCGAATTCTTAAATAGAGTGAATTTTGTTGCATTATGTGATGGGTACAGAAGAAAGCATAGCCTGGGTTATTCAGGAGCAAGTTGACGAACTATGTTTCAACAGTACTGATAAGAATAGTTCAGCATGGGACCTCAGCGGTCAACAACATCATTGTGGTGGCGATGATTTCACTCCGCAACTCGAACTGAAAAACTGTTATTCAAGTTCTGAACACGTGATGTTTGCATCCATGACTGCTTGCCTGGTTCGATGGGCATTTGAACCTCCTCGCTGATTCGACGTCTTCCTCCTACTCATTGGGCTTGATTGTTGAACACGTAAACAACGTCTCTGAGCGTCTGTATTTATACATTACGGCCGATATTTGTACACTACAGAATCCTAGGTTTCCCGTTCTAGTTTATCTGAAGATGGGCTCAGCGTTCAAAGCTGGAGACTACGGTACGAATGTAGGGTTCCAATATTGTTGTATTTTCTCAACATTCTTTTTTTCCATGTGTTTGTATGTATTAAGATGAAAAGGCGGTTCGTCGATTTTAGTCATGGTGATTACTGTATAGATATCATATCTATCCAATAGGGCATCGTTCGGGAGTTGTTTCGTTCTCCAATGGATTCCAACTTTTTCTGTATGCCGCAACCTATTTCGCAGTAGTAGCAATTGTCACCCGCGCTGCGTGATGGGTGAAGGATAAACGTGGATTGCACTGGACGGCATCCAGTTGCGAAAGTCGCCCACCGAGAGAACGGGTCGCCGGGCCAGGAAACTTCGTTGCATGTGCAGAAGCAGCAGTGAGGGGGGTGTACAAGGAAGCATCCTTGCACCTCCTATTGCCTGGGACTGATACTGGGAGATCCTAAGCGATTCTTCGCAGAAAGTGAATTATCAAGGGATATAATCTCAGAGAGTTTGCAAGTCCTGTTTTTCGACTGCCAGCCAGTTCCATGAACAGTTGCATTTTGGCAGCAGACCTCCTCGTCGCATGAGTTTCAGGGCGCGGTTTGACTGTATGGGAGTTTAGGAGGGAACTGTGTTGTTGTGTTGCTCAATGAATAGTCGCAGCTTGAAGCAAGAGGAGTTTGATTGGCAGGTAAGTTGGGGAGATCGATGTTTTTTTCCTTCTTGGGAACTGGGTTTTGCTCGTTTGCTTCTTCAGGAGATGGCTTTCTTCTGTTTGATGTCACAGGTTTGGTGAGTGCCGAGGGAGAAATTTTGCTCTCTGTTTGGCATTTTTTGGTGTTAACGTGAAAGATTTGGGTTCTTGTCGGTGAGAGACGGGGAGCTCGAATTTTTTATGTCCATGTTGATGGTTGTATTCGTGCTCTAGAAAGGTACTGGGAGCTTAGTACTATTGGGAAGATTAACCTTCAGAACGTAGATTGTATGGTAGGCCGCTGTGATTAGAACTCTCGCATTTTTTGAAGCTCTCAGTTTCCTAGCTTGTGAAGGTAGGAAACTGAGAGCTTCTTAGTTTCTGTGGTGTGGCACGTGTGGCTTGGTACATGTGTCTCGACCTCATGAACGGAGCTTGTTATTACGATGTTGTAGGGGTTAGAACCATCAGGGAGTTAGTCTAAACTTCATGTCTGTCATTCAATTTACTGATGTTGTTAGCTCTTTGGATCACAGCCTTTTCAAAATCTGTTATTGGTGTTTAGATCGGATCTGCCACTTTGCGGCTCTGCAAACATCGTGTATGCAGTGGTACCTCTGCTCTAAGGTTGAAGTGAGTAATTAGCAGAGTGGGTTTCTAGTAGAGAGGTCTTCACGCTAAGTTTCAATTTGGGCATCAGGATGGACTCAAGGGATGGTATTTGACGGAGGACCTTTGGAAATTGGACTCAAATCGTGTCTGGAAGCCTGTTAATTAGTTGGTTTTCAGCCCAGGTCGAGATGGCGTTAATCCACTCAAAACTGGCCTAATTACAATCATCTGTGTATCGTTTTCGCCTCCATTGCAAAGGACTCACGCACAGCAAGTTGCAGGAACGCAAATGCAGGGAGTATATCTTAATGAGGAACTTCCTTACACTTGTTCAAAGGAAGTAACTTTTTGTTTTCTAAGAAATATTCTAAGCCTTGGTTGGTATAAGTGCCTCGTAATATAAGCCCGATTGATAGCTGCGAGAACCCAGGTGCTCCTGTACGTGGATTAGGGTTTGAAGCAGCAGGGAGATTTGGGTAGTCGGTTATGGAGGATTACACCGGAACGCCAAAAAACGACATTCATCAGAACGGACGTACAGATCTTGAGGTGATTCGATTCTGTATGCATCTCTGTACGCTTCTTTTCTTGAGCAATTTTCCGAGCTCACATTCGAGTGAAGTTTTTGGAGCTTAGAGGCTGTAACATCACCCACATTTTGTGTTTCAGAAAATTGCAATTGAAGGCTTTTCTGTACGAGCAATTAGCCAGGGTGATTGAATTTTTGCACTATCTCATCTCTTCTATGCATTGTTTGTGTATTTCTGCAGCTAATGGCTCTAGTGGAAGGGGCTTCACCACCCTCAGACTCAACGTTACTCAGAAATGACAGCTATCGGAATGATGCAATGATGGGCTCCTGCTGCAACAGGAGGAACAGGCTAAGATGCCGGATGAGCAGATTGTTAACTTGTATATCTAGGAGTATTTGTCCTGTATTGTTTGGGACAAAGCTGAATTGGCTGATGCTATGCGTTCCAATGGCGTTAATCGGTGGCCAAGGGCTGTTCGGACATGTAAGCCCAATGAATGCCTCCGCTCGGTCGGCTTGTTAGTCTGGTCGTCTTGCTCTCCACTACAAGTTTATGAGAGCTTGTGTGTTTGCCGATTGCCTTCCATCCTACACTGCTTAATTTCATCATTTTCAGCTACTGTTTTCTGTCACGTTTTGTTCAGCTTTTGACTTGAATGCTAGTTGATTTTACCGAAGTCTTAAATTCATGCACTGCAGAGAAAACATCATCTCAGTGAGTAAAAATAGTAGTGTCTGTAACATAGAGCATACTAAGACACAGTTACTTTTCTTCTCCAGGGCTGGGTTTTTGTACTTAGTTTACTAGGAATGGCTCCCTTGGCTGAGCGACTGGGCTTTGTCACCGAGTGAGTTGCTGTACTCCTTGCGTTTATGTTTCATTTTCAATGTTATACTTTTAATTTCCAGAGTTTTACGGCAACAGGGATTTGTGGATGAACATTTAATCGTATTTATTGTGGCTGTTCAATGTCACACACACACACAAGTTATAGCAAGCGTGTGTGGTATATGTTTATCTCATTTTGAGAAGCAAGGTCTAGGACCAAAATGGCGGTTGACGAATAGTCCGATTTGTTTTGAAACATCTTAATCAAACGTTCTGCTGGTGTTTGCAGACAACTGGCCTTTTACACTGGTTCGACAGGTAATTCTTGGTGTTGGAACATTGCAGCTTAACGGAGTATGATGGGTTGAAGTTCCTATAGTTTTTCGAATTGGAACTCATTAATGCTGATAATTCTGAAGTTCAAAATCGATCCTTGTTTTCGGAAACTCAAGTTTCGCATTGACATTAACTTCTGTACGTGTAGTTCGTGTTCAATGTGAATTGTAAGCACCTTTAACAGATAACAGATTCGAATGATCTGTTATACTTATTATTATTATCGAGGATGTTGACTTTATTTTTCATTTCCAGTTGGAGGTCTCCTGAATGCGACTTTTGGAAATGCGACGGAAATGATCATATGCATAATGGCGTTACGGAAGAAAATGATACGAGTTGTACAGTTATCTCTACTTGGTTCCATACTTTCCAACATGTTGCTGGTGTTGGGATGCGCATTTTACTTTGGGGGTCTTAAACATCCACATAAAGATCAGAAGTTCAACAAGGTATTTGCACTGTAGATGTTGATTCATTTTTGGGATCACGTCCTTTGGGAGAATATACTGTAGTATTTATTTTGTTTTCAGTACACCCTCTCTGCGCTGGGTTATTTTCTCAATGATCTTCTCACATTATGTGATCACTAATGATGTATGGCTATCATCCATTGCAGGTTACGGCCCAGGTCAGCGCAAGCTTGTTATTGATGGCAGTCATGGGTCTCCTATTTCCTGCCGTTCTTCATGCCACTGGTACTGAGCTGCAAATTGGAAAGTCGGAGCTCGTTTTGTCGAGATTCAGCAGCATTGTCATGTTGGTGGCCTACATTTCCTATTTGTACTTCCAACTAAAGAGTCACAGATTGCTTTATGATTCAGAGGTGGGAGAAAGATTGCCGTCATTTTTATTTTTTATTTTTTTTATCTTCCAAACACTGATGAGTGATGTTTTCCGCAACTTCTAGTTTCTATATTAGAACGGTTATTTGTTTATTTGATATATTATCGTTTTTTGAATGCAGTTGTGTTGTTGACTGAATTATCTCTGCTTCGTGTGCATATAACTCGTCACCTGAATGTGATGTTGAAACAAATCTTTGTTTGTGTTTTCGCTAACAGGATGCGGTAGAAAATGATGGTGATTCTGACGAGGATGAGGTTCTGCTAGGTTTTTGGACTTCAATTGGCTGGCTTACTATTTTGACTCTCTTTATCTCCATACTGTCGGAATATTTGGTTGATGCAATCGAGGTATGCTTTTGACTTCGTTACTACTTTCAATGTAATCACACCTGCAACTGTTGTGGGCACTCAGGTTGCCTACTGGTGCGATTTAGTTTAAAATTAAAGTGAATTGTACAGACCATCCTTATTGCTACTTGTGGTTCTATACGCATATTTTCAATGGGAGCCGATAGTTATAGATAGCGAACCTTCCAAAGAGATCTTTCAAATCGAAAGCTGCTCTTGGGCCTTGGTTTTGAAGGTCGTGTCCTAAATGTTTTCAATTTATTTTTTCTTTCTGAACCTTGCGTTTGTTACATGGTGTGTAGGGTGCTTCAACTGCATGGAACGTACCCATTGCATTTATAAGCGTGATCATATTGCCAATTGTTGGAAACGCCGCAGAACATGCGAGTGCTATTATGTTTGCTCTCAAAGACAAGCTGGTATGTCTTCTCATGATGGTCTTTTTTGAAAATATCACTCTCTTTGCAAGGACGACCGGACAGCAACTTAATATTTATTTGAGGTCAATGTTTTGAAGTTCTACTGAATAACTCGTCACTTTGCCGGCCGTCAGTAATCGACTATGTTTTCTGGAAATATTTGGCCTGGTTTTTATCTTACAACTCTATGATCATTTTACTCACTGCCAGGATATCTCGCTTGGGGTGGCCATCGGTTCTTCCACTCAGATCTCCATGTTTGTGGTAAGTTGCATCAAGCCTTTCATGTTATATACTAAGCTCTTGGCATAATATTTTTTTACTTCTGCAAGCAGAGGCTTATTAACCTGATGCAATGCTTTTGTCCAGATTCCATTTTGTGTAGTGATCGGGTGGCCTATGAGAACGCATATGGACCTCAACTTTGAACTGTTTGAAACTGCGACACTATTCATAACAGTTCTAGTGGTTGCTTTGATGCTTCAGGTAATCTTTCAGTGCTGCTTCCCGCCTTGCATAGAAGCTGATAAAAATGCAAGGTTTTTGGCTATCTTGTAAGCATGCTCTTGCTTTTTGCAACACTAACATCTATTCGTATATGAATGTGACAGGAGGGTACTGCAAATTATTTTAAGGGTTTAATGCTGATTCTTTGCTACTTGATAGTTGGTGCCAGCTTCTTTGTTCATGTCGACATTCCAGACAAGCATCGTGCGTAGTTCCTATCCTTCAAAATATTTGTATTTGCTGCGAACTGTATTTGCGAGGTAGTTTTCTTTGAGTGAATTCATTGTGACATGGTATTGTTTTCATGTGCAGCTGGGAGTTAGAGAATCTCTTTTTTTGGACGATATTCCTCTTTTTCATATACCGTGGTGATACAAAGTGACAAAGTTCCTCCAACAAGGTCGTGCAAAGCTCGGTAATGGCCAAATGCCTACCACCAATGTGGTTGCTGTTGGGTAGCCATTTCTGTGACTTTTTGAGCTTCTGTACTATACGATGTGTTTGTGCACAAAGTGTCCGCCGAAATTAGTTGTTTCGCTAAGAGACAGACTTCATGGGTAATAGCATCCTTGACGCGCATTCTTTCACTCTCGAAGAACTTTCTATGTAGAGCTTGAGGCTGAGCAATCACTTGCCGTGCATGGTCGCAGTCTTCACTCTCAACCACACACTAGTCTCATTTCATAATTCTTAGAAGAGTCGGGAGAACAATTCACTGTATGTAGATATATTTGTAATCATTTGACAGATGCCGAGTCGAATCGAAACTTTGATCCTTCCCATTACAAGGAATGTAAGACGTTTTATACGACCAACCAAGCAATCTAAGGATGAACTCACATGATGACGCGCACTCTATTTTCGTAAGTATGTTGATACCTCGCCTTTGTTCGAGTAAATATGGCAAACCACGGCCGATTCCAAATCAAAAAAGACTGGTAGCAGTTCCTTGATGCTAAATCACCACCCTTGGGCATTTCTTTTCACTAGTCACACCAATTCCACCTGGTGGTTTCCCGTGTGGACCCCTCCAAGTAGCTGCAGCTTCTGGTGCTTCTGGTCATTTTTCATTTCTCAGTAGTAAAAAGATGAAACTTCAACAAATACAAAAACATTGGATATTTATACTCAAGAACATGACAAAATTGCCTGGAACTCCACGTCCTGGCGATCCAGATTATCTTCCCAATCCGAAAAGTACTCGAGGGTTTTCCCACAGCATCGTTGTTCTCACATGCGATGGTGGGATCACACAGCTAGCCGTCAAGTCATTGCAGACACATTATTCTGTTTGTGACCCGAGTTCATGGCTGGTAAGGACATTGATGCGTGTGTTCCTCGAGAGCAACTCTCGAAGACGTTCTCTCATGTCTCTCACGTTATATTCGACTTGGACGGCACTTTGCTGGACACAGGTTCGTGACCAGGTTTAGGGTTTAGGGGTTTTTTTTTTTTGGGGGGGGGGGGGGGGGGGGTGTTTTGTGTTAGTTTGAATTGCTTCTTGCCCGACATCGTAAAAAGCTCGGGGACAATGTAGCTCATAACAGCCCCTCAATTGACTATTTAGATTGAATCCTTTTTCTGGGGATAGAATTTGTATAAGAATCCCTGCATTGACTGTTAAGTTAAAATTGGGTTTGTACATCTTCGCCCCTTGGCTTTCTGAGCAGTATTACTTCAACAATAGATCAAGCTGACATGCAAATAGGGTTCTACTACACATTGCTGAAGTGTCAGGTCGCTTATGGTGTCTCCTCTCCACTCATCGACCTGCATATTGTACTGAAGGGCAGAGTGCCATTTCCTCTAGAAATTGATTTGAAAATGCTCTTTTCTTCTTTTTGACAAAACCTTTCGGTTGCTGACTGGCAAGACAATCCCGAAATGTGATTGCAGAGTCGCTAGTAGATGAAGTACTGGAAGAAGTAGTCGCCCGCTATGGGAAAGAATGGGATGGAAGGGGTGCTCAGAAACGACTGGGCAAACGGCCCTTGGAGGCATCAGTATCTGTCGTCGAGGATTACGAACTGCCATGTAGTGCTCTTCATTTCAACAATGAGGTTGTAGCATCACTTCAATCTAGGTCCGTTTTAACCGTTTTTGATTATTCTTCCCTACTGAAATTAATCTGCTAAATTGCAAGTTGCTATGCTGCTTATTCAGGGAAAGAAAAATATATTAGTTTACTGTGAGTAAACATCTCAGCGTGGAAAATTGGTTTTTCTATGTCAACATGACCTTTTTATGACGAGTTACATGTGATTGTTAATTGTTTGTTTACCTACGTAGATCCTGAACTTGAACCTGTAGATGGGTGAGGGCGAGGCCTTTGCCTGGAGCCGTTCGACTAGTGAAGCATTTGCACGACCATTGCATTCCTGTGGCTATTGCCTCAAGGATTAATCTCTTGCTTCAGGTTGGACGGACTACTTTCCAGTGGTCGTTGCTGGGGATATGGTCAAGAATGGAAAGCCTGCTCCTGATATGTGCGATCTCGATATTATTCTTTTAGATTTTGATGTTTCCCTACTCTTTCTAGCAGGCATGTGATAGGTGTTTATTAGTTTCTCCTGCTCAATTTAGAGTTCATATGGTCAAGTTTCAGATATTCGGCTACCGGGTATTTTAGTGAAATGATGCAATAGATGATTAATGTTGTTTCCTAGTAATGGTTTGCAGATTTCTAGAAGCAGCAAGGAGGCTCAATGCAGAGCCAAGCAAGTGTCTTGTTATTGAAGATGCTCCGTAAGCTTGATTTCATTTTCTAGTTTTATCTAAGTTCTGCAAACGATGACACAAGTTAATTTTACACGTTGTTTATGTAATTTCACAGAGTGCAGTATCAGAGCCACCTGAAAGCATGTAGAACGATGATATCAATATTGGTTCATTTCTAGCATTAGCCTCTTGAGAGCATCAACTTACAACATCGGTGTTGCATGAGCAGTTGTTGAAGTCTATCTTTTGTTCGCTCCATTGTACATGTTTCTTCGATGAAATACTCGAGTGCTTTGAGACGAAGCTGGTTGACATCTTAATGTTGAGGTTGTCGTTATAGTCTCATAGTCCTCTGACTAAAGGTAGTGTGAGCTGCTCAGGGCGGGCGTGGTGGCAGGTAAAGCTGCAGGAATGCAAGTGGTTGCCGTCCCTTCTATGCCATCCAAGGATGCCTTTCTATTGTACTCTTCAGCTGACTTGATATTACCTTCCCTACTGATCTTTCAGTGTGAAGTCTGGGGCTTGCCTCCTATCAACGACAGTAATTCCTCTGACTCACGAACTGACTTGAATTATGCCGATTCATCGCATGGAATCAAATCACTTATGGTTGAGTCTTCAATAACAAGACACTTCTAGTCTTTTGTTTACTTCTGGACAGAATACCAGCTCTTAGTGGCGAACGATGACTCTCATGGTATTTACAACATGCAGGAGCCATGGATACTTCACGACATTGCTGAGGACTTCGATGGAGAGGAGCTTCGACTTATTATTGTAGGATGTATTCGTCCAGAGGTAAATGCTCCTGAACTCTGGTTCCTTATTAACCTTTCATCTTCGACTTCAAGTGCAATTAATATTGTCTAGCCAGCCTGTTGAATGCATTTCATCCTAAATTATCCTTGATTGCTGAGGAGTTATCCTTGATAAATTCGCTCACTCAAAGGAAATGGAATACACATTTACTCGCATTGTCTCGAATTCACCCTCATTGAGAATAGCTTTCGAAGTTCGTTTTGAAGTGTTTGCTTTTGGGTATGCAATTTGGGAGCATCAAGCTCAAAACTCACTAACCTGATTTCACAGTTATCACCAGAAGGATTTAATTTTTTGTGGCATTAGTCTTTAGTGCGATTCAGGTTCCTCATTTCTCTCCATCGTCGAAGACATTCCATGACTCAGTTATCTTTCAACTGTGGCACACAACCTTCATAGCACTAAACCCTGGACTCTGAGCTTACAATAAATTTTCAAATTTGATGTAACATGAACCACTAAAGTAGCATTGTGTTAGCCAGTGGGCTCGGCTCGGCTCAGCTGTATAGCTGTAATCATTTGTGTGCAAGTTTAAGACCCGAATTCAGGTGCTTCGGATTAGGTCCAGCATCATGAACCCCTATTTCTCACATAGCAATGCGTGTGACGACCCTTTCTATTTGCTCTTAGCCTCCAACTAGCATGAGCATCCCATGCACCTCTTACATTTATTCCATGCTAGTTTCAATTTGAATTTGCACAGCAATAATTGATCACACATGTCAGAGCCCTACTCTAAGTGTCCTACCTTGACGAAAGCATGGAGAGTACCACCCCAGTATGTCTTAGTGACCAATCCTCTGGGTCTCATGGACCTAGTGTCTAGTTACTATAAAAAGGCAGTCATTACTGTATACCACATTTGTCCCAAGACAAAGTGCCATGCATCTAAGTTTGGTTGTACTACTTTTTTTTGATTAGTTCATCCAAAATAAGATTTTAACATGAAGAACAGTGAATCAATTCCATGTCTAAACTAATACATCATGCTAATGGGATCTCTTATGAGAAACTCATACTTTTGAATGAAAATGTTTAACAAAATATTACTAGTAAACATTGTAGTAAGTTCAAAATAATGTCTTTTAGCTTCCAGGCAATAAACCACCACATTATTTCTTTTACCAAGTAGAGTATTTTAAATTTCTTTAGTTCAAACTCGTCCTTACAAATGCTATTAATCGTCTTTCTTGTATTCATAATCTTCTAATTACAAAGTTACCATCATCAAAATGCATTTCAAAAGATTTGTGAAATTTTAAATTCTTAAGTATTCTTTACAAAACTAAGATATTCTTTAGATTTCGAAAATATTTTTAATGAAATTCATTACATTTTAAGATTTTGTTTTCTTTGTTAGAAGGTTGGATGAAAGTCTTACTACTATAAAAAAAAAACCATATTTGTAAAGTTTGTTTTTAATAATTAGTAAGTTTTAGTAAAAGATCTCACATATTTTTATATTGTTGGCATCTTTCACTTCTTTATTATAATAGTCTTTTTAAAATTTATATATTTTAGAAAATACATAGCTATTTTTATGTTAAAAAAATTAAAATTTCAATAATAAATATACATTCTTGTATTTCTCTATATATATTTTAAAAATAATTGTTGTAATAAATAATATACTTTATTTCATGCATTTTTTTTTTAGGAATATATTTTATTATTTTGTTACTTAAACCAAATTTATATAGATGAAATTGTATAAGATTTTTTATGGAGGTTTTGTCTTTAATACCAAATGAATGTTGTAGCCTACAATTTATAAACATTCGTTTAGAAGCTTGTATTTTAATACATTATTAAACTTAATGTTGGTGATAAAAACTTAAAGAATATAAATAAAGGTGTTTCTCAAAGAAAAATGAATATATATATATATATATATATATATATTTAAGAAGAAACTAAAATGATTATTATCACAGACTAAAAAACTAGAGATTCTTGAAACAAGACTAAAAGCAACAAAGAAGTTGACAAGTTGAAGAAGGCTTCATTTTTGCTTCTATATACACTATCTAATTAAGAGCTACATAGTGATATTTTATAAGACCTACACATGTCCAATTAGGAGATACAAGCCTAATTTGTAAGATAAGTTTTTTTTTATCTATATGCCATAAATCCAACTTGTATCACAAATGGCCAATATGTACGACATGTGGCCAACTTGTTGGTCTAATTTTCAACCTATCAAATACTTTTAGACACATAAAATGATAAAGTTGTACCTAGTGAACGTGTGAAATAATAATTATAATTTATTTTTTGACAATATTCGTTCCTTTAATGAGTTTGTGTTTTCTTTTGTTTGTTCTCATGTTTAATTCGATTGCCTACCTGTGAGTAGTGTTATCTTTGACTTAACAACCCTTCGTCTTTTGCATAAAATTCGTTATTGACTGTCGTGGTGCAGCGCAGAATTGGGTGCATTCATGCTTTACACCACACATTTTTAAAATAGACGTACTCAATACCTACACAAGTTAACTTCAACCAAATCAGTAGGTTTTAGTTTTTTAAAAGTAATGATATTAACAAATCATAGTTTATTTTTTAAGAGTCACGTGGCAATAAGAAGCCTAGATGTAACCACTCGTAAAAATCGTGAAGTGTGAAGAACGGGTTATATTTAACCAGAAGCAAAACCGACATGGCAAAGATGATGTCATGGTTGTTCAACAGCTTGGGAACGAAACCTAAGAGAGTGAGAACGTGGTTCGAATCACGTCGTTCGAGCCGCAGCGACGATCCCAAACCCGGCTTCCGGGCGCTGCAGCACCAGCAGCAGCTGCGTCGTCGAGGGAGCGAGCGAGCGAGACCGGCGGCTTTCGAAATCACCGCGTCGTCGTCCCGGATATCTGCTCGAGGATGACCAGCTGCGGTGCATGGAGGACTTTCATTGTTGTTGGTGAGCCTGGATCCGTGCACACGATCATGGAACTACCCACCGTTAGCACTTGAACAATCCCAACTGCTGAGTCCAGAGTTTGGGATCAGCTCCGAAAACCTCCCGTCGACTTCTATCGTGGCTCGGTTGGTTTTCTCGAGAATCTAGGAAGGGATTCCTAAAGTGCAACTGGGCACCACCCGAAGCGAGTGGGACGGTTTTATGCCCCATTCGCGCATGAATCGGCCCTAATGGATGCGAGCTTTTTGATGATGATGGTGCGAATGTCAAAGGATTGATGTGTTGATAGAGTGGCTCCTGGGAGGGATCTTTCTTGAAGCTGGTTGCGTCCTGCACTTTGGCCTCGCCGCCAGATTCACGTCTAGTCGATTCTAGTACTGATGGTGCCGTTGTGGGGTCTGGCCGTGGCGTCCGTCCCAGCTGTGGCATGGCTGCTTCTCAGGAGAGAGAGTGAATCTGACGAGGTCAAGAAGCAGGAGCGGCGTTCTGCTGCGAGGTCAGTGAAAGGCGAGAGACTCTTGTTGGACACGGCAGTGCAGCGACGGTTCGCGAGGCAAGAATTCTACCGCAAGCATAAGAATTTCGACTTCAATGTGCACAGCCCATTCCCTTTTTTGTTTCCGTTGTCTTTCGATGTGTTGCCGTTATCGTGCGAGACGATGAGCGTGTGGACGCTGCAAATTAGGAGGTAACAGGTAGTATGGCCGGTCAGTGGGAAAAACTTGTTGATTCAGCTTCACTAGCAATGACCTCGGATCAAAAACAGGATTACGGTCTATAAAATCCCTTCGGAATTGTTCGAGTTGCTACCGGTTTGGCTCAGTTGCATGCCTCTTGCTGTGTGGATTGGCAGAAAATTGACGAAGAACACGGCCTCAATGTTTTAGAGGTATAGTTTATTCCTGTTCTCACCTTCTGTCTCCAGAGTTGCTATTCTGTCTAGAGTATCGAGTTCTGATGCGGTTGTTGTTCTGTTCTTGTTGAGGCTTCCGAGCTTCAGGGCACTCGTTTACTGCTATCAATGGAATTCTACCAAATGCTTGAACAAACTTTATATTTTAGAGTATCTCATCAATGAATTATCAATTTCACCCTAGTGATTTTCCTCTTGACGTAAGTCGCTCTTAGGAGAATGATAGCTTGTTCAAATCTGCGTGGATTTTTGTTACTGGAATGATAAAGGAAATGTGGATTATCGGTATCCGACTTCTATTCCTATAATATCTCAGCTTCTCGGGTGCAGACATATGTATTGAACTCAGATGGCAAGGAGATTTTTGTGAAGAGTTGGATACCTGCACAGAAGCAGCTCCATGGCGTTGTTTTCTTGTGTCATGGTTATGGCGATACCATTACCTATTACGCTGAAGGTACAACAAGTGTATGATTGTGTTCCTTGACTTGTCTAGGTTGTTGAGGGTCTCACCTTCCTTTCAGTATAACGCTTTAAAGGAGTACAGTTTACGTGTCAATTCTATGGGATCACTCGAAACCCTGAAGCAGAAACTTTGAAATTGCCTCATGTGACTATTTTGAAACAAACATGAAATGGGAGGTGTTGGCAGAGATTGTTATGAAGGTTCCACTTTTGTCCCATCTTCTAGATAATGCTTAAAATTAAAATCAATAGAAATGCTCTTAAATGCCCGAAAACGGCATCGAAAGTTTTTTTTCGTATTCCATTTTTTTCTTTAGGATGACTAATTCTAGTTGAAATATATATATATATATATATATATATATATGTGTGTGTGTGTGTGGGGGGGGGGGTCCTTTCCTTTTATTTTATTTGACTGTACGTTTTCGCAGCATAGACGCACGTTTTCACACAACGCATTGTTGTAGGCGTGGCGCGAACATTGGCGTCAGCTGGATATGCTGTGTTTGGCATGGATTATCCCGGCTTTGGCATGTCAGAAGGCTTGCATGGATACATACTCGATTTCCACAAACTTGTGGACGATGTCATAGAGCAATACCGCGCCATTAAAGGTATTTCAATTCACTTTGCATAATGCCAACTACACTTTTATTAGGATTGGAAGCAATCACATTTGGCAATTCAGTCCACGAAGAGCGTTGGTGATTGTGAAATGCTCCCATGCAGAGCGCGAGGAGCTGAAAGGACTGCCATGCTTTCTTTACGGTGAGTCCATGGGAGGGGCTGTCGCCCTGCGAGCTCATCTGAAAGAACCAAGTCTGTGGAATGGGGCCGTTCTTGTGGCACCTATGTGCAAAATTGCAGACACGATGTATCCTCCTTGGATACAATTGCAAATTCTGCTCCTCCTTGCTCGCATCATTCCCAAAGCAAAGCTTGTGCCGGACAGAAACATTGCTGCTCTCGGGTTCCGTGTTCCGGAGAAAAGGCATTTGGTGGGTCATGACTTCTTCCATGGTTATTATCGCGATTACTTTACTGAGAGGATCAGAACAAGCAATTACTACCCTATATTTTGACAGCGTTCATGATTTTAACTTTGCGGCAATTTTGCAGGCTGATATGAATCCTATTTCATACTCGGGAAACCCGCGACTTGGAACTGCTGTACAATTGCTCCGGATTACGGACTACATTGAGAGCAAGTTGCATGAGGTAAGATCCATTCTATTGTTCAATAGAACCAGTGTTTCTATAAAATAATGCTTCCGCTGTTCAAGGGGTTGATTCATGAGAAGTCCGGATCTAATTTATGTTTAAGATAACTAACCGTCCCCTTACTTCGGCAGGTTTCTTTACCATTGCTTGTACTGCACGGTGGTGATGACCGAGTCACGGATCTATCGATCAGCAGACTGCTCCACGAGAAGGCAAGATCTAAGGACAAGACGCTACGAGTGTGTCCCGATTCCTGGCATTGCATTATGCAGGGAGAACCAGATGATGTGATACGTAAAGTGATGAGGGAAGTCATAGAGTGGCTTGATGCCCGCGCTGCGCCGAAATTGTGGAAACTTGGCCAGAGTGAGGAAGAGTTTGAGGAAAGAGTCGCTGCTGCTGTACCCCATTTGATCAATTTTGGTAGATTAAACGTAGCAACATAGAGTAAATTGACTTGATTATTTCATAGTACATTGTTGGAAATGTTACTGTGAACTAGTTGCACGAAGCAATTGGTATCCTGAAAGTACAAGGCTTTTGGAGCAGAGGATTAGGTTCCTGCAATAGTACCGCATAAACTCCTGTTTTGCATTGACGCAAACATTCAATGGGTCTCGTAATTGAGGTGAGTAATACCCTCTAGCTTTGAACACCTTGAGCACTACGGTGGTGCCTAAATCACCAGGAAATCGTTTGCCCAAATATGTTCAACTGAATTTTGCTTTTGAAGGCAGGCATGCATGCATGCACAGGTCGTTCCCACGGAGCAACCCAGCCACGCTGGAGGATTGCATTGTTACATTCTCAAGCTTGTCTTGTTGCAGGATAATCGTTGTACAGCTTTTCAATCTTTTCGATCTTTACACCTAAATGATGCAGCTTAATATGAGGCTACTGGATGACAGACAATTATCGTTTCAGCAAACAAGTTCAGGTCAGGTTCAATGATGAAGTGATCTAATGAAAGCTGCCGACGGTTGTAGATAGTTTTCCATTTCTCTTCAGCGAACAAGAATTCGAGGCAATTCAGAGTTGCAGCAGATTCTCTACATACAGCCCCCGTGTGGTCGTACCTTCACAAGGTCGGGTGCAGGGTTTGTTGGAACGCCTTGAGCAGCGTTGCTTGGTAAGAGCTGGGAATATTGGTAAAATTGCTCTTGGTGTCACTGGCCGTCTACATTTGGCATTTTCGTTCCTCCCATGTGCAGCCTACTCTTGGCGTTTCCACCAGGCATTGGGCAGTGTTCATGAAATCGCTGAGGATATTCTATGCGTTGGGTTGGCTAGGATTGAGCTTGCAAATATTGTTCAGATGGTTTGTTACACTATGCACTTAAACATCGAGAATCTTTAACGCATGCGTACCATTGAAGCTAAAGCCTCGGGTGTCAACTTCTTACGAGGGTTCTGCCATAGGAGAAAGTTTTCGTCAGTTCGATTTAAAGCTCTCATAAATGTGATCAACATTGCAGAGAGAGCTTAGAATGTCTGACCACTTTGTTGAGAGTGATAGGACTGATTCCTAACGTACAAGAAATAAGCAGTGCTCGTCTAGTTTTAAAATTTGTACGTCTGTATAAAAGTCAATCAATCTTGGCATTGCATCACCGTCAACCGTACGTTATAGTAACATTCTGCAAGCTACCCCTGCAGATTATGTAATTCAATGTCTTGCCAGAGAGTGTCCAAATTAGATGTGAAGAATGTTGAACATCCATCTAGTTATTTAAATGTAGTAATCTACAGCAATGACAACTTAGAGAGTACACAGAGAGGAAAATCCAGTAGTGCATGGAACTTCAAGTGCACAAACTTTGCCAAATATTCGGAACTTGAAAATACCTTTTTTATTTCCGTTTTTTGTGACAACAAGGCATGGCACAAACAATGAACATTCTAAACAATACATATGTGCAAAATTTGAGAGACCTCGTCTACAAACCTCCGGATGTCCCCGAATCCTTGGCATCCTTCCAGGTTGCTTGCCATTGCTTGTCGTAGTCAGTAGACTCCTGGGCAAGGGTTCTAAGATTGTCCACATCACTGTTTTTCCTGATGGCCAAAACTCCAACCACGGAGATAAAAATTAGAATCTTGCCAACGAAACTGTTTTGTTGGTCAACCAATCCAATTCCAGTAGCAGCATCAACCAACCAGCCAGCAGCGTATCCAATCATGGCAGCACGACCTGTCAAGAAACATTCCACAAAGTTAGGTGGGTGCCAAAACCTAAACCCTAGCAAGGCACCAAGGTCAAACTTCAAAATACCGTAAGCTAGGCACCAAGGTCAAACTTCAAAATACCGTAAGCTAGGCACCGGGGTATACCATTCAAAAGCTCGGCCTCTGGAAGATGGAAGCGCTTCACCCACGCCCACCAAGGAACTATAGACGTATCGAATACAACCTCATCATCGTTACTTGATGACTCGGGGTTAGCTTCCAGAATCTTCCTCCTCACCACCTCTGCATGGATGTAGCCACCACATTATATCCAAATCAGACCACGCTCGACAGTTGGGGTAAATTCCACAACTCCATTGCAAATGACAAAAAACGCTTCCAGTTTCAAACTGCACAACTCTGCGTTGTGAGTGGAGGCGAAAGTTCACAAATTAAGGCCTATCTTAGAAACACGTCACTCCAGAAACAATAGAACAAATTACATCAAGGTCTCGACTATCAGAGTCGCACATCAAGAGAGTCTCAGCAGTTTAGAAAGTTGCCCACAGATGAGATGAAAGATGAGCTGTTGATTACAATAACTATGTAACCTATCTTTTCCATCTATTAAAAGCGACTATGATACATCGGAACCACAAAGAGAACTACCATAGCCACAGATCAGTACACATTTCAAGGTACTTACAAAAGACCAAATGCAGACCTGATAACTTCCAACCCTCTCACAGGACTTTTACAACGCAAAGTGGATTTCTAAAACTAAGTATTCTCACACCGAATAACACTCGAGTTTCAGCGATCCAACGAAACCAAAAAGAAGAGCCGCAAGCAAAGCGAGAATTGAGCATACCAGCATCAATGATAGCGTCCCAGTCGGTCTTGCCATCCGTGGTGAATTGGGAAAGGTCCCAAGTGCCATTCTTCCACCTAGGATCCTCGAACTTCCCCGATGACACCAAGGGGGAAACCTTTCCAAGAGTAGCAGCGGCTGGGGCCTTCCCTTCTGCCTGCGCTCCATCCAACGTTCCTCCCCGCGCCAGAGGCGAAGGCTTCCTGGAGGAGGAAGTCGTGGTCGCTACATTTCCAATTCCTTCCGTCTGAGGCTCCTCTGGTAGAGCTGCCACCTCCAGCACGATGCTATTGCCTCCTGCATCCGCAGCACTGCCAAAATTTTCATCAGCGGAAGCTCTTACGACAACTCTTGCCCCCCTGCTCTCCACATTCACTACAGCCCTAAACCGTCGCAAGCACCTCCGCGACGCTACCCACAATTGAGATGATTTCCTTGCTTGAGCAGACAATGTAACACTCCTCGCCACTGGCACCACGGCCGCTCCTGCCAAAGGTTTCGTGACAGTGGCCATTGCTACCATATCCTCGCACAGAAACTACAAAATGCAACGATACGGAGAAGCGCAGCGGATTACGAGAGCATGGTAAATGGGGCTATTCTTCATGAAGCAACTCGCTAAGAGGGAGAGACTCTATTGGGCTGGATAAGAATCTAAATATGACCCAAAGTCATGTCTCCTTCCAGCATCGGATATCAACCCAGATGTTCAGATAATCGGGACCTCGTAACCGGCGGACTTACGGTGCACTCGTTTGTCGTGTTCACAGGTTTCAAGGGAGCTTCGAAGAAATTGTACGAGTATGGGACAGGTATTGATGGTGTGTTATGTCACAGAATAATGATAAAAATGCCATTTTCGAGTGTCAATGTGCTGCGCAGCATTTGCAGTTAGACATCAGGTTCTCTGGATTGGAGAATCACCCGACATCCTTTTGTGTACAATTCAGAAATAGATTTTGTATGTTGGCCGTTTTGGATTGAAAATGCATGCTACAAATGGGCAATAGTTTTCTTCAACGCATTCTCAGTGTAATTGATAACAGCTGAATATGTGTATTAATCCATTTCACTGTTGCTCGATTCACAGATGATAGAACCCGTGTTGGTAAAACACCAACAAGTTGGATCCTCTCATCTATTATCTGAGGTTTCTGGAAGTTTGAGCAACCCGTCTTCCACTTTTGATGAGGATATCGCAATTCCCCTCAATAGTTGTAACTAGGGCAAGAGTTCTTTTCCCGTTGACGGCAGGGTTCAATGCTGGCGAACTCCACCCGAACTTGATCTCATCAGCCACAACCTGAATGATGTGCATTCCTACAGTTTACATAAGAAATGATCTACTCTCTGACATTTCATCTGGATTTGTTGTGAGCTTGAATCCAACTTCGGTGACTAAGTGTTTCGGAAATACTGATAAAATTTAACAAAGACCAATCATTCGTCGATTTCTTGCAACGTGATGTAAACATCTCGAATCATGTTCCCCCTTTTCACAGTGACCTGCAGACACCACCAAATTTTGTTAAGAATTGCGAGTAAAAATTGTCAACACTGTCAAAAGTTACGTTATCAAAATTAATACACCCTGGACAAAAGTTCAAAGAGATGATCTGCAGTAAAATCACAAGTAGAAATAAGTGGAAGCGGCAAACGAAAATGAATAGGATCGCACTTCTTACCCGTACTCTCTCTCCAATTTGGCGATCATCGCAAGCTGCTACTAAATCATCCACCCTGCTCAATGTCTGCACAGTGTGATGCACGGCCGTCAGACGCAATGCTAAACTATTCCAAGAGGAAATAAACAAGTAAACAAAACGCATTGACATGATGAAAACTCTGCAAACAAAGTCCGACACCAAACGACATTCAAAGGATAAATCAGGTTGTGCGGAATGCAACGCACATTGCCATTGATAGCCACAATGACGTCTCCAAGTTCAATTCGACCAAAAAGATCTCGCTTCGTAGCTGTAGAAACACAAACCAAGGCGGCGTTAGCAATGAACTGGCAGCGCATGCATTGAACAATCTTGCTTGGTGATCGTAATTTACCCTAAAATTTGAGAAACCATGAAAAGGAAACGCACCAAGAAGGCCAGCCTTCGCTGCTGCACCGTTGTCGTTCACTCCCAAAATCAAGACGCCATTAACTCCGAGTTGCTTAGCTTGAGAATCGTTCGCACACATAATGCCCAAGCCTGGTCTAGAAACTTTCCCTTTCCTTATCAGTTCATTGACCACCCTTCGTACTGTGTCAACAGGAATAGCGAATCCCACTCCAGCACTTGCACCAGAAGGAGAATATATTGCTGTATTCACTCCAATCAAACGCCCTTGGCTGTCCAAGAGAGGACCTCCTGAATTGCCAGGGTTGATGGATGCATCAGTTTGGACGACACCCCTGATTGTGGCACCTCCAATTGATCTAATGTCTCGTCCAACGCCGGAAATGATGCCGCTCGTTAAAGTCCTGTCCAAACCAAATGGATTTCCAATTGCTAACACGTGCTGCCCGACTTGCAAGGCCTGTGAAACCAATCCAGAAATGCATATCAATACTTAACCTCACTAATGTGATTAGAAGAAACCGCAAATCCTAACTAAACATTTGCAGGAAGACAGTGGGCAACAGGTAATGAAGGGGTTAATAGAGAGAACACCAACCTGAGATGATCCGACAACAATGGGCTTCAGCGACTTAGCTGGAGCACTAATCTTCAATACCGCAAGGTCCTTGTTCTTCGCCACTCCTATGACCTTCCCCTCCCAAGTGGATGCATCCGCAAGAGTAATCTTCGCCTTGTTACCATTCATGACTACATGATAGTTTGTAACAACGTGCCCATCTGTGTCCCAAACAAACGCACTTCCTGTGCCTCGGGGTATCTCGATCGGGTTCAGCGACAGGCCAATATTCGCAGTGGACGATGTTGTGATGTTTGCCACTGAGGGACTGCAATCTTGGAACACTTTCACTGTGTTGCGCTCTGCCTCTAACCACCAACCTGTGAGCCAATCGAAAGAACACCACATCGCTGTCAGAGAATTCGTCTAACTCTTCTAGAAAGCAAAGAAAATCAAGCGCTGCAAAGCGAACCTCCTCACATTCAAAAACTGAAACCAAGGTTGTTATCTACCTTCCACAGGATTTGCGACTTCCACCGAGGAAGCGGATAGCTCTGCATCGTCCTCCCCACGGAGATACGACTGCAGGAGCTGTTGAGCGGAGGGTGGAATGAATTCCTGGGTATCCTTCAATCGCTTCACCAACTCCCCTTTCTCTAAACAATCACGATAGTCCACTTTTCCGGCATCGAGAACTTTTTTGATCTGGCTAGCTTTGAGACTCTCCAAATCGTTGCTCTTTTGTGAAGATTTGCCATCCCCGGCAAAAGCGACAGCCACTCCACATGTGCGCCTCGTCCAGGATTCTCCTCGAACAAATTCAACATTCCTGAGCTTCGTGCCATGAAACTGAGACGAGAGCCTCGCCTTTGCAAGCGACTTCGGAACCACAACATTGACAGGCTTCGTCACATTTCCATTCTGCGTCAAGCTACCCCTAATTTGCTGGAACGAGATCCCAGTTGGCGCCTTTGCCAGTACTGAAAACGTCTCCATCCTGTCACTAACCACCCACTTCAAACCTCGCACCTGCACGGCTGATTCAGGTACCACTCGATTCGACTAATTGATAACACCAACAATGCGAGCATGTATCACACCTGAACTTCCTTGGCCATAAAATAGGCCTGGTAGAAGTGAATTGAGGCAAGGAAGGTTCAGGTGCGGAATCGACTAGCACTGGAATGACCACCGCCATAGCCCAAAGCTTCCCCCTCGTAGTGAACTCTCCGCACACCTTCCGTGAGGCACAAGGAGAGGCTACGTCACCAGATTCCTGGTTTCTTCGAATTGTCAATTTTTTTAAGTGCATTGTCCCGATATGATTCATATCCGCATTTCATCGTCTATTGGTCCTGGCTCTTTTCGAAAGATATGCGGTGCTACGAATCTTCAACATATGTGCGTAAAATCAAAAGTGCCTCTTCACTGCACCGAGCTCGTGTAGGCCACGTCGACCTCTCACAAATGTATTAACTTACCACCGCATCTGTTGTGGAAAAAGCATCAAACAGGGACCTGATCAAATCTACTCGTTGACGCTTCATAATTGTCAAACATTTTCGATGGGCAGATATCTCTTTTCGGAGCTGATTGACTTACATTTGTCAATGCCGAAGTGTGAGAAAGGACCAATGTTAAGGGGAATGGTAATGGTGGCAGTTAAACTCTTATGTTGCAGGTGTCATTTGTTTGGCACTGCACGCTTCTAAGGTTCCACCCACCGAGATAGCGGTGAATTTCTATGAACTACCAGTGTGTGGGATGAGATCGATCATAGACGCGGTGGTGGTTGAAAAACTAGTGGGCCTCGTGAATTCGGAGTGTAGATTGCCATGTAACGAGGAAAGAGTATTAAAATATTTATAATCTTTACACTGGGGAGGATAAGGCACACTTTTGGTTGCCCTACTCAACATGGACAACGTAGAGATCGCCGATTCTAGAGCTCAAGTGTTCTTCAAATTCACACTCACCCAAACCGAGTATTACACTTATTTGTATAGAAGTAATATCTATAAGTGACTACATGTCAATTTGATAGCATTTTTGTACAAGTGCAGTAAATTTCTGATACAACCTCCCACATGATCAGGGGAGAGGTAACATAAAAGACTCAAGTGGAACTAAGCACTCTACAGAAAGAGAACTCAATAGTAGTTCCCAATCTTGCGATGGTGTGCAGCGGTTTTGCCATCGGGATTAGAGACGTTGCCATCTGTAACTTCGGCATACACAATCCAATGATCTGCGACTTCGAGACGGCTCTTTACGACACATTCCATGTATGCTAAAGCCTGGATCAAAATAGGACTTCCATTTGCCCCAGCCGTCCACTCCACTCCTTCAAAGCGATCAGCTGCAAAGTGTAAACAAAGCATTTACTCATCAGAATTAGACACCTCATCTACTTTGGAAAACTTGATAATTTGATTTGTGGAACAAATGCACGACAACGAGTGTTTAAGTGCACTTTGAGAGAGGACGTGATTACCTCCTGCGGGAAACCGTTTCAAGAAGTGTTTCATCAGTGGAGCGTACTTGCCCTCTTCTAAGCAGTTGAGGACAAATGTATCACCAACCTGCATGAGTGACTCTATGGCTCTGTCTTTGGCAACGGCGATGGTGATACCTAGAGGTTTAAAACTCGCCTGAAAGTTGATGTCAAACATCATCAGAACACAAAGTGCCATCTCCTCCTTGGTTTGAGAACTTTCACCCTAACTTAATCTAAGAATTTGCAGATCATACGTTAGACAGCGGGGCTGACACTAACCTGAGAAACCCAGGATGCAATCATTGCACTTCTGGACACACCCTTTTGAGCAGTGACAACATAGAGGCCGCCTGAAATTCGGGCAATTGCTTTAGCTACATCCGCTGGCATGTTCAGCTTCTTTGCTTCAATGACTTTCTTCTGAGTGAGTTGTTGGCCAAGATCAGTGCCCGCCTCCTCCAACAACTGATAACTGCAACAACATTAGAACATTTTTCAACTGTCATGATGAAGATACAATGACATTTGAAGTGCTTGACCACACGAAAAGAAGCAGGATCAAACACCATTTACAAGACTTCTAATTACATTCAAACTGCTTCAGATGCCACGAAAAAAAACCCGAAAAAAAAAAAAAAAAAAAAAAAAAGACTGCAGATCAGGATCTAACTATAAGTGCAAACACATTACGTTGCTTCTGTGGGCACGTCCTTGATTCTAATCGGGGGTAAATTTGTAATAACTCCAGCTCCCGTGAACCGTTGCAACAAGGTATCCACTGGTTCATCATCTCCTCCAAAGCTCTCCGCTATCAACAAGGGCTGCACGCATACATTTTGAGCTCCCCATTCAGAACCTTTCGAAAATACTAGTAACCTACACTTTGTTACAATTGAATAACTTAGTAGCTTCAGATGAGGAAAGATAGGCAAACTAGGAAGTACAAACTCACTTGCTTGGCTTTGACAGCCGGAACCAATGTTGAGAGCGCTGCATTTGCAGGACCTTGACTAGGTGGCGCCATAAGGACCACTGCGGCGCATTTGCTTACACATTCTATCAGTTCCTGAGAGTCCGCAGAGTTCATGTCCAACATCTCTACAAGCGTGTTCGTCTTCGTCAAGCCTCTTGCAAGAGCCTTCTCCCATCATCACCCATAGCAACAATTCAAAGAATACAAGTGAATAAAACTTGATTGTAAACGCAGCTGAAATATTAAATATCTAATCAATGATATCCTGTAGCTATAATGCAGTCGTTGATCACCTAAAATTTTGATAGAAGAGGAAAACAGAAAATTGATCTGGTGATTATACCTGTGAAAGACGGTCACTGTAACCGTAATCAGATACGTAAAGAACGGCTACTGAGGTCAACTTCTTTTCTTGAGCATCTTTGCTCCAATTCTCATATTTCAGCATCAGATCTGCGACATTGTACCGCAACAAGGGGCCGTGTCCCGTTGCAATCATTCCAAACTCCTTGTCGCTAACACGTTTCAGCGCTGATAGTACTGAGCGGGCGTTAGGACGCATGAGACAATCATAGTAGAACCGAAAATGTGGCTCAAGCTTCTCCAAATCCTCATCAAAAACCTGAACCAAGAAATTTTGTGTTAGACTAGAAGACTAAACCATGAACTAGCTCGGTTGATTCTTTTTTATTAACTTACAGAGAAGTCAAGCATGCCAAATTAAGAGCTCCGATAGTTTAAAGGATTGTATGGTTCTGAGATGATTCTTACGGCTTCGGAACAGTAGTGCATGCCAAAAGCGTCACAAGTAAACATGATGCCGGACTTGCGATCCAAAGTGAACATTGTGTCCGGCCAGTGCAAATTGGGAGCAATAACAAACTCCAGAACATGCCCTTCCCCAAGATCCAGTGTATCTCCTCCCTGTCTCCCACATCATATGACACAAAATTTAAAATCTAATGATCGTAAGGAGTAGCGACTATCGAAAAAAAATTGGGCTTATCTACAAAAAGAGTTCAAAAGCATGAGAATATTACGTACCTTGACAACCAAACTCTTAAAAGGTTTGAGGACAAGATTTTGCAAGAACTGGATGCAGACTTTTGAGCCCACCACCACGGCATTCGGCGCCAGCTCCAGGAGGTCTGGAATTAGTCCACTGTGATCAGGCTCGGTGTGGTTGCATACAATGTAGTCAATAGTACTTGGATCAATCTCATTTTTAAGTGCTGCTAAGTACAACTCCCGGAACTTCTCGTGTGATGCGTCAACCACCGCCAGCTTGTTTCCTTCAATTACATAGGAATTATATGTGGTTCCGTTCTGTAGGCCAAATTCACTGCAACAATTGTCACGGGGAAACGATATTAAAAATTATTCGCGTCGATATCCCAAGATCAGACGAACGTTCGTGAGAGCAAATTAGTGAGTGTTCACATGAGTTCAGCAAATCTATGACACATATCAGAAGATAATCATCAAAATGATTTTCCTTGGCTTTACGGAATGCTACGCACATGTCAAACCTATCGCGATCCCAATCCAAGGAGCGAATAGTTTTGGTTTCCGGGCCTATGACTACACTCTGAGTCTGAATGCGCTTGCTCTCTTGCCACTGCACCACCTGCGACACTTTCGGCGCCTCCGCCACACTCACAGCCTGCGCTCTCACGCCATTACTCCTTATCTTCAGGCCATCAGTCCCTGCACGCCCTGACCTAGCGAAATTGTGCCTAAATGCAGGCACGAATGAGCTCCGCAAATTCCCATCGACTCCTGGTCCTTTCACTACGCTGACCTGCACCTCGCACACACTTCCAATGGCCGGCACCGCAGCCGAAATAACCCCCGCCATGCTCCCGGTCTAACTCACAATACCCCTCTCTCTCGCTCTCTCTCTCTCTCTCTCTCTCTCAGAGCACTTGGTTTGATTTCAATTCTCCAGGTCCAGACCTCCACAATGAATCCTCCGTAACCGGAACAAAACAATGGATACAATCTGGACCTCAGGGTAAGATTGTATCATACGAACGCGGTCGGTCTCAAGATCAATTGGACCACTGGCCCGATTTGCACCCCGCCTGGTGGCCGCGCAACCATTCCAGGCGTAAAGCTTGATGAGATATTCTCGAGAGCCTCTCAACCCCCCGCGCTGCTGTGACTGTGTGGCTGACGTTGATAGTGGTGTCCATCTCAGCAGATTTCTTGCTCCGCTAATCCCCTACTGCCATGTGGAAAGAGTAATGGGTGTGGCGAATGGGAGTAACGTTTCGGTTGCTGACTAGGACGGTTTCATGGGTGGGGAACGTTGGTGACTCTGAGAACGAGAGCAAGCGTTGCTTCTCATTCAAGTTTTAGATTCTATATTATAGCAAAGGATTTTGATCACAAGTAGATATTGAAGACTGCATGACTTTTGCACAGAAACTTTGGATTTTTCTGCATGTGCACATACACATTACAATTTAGTAAAACATACATAGGAGATAATTTACTCATAATTTTCTAAGCATGATTTTTCTTTTTTATAATTTATAGTGTTAAAACTATAGAATGGCAATAAAGTTCACAAAATAAACATTTTAAAGAATAATGAAAATTTTGATTTTAGAACAAAATTATGTCAATTTGTAACTATTTTTGAACTCTGTTTTATTAAAATGATTTTACAATTAAACTAAAAATAAAATTTTGAAAAATTTATGCTCTATCTTGTTAATCTCAAAAAATAAATTAAAATATTTATTTCTTTTACACATTATCAACTTTTTCATATCTATAATTTTTTATTTTTTATTGTTTCTTTTTATTCTTTTAATAATTTTACTTTTTCCATATGCACAAAGAGAGATTAATATTTTTTGGTTACATAATGTTAAATTCAATGTAAAAATAAAATCCTGATTGTTCGAGTAAATTATTTTAAATAAATTATCGATATACTTATTTAGAGCATAATTGTTCATTCATTTAGATATCTTGTTAATTCATATATTAATTCTTATTTCTACCCACATACACATTGAAAAAATTATCCTCCAGCATTGGAACTATTTAGAAACCTCCTTTGCTATTTAAATAAGAGTTTGTAAATAGGATGTGGAAGAAAAGGTTTCTTTGAATAACCAAGTAGATTATTCTAAATGAATGAATGTAATGTGTATTATTATCAAATTCACACTAAAATTTTAATCTTGATTTTTAAAACTCATCAACTAATGCCTTTAAATCTGCACAAGGAAATGATTCTACATGTAAAAATGTTCCAAATGGTTAACAGAATTATAAATAATAATGATATATCTATAAAATTTAAGTAACTACTGTGGTATATATATATATACATGCGGGTATGTGGGTAGAAATAAGAATTAATATATAGAATGTCTACAATATCAGATGTATTTCATCTTTGATTTATAAATTCATTCGCAACAATGACAAAAACTATAATCACAAATCAGAGGGGTATTACTAATCAAAACCACACTCATGTGGAACGATTTTTTAGATTGATCTTCTGAAGATAAAACAAATAAATTTATGATATTGATATTTAATAAATAAATTAAAATTTTATTTATATTTATAAAATTTTATTTTATTTATATTTATATTTATAAAATTTATGATATTGATATTTTATTTTATTTAAGACAGGTTGTAACTATATAAGATTTTTGGAAAGATAGAAATATAAAATTTCTTACCTATTCTTTCCAGTTCTACAAAAAAATTCGTTAATTTTTTCTCATTTCTTTTATTTTAAAATTCATACATGTATTAATAGCTATATATTGAAATCTAATAGTATTTATCTTCGTTGCAATCCAAAAATTAGACATCTTCACCAGCCACCTTCAATCACGGATGAACAGAATGTAGTTTTCATCTCACATAGATGAACGTTACCCAGGACTGCCGAGCCGTAGAGCATAGCTCCTGGGCGCCTACTTTGTAAATTAGCATCCGGGTCACTCACTACCATAGCGTCGGATCACTCTTCAATTCTCCGCTTTTCTTAAGCTTGCACTTGGGTTTCAGTGTCCAATCGGCACAAGGGTTGACTACTGTTTTGATTTTTATTGTTTTTGCATGAACATTTGATGCAGCTTTTGTTTGTGGATTCCGAGGAGTTGGTCGGAAACGAGGTGATCATAGAATGTTGAAAATCCACTTGGCCATCACTGGTATCCTGCATTTGGTTCATCAGTACCTCAATATCAAGTTTGAGAATACGTGTGTCGTTGATGACACAAAATACCCCTCACATGCTTGATTTCTTATTTCCCTAGTTCTGCTGCACTCTTGTAACCTTAAATTTCATACTCGGCTGCAACGCTTAATGAGATTGAGATGGTGTCTCCTTGCAAAAGCGATACGTTGTTTTTTTCTTTGTGAAGCAACTGGAGGACATGGCATGTTCATTATGCTGGGTTAGTAATCGTACTCGCACGGTGTGCAGTACAGCGATTGTTTTGAATTGTATTTTGCATATCTCCATCTGCATGGTCCTTTCTCTGGCTGACTACACACTGCGTAGAGTTCAGATTCCTGCTGATGTTAGTCCTGGTGAGAGGGCTTCCCATCGACGCACTATCTTGTTAAACCTCCTCTTGTTAACACAGCTTGCTGTTAGGAACTGCTTTATCCGAGGTTCTGTTAGATGTATGTAACTTCCAACTGATAAATAGCATCTGCATATTGAAGTATGGTATTTTGCTAAATAGGCGTCAGGTATGCTTTGAAAACATCAGGTGATCCTAATAAGTATTCTACTACCCACCCGTATCAGATTTCTTCATGTGTACCAAAGGGCCTGTTGAATTCCCGCTTAGAAATAGCCCACGTAATTCTCTGATGTCGTTTGAGAAAATAATAATATTGATCGCCTTCTGCTGGACGTTATCGTGTACAAGTATGTAGTTGACCTCTCAAGCATTCAGACAGTTTATTTGAAATTATGGGAATTAGATTGAATGTTCCTCATCCATAAATTTTGTTTACTAGAATTCTTTAATCAGTGTGAAAAGGCTTAACAAAAACAGGCTAATTCCATTACAGTAGGAAATTACAAGACACTGACCAACCATTCTGTTAAATATTTCTAGCTGTTTATGCAATTGCTAACGCACAAGTTTATGCAGCAATTGTTAAAACTCGCTTACAATAATGGTATAAGAAACTCATGGTGTTTTCATCATTACGACTATTTTGTGCACCACCGCTACTACTCATAGCATGCTTGCAATGCAAATGCAGCCAAAACATCGAAGTCCACAACAGTCGAAGAACTCTCAGCTACACATTTCCTCCACATTCTTTAAAAAAACTCTATGCATAGTGGCTGAAACTCCCTACTGCTATTCACACTAAATACTACCAGCTCTGGTTGTAATTTCCGCTGCGCCCACCAGATGAGTATCTACGGTCATCATAACTTCCTGCGCCATAGCCGCCACCTTGGGAAGCACCATACTGTGTAGTATCGTCATAAGTGCCACCACCACCATAACCTCCTCCATAGCCACCACCACCGTATGCTCCACCGTAACTGCTGCCACCGCCAGCACCACGGGAGCCATATCCTCCTACATTAGCACCTTGGGGACACTCTCGAGCCATATGTCCCTCTTGGCCACATGTGTAGCATGGCCTGCCACCGCCACCGCCACCAAAGTTGCCACCATACGCTCCTGCACCTCCCCGACTGCCAACTGGGTTGGGGCATTCACGAGAAAAATGTCCAACCTGGCCGATGTCACACATGGACGTGAAAATTGGCATTAGGTCAAAAAGGTAATAAAGTAATTAAAAATCTTGATTTTTAATTGTGCAGAAAAAGCCCAATCAAAATAGACACTAACCTCTCTACAGTTGTAGCATCCTTCTTGTCCCTTATTGCCACCCTTGACTCCACCCCATGTATCACCGTATGAGCTTCCTCTTATGCCGTCACGTTCACGACTCCGGCTGAAATTAGAATAGCCTTCAGGCTCGCTACTACCATAGGCAGAACCGACAGCAGCAGGAGGTCGCTCGTCTTCACGCCGAGGACGTCTTGATCCACCAGATTGAGCAGTTTGAACAGCAATTTCCTGTAGAAGACAGACATTTGACATGGGCGACGTATCCGACAGGAAGTTCAGGGCTCAATATAAGAATGAAAAATCGTGACATCATCAACTACGACGATACAAGTTTACTGAAAGAAACATGGTACATTGAAAAAGAAAAACATATACCGCACAAGCACCGCTGTATTTAAGTAACAATTTGCAACGGTAAAAGCATCTTGGAAAGTGGTGAGCAACATTCGGAGACTGACTTGAGTAATACTAATCTTTCATGCTAGAGCTATAATCTGTCTATTGCCATGACTGACCTAAGAATCTCATCACGATCTCTGAGAACATGCATGGGCACAAAAGAAGTTGGCAATTCACATCTAAAACTAGTGCAATGATGAATGGTTCTTCGGATCTCTTCATGCATACCTCGAATGATGCCAATAACTCGTCAAGTTTTTTTTCCATAAGGTTGACCTCCTCTCGAAGCGCTTTAGATTTTGTTGGATCCACCTCTTTGACAAGTTCACTTCTAGCAAATGATAACTCTGCTTCTGCAGCTTTCTTCTCCTCGCGTTGTTGTTCGGTGAGAACAATCTGTCCACAAATAAGAAGGAAAATAAGCGACCAGCGATTCAGTGACCCCAAAACATGGAAGACTAACAACTCAAACCAACTACTTCTCACTGTTTCTAAAACTAATAAACCTACATTCAAGAATTATAATTTAGAGCCAAACTATTTTAAAATACCCATATTCTAATCCGGAATATGATGAAGTAGGCCAGATAAGACAATTTGAAGAGAAAATAAGTTTAACGGAGTAATAGTAGTGCTCACATTTTTCTTCCATTCCTTTGCAGCTTGTTCCTTCAAGATCTCTTGTTCCTTTTTTCCAGTTCTTTCAGCGATGACTTGTTCTCTTGGTCTTGCAGCACCAAAGGGGTTAGGCTGCAAAAAAAATTACCACGTTCCAAACAATGCTTAGACAAGAAAAAGCAAATAAAACCTCATGTACCAAGGCCAGTGTTAGAGGGAGAACGATACCAACAAGAGGTAACAATAGGACAAAAATAAGAGACACAGATAGGGTATGAGGATCAATCTTTCTGCGAGTGCAATGATTGCCAACGAGAAGATGGGACATAAGAAGGGGACAGATAACTCGCAAATAAAGCCTATTGTTTGGACCGCAAAAACACCCTCCGAAAACCTATTTAACACAGAAAGATCAAGCCCTAAAGACGTTGAATAAGAATAAAAGTAAGTGTAACTGCTATTGATCAGACTCTCGCTTTGCAATGCCGCATTGGAACTGCTGTTATAACCATGTAATAGCCCGTAACCACATTTCAAAGGGATTGGAAACTTCCGAAGCTGCGCTTCACGGCACAGATCTGCCTATAGCAGACTCAAAATAAATTCCAGATCCACAGAAAGAAGTCAAACTCACTCGGCTTGACTTGGCTGGAGAAGATGAAGCAATATCAGAAGCAGATCCACGGGGTTGAAGACTCAGCTTGGGCCTGCCCGCGGTGTCCTCCTCCGTATAACTCATCCTGCACAACGAGAACATTAACAACACGTAACACCTTCGTCAGAACCGTAACTGATCACATAAAACTGGCGCATACACACACATCACAACAAACTAATTTCCTAACTCCAAAATAACCTTGTGAACAAAATTAAAAAATCGCCACTCACAGGCAAACGCTTGACCCCGATAACCTACACGCAAGAACTCCCCACACCCCGACGCTCCATCCCTACAGTGCGCAGAAATCTCAACCTCATTGAGAACCTTTTCACCCAGGCAAGACCTAAACAGCAAAACCTATTCTCTCTCTTACGCGACTACTCATACCCTAACACAACCCACGCATCACCTCCCTACCGCCACGCATACAGGAAGAAAAAAATTATATAGATATATATATATATATATATATACCCAACCCAGAAAAACAAAACCCACAACCCTCTAAGTCACACACAACTGGCAGCAGCAGCAGCAGCAGCAGCAAATCTCACATGCACGATCCGGAACACGACCAAACTCTCGTGATGCGTCAGTAAGACGCGCTCGAGATTCGGCTACCGAAGGGGCACACCCAAAACTCAACAACGCCAAACCACGAAACTTAGTTATGCCTCGTTCGCAGACCAGCAGCAGTAGCAGCATCATCATCATCATCATCATCATCATGAAAAAGAAGTTGACAAAAGAGAAGCGCCTGCCCGCGGCAACCAGCGGGCGGGCGTGCGCGCACACGCGAGCGTGGGGCTCCACGGCTGGGTCGTTGTCACGGTCTATATTCAGACGCCATCCTTCGGATGCCCGCCGCCTGTGTTCGGTTAAACGCGCCTGGGCCGTAGGCTCTTTCTGTCCCGGGTCGGGTCGCCGCCGGGCCGGGTCGGGTCGCCGCCGGGCCGGGTCAGCAGATTTCAACGAACAAACATACGAACGATCGTATCCCGTCAGTTTCATCCGTTCATCCAATGGCCGACTCGTAACATACGCAACCTGCAATTTGGCAATGGGGTGGGGAGCGCATTCCCCTAGCGTTCCCCGCGACGCTCCCAGCCTCCCCCCACACCCCAACCCCCGACCCCGACCCCTTTACATTGAAGTCGGAGGTTTTCTGTGCGGCGGACAAGTCAAATCTCGCGCCGTCACCCATAATTGGGCTTCATTGGCACAGCCTCGTAAGGAACGCCTCCATAGGAAAGCAGAAATATATACAAAACAAAATCTTAGATGGTGTCAGGGGCTGGCATCAGATTCATAAGCACAACAGTGTGGATTTGCTGAGATGGCGTAGTAGGGTGGGATATTCACTCTCATTTAGACACGCTTGGATGGGGTCCTGAATAGAGGGAAAAAAAAGTATTTTGTCATTGTTGGTTGCTGTGGGAGTGTGCCTCAAATGGCAGCATAAAAAGTTACTCGCATGATAAAGCCATTTCCCGATTGGTTTACAAAGAAATAAATACAGTGAGGAGCTTTATATCTAATAGAACAACCTGCTCTTTACCCAAATTTTCATAATTTTTCATCGATTTTTTATTTGATTTTTACAATGCCTACAACACATTTGAACTTGTCAAGTAAATATGTTTGTTGAGTTATATTTTTTATATTTTCCATAAACTAACGATTACAATCCACATCTGTCCACAGTGATGCATATGTTGACATAATGCAATGCTTGTCTGAACTCTTGGTGCTTTATCATAACCAAAATTTTTGTTTTCGTTGTTTTAATATTATTATCATTAGTATTATTTTACATTCCATCGTATTACATCTTAATATGTGATCATGCATTCAATATGTGCTAAAAATGAATATAAGCTAACAGTTTTTATATGTAATCCTCTCTCTCTCTCTATATATATAAATAATCTTGAGCTTTTATATAATTATTCAAAGTGCTTTACATAAATTATCATGTTTTCATATTTTGTCTTTCATCTTAATCAATTTACATATTTATGAAAAATTGAAACATTAATTCAGAAAATCATGATCGAGCTAATACTGTGTATGCACAACAATTATTTTTTCCTACATCACTTTTTATTTTCTTTTATTTTCTTTTTCTTTTCTTTTCACTTAATTACAAATTATGCATTTTATCAAACATCACAATTCTTTAATATACTTTTTCTTTTTACGGAGGGGGGACTTAGAAAATATTATTTCGAAGAAGATGAACAATAAATTTCATCCATCCAAACGGAGGACGAGGGCAAAGGGATGGATGAATGAACTACATGGCCCCCACCACAAGCCACATGAGAGAGAGTGTAAAGACGCAACTGGGAAGAAGAGCGAGGGGGACGTGGGATGGAGTCACTAGTAGTGACCCCAACTCACTATTTTACCATCTTCCCCACTTGGACACGGAGGAGGAGGACGAGGAGAAGAGGACCCTCCCTCACTTCGCAAATGGTATCGCCGCGCTTGACTGGGATTGACTACCATCCTCTCCAGGAAGCTGCGATTGTAGGAGGCTGATTCGGCTGCGTATGGAGAGAGCCATCCGGGGAGCTACGAGGCGAAGGGTTTGGTGGAGCATCGAGGTTGGGTGCGGCGGTGGGATATGGATGGGGCGAAGAAGCGCATAGCTGCAGCGTTGAGCAAGGGATGGAGAAGGGGGAGATTGTGAAGAAGAAGAAGAGGGAGGGCGGGGTAGAGGGGAATCATTGTCACGCAGGGAAACTAATGGCGGAAAGAGGGTTTTGGGGTAAGGAAGAGGACAGATCGCGTTGGAGAAGTGATATAGGCGTGTGGTGATTGAATTGAATTGTGTTGGGGTGGGTGGGAAGTGGAATTGCGGTGAAGGGGTTGGAAATTCCGCAATGGAGGTGAATGCGCAGGTGATGCAGGCTTTGCTGAGCACGGCGGCTCTGCTTCTTCTGGTCATCTCAATGCGTGCCACGCAGCTTCTGCCCGCGGGCCGGGAGAGTGACAAGATTGTTGAAGTTGAGCTTCCAGGTGGATCTTTAAAAGCTTAGGGTTTGGATTCGCCTAGTTTTTTCCGCAGAGAATGTTGTTAGTGAGTGCAGGCGGTGGATCTTTTGGAAAGATAAACGAATTGGATGGAATGTGGTGTCATTTTGAAAATGAACATGTTGTTGGTCGAGCGCGGTTTGGGAAATTGTGAATTGGGATATCATAGTGCATTGGTCTGTCGTTTCTACGATAGGCTTCACACGGAAGGTCTGACTTGTGAAAACCTACAGAACGCTCATTGGCAATGCTGCCGCCTGAGAGTGAGACGAAAAGGATTGCCATTACGTTTTACACTGCACCAGCTCCTTTTGATGGAGCTGAGGGAATGCGGCAGAAGTTGGCTATTCACTCTTGGCTGCATCTAGATTTACGCCCGGACGTGGTTCTCATGGGACGACATCCTTCGCTCAAGACTTTCGCGGAGACTTTACAACCCTATGTCACCGTGGATTCGGACATTGATATCACGTACATTAACTATCCCTTTTCAGCATCCCATTTTATTGTATGTACTTCACCTAAGAAGGAGAGAAAGAGCTGCCACGTACGAAAATGGAATTGCAGCCAACTCATGATCCTAATGAGCTGGGTTTGTTTCAAGCAGGTTTATGGGAAATCCTATGTTTCACAGCATGATTGGACGAGTACAGGCTTCAAGTTCAGAAATTGTCGTGCTTATAGACCCTAACCTGGTTCTTCTAAACGATTTCACCGCCGCGATCACAAAAGTGAGGGCAGTAGACAGCAATTGGCTGCTTGTCGTGAAGCCTATACACACAACCATATTTCCGTTTGAATTGCAAGGCTCCTCAGGGTCGTGGTTACATAGCGATGGATTGTACGTCGAGCCCGATGAGGTGGGGACACGCACTTAAGGCCGTCTCGAGTTGCATCTATCGAATTTTTGGATTTTTGATGATTTGTTTTGAAATCCTTTTGCACGGGATGGATAAGCTTGGTACGAATTTTCATGCGTTTTAATTGTGCTACAGGTGCGGAAGATCGTGAGACAAAAGGGCTCTAGCGGCGACTGCTATGGTCCAGGGCTCTGGGCATGGAACAAAGCTGATGCCCAGTTGCACGCAGGAGTAATTCCACCTTTTGTTTACGGAAGTGGTCATCACAGTGAGTGGCTTTTGACGGAAGCCCTAGTTTCCAAGTATCGCACCGTTATTGACGGAAGTGATGTCATCACACTCGTTGCTCCTCAGCACGTCGCAAGCCGGATTTACAATGGTATGGACGTGCGCTGACTATTAGCAGAGAAATACGTGAACTATATCTTTGCTAATCCTAGTTCTGCAATCGTACAACTACCACCTAGCTAACCTTGTTTTAGTATTTGGTCGTTCGAAAGGCTGTATCATACTTGTTACGAATGGATGAAGCATTAGAATTTTGTTAGGTATTAAACCGGTTCCGTCAGTGAAGCGGTTGCAGCATAACATCTTCTTTACTATCTAGATCTCGTGTAACCCTTTTCTATATTAATTTCCTTTGAAGTGTTCGCAGGAATTCCTTTGTAGTTGCATTTAAGCAGATTATTGATGCATTATGGCTCCATAATTTTCTTCAGAGTGCCTATGTTGCACTCTTTTTACTGACCCAGCAAGTCGGACGCTTTGTTGCAGGTGATGGTGCTCTTGGGAGACCATGGGATGTGGCAGGGAATCGTGTCCTGGCTATGCAGTACGGGTCTTTGTATTATAGACCAGCTGATTTGTCAAATGTAACCGTGAAGTTGATCAAATGCGGGGAAAAGCTCCGGCGTGGTTTGTGTCTCTACAATAGAACAGATCTACTTGAGGCCTGCAAGCCACACAATAGGAAACTCAGACTGGCTCAGAAAGTTGACCCGCAGGCAAGCCGTGGTAAGCTATGATGTAACGTTTCCGAACCAGTTCTTTCGAAATGCGGTGAAGCTACTGTGCTTTTGGACGATGATATGAATGTCAATTTGGCGATGATTCTCTGACCGGGGTTGAGGGCTAAATTATTTTTAGTGATTGGGATTCTTTGACAGATTGGTTCAAATTTTCACAATGGTTTGGACGAAGTTCTTCTGATAGAGGAGTTCAAGCTCTGGATTGCAAAACCATAGCATCATTAACAAACGAGTATGTTCGCTGCCCTCGATTGACAAAGAAGTCCATAAAAGTTTCTGAGCTTTGGCTGCCATTCTCTCTGGAAGCACTGGCTTCAAGAGTAGCCAGTCCCGACAAGGTTATTATTCTGTCAGTTGCTGGAGACAGCTACAGGACTATGCTTATGAGTTGGGTTTGTAGTCTACGACGTCTCAACATCTCAAACTACCTTGTATATGCCCTGGATGACGAGCTTTACCAACATGCAGTGAGCCAGGTAATATGAAGGATTGAATTTTTGTAGATGGTATGTTTCCTAGTGTGCTCTTCTTTTTCTGTTTAAAGTAATTGCATTTATTGGAACTTGCTAGTATCGGAGACAAAGATATATTCGTGTTGTGTTCGGCTTATTAACTTTGTACGACTCGCTTGCTTTGTGTAACAAGCTGTTGAAGGGGAACGATAAATTCAGGGGCTTTATTATGTTGTTTGCCTGATTTTAAGTGGTGGGAGGACGGCAGGGTGTGCCTGTGGTGAAATCATCACAGACCATGCGTGTCAGCCGCGACGACTGCCACTTTGGGACGAAGTGTTTCCAAGAAGTTACGAAGATGAAGTCCCGCACAGTTCTACACCTTTTGCAACTTGGATTTAAAGTCCTATTCAGCGATGTCGATGTCTATTGGTTCCAGGTCAGTCTTTGCTCTTTATGTTGATGATTCATTGTCTAGCTTGACGTATTCACCTATTCAGAAACAAGACACGTTGACAACTGAGCAAAATGTAGTGACTCGTAATGTATGTGTGTATTAGAATTTTGGTTACAGTAGTATTTAGAGTTGCAAAGGGTTGAGTTTGAAATATTTGTGCATGTTAGGCGACTCCTTTAATTGTGAAAGGCATGAGAGCAAGCTATTTGTTCTGTATATTTTCAAAATCTTAAAACCATCATCGTCACCATTATTATTATTTCGTGAATGTAAAAATAGAGATCAGTGACTTCAGAGAAATTATATCTTGTATGTATTTCAGCTTCAATTCGTCGTGAATTTGAACATCATCATATAAGTTTGTATTTATTTTTTCTTGTCAGCTAGCACTATCTCGGGCTTGGGTGAGAAGTTGTTACTAAATATATAGTTAGTGATTACCCTTCGATAATATCGAGATTTGTATGAGCTCCTCTCTTACTATTGTATTGCTATGCTGGAGCAGAATCCAATCCAGGAAATGATGGCCTATGGGCCTGGCACTCTTGTAGCGCAGACCGATCAATACAATGAGACTGGTAGGCTCCGGTTCACTTCACTTGCTATACGAACCTCCTTTGTTGGCAATTTAGGATTTAATTTTGTACCAACTTTGTGTAAGTTCGACTCTTTGTTTTGTTACATACGTCTCCTTAATCTGTGGTGGTTACAAATTTTGCAGAGGCAGCCAACTTGCCCCGGCGCTTGAATTCAGGATTCTATTTTGCGTGGTCTGACAGGGCTACAGTTGCAGCATTTGTCAAGATAGTGAAACATGCAATGACCTCCAACATGTCAGAGCAGCCCAGCTTCTACGATACAATGTGCGGCTTGGATGGCGTATACCGAGTAGGGGACGATAAATGCGTGGAGCCTGACACCAACGTCACAGCAATTTTCTTAGACAGAAGAACGTATCCAAACGGCGCTTCGGGGAATCATTGGGAACAGAGGGACGTAAGGAAATCCTGTGAGCAACAAGGGTGCAGGGTGTTGCACAACAACTGGGTGAGTGGCAGGGAAAGGAAACTGAAACGACAAATTGCTGCAGGGCTGTGGGACTATGACGAAACAACACGCATGTGTGTGACCCACCGAAAGAAAGTTCAATCCTAGGCACTACATTCTAGTGCACTGTAATCTACAGGTCTTGATTGTTTTTAGTTTGCCTGTCATTGAGAAATACATCTAAAGTTATTAGGGCTCAATTTTGACGACATTTTCCACATTTTCATTCACATTTTCTGCAACATAGTTTGAAATTCACAATTTTGTGGGAGAGAATGGGCTTAAGTGGGGAAGTGAGTAGAGAAGTTGAGGTTGTGCAACTCAGCATCTAGCTCTGACTGAAAGGCGGCATTTGCTTAAATTAGAAACTTAGATAGCGGATTGAGGACACATTTTGTGATCATCGAATATTTTTTCTGCAATGATCACTGGTTGGCCAGCATCTTTGTTCCTGCCTGTGTATAACAAATATCCTACTTCTCGGGCTATTGCCTTAAACTTATCAATCAAGACGTTTGTGAACCCTAATTTGAGAAGGTTTGAGGAGAGTATTCAGAGCTTAACTGGGTCGATTATGAACCCTACAGAATAAGAACATAATGAGTCCTACTATTGTCATTTTTACATAATTTGGTTAATTACAAGGTTTAAGTTATTAATTTGTTGAAATTTGAAGTTAAACACTTGCAAGATCTAGTTTTTAAAATTTAACGAAATATGTTTTATTTAAATTATTTATAGATTATAGATTTAATAATTTCTACAAATCTACATTTCTTAATTAAGATAAACTTTTGACTCATGTAAATTAGAACCTAAATTATTAATAATTAGATGTTAAGAGTAGTTAAAATTAGGTAGTAAAAATAATTGGCATATGAATGAGTCCCAAATAAATTGTATTGTATGTAAAAGTTATTTATTCCAAAAAATCAAGGATTGAATAGTGTAATGAAGTTAATACAGAAAATAATATTTAACTTTTTGCTGTTATGATTTTAAAAGTAGGTGTAATAAGTAATTGATTTGACAAAAATAATTATTTATTAAAGTGATATATAAACATGTTTTATTTTATCATCAAATGTAAGTGATTGTTATTTTTGTGCATTTGATGTTAAATTGATTTGACAACTATATTTTACAATTTAATTTTAAAAATCGAATTACAATGTATAAATGGTCCACAATGACTCTAAACTATTGAATAATGGTAGGTTGAACCTAAGAGTTTTGAATTTGTTCTAAAAAGGTTGGCAATTTGAATCTTGCTTGTAAAACTTGCTTGGGATTTTTTTATCCCTATAGTCAAAAAAAGAAAAAGAAAAAATTACAATACATATAGGATCATATAAGGAATATAATTTTTATTTTTATAATAAAATTATGTACCATTTTAATGATAAAAATAATCTAAAAATAGATAAACTATATGTCATCTAATTATGAGTTTTAAAATTAAATCATCTCTATTTATACATACATAAGTTATTTATAAATTTTTACTAAAATATAAATATAAATTTAAATTGGTATGACTTAATTTATAATAAATATCAATTATTACATTATTTGACAACCATTACTATTAGTTAATAATTAGTAAAATTATAAGATAAAAATTATAAAAAATTATTGCTTTTACAATTAGTTTTTATTATTTGGACACTTTCATGAATAAATACAAATTAAAGAGCACTAATAGGATTGATATACTTATATTACGAAAAAATAAAATAAAATAAAATATTTTAGGCTTATTTGTCATTGTATTTATATTACACATAGATATTTCATAAAAATTTAAAATATTTCTTGCTTTATAAAATGACTAAAAGAGTATTGTTAAATAGCTCAATATTAAATATATATATATATATATATATATATATATCCTTGAAACAAGTTTATCAAATATACAAAGACAAAATACCTTTTAAATCATAAAAGAACTTTTAAAAAATAATTAAAATAAAAAGATGATTTCTTTTTAAGAACCTATAAAAATTTATTTTGATAAATTAATTTACTAGTTATATCCATCTATTATATAAGACAACTTGGATATAATACAAAGAGACAAAGAGGCCGTTTGATTAGTTGTGAAGAAAGAAACACAAAGAAAGAAACACAAAGAAAGAAACACAAGGAATAAAGGGAACTTGGGAATTATGGAATATGGGAATCAAGAAACGTAGGAACAAGGGATTGTGGGAACATGGGAATAAGGGAACATAGGAACCAAGGAATATGAGAACAAAAGAACATGGGAACTTGGAAAAGATGGAATGTGCTTAAATGTTCTACTTTTAAAATGTCCATCGATGAGACATACCTTTTATTGTCTATAGACAATGAGTGATTAGACCAATGTTTTGTTGGAGAGTCTCTTAAATTTGTTGAGAATAAAGTGAAAAGATACTCAAAACATATTCAATCTACACATCCAACCTTAAAAATGTTTTTTTTTTTTTTTTTTTTTTTAATATTTTCAATAAATAAAAGATCTAAATAATACACATGTCTTTTTGTGAATGTGCATGGCGCATTAAATATCGTGCATCTTATGAATTAAAATAAATTCTTATTAGATGGAAGTCTATTCTAATTCATAACAATTAAATTACCTAATATTTTTAAATAATTATAATTAATCCTTAAGGCTTATCAATTTACTATTTAATCCCTTAAATAACCTTTTAATCAATAAGAATATTCAATAATATTTATACTTGTAATATTAATCAAAATAAATTCATACATTTAAGATTTTTTTTAATATTATTATTGTATTTTATTTTTCAAAAATTTATCAAAATTCATTTATTAAAACAAATTCATCCATGAATGAGTTTTTATCCATATATGCATTTTCATCTATAAATGAGAATTCATCCATAATCTAACATCATCCACTTAACCTAAATTCATCCACTTTGAATTAATGATTTTTTCATCCAATTCCCATCCATAAAAATCATTTATTTAATTGTATTAGTTCATCTAAAATACATCCTAAAATTAAAAAAAATTAATAGCCTTCACTTCCCACATCTTGGCAGTGACTCCCTTGCACAAAATTCATCACCACCTCCTTATTATAAACTGCCTTAGATCAAGCCTTAGCTTTCTAGAAACTAGACTTAAGGACCCCTTTTAACCAATAAAATTCAATTCAAAAAAACTAAGTGAGCTAGGAGAAATCTTACCTCAAAGTTGGTGTTCTATTTTTGTTGGCAGTAGACCCCTTTACACTAAAACTGCCGCTGTTGTGTTGTCCTTGACTAGCTTCAAGTATGCTTAGACTTTCTAAGAAGCTAACTTGAAGATCTAACACCTCCAAAAAATTCAGCTTCAAAACTGCCCTGGTTCGCCCGGTATCGTCCTTCAAAGAGGGTGCTCCAATTTCGCCTAGCAGCAGACTCTCTTACACTGAAACTGCTGCTGCTATCTTGTCCTTGACCAGCTTCAAGCGTGTTTAGTGTCTTTAGATGTGCAACAAGAAGATCTATCTATCTTAAAAATTTCAGATTCTAACTCTAAGTATCCAAAGAGAAATCAAGGAAAAACTAAAGCTAAGTAAATTTGATTAAGATAGAGAATTGTTTGGCATAGCTTTGCCACAAAAGGGAGGAGGGAGGCCAAATGAGCCCGTGAGGCTTCTTGCATCTTGGTCTTAAGACCTAAGGGTGGCAGCCACATCTCCACCCATGAATCCCAAGGAGTCCAAACTAAAATCTATGGCCCTCATTGATTCAAGGGTCAAAATCCGAGATTAAGGCTGATGGCCATTGAATGAGCCCTAGAATTGAATTTTTGGCCAAACTAACTTTTCATTGTGTTTAAAACATATTTTCCAATAAGGATTGATTACTCACATGCCTTAGTTCATAAGAATTTGTAATACTTATGAAGATTAGAAGTATGGCAATTTGGATTGAATTTAATTTATTCATGTATTATTTTAACTTACTTATGACATCATTATTAACATAATTTAAATTAAATAATTATTATGACTAATAATAGATAATAAAAGTAATAAGGATTAATATTAAATCAACTATTGATTCATTATTTATGCTCACACACTAATACTAATTTTCTTTCATCTAGAGTTATCTAAACTAATTTTCACCTAATAATTGCAATTTGACACTCTTAATGCATCTTTTTGTTCTAAAATAATCAATGAGTTGATTTAATGATTCATCTTTTCTATTTAGTAGTATTTAATTAAATTATCATTTGTCTTAAATTTAATTTAGTTTTGTATTAGAAGTGCATGGCTGTACTATAGGCATGCGAGTAAATATTAGCTTATTTGATCAAAAAGGTTGTTTTTCAACATCCTCCTTTAAACCACTAGCTTCCAATGCTAGAGGGTTGTAATATCAAAAAAATTATTGCTTAATAGATAGTCTTGATGCTTGGCTTTTAAAGCAATCCAATATAATCATGAAGTAAGGAGAAGCAATCAAAAGACAATACTTTTGTAAGCAGATTTGTCAACTATGTTATAGTATTGACATACTAAATGTTGATATCATCCAATTGTTAGTGCTTACATATTGAATGATAAACTATGTCAATGTGCTTTGTTTATTGGTAGAATTTAGGATTGTGAATAAGCCAAATTATACTTTGATTATTGTAGAGGATGTGCATGGCTTGGCTTTGCTAGTAATGCAAGTTTGTAAAGAGCTAATAATGCCAAATAATATCCTTTGTAATGGAACATGTTGCCACATACTCAGATTTGGTAGTAGAGGAAGAGACACAATTTTTCTTTTTGTTATACTAGTAGGTTGAGCAAGAGCAACATACTTGTATAAGACTTTTGATTTGTGAAATTTCTAGCATAGTATGCATCTCCATATCTTTCAAGCAATATTGTCTTGGCTGTGCTATTGAAACACAATGCAAGGTAGAGAATACTTGTGAGGTAATAAAAAATTTGTACTAAAGCTTGGTAGTGTTGGTATTGTAAGCTTGCTAAGAACTGTGCTATAGTATTGACTACATAGCTAATATAAGGATAGTTGAGGATTTGTACATATAAGAAGCACCCCACAACATTGGGATAAAGAAACAATGGTGGGAAGGAATCTCCATCATTGTTGATTTTAGTGTTGGGATTGCTAGGTATATTCATTGGAGTGCATTCATTGAAATCAAAGCAGCTCAATATTTGTTGGAAGTAAATTGCTAGATGGATAAAAATGTGTCCATTGGTTTAAAGATGAAGAATGTGAAGCTTGATGTTGAGGTGGATATTTGAGCAAGTAAAACACTAAGTGTTGTTTTGTGTAGTGCACAAGGTCTTTCAATCAGGCCATTGAAGAGCAAGTGTCAAAGCTGTCATCTACAAAGAAAGTCACAATAAGCCACGTGTGAGCTAAAATAAATCCCCACTGGTTGGAAGTCTATTCTAATTCACAATAATTTAATAATCTAAATATTTTAATAATTGTTGATTTGCATTTGATTTAATGTCTAAGAAATTTAATAATATTCTAATCCTGAAATAAAATAAAATAATTTAGTAGATGATTTCATCTAATTCACAACTGCTAATTAACTTATGAGTAATTAAATAAAAATTCTTTTGACTTCTTATTAAGAGAATTTAACCACCTAAACAAATTAAATTCACACTCAAGTAATCACAATCTACAATATAAGCCATACAACAATACAAAAGCCACATTCACGTAAGGGATTTAAAAAAAAAAAAAAAAAATTAAAAATATTTTTGTCTAATAAAAATTTATCCAAATTTAAACCTTCATCTATAACAATTTTTCATTCATGAATGAATTTTCATCCTTGAATGAGAAATCATCCAAATTCAATTAATTCTCATCCATAATTTATCATTCAATTAAAAATTTCATTCAACTATCATAATTCAACCCTGATCCTAATTCATCCTCCTTACTAAGCTTCCTTGAAACTCTTATTGAGAGGAAGGTGATGTGGCTTGCAACGGGTTTTCCCGCTCCACGGCAATGACTGCTGTAATCCTCAAGATTTTCTCCTCCACAACGACTTCTGATCCCCGCTAGGCTCCTAGCACCCCACTCTCGAACCGCAGCAAGGCCTCTTAGGTTCAATTAACAAACTCTAATCTGTGGATCTAGACTACGGATCGGTGGCAAGTCGTTTAACCTCCTTGCGGTTGCTGAGAGATTCAGCTATTCAGGCACTTAAATAGATGACATTGCTCAACCTTCAAGCTATTGGAAGCTATGGATGTCTGATCGTGGATGTTTTCCCATTCAAATGTGTTATGCTTTGCTAATTGTCGCAGTGATCAATGAGTGATCACTGAGAAGAAATCTTCCAAGAGTTGGTGAATTTCTTGCCCTAGTGGGACCAACCCTAGATGACAACTTGTATCAATTCTACTTGACTGGACGTAACCACGTCAAGTCCCAGGAGCCTTCAATTGCAAGCATCTACCGTACATATGAGCAATAAAACAATTCTTTACTCGATCCACAGTTCTGCTGTCCATGTGGCTCTGATCACTCTTGCGACTCCAAAAACTCTAATGACAGTAGACCTGCACGCACAGACGTGTTCAACCACCGCAATAGAATCAGACAATTGTCGCGCAAGAACGGTCTGACCAGCCATGAATACCGAGAAGATGTAAATCAGGTTGGAACTAGAAGATTGCCTTCACCAAACTTCACAACTCTCCCACCTCAAAGCAATGATAATCAGCCAGATAATCACGCCTCCGTCACCTTGAACACAATGTGAATCTATCAAGTTTCCACTATACAAAAATCAATGATGACAGCCAAGTGGATCCTTCAACGAAGCCTACCACAATGATAAATACCACTTCAAGCGCCAAAAACGCACTCCTTCGGTGAACTAAACAAGCAACCAAAACTCCAATGAAGTTGAATTTAAATACGAACGCTGATGCTACTTCAACGGATTTCTACTCAAAGAACTTCGATCAAATGCGACGCATCGCCAATCGAAGCAATCTACGCATAAGGACAAGAACTCTTGTTGAGCTCATAATAGAATGAACCAACACAAACTCCTTGGCCGCTCTCCGATCCATATCAGAAGTCCCCTGGAATCAATATAAGCTTCTGCGCCACAATACCGACTCTTGCACTAGCGCCATCGTAAATTCAGCCAGTACCCTCTACTTTGCTCATCGAATAATTAAGATCTCCAAAAAAAATTCAGCGAGGCAATCAACCACGAATAGCCCTACAACAATTCAAGCTTCCAGTTGCAAGTCCAAAACGAGAAGCTGTAGGAGGCCGCAGTCCAAATCCAACCGGAGGGAAAGAGAAGTCTAGTCCTGCAACTGTGATGTCCGAGGCTCAGGAATAATACGCACACCTAATCACGTGTTGTTGTAAGAACCAGGAATGAAGCAGCACCATAGCGCCGAACCGAGCTTGCCGTCCGCCAAAAAAAAAAAAAGATAAAAATAGCAACAAGGTGCAGTGTCAAATACAATCGCCGCACCCTCAATCGTATGGAAAAAGAAAAAACTCACAAATTCTGCCTAAGTGCAAAGCTCTGCAACAGTACGGGAAAAAAACGAAGAAGAGAGAAGCACCGCTGAGTAGAACTTGCCACATCACCACAGCACCCAGTTAGAGAGCACCAACGCTAAAATAAAACAAAAACCAGCTGCAACGGAGCTTATTCTCCGGAGCTTAGAATAGAACACAACACTGCTACAAGAGCAAATCCGCTCTCAACAACCAATGACAACTATAAAGCTAGAAGAACAACAAAAATCCTCAGACCGCAAAACACCGAAATTGGTGGAGCTCTATCCAAACATACCACAAAATAGAAGAGAGAGAAAAATATGAGGTCCGAGGCGCACTTTACCGGACCTCGACAGCTTCTTCTCGAAAAACTGGGATCCGCCTTCACCTCCGGAAAATCCGGGAAGGTAAGGGATCTTCTTTTTTCTTTTTCTTCTCTTTCCTTCTCTTCCTTCTTTTCTTTTTGTTTCTTTTTTCTAGTTGGATGTTTTGAATCAACGATTCCACCTCTACTTCTAACCTAATTTAAATATTTAAATGACAAAAAAACTACTACTATAAAATCAAATATTTATATTAGCTAAATTAAGGAGAGACTATATATTTTAGAATTCATTCTTTAAAAAATCTACAAGAAACTCATTTTAGCCACTAACATTCTATTAATTGCTATTTATCTCAAAATTCCCACATTAACTTCTTAAAGTTGTGATTAAAAGTACCATAAATATATTATTTTTACTAAATATATAAGTGAATCAATTGAATAACTCACATTGTGGTTTTGACTTCAAATTATAAATGCAATGATTTGCTTATATTATTTCAAGATCAAATTTCATGAAGAGTTTATGAAATATCTAATTCTAGATCCACTCCAACTGTTTTAGGTTGTATAAGCTCTTGAGCAAGAAACATACTTTTTGCAAGTTATTTTGCATCATGATTTTGAATCCCTATGATTGCTGCATGTAAATCTCTGTGTCAAGTGAATCATATAAGAATACTAATTGTATACCAAATTGAATGATTGACATGCATTATTAAGTTGCGATAGTAAGCTTCATTAGAATCAACTAATATTTTATCACAAGGCTAAATGTTTGGTCATATTTAACCTTGAATTTTTGCGTATACTTCTTTGCAATAAGTCATGTTTTAAACTTTACAACAAATCCATTGGAATGTATCTTAATGCTGTAAATCCACTTAAAACACATCAATTTTTGATTTGGAGGTAGAGAGACAAGCCACGAAGCTTCATTTTTCAAGACTAATTTGTATTCCATCTCTATAGCTTTCTTCCATTTAATTGCTTTTGGACTTGTAAGTGTTTCTTTATAAATATTAGAATCATTTGGAATATATTGACTTGAGGCAAGATTAAAAAATATATTGAGAATTGCATAGTTTTGTAAGTATGTTGGTATAGTATGGATTCGAGAAGGGCATGTTGATGGAAGCAATAGAGTGACATGTGGTAAATTGATCTTGGTGGTTGAGCTTGGAGTATTGTAGCTTCATTAGATCTAAAGATAAGGATTAAATCTTGTTCACATATGATTGTGATTTAGTCAAAGATTATTAGATCAAGAAGAGCCTTAAGAATTTTTCAAGGATACATTATTCAAAGAATGACAGTTTGTTGAAGATCACATTATAATTTATCATCATCTTTTATTACTATAAATTTTAGACCCAATATGCCTTGGTGTTGGTACAATATCCAACAATGACGATCTTTATTTTTTTTTAGATTTAATTTGTTTTTTTTAGAATATACATATATATAATAGTAAAGTAACTTAATAAAAATAAAAATAGAATAAATTATTTTATAGAAGATATTATTTTAGATAAATTACTTAATGATCAAAAGATTGATTTTTGGTGGTTAAAAGGGGTATTCTATGGATATAGGATGAGGTCGAGGACCAAGAGTCAAAATCAAGAGAATAAAGTATGAATTAAGGAATATTCAAAGACTAAGTAAGAGTAATTAGTATTTGGCATAAAATACCCTCATGGTTAGTAAGATGCCAAAGGATCCTAGGACCATAGGATATTCTCAAGATAAGTTACATATTTAAGGATCCTAGGACCAAGTGTGTAAAAATCAAAGAGTGGAAGTTGTCTTCTAGGACAACAACCACTATCTATAAGTATTAGGTTTTGGAAGTGAGAGACATCTTATTTCATACTCTCTTTGTATACAACCTTACTAATGCTAAGTGTTGTAACTTCATAGTGCTTATTCTTCAATAGGTTATGGACCCACTCACCTTTAGTTGTGAGCTTTGAAGTTCTTTGAAATCTTACTTGTTATGAGGAGTAAAACTTTTGTTTGTTGCTAATGTTAGGATTTGGTATTATTTTATTCCATTGTTGTATCTACTTATTGATGTAATTTTGTTCTTGTTGTTAAGTACATTGATAATCTTGGAGGTTATTAGTTATCTTAGAATGATGTTTTAAAACACTAATATTATGTTTCTTTGCTAATTTACATCATTTGTGCTTTAACATTGAGGTTTTATGTGATAAAATTTCCTTGAGATCTTTTTATAGTGATAAGAAGTATTTTGTGAGGTTAGAAGTATTTCATGAGAGAAGAGAGGTGATTGAGGAGTAGCAAAGCTTATACAAGAGATTTAGATAGAATATAAGATTTGTGAGAAGTCTTATAAAAGAAGTTGAGAATGATTAAAGAGTGATATTAATAATTTATTCACAATGAGGGCATTCTGGATTTTTAAAGCAAGAATATCTTCTTATTAATTTTAAAAGCTCTTTCTTTTATTTATTTTTTTTATCTTCTTTGACACATCCCTTTTTTAGACATGGCTTCAAGTGAAGGTGAGGATTTGAGAGTGATTGAAGCTTTTGTTAGCTTCATTGGATCTTTGGGACATTATGGATGAAAGTGAAGAACCTCCAAGTGATGGTGTTGATAACAAGGTGAAGGAGTATAAATATCATGAAAGAAAGGCTTTTAATATGATTGCATCAAATTTGGATGATGCCAATTTTTCACATGTAATTGCTTACAATAGACAAGTAGAAGCATGGAAGATTCTTTATAAGATCTACAAGAGTAGAAACCTTATTAATATTCTATGGACAAGGAAGACGTTCTTAACAGTAAAGATGGAAGAAGGAGATGACCTCATAGTTCATGTCAATAAGGTAAAAGTTCTTACAAACCAATTAGTAGTTATTGATAAGTCAATTGATAATAAGGACATTATGTTGACATTGCTCATGAGCCTTTCTAAGTCCTACAACTATGTTATTGTAGCATTGGAAACTATCAATATAAAAGAGCTTATCATAAATTATATCACATCAATGTTTATCTATGAAGTGACCAAGATAAAAGAAAATGAACTTAAAAGTGATGATTCAATTTTATTTTCAAAATAAGGCAAGATTAGCTATTCTCATCAATATAATAATTTAAAAAGCAACATAAAAAATTACTATATTTATAGAAAATAAGGCCACTTTATTAAAAATTACTATATAGCCAAAAAAAGAGATAGGAAGAATGTAAATAATGCTCGTGATAACTTTGATGGAGATGATTATACTTTCATGGCAAGTAAAGGAACCTCGATGACTACTATGTCTAAGTAGATTATAGAATTGGATGCTACTAAAGACATGATATCATATAAATGTTTATTTGATACTTATGAAGAAATTATAGCAAGCAAAGTTTGGTTGGAAGACAATAACTTGGTACAAGCCATTGGAATTAGATCCATTGTTAAAGAAATTAAGAGAATCATGTTGAAGAAAGTCTTATATATGCCCAAGATGAAAAAAACCTCTTTTCAATGAACAAACTTATATCACGTGGTTGTAAGATTTAATTTGATAAGAATAGATATTTTGTAAAGACATTAGATAGAAAATATGTTTCCAAAGGCCTTAAAAATGGCAAATTCTACTTCATTAATTATAAGAAGATGAACAAAGTAGAAGTAGCAGTATTTATTGATTTTCTATAAGATTAAGACAAGTTTGAAATTTTGCATCAATGACTTGGTCATTTAAATGCCAAAATTATGAAAGAGCTCTAATCCATGGTAAGTGGCTTGGATCTTGGTTAATTTAGCCACAATGCCATGACACTTTCTTGTGAAGGATGTATACAAGACAAACAACAAAGGACTTCATTTTCAAAAGGAATTGGAACACGTATAAGAAAATTATTAGAGATTGTGTATTTTGATATTTGTGGACCAATGAACATACCATCAATTAAAAGAGAAAAGTACTTAGTCAAATTTATTGATGATTTTTCAAATAAAGTATGGATTTACATTATTGAAGCCAAGAATAAATATTTTTTAATTTTTATGGAGTTTAAGGCTCTTGTAAAAAAATAATGTGAGTGCAAGCTCAAATTATTGCACACAGGTAATAGAAGTGAATATATGTCAAAATATTTTGATGAATTTTTGAAGATTCAAGGCACTGCAAGATAATCTTTTATTTTTTATACTCCTTAACAAAATAGAGTTGCTGAAAGAATAAATTGTACCATTGTGGAGATAGTAAGGAGTATGTTTCATGCACAAAATCTTGGACATGAATATTAGGAAGAAGAAATAGTAAATATAGTAAATACAAGGAATAAGTGCCTAACAAGTATTTTCATATCAATGACTCTACAAGAAGCTTGAAATGACAAGAAACCTTATGTTTCACACATAAGGATTTTTAGATGCATTGCCTATGCAAAGATACTAGATTGTATGAAGTCCAAACTTCATACAAAAGGTACAAAATATGTATTTGTTGGATATTATGAAGGTACCAAGGCATTTAGACTAATGTATTTAGAAACCAAGAAGATCATTAAGAGTCATGATGTAGAATTTTTGGAGTATAAGAATGCTTATGAATATTTGGAGATGTATCTAAGTGAGAGTAATAATAAGTTTGTGGACATATCTTCAATTTTAGCAAAAAAAGAAGAAGAAGATGATGACATTGATGATGGTGGAAATTCAAATCAAGATGAAAAAACCAAAAAAGGTAGACCTTAGTATACCTACAATTGTTAGAACCAATAATGAAGACAATGAGGATGTTGAAGATAATGATAATGATGATGATAAGAAGTACCAATCTTTAAATGTGAAGAAAAAAGTTTTAAGAGAGAAGAAGCTTACAAGAAACCTTGGAGTGAAAGAAAGTGAAGCTTCATCAAATGAAAAGAGATATCCTTTGAGAGATAGAAAATAACTTGGTGCATAGTAAAAGAATCATATCATTTTTGAAATAAGTGAAGGACATGCCAATGTTATACTCCTTGCTAATCCATTGAACTTGTGTGATGCAATGAATTCCACTGATGCTATGAAGTAAAAAAATACTATAGAAAAAGAATATAAATTACTCATAGATAATGTAATATAAGAATTAACTCAACTTCCATCAAATTAATCTTCAATTGATTGTAAGTAGATGTTTAGAACCAAAAGAAATGCAATGGATAATGTTGTGAGATATAAGTCTAGATTGGTTGCCAAAAACTACTCACAAGTTGTTGATATTGATTTCAATGAGACATCTGCTCTCATGGCAAAATTCACAACTATTAGATCCATTGTTGTAATTGGAGCAGTAACGGACTTTGAAATGTATCAAATGGATGTGAAGATGGCTTTCTTGAATGAAAATCTAAAAGAATATATTTACATGAATCAATATCAAGGATTTATAAAAGAAGGCAAACAACATCTTGTTTGTAAGTTGAAGAAAGCCTTGTATAGGTTCAAACAATCTCTAAAGACATAGTACCAACATATTGATACATTCTTTGTGAATGAAAGATTTGGACGGAGTGAATTGGATCATTTTTTGTATATGATGCAATTAATTGAGTTTATATTGATTGTTATTTTTTTTTATTTTGATGACTTGATCATCTGAACCAATACTTTGAAGACAATGGATTAGTTGAAGGCAAAGTTGGAAAAAGAGTATGAGATGAGTGATTTGAGAGAGCTTTATTTTTGTTTAGGAATAGAGTTTGTAAGAGATCTTACTAAGAAGACCATTACAATGAATAAAAATAAGTACATCGAAGAAATATTGAAACAATTTAATATGGAAGAGTGTAAGCTTATTAAAACACTTTTAAAGGCCAATTTGAAGTTGATAAAGCTTATCAATGAAGAGTATACTAAAGTTGAAGGTCAAATGTAAGGTGTTCCATACAAGGTAGCAATAGATTCACTTATATATGCAATAGTTGGCTAAAGGGTGGATTGTCCATATGTAATGAGTGTTGTAAGCTAACACATATCAAAGGCTACACAAATCCATTGGACAACTATCAAAAGGATCATGAGGTATTTAAAAGGTACTTTGTATTTCAAATTGTGCCTTAGACATGATAACATTAGTTTGCATGATTATTGTGATGCATATTGGATTGGAGATGCAAATAATAAAAGATCATCAGCAAGATATATATTCTTTATTGGAGTGAGAGTTATTTCATAGAATTATAAGAAACAACCATAATTTTAAGATCAACAATGGAGGCAGAATACATAACAGCAATCCATGGTACAATGGATGCAATATGGCTAAGATAACTTTTTGAGGACATTGAAGTATTACAATTGAAAGCAACTTCAAGAGAATATAATAATTAAGAATGTATTACATTTATAAATAATCTAATGCATCATTTAAGAACTAAGCATATTGACATTCAACATCACTTTATAAGAAAAAAAATTGAAATGAGAGTGATTGATATGAAGTATTGTGCAACAAAAGACATGCTTGCTAATTTATTAACAAAGATATTAGTAAAGGATAGATATCACATGTTACAAAAAGTATTAAGTTTAAAAGCCTTTTGATTAATAATAAAGCATGAATATTAAAGTAAATTAATAAAAATAAAAGTAGAATAAATTACTTTGTAAAAGATATTATTTTAGATAAATTACTAATGGTCAAAAGATTGACTTTTGGTGATTAAAAGAAATATCCTATAGATATAGAATGAGATCAAGGACCAAGAATCAAAGTCAAGAGGATAAAGTATAGATTAAGAAATATTCAAAGACTAGGTAAGAATAATTAGTATTTGACATAAAATACTTTTAATATTAGTAAGATGTCCAAGGATCCTAGGACCATAGAATACTCTTGAGATAAATTAGATACCTAAGGATGCTAGGATCATATGTGTAAAAGTCAAAGAATGAAAGTTGTCTTCTAGAGCAACAACCACTACTTATAAGTATTGAATTTTGGAAGTGAGAGACATCTTATTCCATACTATCTTTGTGTATAACTTTACTGATGTTAAGTGTTGTGACTTTATAGTTCTTGTTCTTCAATATGTAGTACATTTAAAAATATACAAGTGTAATATAATTAATAATTATTTAGTCCCCAACTTATATAAGATTTTATAGCTCCTTATACAAGAAGTTGTTTGACTTAAGAGGTAGGCAACAATCTGAATTGCTTCCCTCCAAAAGCTCAAACTTAACTTTTTTGTATATAATGCAAGTCACATAATTGAATGTTTTCTAAAATATCTTTAAGATTATTATTATTTCTTTAAATATTTATTTTTATATATATTTTTTAAAAATTTAATTTATTTTTGAAATTTATTTATAATTTATTTATATTTTTATATTTATTATTTTTAAATATATTTTGAATTGATTAAAATTTGATTTTAATTATTAAAGATTACTTAAAGTTTATTTAAGATTCTATTAGACTTCATAGGATTATTGTTGCTTTTTAACTTACCTTCCTTACCTAGGTACCCAATATATTCTCAAGCAAAAACATACTTAATATGACATAAGTGGTGAATCCAATATGAAAAGTATAAGATGAAAGGTCTTAAATTTTTTTCATTTTCATTTTAATTTTTATTTAATAAAAAATAAGAGGAAGAGTTTTGAAGGAGCTATGAGATGAGCTTCAAGTAGAACTTCAAATAAAACTTCTAATAGAGTTTCTACTAAAAGACAAGGTATGTACATGGATCCAATCATTATAAGCATATTTCAAGCTTTTACATTGTCTATGCAAAAAAAACAAAGCAATGATTGCAAAGAAGCTTTGGCAACCAAAATATTGCAAGTAGGGATTAATAGAGTTGACCAATTTGATAGAAGAGACATTTCAAAGTTTTTAAAATATTATGTTTTTATCAAGCTACATGAATTGCGAGTTGTATTGTAATATGCTGCAATTCTTAGTTGGTTCTTTTTTCTTCTTCTCTCTTACCTTTGATATTAAAAAAATTTTAGCTTTCAAGATGGTGAAAGATCAAAGTCAAGCTACAATATTTTTTGAGTGGCTGAAATTGATGGTTGGTGTAGTATCAATCACTATCAGCAATTAATTTCTAATATATTGTTGGTGTGTTTTGTTATTTCATGCTTTGTTGCATGTTGGTTGTAACTACTTTCTTGTCAATTTTTCTTTGCTTTCTTTGTATCAATATTCAACCTACTATTATTGTAGAATTTACTCAGAGTTAATTTCATCAATAAGTTATATTAATATAAGTTGTTGAATCAATTGATAAGCCTTCTTTTTACAATATTGTTGCTTAAACGTAGTCAAGTGCAACATCTTTGTTTGCATCATCAATATATCATAGTTTTTGATTTTTTTTCTTGTCATCAATGGTTGTTGAATTTTTCTCAAAGAAGTTGTAAGACTTCATTTATTGACATATGAGGCTTTTATCTTAATGTAGAAAGTTGTGACTAAACTAAGCAGCCATTACTAACATGATATGACTAAATTGTTTTATTTTGTTTAAGGGACGTTGTCCTGATGCACTTAATTTAAATACATCAAAGATATTTAGAAGGTAATTAATTTTATTTATAAAGAAAAGATATATGATGCTAATATAATTATAAATTTGAGTGGGTTTTAAAATATGAATTTTTTACCTTGAATGGATTATTCAAGCTTTGAAGATATTATCTTTTAGGATACATACTCGGCTCTACAATGGATTTTGGATTTTGGATTCTTTTTGGATTTTTTATACCATTTATTCAATTTTCTTCTTTTTATTTTGAAATTTTAATGAAAACTAGATTTTGTTGTTAACTTTCTAATAAGCTTTAGTATGCAAGAAGAAGAGTAGTGACAAGAGAAATACATGCAAACTTGTAGGAAGGAGGTCATTGGAATTTTTAGGCAGCAAGATCAACATCAATTTGGAGTATCTTATGCTATTTATTAGATTAGATTTTTTTTTTTTTTTTTTTTTTTTTTTTTAATTCTGAGATTTTGAAGGAAATTAGATTTTTTTATTCACTTTCCAACAAGCCTTAGCACGTAAAAAAAAGAAATGTGATAAGAGAGATTTATGAAAACTTATAGAAGGGAGATTGTTGGGATTTTTGGGCAATTAAATTAAAGATCAATTTGGAGTTTTCTATGCTATTTATTGGATTTTCTACTTTTTTTCTAAACTAGATCTTATTGTTAGCTTTTTAAATAAGCTTTAGTATTCAAGACAAAAATTTTTGACAAGAGAGATTCATATGAACTTATGGGAGGGATGTTGCTAGAATTATTTGGAGGCTGGATTTTAAACTAGTTTAAGGTTTTTCATGCCATTTATTACATTTTTATTATTTTATTTTGAATTTTTTTTAAAAAACTAGATTTTATTGTTAGCTTTTAAATAAGTCATTACACATAAGAAGATAAGGTGTAATGAGGGAGAGCCAAGCTAATTTATCAATAGAGATTTTGAAGACCGCAGCTATAGGAAGCTACTAAGTTTTTTTTGTTAGTTTGGCTCTTATTTTTTTAAAAATTTAGTTATTGACTTTAAAAATTTAAAATTTATTTCTTAAATAAAATTAAATGAGCTAAATTTTACTTAAATTAAACTAATAATAAATACATTATAGATATTTTAATAAAAAGAGGTTTAGGTTTGAGATTAAAATTAGAAATTAGATGCACTTTTGCAAAAAAAAGGACAAATCTTCTTCAAGTCTTTCTTCAAGTAAAGATTGCAACACTCCAATAAATAAAAGAAATTTAGCACGGAGTGGACTTTGGAGTATCCAAAGTTCATGAAAATGTGAAGAAATAAACAATAGAAAAAATAAGAGAGTAGATTTGAGATAGTCTGGATTCTTATTAGTAGAGAAATTGCCAAAATTCGAGGGTAGCCTCTCGCCTTCCAATCCATATTTTTATTTATTTATTTTCTTCTTCTTCTTCTTCTTCTTCTTCTTCTTCTTATTATTATTATTATTATTATTATTATTATTTAATTTTTTTTTTCACTATTTTTTTTTTCTTTTCTATATATATATATATATATTTTCTTATTGGATGTTTTGAATGAAAGATTCTATCCTCCTTTTTAATCTAATTTAAATATTTTAATGACAATAAAAATGACTACTATCACATTAAGATTTATATTAGCTAAATTAAAGAGAGAACATAAATTTTGGAATTCTTTCTTAAAGAAATTTTTCAAAAGATCTATTCTAGCCACTACATTCTATTAATTACTATTTAATTCAAAATTCCTATGTTAACTTCTTAAATTAATAACTTAAGGACCATAAGTATATTCTTTGTGTTTAAATCCACAAGTGAGTCAATTATATAATTCATAATATCCTTAAATGGATATAAAAGTTAAAGGATGGAATTCATTATTAAAAGCAACAACCATCAATTATAAGTAATGGATATTGGAAGTGAGAGTCATCTTACTCCATACTCTCTTTGTATGTAACTTTATTGATGCTATGTGTTATGACTTAAAATTTATATTTTTTCAATAAAGTTGATTTATTTATTTCTCTCAATTACACAATTTTTTGGTAGAGATATAAGACTTCATTATGAACTTCTTTCATAGGTATAGGAATAATACTTGTATAGTTAGCATTAATAATACATGAAAATTTTGCCCTTAGAATATTAATAAGTTTGTAAAGATTTCAATAGTTATAAATCTATTATCACTTCTACAAAGTATAGCTTTCATAATTTTTCCTTTTATTTCTATAATATAATACTTTAAAAATTTGCAAGTCAAATGAAAGATAGATAATTTATAATATCTTATATTAAATAAAAATTTCTATGAAAAAATAGTATATATATATATATATATTTTTTTTAAATCAATATTAAATAATAAAAAATATTAGTTTATAGATAGTCTAGAACCTTTAAAATATAATTATATAAAGTAAGATAATTTACTCATTTTTAAACAAAAAATAAATAAAAAATTAATATTTTTGTCAAATTGTCATAGATATGAATTAAAAACAACCAAAGAGTCAAAATATTCTTGTGTTACTAAAAAAGAATGAATAATAATTCATAGATAGTATAAGATTAAAATTAAAATGCCTATTGTTAAAGACAAGAAGACTAGAGATTCTTAAAACAAGGCTAAAAATAAGAAAGGTGTTGATAAGAGTAATCAAGCTTTCTTTGTTGCTTTTATATATACTATCTAACTAAGATCTATGTGGCAATGTTTTACAAGACTTCCAATATATATCTAACTTATAAGACATGTGTCTAATTTACAAAACAAGTTTTGCATGTTTGCTTCATGGCAAATTTGTACTACAAGTAACCAACATATACAATATATTACCAACTTGTTGACTAATTTTTTTGAGCCTATCAATCACATACAAATATATTTAAAATCAAATCCAAAAAGATATTATCACATTTACATACTTATATTTATTTTTGCTTATTTTTTCTATTAATCTAAGATTATTTTTTAAAAATAATAATTCTTAATTTTTAATTATTAATCCTAAATTCTATAAACTTATCTATAATTTTTGTAAAAAAATAAAAAAAGACTTTGTATAAGTAAAATTAAAAGAAGAAAAAAATTAAAAAAAAAATATTATAAAAAAAAATATTATATATATATATATATATATGATTAGTGTAAATAGATGATATACTTAATTATCAATATATTAATAAAAAAAGGTAGTTAAGTAACCTTAAGTAATTAAGATAGTTTATATATGTATATCTATTGATATAAAATAAATATCAAAGACATAAATCTTAAAGAAAGAAATCCTCATTACTCTCTTGTGTCACTAAAAAGAACTAGAAAGGCACTCAAAGTTAATATAATATTGAACTAGAATAGCCATTATCAAAAATAAATATTAGAAAGTCTTGAAACATGACTAAGGACTAAAAAGATGTTAATAAGAGTAAAGAAGGCTTTAATCTTGCTTCTATATATACTCTTAATTAGGAGCTATGGGATAATATCTTATATGATCTCCAAAACATGTTGACTTTACAAGACATATATCTTAACTTGCAAGCTAAGTTTTTATATGTGTACTACATTGTTAGCTTCTTCTATAAGCTATCAATACATGGTTAACTTGTTGATCAAGTTTCTAATCTATTAATCAACTACAAACATGTGTAAACTCAAAGCAATGTCTATGAAGCTTTTAGGAAGCTTTTTTAAAAGATATTATGAAATTAATTTACTTTTATTTATTTTTATCTACTTCTATCTAATCATATAGGTATTTATTAGAATACATATGTCTATCTATGACATCACTCTTTTTTTTAAAGATGAGTCCACAAGGAGAACTTATCATGTGTTGATGAAATCCAAGATGTAAAAAATTGTATTTGCCATATATTCTAATCTTAATTTTTTTTGAAGATGGTTGATAGATCATCTCAACCATTGATAGTATTTTATACTAGGATAAGAAGACGACCCTTTTATTTGATTTTTGTTGAAGTCTTTGTAATTCCCTTCAAATAAAATATTTAGAATATCATTAAGAATTATTTTTATTTCTAATAAAATCACCAAAGATGAGGAGTTTCTTCTAAGGTCGTGATACCAAATATGTTATATCTTGCTATCTATTCAAGGAAGGACATGTTGTTCTTGAAAATCTTCATCTTGATTATATCATCTTAAAGATTGTAACAATCATGATATCTCATCTAATAAGTTAGTAAGTAAAAGTTTTTGGATTGAATCTGCAGATTATTGGTTTTCTATTTCTTTAGCATGACAAATATACAAAAACTAAAAAAAAGATAGAAGGTAGAATGTTATCTTCTTTGGATCTTATTTCTTTTATAGCAAAGATTTTTTATTTTTCATCTTAATTTTAATGAATGTTGTCAATGAAAAATCTCAATTCTCTTTGCTGCATTTATAAGATTTTTTACTCACTCCTATGTACATTCACTAATATCATATTTGTACTATTGAACAAGATATTTCAACCTCTTTCAATGCCACTTTGAATCTAAGACTTCTTCTACCTCAAATTCTTGATTATTATCTACTTTTATAGGAGGAGGTAGCATTTGTCTTTTTCTTGAGATATTCACTATCTTATATGGCTTAAAAAGAGATATGTAAAATATGATATAGATTTTTATAGACTATGCTAGATATAATCAATATGCAATAGGATTGACTTCTTCATTAATAATAAAAGATCCAAGCCTACGATAGTCCAACTTGTAACAAACACAAGTAGTCTTAATATTGCAATGAAGTAAGTATACTTTGTCATCCATGTTGAATTGTGGTTGCTCTTTGCAATAAGCATCTACATTAATCTTTTTACATTCTTGAGCTTCATTTAATTGTACCTTCATTGTTGCATATAGCTTTATAAATGATTTGTCAAATCTTCTATCACAAGATTATTAACTTTTAAAAAGTCAAAAGTATCAAGTCATGAATGATAATCATATTTGATAAAAAAATATATTTATTGAGTAGAAGAATGTATCAAATTATTATATATAAACTCTACTAATGGTAAAAGAGTTGTCCAATCATCTTGATGATAGTTGATGGTGCACCTTAAGTATTGCTTTAAAACTTAATTCATCCATTTTATTTGCCAATCAATTTAAAGGTGAAAAGTTGAAGAGAGCTTTATACCCACCTTTAAAATTTTAAAAAAGATTATCCAAAATCTTGATATAAATTAGATCTTCTTATCTAAAATAATATCTTTAGGTAATCCATGTTAGTGATAGATGTTGTTAAGAAAAAATTTAGCCATTTCCTCACTTATGATAGATTTTGTACATAGTACAAAATATACCATCTTAATAAAATGATCTACTACCACAAATATAGAATCATACAAAGTTGAGACTAGAATATCTATGATAAAATTTATAGAAATAAAAGACTATGATTTTTTTGAAATAGATAATGGCTGAAGAAGTCCATAAGATCAATGGCAAAGAGTTTTGGATCTTGAACAAATATCACATGATTGTACAAAGTCTTTGACTGCCTTCTATATTTGAAGCTATCAAAAATATCTCGATATTAGCTCCAAAGTCTTATTATATCCAAAATATCTAGTTGTTAAAAAGTCATAATAAATTTGAAGAATATGCTATTATATTCTATCTTTTGGAATATATAATTATCCTTCAAAATAGACTAGGTTGTTTTTGAACTCAAATTTAGAAATATCATGAGATTTAGAAGAATTATTCTTGATATCATGGACAAGAGGATCAGAGAACATACTTGATTGAATTTGAAAAAGATTGAATCAACAATCAATGTTGATTTTATTGCTCAAAGATGAAAATATTCTAGCTTTAAGAGAATTGTTCTTTATTAATAAAAAGTTACATCTCTTTCTTTTGGTACAAGATAAGAACATTTAGAAAGAATATCTGATAAACCTTATTATTTTTTGAATTGATAAGTGATTTTGAAATCAAATCTTGATAAAGACATAGTCCAACACCTTTGGCAATAATTCAAAACACGTATTGTTATAAAATACTTAAGATTCTTGTCATTTGTATATATGGTGATTGAACTCAAGGTGCATTTTAAATAATAATATCATTCTTAAAATAAATCTATGATTGCAGGGAGCTCTTTATTATGGATCTCATAATTAATCTTGGTTGTTGAAAGTTTTTTGGAATAAAAAGTGATTTGATGGAATTTGTCATCTGCTCTCATTTGTGATAATATTGCATACAAGGCAAAGTCTGATGTATTTGTTTCCATAAAAAATGTCTTTAAAAAGCCAATATGATATAAAAATGGTGCACAAATAAATTCTTTTTTTAAAGCATCAAATGATATTTTGAATTCTTTATTCTACTAAAATTTGTCTTTTTAAGTCAAATATATAGGTGGAGCTATAATTTGAGAAAAATTCTTGATTAAGATCCAATAGTAGTTGGCAAAGTCCAAAAAACATTGTATATCTCTTACTGTTCTTTAAATCTTCCAATCCATGATAGTTTAGATCTTTTTTAGATCCATCATTATTCTTTTATTGGAAATGATGTATTGTAGGAAGTCAACTTGAATGAAATAGAATATACACTTTTTAAACTTAGAATATAATCTTGCATCTTTAAGTTTTGGTAATATACAATGAACATGACCTTCATGTTCTTTTGTATTCTTAGAATAGATTAAAATATCATCCAAATAACAAATGACAAAATTATCAAGAAATTCATAAAAGATATCATTTATTAAATGTTGAAAAGCAACAAGTATGTATGTGAGTCCAAAAGGCATGACATTATATTAAAAATATCTATACTTGGTTTGAAATACAATTTATTATTTATATATATTTTTTAATATATACTAGATTATACGCTCCTTATAGATCTATTTTTGTATAGATCTTTACTTGATTGAGTTAATCAAGAAGTCTTGAAATGAAAGATAGAGGATACCTATTCTTGATGGCGATCTTATTAAATCTTCAATAGTCCACATACATTTAGAAAGACATGCTTTTTTTATTCACAAATAAGATAGGAGCTCTAGCTAGAAATTTAGAATGGTCTATGAAATTCTTAGCTAAGTTCTCATCAATCTATTCTTTAAGTACAATCAACTTGTTTTATAATAGGTTATAGATTGGTCCAAATGATAGTTGATATCCTTCATAAAGATCAATGGAACAATCATAAGAATGATATTCTTGAAGAATATCTATATTTTTTTTTCTAAAATGCCTTGAAAATCTTGATATTGGCTAGGAGTATTACATGATGTCTTCTCACTATCAAAAATAGGTATGGCATATATAACAAAAGATGACCTTTTTTTTGTAGCACATATGAAAACTCTCATAGCTACTAATAAGTATTTGGATGTATTAGACTTATGTATTTCTACTTGACTAATAGAATTTTAGATTAAATTACTTGAAAAATTAAAATTAGAAGAAATCCAATCTATTTGAGGATTATATTTTTTTAATCAAGATAATCTTAAAATAATCAAATTAAATGGAGATCTTATTATTTTAAATATTATTATATTATTATGATCTTTAATTGCTACATTTAAAGAAACTATCTCATGTACAATATCTTTAAAAGATAACAAATGACCATCTATGACTTCTACATGTACAGGTTTAATTTTCTTGACTAATAATATTTCTTATTTTTTGATAAAATCTTTGTCTATAAAACAAATTAAAGCTATTGAATCTAATAAAGCTAAGACTTTGTGATTTTTTGGTCCTAAATAAACTTCTATTGTAAAATAAAGTAAGGGGTCTAAAAAAAAAAATGGGACCTTTACTAGGAGTTATATAAGTTTTTAGCCACACAATTCCTATTATAGTTGGAGAAACTCATTTTTTGACATATTATCTTCTTTGGCAACCACACTTTTTATTTTGTAGTTGAATTATTTTTTTGGACAATATTGAGTAGTTTGTTTAACTTTTCTACAATATAAGCATAAGCTCTTTTCATATTGTTGAGTATTTTCTTGCTTCCTTAAGAATTTAAAACGTATTATATGAATTTGTATTGGTTCTATCATTAATAAATAAGTTTTTGAAAACTTAAAAGCTGCCAACATTATTTGACTTGTTCTTCTCTAATCAAGACTTTGTTCTTGACGTCTTTAAAATAATTGATTGTCACATGTAATAACTTGAGCAATAAATTATTCAAAAGATTCTGTCTTTGAAATTGTCAATAATAAAATTTTGACATTATCCTTTAATCCATATTGAAATTGATTGATAATGGCCTTATCATTTTAATCCACATTGCAAGAAAGGTTTTGGAATTTAGCAACATATATGGTAGTTGACTGTGGTCTTTGCCAAAAAGATAAGAATTTGGTCTCTACTATTCTTTCTTGATCACTGTTTTCAAATATGGCTGTAAATACTTTTAAAAATGAATTCAAATCATAAATGAGTCACAAATCTTTTTCTATTAAAAGTGCAAAGCAAGAAAGAGCACTTCGTGATAGAAATATGCTTATGAATTCAACTTGAATAAATCTATTAGGATATTGGAAGAGATGCAATCTTAGATAGAGCTTGACTTATTACAAAAATCTTCAAAATTTTGATCTTATTCCATCAAAATTCTTAGGCATATTAATCTTTGTCCTTATTATACTTATAGAAGCAAAACTCTCTAGATTTGGTTGTGAAGTTGAACTACTTGCTTCCTTCAACTCCACAATTTCTTAACGCATACTCTGAACTTATTTTTTAGGCATAGGAATAGTACTTCTATGATTCATGTTGAAAATGCATGATATTTCTACTCTTAGAGTATTGACAAGCTTATGAAGATCTGTAATAGTTATAAATCTATTCTCACTTTTGTTGTTAAGAAGGCAAGCCTCTTCAAGAAAACATAGGGTCTTTGATTGTAAGTGGGTTATAAGAAGCATAATATTATCCAAATGAAGTCAAATATAAAAATATATCCAAAGGCTAAATACAAAATTTAGATTAATTTCTTTCTTATGCCAAGATGGACCCAACTCCTAATTCAAAGCTTAAATCCAAACCTCATCTTATTAAAATACCTATAACTCACTTATTACTAATCCAATCTAAAAACATTATAACTTTTTGAGCTTAACTCAAGTTACAAACTTCAAATTATTAAAGTCTATAAATAAAATCTTAAAAAAATGAGAGCCAAATCAAGGAGAAAGAAATTGGCTGCTTGGTGCAATCATTGCTCTCAAAACTTTTATCTACAAATTAGCTTGAATCTTCCTTGTCTTAGTTCTTCTTCTTGCATATTAAGGCTTATTAGAAAGCTAATAATGAGCTTCAATTTCTTTCAAATTATCAAAATAAAATAAAAAATCCAATAAATGGCATAAAAAGTACCAAATTAGTCTTGAATTATGAGACCTAAAAACTCCAATAATCTTCCTCCCACAAATTGATGTAAATTTCTCTCATCATAGCTTTTATTTTTGAATAAAATAGCTTGTTGAAAAGGTAATAATAAGATCCATCTTATTATAAAATTTCAAAAAAAAAGATAAAAATTCAAGAAATGCAATAAAAAACTTCAAATTAGTCTTGAATCTTGCCACCCAAAAATTCTAGCAACCTCCTTCTCACAAATTTACTTGGATCTTTGTCATCATAGTTCCATTTCTTAGATAAAATAGCTTGTTGAAAAGCTAACAACAAAATCTAGTTTTTTAAAAAATTTCAAAATAAAAAGATAAAAATTCAAAAAATGCAATAGAAAACGTTGAACTAGTCTTGAATCTTGCCACTCAAAAATTTCAGAGACCTCTATTTCACAAATTTGCTTAAATCTCCCTCTTCATAGCTCCATTTTTTGAATGCTATAGCTTATTAAAAAGTTAACAACGTGATCTAACTTTTTTTCAAAATTTCAAAACAAAAAGATGAAAATTTTGTAAATGGCCTTCAAAACATCAAACCAAGCTTGAATCTCTACAAAATTTCCAGCAACCTTCTTTTTCCTCCTTTCGACCTTGAGCCCTCCCTTCCAAAAATTAAATTCCTTAATGTCAAGAATTCCTATCCTTAATCCTCTTCCAATATCCATCTTGAACCATTATAGAGCCAAGTATCTATTCTAAAAGATAATACTTTCAAGCTCAAATAATCCATTTAAGATAACAATTTTATATTCTAAATTCTATTTAAATTTTAAATGTATTATTATTATATTTCTTCACCCTTCTTATAAGTAAAATTAATTACCATCTAAATATCTTTGATTAACTTAAATTAAGTACATTTCAACACTCACTCCTTCTAGACTCGCATATTGCTTTGTATGTGCCAAAGAATTAGACCACAATACATCTATCATCAAAATCAAAGTCATTAAGAGCCATATCACTTTTTAATCATTGATAAAAATATTGAGGCTCAAAACCTCTAAATCTTCTACATATTTTATCTTATCTTATTACTTAAAGACTTTAATTTACTTTCTTATAATCCTTATCTTTAATGGTATTTTATCTAATTCTTAAAGAGAATAAGATGCATTTTCACACACTTCAACTACTACATAAGGTCCAAACCAACATCATGAAAACTTACAAAGATTAGAATGTTGGTGCATCAAATTACTATCATATATCAAAATCCAATCACCTTCTTTAATTAGCTTAGGCCTCAATTGATGAGTTTTATCAAATCTCTCTTTGTTATTTAACCTTGCTGCCTTAAGCCCTCTCTATAGCAACTTCATGATCCTCAAGCAATCTCTCTAATTGGCAAATTCAAAGCTCCAATAATCTCTCCTTATCAATGCCATCTTCTCAAGACAAAAACAATTAAGAAGAAATAAATTCTTTTGTAGACATTAAAGACTTTTGTCCAATATCAACTCAATTGGTACACAGCTAATAATTGTGCTATGAATAGTTCTATCTACCTATAAAACAAATAACAAAAGCCTAGGCTACAACCCTGATTGATTCTTACATACCTTAATCAAAGCTTCAATGATTGATTCTTACATACCTTAATCAAAGCTTCAATGATTAGAAGGTGCCCTTTTTTATTCTTAGCATTAGCTTTGGGATTATAAGAGGTGGTTAATTTTAATTACATCCCATGCCTTGTGAAAAAATCATGTGCCACTATTATATGAAGCTCACCTCAATTTGCTTTCATTTTTTCAATGCTTCAATAGCAACATATAATATCTTTCAAAATAAATTGATACACCACCTCTGTAGACTTTGACGTCAATGTCCTCTTTTTTACATGATTGGAGAGTTCTTCTCTTACCAAAATTAAATACTTTATGCCCTAAAATTCTATTGGCATAGTAGCTAAATCAATCATTCATTGAAAATAAATATCAAGTAAATAGGTAGAATATAAACCATCTCTATATCTCACTTTAGATTGTAATTGGTACTTTTTATAAGAATTCACAAATTCTTCCACATTTTTATATAAGTCCTACTAATAGTGCTCCTTGATCTTGGTATATGTAGCCAAAATTCCTTTATGCCCAGCCCACAATATATTATGAAATTCACCTAATATCTTATATTTGCTCTTCAAATCATCCACCACTCTCAATGGTATACAATTTCTTCTTTTTGGCCTCTTCTACAAGAATCCATCACATAAAAGATAGTTTTAGTATTGGTGCCCAATCTCCTTAAAGATCTTATTTAATTAATCATCTTGCTTCTTCATAGTGCTCAAATTTAAGCTAATATCTCTTAACCTCCATTCATACAAATTAATTCTAAAAGATAAAACTTCATCACCTTGGTCTCCCTTACTTATATCAAATGCAAAGCCTTGGACCAAGTCTCCATCTTCTTGTGCAAGCATTTCCTTCTCTTTTGGTTACTTAGCTCTAGAAAACATATTTACCACCGAGTTCTTTTTAGCCATGATGTGCTTCAAAATAGAATTTAGAGACTTAATAAAGGCAATCCATATAAGTATAGCAATATCTAGTATAGTACAATTAAAAACCATTCCAAGTAGAGGCAAGAAATCAATTTTTAATACCACATGAGTACTTATTAAGTAATTCTTCTCAGCCTTCAATGTGGTAACTGCATTCCAAAGCTCTCTTTTCACTTGTTGATGAGCTCTTTGCATCTTGGTGAAATTCCTTGCTCCAAATTTAATTGCAAATCAGTTATCTTTCTTATCATCTTATCCAATAGCCTGTCTAATGGCTATGAGACTTGTAACAACTATCACTATTACCGATCTTTCACAATTATACTCTACTTGTCTTAATATCAATGGCGATTTCAAAACCGCTTTTAATTTATCCATAGCCATCTCTTATTCCTCATCTTATACAAATTTTTTCCCTTTTTTTTGAATAACCAATACAAAGGCTTTGCAATATGAGCATAGTAGAGAATCCATATATAATAAAATAGACAAGCATTAAAAAATCTTCTTACTTCAATGGTACTCTTACATGCCTTCATCTTTGCTATGGCATCTATCTTCTCTAGATTTGATTTTCTTCCATATATTTTGCATAAATATCCAACAACTATAATTTTTTAAAATCCAAATGTAAATTTTTTAAAGAATAAAGTGAGATCTATCTCCTTAAGTTTCTTTAAAATATAATCTATATCTTTAATAAGATTCTTTATAAATATGCATCATCCATCTTCTTTCAAAGTTAAATCTTTAGTCTCTTCCTTGGAATCATTTATTAAAACATCATCCAAAAAAGGCATGGTCTTTTTTGGTACAAACTTCCTTAAAATTTGATTCATTGCATTTTATATATGACCTACAAAATTAATTGTATCTTGTAGCAAAGTACACATATGCATTAGATCTAAAAGTGTCTTCATACTAGTTATGTCTGTATTCTCCTTTGCTAATTAAAATTGATCATAATCAATGTATAAATCTCTATTGGAGTAAATTACATGCCCTACAAAAGCTTCTACTATTTAAAGCCTTATCATATTTAGAGAGCATCTTTAGAAACTCCTCCCTCTCCACTTCAATCAAAAAATTACCCATTTCAATGTTCAACTTATCCAAAGGCTCTTTGATAAACTTGTGATTAAAATTTCTTGACTCTTTCTATTCGGCTTTATGATAGCTTGTTTGATATGCTCTTTAGTATCTTGTGGTAATTAAATTGTAACATACTTCACCTTCTTAGTAACAATCTTATACTTAATATGCATCATAGCCTCTTGTAATATCACATGACTATCAACTACTCCAACCCTCTTAGAAAACTCAAAAATCTCCTCATATAATTGTCTTAAGTGAAGCTCTACATTAAAATTAGTTCTATCTCTATCCATATATAAAGCCAATCCCCCTTAAACTTTCATATAAACATCTTCAAACCTTTTTCTTCAATAATATCAAAAATATAATTACCACTTGAAATTACATTCGATTTTTTAATTATTTTTTATATTTCTTTATCCAACCCTTATACATATGACTAAAGTCTCCAACTCTTTGAAATTTCAAAACCTCCAAAGTTTTCAACTTCAAAAATTCACACTTAAAACTATCTACATTAAAAAGTATATAGATAAAAGATTCACTTGCATCCTTATACATCTATACTATATGGGTGTTCTTTACAAATCCAAAAATTCTTCATTAGTCCTCAAAAGAATTCTTCTCAATTGATTCCTATTTTGTTCATAATCCAATCTTGTCATAAAAAATTATACTAATTTTTTTTCTTCATGGTTCCTAATACTTGCATAATGAAAGTCATCAATTAAGACTTTGGTTTCTATCCTTGTAGTTGTGATATAAGGTTGCTCTAAAATCACTAGATAAGTAGCAAGGTTTTGCACAAAAAAATATTGTTCCACCTCTACATCTCCAATCCTTGTCCTAACTCTTGAACATGCTCCATATAAATTATCTTACTCATTATTGGTGGCCTTCAACACCTATCTATGGTTAATATCAATGGGCTACTTTTTCATTTCATAAATCTTCCTTGACATGATCTTCATCTTCGATTCATAATCAATAAGTGCAAAGGTATGCTCCTTGATATCTCTCAATCTCACTTGAGCTTCCATAGTAGTCCTAGCCTAAAAAAGATGTATAAATTAAGCACTTATCTTCTTACCTTCAAATCTCCCATGAAAAGTATAATTAGATACATTTAACTCATTTATATCTATTTTATATTCCACTACTTTTTTGTTTCTTATTCTTCTTTGATCTTTGCCTCTATTATAATCTTGATTAATCACCTCGTTCTTTTTAAATGGAATCTCTTTAAACCTATTATCAAGAATATGAATTTTGAATAAAGAAAATCCTCAATATACTCTTATGGCATAGAAAGGAACTAAGAAGTCATTCAAAGATGATATAATATTGAACTAGAATAGCTTTTGCCAAAAATAAGATGATCAAAAAGTCTTAAAAGAAGACTAAGGACTAGAGAGGTATTGAGAAGTTTAAAGAAGACTTCACTCTTGCCTCTATATATATTCTTAATTAAGAGCTATATGGTGATGTCCTATGAGTCCTCCAAAACATATTGACTTTGCTAGCTACATGTTTTAACTTACAAGGCAAGTTATCTATGTATGTGCCATATAATTAGCTTGTTCTACAAGCTACCAATACATGGTTAACTTGTTGGCCAAGTTTCTAACCTACAAATATATCTAAAGTTACAAATCCATCTATCAAGCTTATAAAAAGCTTCTTTAGAAGACTTTATGAAATTAATCTATATTTATTTACTTCTATGTAATCATATAAGTAACTATTAGGATAAATGTATATGTCTATCATATTACCTTCCTTTCTAGGGACGAATTCTATGAGGAGCGGTCATCATCTTTCATGGATCTTTACAATTCTTCATCTTGATTTTGATGGATGTTGTCGATAAAAGGCCTCAACCTTCTTTTTTGTATTTATAAGATTCTTTGCTAGCTCTCATGTGTATTCATTAATATCATATCCATGCTAATGAATAAGATATTTCAACCTATTTTGGTACCACCTTAAATCTAAGACTTCTTTTACCTCAAATTCTTGATTATTATCCACTTCTATAAGAAGAGGTGGCATTTGTCTTCTTCTTAGGATATTCACTATCTTACATGGCTCAAAAAAGGATACGTGAAATTTAAGATGGATTTTCATAGACTCCAATAGATATAATCAATAAACAATAGGATTGATTTGTTTACAAATAGGAAAAGATTCCAACCTATGATAGTCCAACTTATTACAATGACAAGTAGTCTTGATGTTGTGATGAAGTAATCATATCTTATCACTTATATTGAATTGTGGCTGCTCCTTGTGATAGGCATCTATATTGGTCTTTTGTCATTCTTGAGCTTCCTTTAATTGTATCTTCATTGTTATATGTAGCTCTCAAAAATGATTTGTTAAATCTTTTGTCACAAGATTATCAACTTTTAAAAATTCAAAAGTATCAAGTCATCAATGATAACCATAATTGGCAAAAAAAGGTATTTATTGAGTAGAAGAATGTACCAAATTATTATGTACAAATTTTACCAATAGCAAAAGAGATGCCTAATCATCTTGATGATAATTGATAGTACACCTCAAATACTACTCCAAAATTTAATTTATTTGTTCTATTTGTCCATCAGTTTAAAGATGAAAAATCAAAGAGAGTTTTATATCCATCTTTAAAATTTTGAATAGAATTCTCCAAAATCTTGACACAAATTGAGTCCTCCTATTCAATATAATATCTTTTGACAATCTATGATAGTGATAGATATTGTTAATGAAGAGTTTAGCTATTTCTTTACTTGAAATAGATTTTATACATGGTACAAAATGTGCCATTTTGATGAAGTGATCTATGATTCAAATATAGAGTCATATAAACCTGAGATTCAAAGATCTATGATAAAATCCATAGAAACAAAAGACCATAATTGTTTAGAAATTGGTAACGATTAAAAAAGTCCATAACATCAATGACGAGGAGTTTTGGATCTTGAGCAAGTATCACATGATTGTACTATGTCTTTGACTACCTTCTACATTTGAGGCCACCAAAAATCTCTTGATATTAGCTCCAAAGTCTTGTTGAATCCAAAATGTCTAGTTGCTGAAAAACCATGACAAGCTTAAAAGACATGTAATCATACCTTGTCTTTTGGAATATATAGACAATCTTCAAAATATAATAGGTTGTTCTTGAATTCAAACTTTGAAGTATCATAGGACTTGCAGAAAGTATTTTTGATATTATAAATAAGAGAATTAGAGGACATACTTGATTGAATTTGCTTGACAAAGATTGAATCAATAATCAATGTTGATTTTATTACTCAAAGATGAAAATGCTTGGGCTTTAAGAGAATTATTATTTGTTGATCAAAAAATACATCTCCATCTTTTGGTGCAAGATAAGGACATTTAGAAAGGACGTCTAATAAATCTTATTATTTTTTGGGTTGATAAGGGATCTTGAAATTGAATCTAAATAAAGATATGCTCCAACAAGTTTTATGACGATTCAAAATACGTGCTAATATGAAGTATTCAAGGTTCTTATGATCAATATACATAATGATTGGACTTGACGCATCTTCTAGATAATGATGCAATTCTTGAAATGAATCCATGATTGCAAAGAGCTCTTTTTCATGGATCTTATAATTAATCTTAGCTATTGAAAATTTCCTTAAATTAAAACTATTAAGTGGAATTTGTCATTTGTTCCTATTTGTGACAATACAATACCTATAGCAAAGTTTGATGCATCTATTTCCACAAAAAATACCTTGGAAAAGTAGATGCAATACAAAATTGATATAGAAGTAAAATCCTTCCTTGAAGCATCAAATAATGCTTTTGCTTCTTTATTCTACTCAAGTTTGTCTTTACAAGTCAAACATATAAGTAGAATTGCAACTTGAGAAAAGTTCTTGATGAAGATTTGGTAGTAATTAATAATGCCCAAAAAACATTGTACATCTCATACTGTTCTTGGAATCTTCCAATCCGTGATACTTAAGACTTTCTTGAGATCCATCATAAGAACTTTGTTGGAAATAATGTATCCTAAAAAGTCAACTTGAGTAGTATTGAATATATACTTTTTTAACTTGGCATATAATCCTATATCTCAAAATTTTTGTAATATGCAATAAACATGAAGTTTATGTTCTGTATTCTTAAAGTAGATTAGAATAACATCTAAATAAAAAATAAAAAAACCATCTAGAAACTCACAAAAAATGTCATTTATAAGATGTTGACAAGTGGTCGGTGCATTTGTGAGTCCAAAAGACATGATATTATATTCAAAATATCCATACCTAATTTGAAATGTAATCTTCTATTTATCTCTTTTTTTGACATGAACTAAGTTGTATGCTCCTCATAAATCTATTTTGGTATTGATCTTATTTTGATTGAGTTGATCAAGAAGACATGAAATCAAAAATAAAGGATACTTATTTTTGATGGTGATCTTATTGAGTCCTCGATAATCCACATACATCCATAGAGATCCATCTCTCTTCTTCACAAATAAGATAGGAGCCTTCGTTAGATATTTAGAATGGTATATGAAGTTCTTTGCCAAGTTCTCATCAATGTACTTGTTTAATGCAGCCAATTATTCTACAATAAGCTATAAATTGGTCCAAATGGTGGTTGAGCTCCTTCTTGCACATCAATTGAACAATCATAAATTCAATGCTTTAGAAGAATATCTACATTTTTCTTTTCAAAAACATCTTAGAATTTTTGATATTGGCTAAGAATACCACTTGACATTTTTTCATCATTAGAAATAGATATAGCATATATAGCAAAAGATGATCCTTCTTTTGTAGCATACAAGAAAGCTCTTGTACGTATCAGTAAAAGTTTGGATATATTAGATTTATTTACTTCTATTTCACTAATGCAATCTTAGATTACACTACCATAAAAGTCAAAATTACAAAAAATCCAATCTATTTGAGGATTATATTATTCTAGCTACGATAATTCTAACATAACCAAATTGAAAGAAGATCTTATTATATTAAATATTACTATGGTGTTATAATCTTTAATTGCTACATCTAAAGGAATAGTCTCATAAGTAACATTTCTATAAGACAACAAATGACTATCTATGACTTCTACAAGTATGGATTTAATTTTCTTGATTAAAGATATTTTTTGATTTTTAACAAAACCTTTGTCTATAATACAAGTTGAGGCTTCTAAACCTAATAAGGCAAAGACTTTGTGATTTTTAGGTCCTAATCACACATCCATTGTAAAACAAGGTGAAGGGTCTGAGGAAAGAATAGGACCTTTACTAGGTGTTGCACATGATTCCAGTTGCACGGTTCCTATTGTAGCTAGTAAAACTTGTTTTCTGATATATTATCTTCTTTGGTAATTGTGCTCCTCATTTTGTAATTGCATTGCTTCTTTGGACAATATTGAGTAGTATGCTTAGCTTCTCTATAATATAAACACAAATCTTTTTAGTAATGTTGAGTCTTTTTCTGCTTTGTGAAAAATTTATAATATATTATATGAATTTACATTGGTTTTGGTCTTGATGAATATGTTTCAAAAAACTTGGGAGCTACTGCCATTACTTGGCTTACTCCTCTCCAGCCAAGTCTTTGTTCTTAATACCTTTCAAATAATCAATTGTTACATGTAATGGCTTGAACAATATATTATTCTAAAGATTTTTCTTTTTGCATTGTTAATAACAAATCTTTGATGCTATCCTTTAATTAAAATTAAAATTTATTGATAAGTATTTTGACATTCTAGTCCATGTCGCAAGCGAGGTTTTGAAATTTAGCAGTATATATGGTAGTTGATAATGATCCTTGCTGTAAAGATAAGAGTTTGGTCTCTACTACTTATTTTTGATCACTTTTTCCAAATTTAGCCATAAACACTTCTAAGAATGAATTTAAATCATAAAGAAGTTGTGAATCTTTTTCCATCAAAGATACAAATCAAGAAAAAAATACTTCTAAGAATGAATTTAAATCATAAAAAAGTCGTGAATTTTTTCCATCAAAGATACAAATCAAGAAAGAACACTTCTAAGAATGAATTTAAATCATAAAGAAGTCGTGAATCTTTTTCCATCAAAAATGCAAATAAAAAAAAAATACTTCTAAATAAAAGTACACCTATGAAGTCAACTTGAGTAAATCCATCCACATATTAGAAAAGGTGTAACCTTAAGTAGAGCTTAACTTGTTGTAAAAATCCTCAAAATTTTGATCTTATTCCATCAAAATTCTTAGGCATACTACTTTTTACCTTTCTTTAGCTTGTAAAAGCAAGACCTTCTAAATTTGATTGTGAGGCTGATCAACTTATTTCCCTCAATTGCACAACTTCTTGATATAGACTCTGGACTTCTTTTATAGGTATAGAAGTAGTGCTCCTATGGTTGAAATTGGTGATGTGTGAAATTTTCGTCCTAAGAATGTTGACAAGTTTGTAAAGATCCACAATAGTTACAAATCTATTCTCATTTTTTCTAGGAATAGAATCCACAATCTTTTTTTCTATAGACAACTCAAACAAATCCAAAAAGTTAAATTAAAGGAACGTAATCTACAACCTCTAATAAATTTTTTTACAAAGAGAGATAATCTAGTTTCTTTAAAGAAAAGAACAGTCTTAAAAAATAAGATTTTTTATTTGAAGGTAGATAGTCTATAACCTTCAAAACACAACAATAGAAGTGAAGTAATCCACTTACTTCTAAAACAAGATAGAAATGGTATGTTAGTACTCTTGTTAAACTGTCAAGGATATGAATCTCAAAGAAAGAAAATCCTCAATATACTCTTGAGTCACTGAAAGAAACTAGAAAGTTATTCAAAGATGATATAATATTGAACTAAAATGGCTATTGCCAAAAACAAGAAGACTAAAAAGTCTTGAAATAAGACTAACGACTAGAAAGGCATTGACAAGAATGAAGAAGGCTTCACTCTTGCATCCATATATACTCTTAACTAGGAGCTACCTAGTGATGTCCTATAGGACCTCGAAAACATATTGACTTTATTAGCCACATGTCTTAACTTGCAAGGCAAGTTACCTATGTATATGTCACATAATTAGCTTATTCCACAAGCTATTATATGGAGTTAACTTATTCTACAAGCTACCAATACATGATTAACTTGTTGGCCAAGTTTCTAACCTACAAACACATCTAAAGTCACAACTACATCTATGAAGCTTCTAGGAAGCTTTTGTAGAAGACTTTATGAAATTAATCTATATTTACCTACTTCTACCTAATCATATAAGTAACTATTGGGATAAATGTATATGTCCATAATACTTATGTGTATAAAGTTGATAGAAGACTTATCCTATCTCTTGGTCTTCTTGCTCAATCAACTAAGAACCTAATGCCTTCATGATAATTGCCTCTATTGTCATTTGCCTCTTCTTCTTAATAACATCAATAATAAGCTCATGAAAGTCCTTCTTTGTAATGCTAAGTACCTCCCTTAAGGTTAATTCAATTTTTGCATTAAGAATCCTCTTTTCTAAAATCTCCTTCATTATTAGTCGAGCTTTTAATATCTAATTGAAGCTTATAGGAATGATCCTTATCTTTAGGCTTATTTGAGCCTTCTTTCTCTTTGTCTTTTCTTCTACTTTTTTGATTTCTAAGTCAACTCCTTGCTTGAAATGAAGATTTTGCTTGTGCTTATGGATAAAAAGATCTTTTCCTCCTTAAGTAGACTCCCTAATTCTTAGTGGTTTCTTCTTAATAGAGAGTTCTACTACATGTTTTTGAGAGGATCTGGTCTTCTTCTCTTCTACAATAGTATCTTAGTCCTCCAAATCCTTATTGCCATTTAAGAAGGCCTTGATGCTAATAGCATCAACTAAATCATCTCGATTTGTTATTCTTTCAATAGCTTTTATTTTTCTAACCATAGCCTCTATCGATAGCCTTAAGATAATTGGTGTGCTTTCAATCACTATCTCAATGAAATAAAACTTAGCTTCTTTCACATGGAATCCACTTGTTCTCCCTATATAGTCTTCTATAAGCTTCTTCATATGTTCTCTTCCAAAATTGAGCTCCAAAGGTTACTCCATATCAAAGAGTCTTATTCTACTTTTTTTAAAGAAGATAACTCTATTTTTTAAATCTTCATTATAATTAAAGCAATCTTTCTTCTCATACTAAAGACTATCACAATACATGTACTTCTTAACAAATTCCTTTGATTCTTGATATGCATGCAAAGATGTAGCTCTTTGGCTCTTTTTCAATATATTTATCTCTACTTTCAATTTTTTCATGTCTTTAATCAATTCTTCAAGAGTATCTTTAAGAAGATTTTTACATATCTCTCTGATTTGAGTAGATGTCACTGGACTTGATGGAATAATTGGCATCGTAGATGATAGAGCTTTATGCCTCAAAGTTCCTTCTCTTACCTTCACTTGCCGTTATTTAGTCACAAATAGCACTACATCTTCTATTTTCTCTCAATCATTGGTTAAATATTTTTAAATGGACTTATCAACTAAAAATACAAAAAACATATCCTCTAATGCTTCATTTGTTGCTTATAAGAAGAGCTTGATCTTCTTTATATTTAATAAAAGTCTCTCTAAAGATGAGAATTGAGATAAAAAAAAATCTCTCAAACTCCCTAAGCAACTCATTGGAAGCCATAGACCTCTCTAATTGTTGCTCAACCTACTCCAAAAATGATCATTTAATAACTCTACCAAAATCTTCATCATAAAATTCATCTTTCAACTTCTCTTTAAAGTCGCTCTAAGCCTCTAAATTGCCTCTGTGGAAATCCCTCACTTTCTTCTTAATTTCAAGAATGTATGCTAATTTAAAACTAAAAATATAGCAATTCTCACGAACTTAATATACTTCCATCTTTCCTACATATGCTCAAAATAATTTAATAATTTTCCTCCCATAAAACCTCTTATGGTTATTAACTATGCTTTGGAATGCCTTGATTACCTCCTTCTCACTTACTTGTACCTTTTGTTGTCTCTCCATAAACATACTCAAAGCTAAGAGCAAATCATTGGCAATTACTCATCTATTGCCACTTGTATCGGCCCCTCAAAAATTATCCATCATCTTTGAATGTCAAAAAAACTTTCACTTCTTCCTTTCTATTCTTAAACTCTTTTTTATATTCCAAGCTTGCATCCTAGCTCCATAACTCCATTATGCTCCACTTATATTTCCAATTGCCTTGAAGGTGCTCTCAGTAGAAGCACCAAATTTATGTTAAGAGAATGAGCCTCCTTGACAGAACACAAGGTCTTTGATTGCAAGTAGGTTGTAAGAAGCACAATGTTGCTCAAATAAAGTCAAATATAAAAAGGTGATCAAAGACTAAATACAAAATTTAGACTAATTTATCTCTTGTGCCAAGATGCTCCAAACTCTTAATTTAAATCTTAAATCCAACCTTATCTTATTAAAATATCCATAATTCACTTATTATAAAAAGATAAAAATTCAAAAAATGTAATAAAAAACTTCAAACCAGTCTTAAATCTTGCTACCCAAAAATTCCAGCAACTCCCCTTTTACAAATTTTCTTGGATCTCCTTCTTCATAGCTCCATTTCTTGCATACTATAGCTTGTTGGAAAGCTAACAATGCAATCCAACTTCTTTTAAATTTTCATAAGAAAAAGATAATATTTTTTATAAATGGCCTTCAAAATCCCAAATTAGGCTTGAATCTCATCCCTCCTCAAATTTTCCAATGATCGTCCTTTCTCCTCTTTTCGACCTCCAACCTTCTCTCTCCTCTCTTCCTTCTATCCTCTAAAAATATTAAAATCTTTGATGTCAAAAATTCTTATCTTTAATCCTCTTCTAATATCTATCTTGAACCACTACAGAGCAAGGTATCTATCCTAAAAGACAATACCTTCAAGCTTGAATAATCCATTCAAGACAACAATTTCATGTTCTAAATTCTATTCAAATCTGTAAATGTATAAGTATTATATAAGTATTATATTATAAATAAAATTAATTATCTTCTAAATAACTTTGATACACTTAAATTAAGTGCATCATGACACTCTTTAGAATAGTATCTATAATCTTTCTTTCCATAGACAACTCAAAAAAAATTTAAAAAATTAAATTATAAGAAGATAAATTATAATCTGTAATATTAAATGAAAATTTCTACAAAGAAGAGTAATCTACTTCTTTTTAGAAAAAGATCAATGTTAAAAAATAAGATTATTTATTTAAAGGTGGAAAGTCTACAACCTTCAAACTATAATAATAGAAGTGGAGTAATCCACTCACTTCTAAAATAAGACAAAAGAAATAAGTTAGTACTCTTGTCAAACTGTCAAGGACATTAATCTTGAAGAAAGAAATCCTCAATATACTCTTGTGTCACTAAAAAGAACTAGAAAGTCATTCAAAGATGATATAATATTGAATTAGAATGGCTATTGCTAAAAATAAGAAGACTAGAAAGTCTTGAAATAAGACTAAAGACTAGAAAGGCATTGACAAGAGTGAAGAAGGCTTTACTCTTCCCTCCATATATATTCTTAACTAAGAACTATGTGGCAATTTTCTATAGGACCTCCAAAACGTATTGACTTTGCAAGTCAATTATTTTAATTTGCAAGATAAGTTTTCTATATGTGTGCCACATAATTAGCTTATTTTATAAGCTATCAATATGTGGTTAATTTTTTAATCAAGTTGTTAACCTATCAATCAACTACAAACACGTATAAAGTCAAAGCAATGTCTATAAAGCTTCTAAGAAGCTTATATAGAAGGTATTATGAAATTAATCTACTTTTATCTACTTTTACCTATTTCTATCCAATCATATAGGTATTTATTAGAATATGTATATATATTCATGGCAATAATAAGAAAAATAATTTATAATATAAAATTTAAAATATTTTTATTTTTATTTTAAATATATTATAATAAAAATCATAATTAATATTTTATTATGTCATTTTTTCTACTTTTATTGTATATAAGAAAATTTTAAGACTTAAGTTATAAAGTGACTTAAATACAAATTCATGAAGACTTTTAGTTTCTTGACTTTAAAAGTATATAAATTTTTAAATATTAGAGGTTTAATTATTTTAATTTTTAAGTTGATTTTGTAAATAGCAACGCTTATGAAAATATTGATTTAATATATTTATGAAGTAAAATAAATCCTTACTAGTTGAAAGCCTATTCTAATTCACAATGATTTAATCATCTAAATTTTCTAAAAAGTTCCTATTATCATTTGATTAAGTGTCCAAAAATGCCAATAAAACCCCAATTGTGATTGAAATAAACCCCTCTAATAGGTGATCTATTTTAGTTCACAGTTATTAATTAACTTACAATTTAATTGCTTAAGTTGTCTCTTACTTTGTCTTAACTTCTCAATTCTCTACCCCATTAAACTCCACCTTCAACCTCCACAACAATAACACAATCATTTAAACAAGACAAAACATACACTTGGATGAAAAATTATTAGTTATTTATTTATTTATTTATTTATTTTTAATCTAATATTGATTTTCATCCAAATTAAAAATCCATAAATGATTTTCATCTGCAAATGGAAATTCATCCATTTTAATTAAAACTCATCCACCAAAGTTTGTCCACTCTTAATCAAGCTTCATCTACGTTGACCTAATTCGCCTTGGATACATTTAAATGCCAATTTTTATGCAGCTGAAAAATCCAATGATAACAGCTTCAAAATTCTCTCACTGTAGCGCCACCGACTGGCAAATTGCTATTTCAAGAAAGAGACGAAGAGGACGATGCTACTTGACTCCCTGTCGCCGTTGTTAACTAATTGCTTCCACTGCCCTTCTCTCGTATAGAAACGTTACCTCTTCAGCAACAAGCTCTACACTTTTGTGAGACGCTGATTGACTTCAAAGGTACTTTCTATCGAAAAAGCCTTTCATAGAAGGATTGCAAAACACCAGTAGATTATCAATGGAAACAATCTGCTGATGTGAAATACTGAATCGAGGTGCTAAGTATAGCAGTACCTCTCTTGGCAATGAAACCATAGCGCCGTCACCTACTGTAAGGTTCAAGGACGTGAGAGTCTAGTAGGCTTGAGCTTACACTTGAAGCCATTTAGATAGGATTGCGTTAAGTTCATGAGCCAAACCACAACCGCAATAAAGAAAAAAAAATAACGGAACAAGATGAGGAAGGCCGACTTCCACAGTCCGCCAACAAAGATTCTTACTCTAGATTGCTCCTCGGACTCTTAATTGATCAAATTGATGCAGATCACCAGCACTCATCAACTCAAAGGTCCAACTCGCCTAGTGACGTGAAATCTAAGGTAGAATTGAGTTTGATAACTCTAGTTGCTAATCATCTTATATAAGGTCTTCAACAAAACTAATTATATTTTATTAACTAACTGAATACACAACTTTGTTCACTACACTGTAAGTTGTGCTATACTATAAGCCGCAATGGATTTGTCCCTTATTGCAAGCAACCATACTAATGAATTGTAAATGCTCTTGATGACCACACCACTAACAAATTCAGCAAAGGTAGTATCAGCTCCAACACGGCAGCACAACCACGGCTTACTCTGCATACACGAGAGATATTTGCTCAAAAAGTCTATCCATCATCCACAGCACCGAAACCAGAATCAAAAATAAAACAGAAAAGAGAAAAGTGTTGAGCTCCCTGGATTCTGCCTTTCTTGGGGGCTTCCCGCAACCAAGAATACCATAGTACAAGCTCGATCAACAATATATACTGTTGTATTGATGGCTTTTGCTCAAATTACATTAAAGAATTGCTTATGCTGTAACATATACCTTGCACTTTCTAATAATATTCTATTTTTATATTTTGCAACTCCATTTCGTTGAAGTATATAAAATATGAGTCACATTAAATCAACTCAAGTGTTGTATTAGAATAAAAACTTATAATAGAAGTAACAATTGTCAAGTGTTAGTTGAAGAGGGGTGGAGAGAATGATAAATATAAGCAAAATAGAATTAGTGGATAAAAAATAGCTATGTGTAGAAATTCTAATAGGAAATTCCAAATTTTTGAAGGCATCAATTGTAGCATCAATTGTAGTATCTAAAGAGCATCTAGAAGGAATTCAAAACCTTCAAAATTTTAGTATATATAGTTAAAATATGACTATATATGGTCTAGATACATAGCATATATAGTATTAGTTTCAATACATGATATGATATTAATACAATGATATACGGTATTTGATACAATCTGAATACTAGATCGTATACAATAGTAGATACAATAATATATAGGGTAGTAAATACAATACTAGGTGACGTACAAAATACGGTCTTCATACAACCCAAATACAATGTTCTATATAGCATCGGATATTGTGCCATACGGTTATTGCGCAGTGGCTATCCGGATCCGGGTAAAGGCCAGGGTAAGGTCATCCGGTTGTTGGCAGTCCTCAAGAACCCAGGGTCTCACATCGAAAACGTTGCAACCGTCGTTGCGGGATTGGTCGCGATAGGGGGTCGGCTGGACCCCAAGTTCTCACTTCTTTTTTTTGTTTTTGATTTTCCTGTGTTGGCTCCGACGAAGACGGAGACTTGGCGGTGCTCTTCCTAGTGTTATTTTTTTTAGTTCGTTGTGTACGGTAGGCGTTGCTGTGCAGCAGCAACCTAGTGTGACATTCTCCCCCGCTGCGGTGCAGTGAACTAGTGGGTCTTCTCGGTTAGTTTAGAAGCTCAATAGGTTGCAGGCTGTGCATGGAAGGTGGTTGTTGATTTTAATTCCTCGTTGGTTCTTTCTCGCTCGAGTACCATTCTTGGTTAGTACTCGAGTTTTGTTCCCTTTTACTTGAGTTATGGCACAGCTTGTTTTGTTGTGGACGTCAACTCTCATTCGGTGGCAGTGGTCAATCTAAGTGATGTTTTCTTCTTCATATGGTGTGAGGGTGCTACGAGCTTGTCTAGGGTGTTGGCTACTCCGACGATGGATTTTTTCTAGTTTTAGTACGAGCAACGATAGTTCACGAGTAGCGTGGCAAGAACTGGGGTGCTCTTCTTTGTCGGCGATTGTGCGCTGGTTTTTTGGAACAACTGTAGAAGCTCCTGGGATCGACGCTCTTGGGTTCCTTCTTCATTTTTTTCCACGAGCTGTGATACCACTTAATAGCCTTGGGATCGAGACACTTGATGCTAGACGGCATCGTGGGTGTTGTGGATTGCAAAAGAATTGCTAAAGTGGCATACTATTGGCATTGGGGGCAACAATTAAGGCGTTAGTTTTCCCGAATCCAAGGTCAACGAGGTGTAGGATCAAGTTGCAGCGGCTGGAGCTTGTTCCTGATCCAACTATGAGCACGGATACATCACATCCACAAACGAGGTAGTCGTGGAAGTGAAGACGGAGGATGTAGGCAGGCAGATCTTTGTCGACAACGAGCACTTGCATCTTCTCGTAAATTATTCCCTCTGCATTGAGGTAGCTGGTGGCGTAAAATCCTTCTCTCAGGGCATTGACCCCCGAACACATTAAAAGTGTCGTCGCCAAAAAATCGTGACTGTAATACCCGAGTAGGACATCATGATCTCTTTCCTCCGAGTCATATCCGTGAACCATAGGGGCAGCTGCAATTTTTCCAACACAAAATAGTTTTCCCGACGTTGTGGAGGGCAGTGCGAAGTGGATTCGCTGAGATTTACGTCAACAGAGACAATCTGCCTGGTTCGAAGCAGCAGAAGAAGGAAAGCTTTCCGAGGACAATTCTTGTTTGGCCAGTTCAAAATCAAAGAAGGCGGTGTTCTGTCATAGGATTGTAGTGTTGTGATAAATCTGCTCTGTAAGTAGTTAGTTCTAGTGTGACATTAGATCCTCATAGTAAGGGAGGCAATTGGCGTGAAGCTCAAGGATTACATGGATTGCTCCTACAAATCAGTAGTTCTGTTCATGCTTTGAAGTATTGCGGTCTTGTAAGTGGCCATCGCTTCGCAACAAGGGAGCTGCCAGTAGCTAGTGGATTCCGAGTGTCTCCTGCGAGAGGAGCTCATCGAGGGTTAGGTGAGGATCGGAACAATGCAACGTGACTTAAAAGTACAAGTGTTCTAGGTTGGAGACTTCTAATTGCCTCCGGATCATCATCAGACCCTAGCTGTGAGAATTTTCAGATCAAGAAACTATTGAACCAATCTTGTACTCAAATCATGATCAATTGAGTTTGAATTTGAACAAAAATAATTAAAAAATAAACATAAAAAAAAAAAAAAAACATATAAAAGATTTTCTTTTTAGTGTGTGGTAATTTGAGTTGTTAAGTTGGCTTGTATTGTTGTGGTTATTCGTTGAATGTGAATTAAAATAGTTAAAGAAGTTAATCTCTTTTAACAAGAAGTAGGAAGAAATTTTATTAAATCACTTCATAGATTAAGTAGTGGTTGTGAATTAGAATAAATCAACTTTTATTAAATCACTTCATAGATTAAGTAGTGGTTGTGAATTAGAATAAATCAACTTTTATTAAATCACTTCATAGATTAAGTAGTGGTTGTGAATTAGAATAAATCAACTTTTATTAAATCACTTCATAGATTGAGTAGTGGTTGTGAATTAGAATAAATCAACTTTTATTAAATCACTTCATAGATTGAGTAGTGGTTGTGAATTAGAATAAATCAACTTTTATTAAATCACTTCATAGATTGAGTAGTGGTTGTGAATTAGAATAAATCAACTTTTATTAAATCACTTCATAGATTGAGTAGTGGTTGTGAATTAGAATAAATCAACTTTTATTAAATCACTTCATAGATTGAGTAGTGGTTGTGAATTAGAATAAATCAACTTTTATTAAATCACTTCATAGATTAAGTAGTGGTTGTAAATTAGAATAAATCAACTATTAGGGTGGTTTATTTTATCTCACAATTGGAGAGTTATTAGAATTGTTGGACATAAATCAAATGCTAATAAGAATTTGTTAGAAGAGTTAGACAATTAAAATTGTTGTAAATTAGAATAGGCTTCCAACTAGTGGGGATTTATTTTAATTTATATAAGGCATAGAAATTTTTTCTTCAATACAATTTTTCTCACAGAACTGTTTAAAAGCTTTATATGTGTATTCACCACCTTTTTCACAATACAAAGATAGATTAATTTAATTCAAAATTGGATGTTACCACTATCATACATTTTTATATATCTTTTATTAAATCTTATATTATGATTAATATTCTAAAGAAAAAACAATTACTACTACCTCTAATTGAAACAATTATCAATGAAGAGTTTGTGTATTCCACCAATAAATCTTAATTGGTAGAATTATTACAAAATAAGAATTTTAAATTATTTAAATACAAAAATATTGGAATTAAAAATCCTATTATATTATTAAATTGTTCACTATAATTTGAAAGGATTTATAAGTAACAAGATACATATAAAAAAACAAATCTTAAAAATAAAATCTTAATAAGTCTTGAAAGTAATTATCTTAGTTAATTTAGTATTTTTGATTAGTAATTTTTTATTTAAATAGAATTTTAGGAGAAAAAAAATTAAATTAAATGAAAAAAATTTAGGAGGATATAAATTAATAATAAGTTATTATTCTTCCAAGCAAGAAATATGGATTTGATTCTTGTTATTTTTAATGGCCAATAAACAAATTAAACTTCATATGCTTGCGATAAGATTGAAAAATTGTTGTAAAATTTTAAAAAATGTTTAATGGACCATAATACTAATTAAAAAAATTAAAAGATATTATTATAAATTTCAAAAAAAAATTAAAAATATAATCTTAATTTTCTAAAGATGTTCCTTTTTATTGAAATTATCCATGAAAAAGAGGTAAAGGTCTAAAACAAAGACAAATCAAAAATAATAAAATCCTAGAATTTTTTTATAAATATTTTTATATGTTTCCAATTGAATAATCTCTTTTGATTACAACATATTTAAAAACTTCTACAGCTGTATGTTTTAAGAGAATTGTATTATAAATCTATTAACTTCTTGTTGTTACAAATTAATTTCAATAATTACAAATTATGTGATCAAAATAACTTAGTATATATATATATATATATATATATAATATCTAATCTTTATTCTAATAAAAAATATTATAATTTGAAATTTATTAATGATTTTATATTCAATTAAGATTCTTATTTGTATTAAAAATTTAAAAGATTTAATCTGGATAATAAAAAATGTAGATTCGATGTATGAATTTTTATCATCAAACTAATAGAATAATCAGAAATATCAATCAAATATTAAAATAGTAGTAATTACAAAGACATTGGACAATTTACTTACCATCAACCAAATTTTTATATTATAGTAATATATATATAGATATATATATATATATATAACTATGTATTTTTTTATTATATTTCTATCCACTATCTAGTTTCCTTGTCTTCTAGCAATAGCCATTACAATTTCCTTTTAATATACATACTTCTTTATTTCCATTTTGTTTTACTTGTTTATTTACTTTCATCAAGTTTTTGTCCCTGACATCATATTTATTTCAATACTTCCTATTTGATTGGATAGAAGTAAGAAAAAGTGGATTAATTTCATAATATCTTATAAAAAAGCTTTGTAGAACCTTCATAGATGGGATTTTGACTTTATACATATTTGTAGTGGGTTGATAGATTAGAAATTTTGTCAACAAGTTAACCGCATGTCACATGTGTCGATAGGTTGTGGAACAAGCTAACTATGTGGTGCACTTGTAGAAAACTTGACTTTGTAAGTTAAAATACATCTTATAAAGTCATCATGTATTGGAGGACCTATTGAACATCACCACGTTATTCCTAATTAGATAGTATATATAGAAGAAAAAGTGAAGCATTCTTCACTCTTGTCAACACTTTCTTAATCCTCATTTTTGTTTCAAGACTTTCTAATCTTCTTGTCTTTGACAATAGTTGTTCTAATTGAATACTACATCATTTTTGAGTAATTTTCTAATATTTTTGAGTTACACAAGAATGTGTTTGATCCTTTAGTTTTTTGACATTCATGTCTTAAACATATATAAGAATATATATTTTTCTATAATTAATTTAAGCATTAAAGAAGACTTTAATTTCTTTATAAATCTATCATAATAATCAATTTTTTTCTTTACATAAAAGAATCTAATTTTTTTTTACTATGGTAATAATAGTTGCACAAAATTCATCTAACACTTGCCCAAGTTAGAATCTTCAATAGGACTTTTGAAGAACTTAAAGCAAAATAATCAAAATTTAAAATCTCTTTTTGTACAATACATACACAAACAAAGTCATTATAAAAAAAACTATTAAATTTTATCTTATTTTTATATCTAATATATTTATTTTGATTTTTAACAATTAAATTTATAATATATTATATATTAATTAAATGAAAAATTATTTTATAGATTTAATAACTATAATTCAAAGCTTAATTGAAGATATTTTCTTTGTACTAAGCCTTTTATAACAACAAATTGCTCTAAATATACTATCTCTTGCTTCATAATATTTATATCAATTTCAATAATGTGGTTACAATGACAAAGTAACAAATCTCTTTAAGCTTTAAAATCTAATACATTTTTTTTCCATTAAATGTTCCTTTGAAGAACTTAACTCCATCACAATTTTCTTTAGATGTAAGGTTTATAGTCGAAACACACTTTTTCTATTTCACAAAGCTTTCATTGGAATAGTTAAAATGTTATGTTGATCATATATTTCCAATATACTTCTATTTTGGACTTGATGCAATTCTTTTTGTAACTTGGATATATAATTCTATTTTTTGCAATAAATATTGCTTATGAACTATTGGAGTCTCCTTATAACATGTTCCATTTAAATTTATTTATCCACATAAAAAAACTATGTAGTTATACAAAGATAATGATAAAAGATGAAAAAAAATACTAATAACTTTGTATTGTAACAAGAATTTTATTTGCTAATAATTTATTTTTATTATTTTATAACTAACTTTCAAAAGAAAATTAATCTAACTAAAAATCTTTGTAAAAGTGTTAACTACTAAGCTATTTTATTAAGAAGAAATAATAATTGTAATTCACATTACTATTAACATATGATTATATTGGTATAGACCATTAATACTTTTGTTTAGACATACTAAAATGATTGTTTCAAAAACTTTGTTGTCCTATCACCTTTTTAATATCAGTTGTAGCCTTGCACCAATATCTGTAACTTTTTAATCGGGAATTTATACATATGAGTTGCAATGATACATGACTACCAATACATTCCATCGACTCTACTTTGTAAACAACTTCATGCATGATTTCCAAACCACCCCTCCACCCAAAGCTGCCAAATCAAATCCATCTTGTACACAAAGTGTGTTCACCAAACAGAACTAGAATCCCTGTACATTCCCAAACAGAACTTTCTGTAAATCCCCAATCTCAACAAAATCTAGTGTCGTGGTACAACACTCTAAAGAATAGCTTCATGTCAACAACCACACTATATTTTAGCCTTGCACATGACTTTTCACAACACCAAAAATAGACCATCTGTGGCTTATTGCCAGGAAATTATTCCCAACGAATGAATAAAGAAAAGATGTACACATGAGTACAGTCCAAAGCTCTTCAGTCTTTTCTGAAGACGGCTCAAGTATCTCCGCATCTTTATATGATGACTAACATTCAGGTTCGATCGCTTGCCCTTGGCATTCAAGGATCATCTCGTACAACTGTCATCGTCATTCTTGTTTGTGGTGCACACATATATAATAAAAAAAAAAATGATATGATGCGCTTCTTTCAGTCCATGTACCGTTGCTTCACGTTAGGCATACAAAGCATTCCCTCCACTGGGTCGAAGTCCAAATCCAGAAGAGGCGGCTGGAACGACCGAACCAAACTTCCTCCCAGCTTCTCGCCCTGCCAGTCTCTCGTAATCCCCAAGTCCCCATCAAGAAAATCCTGTAGCCCGCTCATACAATCACTCACATCCTTCCCGCTCAACAATTCTTCCAGAGCGCTATCTGGCGTGTCGAATGATGGGTTGCTCGCATCTGAACTCCCCGTGCTGTTGCATTCATCCTTTCATTCGGTTCCACGACCACAAATGTACACACTCATCAGCATGACCAACATGAGATGCTGTGCAACACAAAGCAGTAGCTCCCTAGCCTGGGACTCACGGTGTTGAGTTGCCTGAAGTGTTACCTTGTATGATTCCAGCACAACTGGCCTCGTTGCAGTTTCCTTCGCCTGCGCACGATCGGGACTCGGCTCTCTTCTGGGGCTGCTCATCGCTTCAGCTGCCACCCTCCTGCCTCGGATGACCTACACAAAAGCATCGCCACGATTTTTTCATCGACTGCGTTGTCGAATGTGAGTCTGCTACGCTGTGCTCACGATACTTTCGTCGAACCATTTCCATGCAGGAGGATGACCACTCACAACTATCAAACACGCCAAGCCAAAAATTGTCCGACTCGATGAGAACTCACGTAAGCCCCTTGCGGGTTTCGATAGCACAGCAGAAGGTCTCCTTCCTCCAGTTTGTGGAAGCTCACAAAACTCCCGATTTTCTCCAGCAAATACATACGGCTCTTGTTGTTCGGCCAATACCTGTAGCGCGCCGTCCAGTATTGGCCGGTATGGTAGTCCATCAAGGACATTGTGATACCCTCCCGCACAGCCAAAAACGGTAGATGTCTTTCTGCATCCTTCTGCACAAATCAGACGGGAGCGTTTCGCAGGTGCAAAATATCAGAAAACCCCCTCGAATTCTTCCATATCTTCCATGCTTCTAACAATACCCACACCTGATGCATTCTGACACACAATCTGTCAGTGACGGACACTAAGCTGGGTCTACGCATCGACCTTCGGCAAGATGATACGCCCCAAGCTGCTCACGTCGCTTGCTCGCAGTTCTTTCTGAAAAAGAAACTGAAACCCCTGCCCAATCGCCACAACAAAAGGCTCAGACATCGATGACAGACTAACCGAATAGCTGTCCCCTCCAGCATTGTCGATCAAACACCAGCCCCTGCAGCCGCCCACTGCCAAGTATCCAGCCCGCAACCTCCCACAGGTGCCAACCCAGCACTGCAACAAGCAAAAGTCAAGCGGAGCAAGGAGCGCCGTGGCGTACCTGGCAGCATTCGAGGTTGCTCATTGCTCGCCGTTGTCGTGACTGATGATGTCGAAGCTTGTCCGCAGAGTCCGATCGATTGCGCCGCGCTTTCAAATACCCCCTTTGATTCAGCAAGCACGACTTGCGAAGCGCTCGACTGTATGCTGTCGCTTTGTTTGGAACATCGCCGGTGCCCACAAGGTCGGCTCTATCACCCCAATTGCCATTCCATGGCGGATGAAACTGCGGAGCGTTCATCTGGGCGAGATTTGTGCTGGAATTGGGGTTGTAATGCCATTTGGGCGGGGGTGTCGTACCCCAACATTCCATCCCTTGCATCATCGTGGCAGCGACGAGCTCAGAACGCTGACCCTCTGGTGCACACCTAATGTACTGCATGAGCATCGAACCCCTCGAACGCCAGCACCAGTCCTTTCTATATCGCTTCGTTCGCCGACTTCTACAGGGCGCACAGTATCGCTGTAACTCCTCTTCTTATTCGCAGGAATAGAAGCCTGGCAACGAGCTTGGGTCGCCCCTGAGGGTGATCTTTCGTTTATTCCGATTATCCTGCTTCTCATTCATGCCCGTCCCCAGGTCATTCCACCAGAAACCATCCCGACACTGATCACAGAACGCAACACAGTTGAGGAACGAGCACGAAGCATGCCCTGAACATCACCAGATCTATCGCCATCATCATACGTATGGATCAAAAGCAACTGAGCTTTTGCCGCTTGCAGGGGGCCAAATCATGTTCCCAGTCATAAACAAACTGCATGCCGGTGCTCACTCCAATATTCTAAGAAACCGCAAAGCCCTCTCCCACAGCCAGATTTGTTGCAAGGTCCCTAATCAGACGAGCTACAGTGAACGGCAGCCCCTCAAATCGACTCAGGATCTTGGCAGCCATGGCCGGAACCCGTGCTGCTCCAGCGCAAGGATGTGGCCACAGAAGCTCCTCGCAAGTCAAGCTGAATTTCCTATACCGCAACTCTCCATGCACTTTGTTCCTTGCCGGCAGCACGCGTCACACCCGAAGCATGCCCGACTTGCCAGCCTCCGATGGATCGTCTGCCGAGAAACGCAACCAACTAATTCCACAACCCTAAACGTCAACACCCGATCCACCAGCCACCCTCACACTTCGAACCTTCCCACCCCACTCTGATCGACCTCCTCTCGCATCAAAGCCATTCAACAACCCGACGTCGCTGCTCTCCTCTCCAAACCACGCAATCACAATCCGCGACATAAAACGATTGTGCACAATACCTGCAAACACGAATGCCTTTCGGTAGCTCCCAAATGACAGCGCACCGCGCACCAAATCGAACGCTCCCGATTATTGCGTCTCAACGTCTCAACTGCTTTATTGTTTCGGGAGAGACTCGCGCCGGCGCAGAGCGGCATCCGCGCCACACGACAGAATCACTTTGGGGGGGGTTGGGGGTGTGGAGGCAGCCCAGGGCAGGAGGATCCCAGATGCCCACATCCGGCAGGGCACATTGTGGTCCAAATGGGAGGATCGTAGTACTCAAATGTGGTGCTCAGGGATTGGCTCAGTGGTGGAGTTCGTGGCGTCACAATGGGAGACATGCATAGCGGGGATGGGGTTTGCATGGGACTCAGGAGGTTCCCATTGGTTGAGAACCGGGATATCTGAATTGAGGTTGAATGAGTAAGCACCACTTGACTAACGTCACTGTTCCCATCACTGCGTCGCTTTCATTACCCTGTCCAGACTCCACCCTTCTTTTCTGTACTGTTTGTTTCTTTCTAATTTTTATTTTGAAAATATTCATGTAATGAATACACGTGTCCGTGCATGCATAGAATTGATGCTCACGACATATCAGGATTAGGTTCTTTCTTTTCTTTCTTTTCTTTTCTTGTTCTTTTCTTCATTTCCTTGTTGACACAATAGGGTGTAAGTTAGAAAGAGGCTACTCATTCCCTCGTATCCTTGGTTGACAGTATTGGGCTATTGTACAAGGTTGTAGCTTACATTAGTGTTTTTTTTTAAAATTCGTCCAAACTCATATAAATTGGACCAAATCAATTCTGCTAACACAGATGTCAATTTAGTTACAATATGGATGTATATTGTATACTATGTATATATATTATAAATTCTTTAATCTTTAAAAACTTTAACATATATAAACCAAGAGAGAAGTTATAAATATATTATAGAAAAGAATTAGGATGGCTATGGCCAATTAAGGATAAATCATAAAACCTTAAACTAAGGCAAGTAGATAAAAAAAGGCAATAATTAGATTAAGATTGGCCTCAACTTTGCCTCTATTTATTCTATCTACCGATAAGGCCAAATATAAGTTTTTTTATAAAACTTGAGACATATGGCCTAAATATCCAAATCATAAGTTGCTTTTGTTGCAACTTCCTAAAGATATAAAACTTTCATAATAAGTTTGTATGGTCACATTGTATCTCAAAAATAATCTTCAGATATATTCCATGTTTATATAATATATTATTTTATATTATATATATATATATATATATATATATATATATTTCTTAAATTAATAATAAAATATATTTAGAAGATTTACATATGTATATAGTAAAAATAATTTAGAAACTATTAAACATCCAATTAGATCAATAGAGACATCACGTGGCTATACTAACTTTGTTCAAAGTAATTATACTTCTAAAATTTACTACCATATTAAAGTTAATACTTTTGACAAAATAGTCATTTAGTGCTCACAATACAGCAATTAAGAAGACAAGTTACTAACTTTCATGTGCCATTCTCGATTAAAGAATTATATTCACTTTCTATAACTTGGTGGCAATATAAGGCAATTTCACTTACAAGAGCTTACAAATCAAAAGTGGATCTGCCAAGGTGGCTAAAAATCCACTAACATACAAAGCGGTGTCATAAGACTTTTAGTACTTTCTAAGTTCCATAAGTGATCTGAGTGGATGGTCAAAGTGGACTGTCTTTCAAGGAATCTTGTAGAGGATGAATAGGAGAAAAATTAGATGAAATAGGTATAAAATTAGAAAGGCCAATAACCATAACATTGGACGGGAGAGGCATAAGAGAATATGATGAATAAACTTCAAGTGCATCCTTTAAAGTAGTTTCTTCATGACCACTAAGATCCACAATGAATAGAAGTCCTAAATCAAAGGTTGGTTATGAAAGAAGGTCATTCAGATAAGAAAGAAGAGCCTTTATTTTCAACACAAGTGATGTATCCAAATCATGTAAATATGGAGGCACACCATGTGGAATCAATGGAGCCACCAATGAAGGTGGAATGACTACAAGAGCCACCTTTAGTGTTGTAAGTGGTGTATAGAGTGCTTGTAGGAACCTTGATAGGATAGATAACACCATGTACTCTACAATCAATATTATGGGAGGATTGTTCACCACTTTTAAGAGAAGAACAGACTCCAAAGAAATAATAGGTTAGAATATAGAATCTTTATTGAAAATTATATCTCAATTGACAAAGGACTTATGAATTTCTAAATTATAAATTCAATAGCTTTTAATTCCAAGAAGTTTGACACATCCAAGAAATAAATATTCACAAGTGAAAAGATTAAATTTGATATATTAGCAAAAGCTAAACTCATAACTAATAGAGGTTTGCTTTAAGAGCAATCTACCTTTCTTAGAAAGTAATCTTTGGCAACAAAGAATAAAAAGATGGATTTTGTAAATAACAAGCATTAAAAACTGCTTTAGTCCAATAATTAGTAGTAAGATTAGTTGCACATAATAAGGTGCAAGATGAATTGATAAGAGACTGATTTTTATTCTTAACTATATTATTTTGAGAAATAATTTAAGGAATCATGAAATATTAAAGAATATCATGAAACTTATAATAAATAGAGAATTTCTTACTTATAAATTTTCTACCACTATCCATTTGAAGAAATAATAACGGTTTATCAAATTGAATAGTAACATGGTGATGATATTTTTGGAAAATTAAAAAAATTAAATATCTATTTGAAAAAAAATATTTTTGTAAAGTACAAGTAATCATCAAAAAATAATAAGAAATAATAAGCCCTTCAAAAAAAAAGAATAGCCATAGGACCATAAAGGTCAAAATAGACTAATGCCAACAATATTGTTATACATGCAATAAGTATTTTGGATGAAGACATTTGACTATATTTACCACAAACTCAATTTTTACAAAAAGATAAATGATTTATTAATAAAAGTGATCCATAAATAAAGTGATGGCATCTCATATATTGAATGTTGAGGTGATTAATGTGCTCCAATGAATAATGCCATTACATCAAAATATTACTTGAATTTGAAATGGACTAAGTGGAAAGCTGCTTGCTATTGTTTGGAGTTGGCTCTTCCTTGTAGCCATATTCGCAAGGACTTTGCTATCCTAACTTAGAAGAATTTAGATTGTATCAGGTTGAAGTGTGTTGTCGAGGATTATGGCCAAGTAGACTTGAGCCATACTAGCATAGATCTAGCTGGCTTGGACTATGCTGGTTGGAGCCACATTGACTTAAATAGTAGCTAGATGGGCTTATGTTGCATTAGTATTATTATACATGGCAAGTGAAGCATAGAATATGAGATTGAAATATAGCAGATCTTCATCACAAATCAAGGAAGAGGTATCTAAAGCTGCTATTACTACTATAGTAGGATTAAGAGAGGTTATCATTACCAACATTCTTCTATGAAGATTTGCAGCCATAGTCTCCAATGTTACTTCATGAAGATTTATAGCCATTGTTGCCAATATTCTTCTACAAGGATTTGCAATTGTCATTGCCAATGTTCCTCTAAGAAGATTTATAATTGTCTTTGCCATTAGAACTCCATTAGGATTTACAGCCGCTGTCATCCCCTGTACCTCAATAGGGTAAAAGGATTGTATAAACTCTCTACCGCTATCAAGTTAGATCTTAAATCACCTCTTTGTCCATCGCTATTCTTTACTTCGTCTCTTTGGCTAATTTTATATAGATAAAGAAGAGTAAGATAAGATGTCATTGTCACGGACATACATATAATTACCTATATAAATAGATAAAAGTATGTAAAAGTAGATAAAAGTAGGTTAATTGTGTAATATCTTCTAGAGAAGCTTCTTAGAAGCTTCATAGACGCTGCTTTGACTTTATAGGAGTCTATAGTTGACTTTTAGGTTAGAAACTTGGTCAACAAGTTAGCCATGTGCCACACATGTTGAAAGCTTAAAGAACAAGCTAACTACGTGGTCCATCCATAGAAAACTTGCCTTGCAAACAAAGGCATGTGGCCTAGAAAGTCAACATATATTGGAGGTCTTATAGAACATCGCCACGTGGCTTCTAGTTAGATAGTATATATAGAGGCAAGAGTGAAGCCCTCTTCACTCTTGTCAACTCCTTTCTTGCTTCTAGTCTAGTTTCAAGGGTCTCTAGTTTTCTTGTATTTTGGCAATAGCCATTCCAGTTTCTTTCTTAATATACATATTTCTATTTTGTCCTATTTCTTTTTGAGAAAAGTCTCACTTACTCTTTAGCTTTCATCGAGTTCTTGTCCTTGACAGATTGACAAGAGTACACTTACAATATCAGAGCTTTGTCTTTTCTTGATTAAGAGTGGATTACCCCTTTTTCTTGATAAGACATAAGCGCATTAGAAGTTGCGGATTACCCTCTTTTAAACTGATATTGTTTTTAGTATTTTTTTTGTTATCAATTCCTCTCTTCTATTTGTTTTGAGCGTTATTAGACATCTTCTCTTTTCTAAGTGCTACTATGGCAGAGCTTCTTGAAATGAAGAGTACAATGGCACAGATGCAAGAACAATTGAGGGAGTTAATGCTTGCGATGCATCAACTCAATTTACCACCACAAGGAGCAACAAGAATGGTAGGAAGTGAAGATATAGAGATGATTGGGGCTGCTTCAACATCTGCACCGAACCATGTCCCTTCTCCCAGAATGGAACACCCTTCAAGTGTTAGAGAACCGAGAGTTGCCTTGCCCGAGAAGTTTGATGGTACCAGATCCAAGTTTCGAGGATTCATCAATCAGGTCCAACTAGTGATTGAACTTCAACCCCAGAGCTATTCAACTCCAGGGTCACAAGTTAGATTCATTGGTACACTTCTTTCAGGATCAGCATTGTCATGGTTTTCATCTTTTCTTGAACGACGAGATCCAATATTGGATAATCTGGAGGCTTTTTTGGCGGAGTTTCGATCCATGTTTGGAGAACATGATGCAATTCGTATTGCAACCAACAAGATCCGTATTTTGCGACAAGGCAATCGATCAATAACATTATATGCTTCGCAATTTCGACAACTTGCAACTGATATCAAGTGGGATGATGCCGCACTTGTGAGTCAATTTCTCTACGGATTACAATATGAGGTAAAGAAATTGATGCTTAATTTACCTGATCCTCAAACATTGAGTCAAGCAATTGACTTTGCTGTGAAGTGCGACAATCGACTTTTTGAATTTCGATCCGAGAGTCGCACAAGTGGGCCTCAACGTTACTACAATTCAATGGCAACACCAACGTCTCCTCAACACATACCTTCAGAAGTAGAGGATATGCAAATTGATACAGTACGTTTCAAACCTCTTACTGAGCAAGAAAAGTCTCGTCGTCGACAAGAAGGATTGTGCTTATATTGTGGAGAACCTAAGCACACTGCTCAACATTGTCCAAAGAAGCGACGTAACTACAAAATGAGGAGTACGGCTGTGAAAGAAGACAGTATGTCGGAAAACGAGTACGTCCAGCTACAATAGGGACCGTGCGGCTGGAATCTTGTACAACTTCTAATGAAGGTCCTATCCTCTCCTCAGAACCATCTCCTTGTTTTATAATAGATGTGCGTTTAGGACCTAATAATTACAAAGCCTCTGCCTTGATAGATTCAGGAGCCTCATCTTGTTTTTTAGATGAAGAATTTGCTAGATGTCATAGAATATCATTAATACAAAAAACTAAACCTGTACACGTAGAAGTCATAGATGGTCGTCCCTTGTCTTCTGAAGATGTAACTCACGAAATACTTCCTGTAGATGTAGTAATAAATGGTCATAGTAGTTGCGTAATTTTTAATATAATTAGATCTCCCTCTAATCTAGTAATTTTAGGCTTATCATGGTTAGAAAAGTATAATCCTCCAATAGATTGGATTTCTCGTAAACTTGATTTTCCTCGGAGCATTAGTAACAGTTCTATTAATCAAGTAAAAAACCATGAGTCTAGTATAGTAAAACCCGCACTTATAGGTGCAAAAGCATTTATACACGCAGCAAAAGAAGGATCAACTTTTGCTATTTATGCTGCACCTATTTCTGAAAGCGTAAAGACTTCAAGTGGCATTCCAAGTCAATATCAGGATTATCAAGACGTTTTTGAGAAAAAGAATGCAGATATTCTTCCTGAGCATCGCCCATACGATTGTTCAATCGATCTCAAGGAAGGAACTCAGCCACCATTTGGACCAATTTACAGTTTATCGCAAGATGAGTTGGCTGAACTCAAGACATATATTGACGAGAATTTAGCGAAGAATTTCATACGCCATTCAAAATCTCCAGCAGGAGCTCCAATTTTATTCGTAAAGAAAAAAGATGGATCTTTACGAATGTGTGTTGACTATCGAGGACTCAACAAGATCACAATCAAGAACAGGTATCCATTACCTTTGATATCAGGACTCCTTGACCAGTTAAATCAAGCTAAGATCTATACAAAAATAGATCTAAGAGGAGCATATAATCTAGTACGGATCAAAGAAGGAGATGAATGGAAGACTGCGTTTCGAACCAGGTACGGACACTTTGAATACAATATCATGCCTTTTGGACTCACGAATGCACCAGCTGCTTTTCAACATCTCATGAATGATGTATTTCGTGAATTCTTAGACAATTTTGTCGTGTGCTACCTAGACGATATCCTGATTTATTCTAAGAATGTTGAAGAACATGAAATACATGTTCGTCAAGTATTACAAAAACTTAGAGATGCAGGATTGTACGCCAAGATAGAAAAGTGTGTATTTCACACTACTCAAGTTGACTTTTTAGGATACATCATTTCAAATGATGGTCTTATGATGGATTCTAAGAAAGTCCAAACAATCATGGATTGGAAGATTCCAAAGACTGTAAGAGATGTCCAATGTTTCTTGGGATTTGCCAATTACTATCGGATCTTCATCAAAGACTTCTCACGAGTTGCAGCTCCACTTACACGCTTGATTAGTAAAGATAAATTCCAATGGAATCAAGAAGCGGAAGCAGCATTTGAAGCCTTGAAGACATCGTTTGTCTCTGCACCAGTCTTATATCGTGTTGACTTTTTCAAGGTATTTTTTATGGAAACAGACGCATCGGATTTTGCCTTGGGTGCAGTTTTATCACAAATGGGAACAGATGACAAACTTCATCCGATAGCTTTTCATTCAAGAAAATTCTCAGCAGCCGAGATCAATTATGAGATCCACGATAAAGAACTTCTTGCGATCGTGGATTCCTTTCAAGAATGGCATCATTATCTAGAAGGTGCTTCTAGTCCAGTCACTATGTATACAGATCACAAGAACCTCGAGTATTTCATGTCAGCACGCGTGTTGAATCGTCGTCAAGCTTGTTGGAGTATGTCTTTGTCAAGATTCGACTTCATTATCAATTATCGGCCAGGAAAACAACAAGGTTTGTCCGATGCCCTGTCTAGACGTTCTTATTTTGCACCAAAAGAAGGAGATGCAGCTTTTGAGCAACAAAGAACGGTCCTCTTGAAACCGGAGCAATTTCATCTCCGAGCAGTGAAGTCAACATTGACTGTTGATTCAACTTTTCTCAAGCAAATCCAGTCCAGTATGTCCTCAGACCCTCTTGTTCATGATATCGAGAATAATTCTTCCAAGTCTCATGATTCTTCTAAGTTCGAGTTCAAGAATAATCTATTATATTTTGAAGGACGCCTATATGTTCCAGAAGGAAAAGCACGTTTGCGTGTTCTTCAAGCACGTCATGACTTTCCAGCAGCAGGGCACTTTGGATATAATAAGACTTTGGAACTCATATCAATAGATTTTTGGTGGCCACAAATGTGGAAGTCAGTCAAAGACTTTGTACAATCATGTGATATTTGTTCAAGATCAAAAATTCCTCGACATCGACCTTACGGACTTCTTCAGCCATTACCTATACCAGAACAACCATGGTCTTCTGTTTCTATGGATTTCATCACAGATCTTCCAAACTCAAGATCTTATGATTCTATATTTGTGATAGTAGATCGTTTCACCAAGATGGCACATTTTATGCCATGTACAAAATCTATCACAGGTGAAGAAACAACTAAGCTTTTCATTGATAATATCTACCGCTATCATGGATTACCTAAAGATATCATATCGGATAGGGGAACTCAATTTGTGTCGAGATTCTGGAGGACTCTTTTCAAGATTTTAAAAGTGGACATAAAGCTATCTTCAGCTTTCCATCCTCAAACTGATGGACAAACAGAGCGCGTATTTCAAGTCTTGGAACAGTATTTAAGGTGTACCATCAACTACTAACAAGATGATTGGACAAACCTTCTGCCATTGGCAGAGTTTGCTTATAATAATATGGTACATTCCTCCACGCAACAAACACCTTTCTTTGCCAATTATGGCTATCATCCATGACTTGATACTTTTGATTTTTCAAAAGTTGATAATCCTGCAGCAGAAGATATGGCAAATCGGTTGTCAGAGTTACATGCAATAATGAAGGCGCAGTTGAAGAAAGCTCAAGAACGACAAAAGATAAATGCAGATGTATATCGTAAAGAGCAACCACAACTCAATGTGGGTGATAAGGTATGGCTACTTCGTCGCAATATCAAGACCACTCGACCTTGTGACAAATTGGACTATCGTAGGCTTGGCCCCTTTTCTGTTTCTGAACAGATCAACCCAGTTGCATATCGGTTACATCTACCGGAGTCAATGAAGATCCATCCTGTATTCCAGATGTCTCTTCTTGAACCATATAAGACAGTGGATATACAAGGAAGAAGACAAATGCCACCGCCTCCTATAGAAGTAGATAATAATGAAGAATTTGAGGTAGAAGAGATATTAGACTCAAGGCGACGCCGAAATAAGCTAGAATATCTTGTTCATTGGCGCGGATATGATATTAGTGAGCGCACATGGGAGCCATCCAGGAATCTAGCAAATGCATCAGCTAAAGTCAAAGTTTTTCATCAACGGCATCCATCAAAACCAAGATGAAAACCTCTCTTATAAAAGAGACAAGATTGAGGCAAGATAACATTCAATTTCCTATCCTTGTTTGTAACTTCTTTGCATTTGTGACGCTAATTAGATGGAGAGCCAACAACCAGCGGATTCAACTCAAGAACCTTCGTTTGCTGACTTATCGGATGAGACATTGCGATTGTCACAACCTTCAAGACGACGCAACCGAGATGAAGATCTTCAAGAACGACATGTTCTTCCTCGAATAGATGGTGAGATACAACGCGTTTGGTATCACGACCTTGGAAGAGATTCTCGATGTTTGGTAATATTATTGGAGATAGGAACGACTCCTGATGGTGTTTCAAATGTATTATTTAAAGGAAGTTATGAAGGCCTCAACAGTGATCAAATAACAGGGTTGTCTTCTCGCCCTGGAATGGGACACTATCGATGGCTAAGAGGACCCATCAACTATCTTCGAAGAGAACAAAGATCAGAGTATGTAGCAAATACAATTCGCTGCATATTAGATTTTCTCAATATATAATCACCGCTCCTCATGGAACTCGTCCCTAGAAGGGGAGGTAATGTCACGGACATACATATAATTACCTATATAAATAGATAAAAGTATGTAAAAGTAGATAAAAGTAGGTTAATTGTGTAATATCTTCTAGAGAAGCTTCTTAGAAGCTTCATAGACGCTGCTTTGACTTTATAGGAGTCTATAGTTGACTTTTAGGTTAGAAACTTGGTCAACAAGTTAGCCATGTGCCACACATGTTGGAAGCTTAAAGAACAAGCTAACTACGTGGTCCATCCATAGAAAACTTGCCTTGCAAACAAAGGCATGTGGCCTAGAAAGTCAACATATATTGGAGGTCTTATAGAACATCGCCACGTGGCTTCTAGTTAGATAGTATATATAGAGGCAAGAGTGAAGCCCTCTTCACTCTTGTCAACTCCTTTCTTGCTTCTAGTCTAGTTTCAAGGGTCTCTAGTTTTCTTGTATTTTGGCAATAGCCATTCCAGTTTCTTTCTTAATATACATATTTCTATTTTGTCCTATTTCTTTTTGAGAAAAGTCTCACTTACTCTTTAGCTTTCATCGAGTTCTTGTCCTTGACAGTCATGGATATACACATGTGAGCCAATAATTACATGTATAAATACATAGAAATAAGTAAAAATAGATAAAAGTAAGTTAATTCTATAGTATTTGATATAATAGCTTCCTAGAAGCTTCATAGATGCTACTTTGACTTTATAGGTGTCTTTAATTGACTTTTTGGATTAGAAACGTGGTCAACAAGTTAGCCATGTGCCACATATATTATTAGCTTGAAGACCAAGCTATCTATGTGACCCACACATAGAAAAAATTATCTTGTTAGTTAAGACATGTGTCCTACAAAGTCAACACATATTGAAGGTCCTATAGAACGTCACCACATAGCCCTTAGTTAGATAGTATATATAGAGATAAGAGTAAAGCCTTCTTCACTCTTGTCAATTCTTTTCTTGTTTCTAGTCTAGTTTCAAGGATCTCTAATTTTCTTAGCTTTTAGCAATAGCCATTCGAGTTTCTTTTTTAATATATATATCAAGTTATTTCTATTTTGCCATCTTTCTATGAGAGAAGTCTTACTTGTTTATTTGTCTTTATTATGTTCTTGTCCTTGATAGATTGACAAGAATACACCTATAATATCAGAGCTTTGTCTAATTTTGATTAATAGTGGATTATCCCTTTTTTTCAATAAGACACAAGCATATTAGAAGTTGCGGATTATCCTCTTTTAAACTGATATTGTCCTTAGTATTTTTTTTGTTCTCAAGTCCCCTCTTCTATTTATCTTGAGCGATATTAGACATCTTCTCTTTTCTTAGTATTATCATGGCAGAACTTGCTAAAATGAAGAGTGTAATGGCACAAATGCAGGAGCAATTGAGAGAGTTAATGCTTATGATGCATCAACTCAATTTACTACCTGAAGAAGTAATAAGATTGGCAAGAAGTGAAGATATAGAAATGGTTGAAGCTACTTCAACATCTATACCAAACTATGTCCTTTCTCCTATGATGGAACATCCTTCCAATGTTATGGAACCAAGAATTGCATTACTCGAGAAGTTTGATGGCACCAGATCTAAGTTTCGAAGATTTATCAATAAAGTACAACTTGTGATTGAACTTCAACGCCAAAGCTATCCAACTCCAGAATCGCAAGTTAGATTCATTTGTACGCTTCTTTCAAGTTCAATACTATCGTGGTTTTTTATCTTTTCTTGAATGACAAGATCCAATATTGGATAATCTATAGGCTTTTTTGGCAGAGTTTTGATCCATGTAAGGAGAACATGATGCAATTTGTGTTGCAACCAATAAGTTTCATATTTTATGACAAGGCAATCAATCAGTAATGTTATATACTTCACAATTTTGACAACTTACAACTAATATCAAGTGAGATGATGTTGCACTTATTAGCCAATTTCTCTATGGATTACAATATGAGGTAAAAAAATTAATGCTGAACTTTCCTAATCTTCAAACATTGAGTCAAGCAATTGACTTTGCTGTGAAGTACGACAATTGCTTTTTTGAATTCTGATCTAAAAACCATACAAGTGGACCTCAATATAACTATAATTCAATAGCAACACCAACATCTCTTCAACACATACATTTGGAAGTAGAAGATATGCAAATTGATGCAGTACGTTTCAAACCTCTTACTGAACAAAAAAAGTCTCGTCGTCCTGAAGAAGGATTGTGCTTATATTATGCAGAACCTATGCACATTGCTCAACATTGTTGAAAGAAGTGACACAACCGAAAAATGAGAAGTACGACTATCAAAGAAGATAGCATGTTGAAAAACGAATTTGTCCAGCTACAATAGGGACCATGCGCCTGGAACCTTGTACAACGCCTAGTGAAGCTCGTATCCTCTCTTCAGAACTCTTTCCATGTTTTACAATAAATGTTATTTTAGGACCTAAACATCTCAAAGCCTCTGCCTTGATAGATTCAGGAGCCTCATCTTCTTTCTTAGATGAAAAATTTGCTAAAAGATATAATAGATTTTTAGTAAAGAAAACTAAACTTGTTCATGTAGAAGTCATAGATGGTCATCTGTTGTCTTCAGCAGATGTTACTCATAAAATCCTTCCCATAGAAATAATAACTAATAGTCATAGTAGCTTTGTAATATTTAATATCATTAGATGTCCTTTTAATCCAATCATTTTAGGTTTATCATGGATAGACAAATATAACCCTAAAATAGATTGGACTTCTTGTTGTCAAGGACAAGAACTCGATGAAAAAACAATTCAAACAAGTGATCCTTTATTCAAAGAGAGGTAACAAAATATATATAAATAAGTATATATATTGAAAGAGAAACTAGAATGGCTATTGCCAAAAGACAAGAAAACTAGAGACCCTTGAAACTAGACTAGAAGCAAGAAAGGAGTTGACAAGAGTGAAGAAGGCTTCACTCTTGTCTCTATATATATGATCTAACTAGGGACTACGTGGAGACGTTCTATAGGACCTCTAATATGTGTTGACTTTGTAAGACTCATGCCTTGACTTACAAGGTAAGTTTTTCTACGTGTGGGCCACATAGTTAGCTTGATCTTCAAGCTAACAACATGTGTGGCACATGGCCAACTTGTTGACCACGTTTCTAATCCAAAAAGTCAATTAAAGACACCTATGAAGTCAAAGCACTGACTATTAAGCTTCTAGGAAGCTTCCATATTAAATACTATAGAATTAACTTACTTTTACCTACTTGTATATGTAATTACTAGCTTATATGAGTATGTCCGTGACAGCCCTAGACATGGGAATTGGCCTTAAGTTTCAAGGCACATGAGGTATTATAAAGATAACTATAGGAGCAACAACATTAGGATCTATATATGTCATAGACATAATCATGTAAGCTAGTAATTACATATAGAAATAGGTAGAAGTAAGTAAAAGTTTACTCTTGTCAACTCCTTTCTTGCTTCTAGTCTAGTTTCAAGGGTCTCTAGTTTTCTTGTCTTTTGGCAATAGCCATTCTAGTTTCTCTTTCAATATATATACTTATTTATTTATATTTTGTTACCTTTCATTGAAAAAAGGCTCACTTGTCTAAACTGATTTTTCATCGAGTTCTTATCCTTAACTGATTGACAAGAGTACACCTACAATATCAGAGCTTTGTCTAATCTTGATTAAGAGTGGATTACCCCTTTTTCTTAATAAGATATAAGCATATTAGAAGTTGCGGATTACCCTCTTCTAATTTAATATTGCTCTTAATATTTTCTTTGTTCCGAAGTCCTCTCTTCTATTTATCTTGAGCAATATTATACATCTTCTCTCTTCTAAGTGTTATCATGGCAGAACTTGCTGAAATGAAGAGTGCAATGGCACAAATGCAAGAGCGATTGAGGGAGTTAATGCTTGCGATGCATCAACTCAATTTACCACCTCAAGAAGTAATAAGATTGGCAGGAAGTGAAGATATAGAAATGATTGAAGCTACTTCAACATCTGCACCAAACCATGTCCTTTCTCCTATGGTGGAACGTCCTTCAAATATTAGAGAACCAAGAATTATCCTATCCGAGAAGTTTGATAGCACCAGATCTAAGTTTCGAGGATTTATCAATCAAGTGCAACTTGTGATTGAATTTCAATGCCAAAGCTATCCAATTCCAGGATCGCAAGTTAGATTCATTTGTACGCTTCTTTCAAGTTCAGCACTATCGTGATTTTCATCTTTTTTTTAAATGACGAGATCCAATATTGGATAATCTAAAGGCTTTTCTGGCAGAGTTTTGATCCATGTATGGACAACATGATGCAATTCGTGTTGCAACCAATAAGATCCGTATTTTACGACAAGGTAATCGATCAGTAACGTTGTATGCTTCATAATTTTGACAACTTGCAACTCATATCAAGTAGGATGATGTTGCATTTATTAGTCAATTTCTCTACGGATTACAATATGAGATAAAAAAATTAATGCTCAACTTACTTGATCCTCAAACATTGAGTCAAGCAATTGACTTTGCTGTGAAGTGCAACAATTGTCTTCTTGAATCCTGATCTGAGAACTGACCTCAACATTACTATAATTCAATGGGAACATCAACACCTCTTCAACACATACATTCGAAAGTAGAAAATATGCAAATTGATGCAGTAAGTTTCAAACCTCTTACTGAGAAAGAAAAGACTCGTCGTCGTCAAAAAAGATTATGTTTATATTATGGAGAACCAAAGCATACTGCTCAATATTGTCCAAAGAAATGATGCAATCACAAAATGAGGAGTATGGCTATGAAAGAAGATAATATGTCAAAAAACGAGTTTGTCCAACTACAATAGGGATCGTGCGGCTGGAACCTTGCACAAGATCTAGTAAAGGTCCTATTCTCTCCTCAGAGCCCTCTCCTTGTTTTACATTAAATGTTATTTTAGGACCTAAACATTACAAAGTCTCTGCCTTCTTAGATTTCAGAAGCTTGAGCGTGTTTTTTAGATGAAGAATTTACTAAAAGACATAGCATATCTTTAGTAAAGAAAACTAAACCTGTTCATGTAGAAGTCATAGATGGTCGTCTATTGTCTTCTATAGATATTACTCACAAAATCCTTCTTATAGAAGTAATAATCAATGGTCATAATAGTTTTGTAGTATTTAATATCATTAGATCTCTCTCTAATCCAGTCATTTTAGGTTTATCGTGGTTAGAAAAATACAATCCTCAAATAGATTAGATTTCCCGAACTCTTACTTTCTCTAAAAGTATAACTAACAATGTAGTTAATCAAGTAGAGAGTCATAAGTCTAGTTCAATTAAACCCATATTTATAGGTGCAAAAGCTTTCTTACATGCTGCTATGAAAGAATCACCATATATTATTTATGCCACACTTGTTTCTACTAGTGAAAAGACTTCAAGTGGCATTCCAAGCCAATATTAAGAATTTCAAGATGTATTTTGAAAAAAAGAATGTAGATACACTCCTAGAACATCGTCCCTATGATTGCTCAATTGACCTTCAAGAAGGAGCACAACCGCCATTCGGACCAATCTACAGTTTATCACAAAATGAGTTGACTGAACTCAAGGAGTATATTGAAGAAAATCTAGCCAAGAATTTCATACGCCATTCTAAATCTCCGGCAGGAGCTCCAATTCTATTTGTGAAGAAAAAAGATGGATCATTGCGGATGTGTGTTGATTATCGAGGACTCAACAAGATTACCATCAAGAATAGGTATCCACTACCTTTAATATCTGGACTTCTTGATCAGCTGAATCAACCTAAGATCTCTACAAAAATAGATCTTCGGGGAGCATACAATCTAGTACGCATTAAAGAAGGAGATGAATGGAAGACTACATTTCGAACTAGGTATGGATATTTTGAATACAACGTCATACCTTTTGGACTTACAAATGCACGAGCAGCTTTTCAATATCTAATGAATGATGCTTTTTGAGAGTTTTTGGACGATTTTGTGGTCTGTTATCTAGACGACATCTTGATCTATTCTAAGAATTTAGAAGAATATGAACTTCATCTTCGTCGTGTGTTACAAAAATTAAGAGATGCAGGATTCTATGCCAAGATAGAAAAGTGTGTATTCCACACTAATCAAGTCAATTTTTTAGGTTACATCATTTCAAATGATGGACTTATGATGGATTCTAAGGAAGTTCAAACTATTATAGATTGAAAGATCCCAAAAACAGTAAGAGATGTCCAATATTTTTTGAGATTTGCCAACTACTATTGGATCTCTATGAAAGACTTCTCTCGAGTTGCAGCTCCACTTACACGTTTGACTTGTAAAGACAAACTCCAATGGAATCAAGAAGTGGAAGTTGCTTTTGAATCTTTGAAGACAGCATTTGTTTCTGCACCAATCTTGTATCATGTTGATTTTTCCAAAGCATTCTTTATGGAAACAGATGCATCGGACTTTGCTCTGGGTGCGGTTCTATCACAAATGGGAATAGATGACAAACTTCATCCAGTAGCCTTTCATTCAAGAAAATTTTCAGCAGCAGAAATCAATTATGAGATCCACAACAAAGAACTTCTTGTAATTGTAGATTCTTTTTAAGAATGGCGTCATTATCTAGAAGGCGCTTTCAATCTTGTCATGATGTATATAGATCACAAGAACCTCAAATATTTTATGTCAACACGCATATTAAATCGTCATCAAGCTTGTTGGAGCATGTCTTTATTAAGATTCGAATTCATCATCACTTATCGGCTAGAAAAACAACAAGGTTGGTCCGATGCCTTATCTAGACTTTTTATCTTATACCAAAAGAAGGAGATATAGCTTTTGAGCAACAAAGAACAATTCTCTTAAAGCCGAAGTAATTTCATCTTCGAGCAATAAAATCAACATTGACTATTGATTTAACTTTTCTTAAGCAAGTCCAGTTAAGTATGTCTTCAGACCCTCTTGTTCATGATATCAAGAATAATTCTTCTAAATCTCATGATTCCTCTAAATTTGAATTCAAGAAAAACCTATTCTATTTCGAAGGATGCCTATATGTTCCAAAAGGAGAAGCATGTTTACGTGTTCTTCAAGCTTGTCACGACTTTCCAGTACCATGACATTTTGGATATAATAAGACTTTGGAGCTGATATATAGGGATTTTTGGTGGCCTCAAATTTAGAAGGTTGTCAAAGATTTTGTACAAACATGTGATATTTTATGAAGATCAAAAACTCTTCATCATCGACCTTTTGGACTTCTTCAGCCATTACCCATTCTAGAACAACCATGGTCTTCTGTTTCTATGCACTTCATCATGGATCTTTCAATCTCAGGTTCTTATGATTCTATATTCGTGATCGTAGATCGTTTTACTAAGATGGCACATTTTGTACCATGTACAAAATCTATCATAGGTGAAGAAACATGTTAGTTCTTTCTTGACAATATCTATCGCTATCATGGATTATCCAAGGATATTATATCAAATAGGGGAACTCAATTTGTATCAAGATTTTGGCGGACTATTTTCAAGATTCTAAAAGTAGATATAAAACTATCTTCGACATTCCATCCTCAAAGTGATGGACAAACGGAGCGTATTAATCAAGTTTTCGAGCAATAGTTAAGATGTACTATTAACTACCAACAAGATGATTGCACAACTCTTTTGCCATTGGCAAAGTTTGCTTACAATAACATGATACATTCTTCTACAAAACAAACATCTTTCTTTCCTAATTATGGTTATCATCCATGACTTCATACTTTTGACTTTTTAAAAGTTGATAATCCTGCTGCGAAAGATTTGACAATTCATTTATCAGAGCTATATGCAACAATGAAGGCGTAGTTAAAAGAGGCTCAAGAACAACAAAAGGTCAATGCGGATGTCTATCGAAAGGAATAACCTCCATTCCTCTTAGGTAATAAAGTATGGCTACTTTGTCACAATATCAAGACCACTCGTGCTTGTGACAAGTTGGACTATCAAAGGCTGGGACCATTTTCTATTTCTATACAAATTAATCTAGTTGCATATCGTTTACATCTAATCGAGTCAATGAAAATCCATCCAATATTCCACATGTCTCTTCTTGAACCATACAAGATAGTAGACATACCAAGAAGATGACAAGCTCCACCTCCTCATATAGAAGTGAAGAATAATGAAGAGTTTGAAGTAGAAGAAGTCTTTGATTCAAGGCAACGCCAAAATAAATTAGAATATCTTGTCCATTGGTGCGGATATGGTATTAGTGAACGCACATGGGAGCCAATAAAGAATCTTACAAATGCAGCAAAGGCGGTGGAGGCTTTTCATCGATAACATCTATCAAAATCAAGATGAAAACCTTCTTTATAAAAGAAACTATATCTAGGCAAGATAACATTCAACTTTCAATCCTTGTTTGTAGCTTCTTTGTAGTTGTAACGCTCAAGAGATGGAGAACCAACAACTAGTGGATTCGACTGAAGAGCCTTCATTTGCTGACCTATCGGATGAGATATTACAATTGTTATAACCTTCAAGACGATGCAATCGAGATAAAAATCTTCAAGAATGACATATTCTTCCTCGAATAGATGGCAAGATACAACGCGTTTGGTATCACAATTTGGGAAGAGACTCTTGATGTTTGGTGATTGTGCTAGAGGTAGGAACAACTCCTAATGGTGTTCCAAATGCTCTAATCGAAGGAAGTTATGAAGGCCTCAACAATGCTCAAATAACTGGGTAGTCTTCTCGCCTTGGTATGGGACACTACCGATGGTTGAGAGGCCCTATCAATCATCTTCGAAGAGAACAAAGATCAGAGTATGTGGTGAATACAATTTGTCGCATCATAGATTTTTTCAACATATGATGACCGCTCCTCGTGGAACTCGTCCTTAGAAGGGGGGGTAATGTTATGGACATACTCATATAAGCTAGTAATTATATATACAAGTAGGTAAAAGTAAGTTAATTCTATAGTATTTAATATGGAAGCTTCTTAGAAGCTTCATAGTCAGTGCTTTGACTTCATAGGTATCTTTAATTGACTTTTTGGATTAGAAACTTGGTCAACAAGTTGGCCATGTGCCACACATGTTGTTAGCTTGAAGATCAAGCTAATTATGTGGCCCACACGTAGAAAAACTTGCCTTGTAAGTCAAGGCATGAGTCTTATAAAGGCAACACATATTGGAGGTCCTATTGGACGTCACCACGTAGCCTCTAGTTAGATAGTATATATAGAGACAAAAGTAAAGCCTTCTTCACTCTTGTCAACTCCTTTCTTGCTTCCAATCTAGTTTCAAGGGTCTCTAGTTTTTTTGTCTTTTGGTTATAGCCATTCTAGTTTCTCTTTCAATATACATACTTATTTATTTATATTTTGTTACTTTTCTTTGAGTAAAGGCTCACTTGTATGAATTGATTTTTCATCGAGTTCTTGACCTTGACAAGGGCACATTTACCTAAATTGGTAGAATTATTGAAAGAAAAGATAAAAATGAAAGTTTTGGAGCCTTCTTTTGCTCCATATTCTAGTCGTTGGTTTACGATGCCTAAGAAAAATAGATCGTTACGTTTTATTTAAGATATGCAGTCAATAAATGCATTAATTATAAGAAATGTAAGTATAGGACTTTTAGCAAACGAGTTTGCAGAAGTGTTTGTAAGAAGGGCAATTTATTCAATGGATGATTTATATTTGGATTATGATCAATTTCAACTTGTGCATGGGAGTAGAGATCTAACAATAATGAAAACAACACTTGGATTACTTAAAATGTATACTCTCCTTCAAGGTGCTACTAACTCAGTTGCACATATGATGAATGGGATGAACAAGGTATTAAGAGACTTCATTCCTAAAAAAACTTTATCCTTTTTAGATGATGTTCCTATCAAAGGTTATAAAAAAGGAGAAAAAGATGAAACTTTAGATGAGAGGGGGTGTCGCAAATATGTTGTTGATCATATACAAGATTATGAAAAGATTTTAACTCGAATTGAAGAGATTCATCTTACACTTTCAGGAGCAAAATCTACATTTGGAGTGCAGGAAGTTCTTATTGTTGGACATTTGTGTGGATTTTATGGAAGAAAGCCAAATCCAATCAAAGTTGATGCAATTAGAAGGATGAAGGATTCATGTGACTCTTTAACAAAAGTACGCAGGTTTTTTGGAGCTTGTGTATTTTATCGTATATGGATTCTTCATTATGTTCATATAACAGATCCATTGTATGAATTATTACGTAAGGGTTATCGATTTAAATGGAAAAGAAAGCATACTGAAGCAATGCAGAAGCTAAAGGTTTTATTAGTGACACCTCCAATTTTAAGAAAAATTAATTATGACTGTAATAGATAAGAAATTCTTACTGTGGATACTAGTCTTATTGCTATTGGATGGGCTGTGGATGAAGATGATTCAAGTGGAAATAGATTTGTAGTTCAATTTGGAGCTAAAGTTTTAAGTATTCATCAACGTGCATATTCGCAAATGAAAGGGGAACTTTGGAGAGTTTTTTTGGCTATAAAAGTTGAAAGGGATTATTTGATTGATGGAACAGTAGTAGTTGAAACAGATTGGTTGCCATTGCTTCAAATGATTACTAATTTTTCAATATCGGACATTGAAATGTTAAGATGGATTGCTTATATTAAGTCATTAAATCTGGAATTTAAGCATGTTACTAGAAAGGACGATTTAGTAGCAGACATGCTATCTCGAGCAAGATATGAAAGAAAAGACAAAATGGTTGAAGATGTTAATGATTTTGGGTCAAAATTCTATTCAATATCAAATCTTAACAAAGAAGACAAGCTATTTCTTAAAGAAAGTTATGAAGGAGAATTATCGGATATTGATCATTACTTGAATACCTTGACTAAGCAAGAAAATTGGTCTACAAAAAAATTTAAACAAATAAGAAAAAAAACATATGGATTTTTGTTTCAAGAAGGATTCTTATGGAAGAGACCAAAGAAAGGAATTGGAATGCCACAAAGAGTGATAGGCAATAAAGAAGAGAAACAAAAATTATTAAAAGGGTTTCATGATAGTTTATGGGCAAGACATAGAGGAATTTCGGCTACTTTTGCTAAACTTAAGGAACAATATTCGTGGAGAAATATGTATCAAGATGTGCTCTTATTTATAGAATCATGAGAAATTTTTCAAACGTATTCTAATATATGAAATCGAGATAGTCTTCATCCTACATATCCTCTAGCTATTCATTTTAAGTGGGTTGTTGATTTGGTTATTATGCCAATCGGGTTATGGTAAATAAGATATTTGGTCTTAGCTCGTGAAGATTTATCAAATCAAGTAGAAAGAAGAGCATTGAGAACAAAAACTATAGAAAGAATTTGTAGATTTTTGCTTGAAGATGTTATTTGCCGCTACGGATGTGTAGGCAAAATCACTGCAAATCATGGAGAATAAATGCACGAGAAGCTCGTAAATTCTTTGAAAGATGTGGAATTAAACTATCACTGACTACTGCTTATAATCCTGAAGGAAATGTAAAAAGTGAACATGGTCACCTACCAATTATGAAAGCATTAGTTAAAGCTTGTAATGGGAAGGTTAGAGAATGGCCACGACTTTTGTCATTTGTATTATGGACTGATCGAATAATTCATAGCTCAATAATGGGATATATGCCTATTGAGCTTATGACAGGTCTAAAACCAATTATGCCAATTGATGAAAAAGTACCTACTTGGAGTGTACTACCATAGGAAGATGGATTAATAAGAGAAGAACTTCTAGCTATTAGAATTCAACAATTAGACCAAAGATCAAAAGATGTGCAAATAGCATTAGAAAGGTTAAAAAGAGCGAGGTTACAAAACAAGACACGATTTGATAAGCAGCATTGATTGAGGCCTAAAGCAATTGAAGAAGGTGATTGGATTTTGGTCTATAATAGTAGCTTGGACAATCAATATAGTACTTTAAGGAAGTTTTCTAAACTATGGTTTGGACCATATGCGATAACAATTATTCATGATAATACAACATACTCATTGCAAGAATTAGATGAAATAAGGTTAAAAATACCAATTACAGGGAAGTGAGTAAAAATATTTAAATAAAGATACATAGAAATAAATATAGAAGACCTTAGTGAAGATATAGATACTCGTCAACAAGAAGATGAATTTGATATGGATAGCAAAAATGATGAAGAGGATTTGGACGCAGACTTAGAGAGTGTTTATGAATCAAACAACAATTGGGTTATTTGGTGCATACCAGAGGATGCATAGGTTTAGAGAGGATCGATGTCGTGTTGTAACACGACTATATGGTGAAAATATAAATAAAAAAGATATTATTAATATTTAGTCATCTTGGATGTTATAAACATTGACCAATTCTAGTGCCAATATTCAGGGTCAGTTAATGTCACCCCACCGGCGTCATCAAATCAAGTATCGTCCGTACCAATGGGACAACTAAGATCATTTTTTAACCCTACATGGAACAAGCCTAGTAGGTTTATACCAGTGGAGACACCCAATATGTATGATGAGGGTGCAGGAAGACCACTTTGTCATTTTTGTTGCAAATAGGTTGGTCATTATGTCAGTGAATGTTTCAATCTCAAAGCCAGTAATGATTACGTGCTAGTGTGAAGGAATTGCAAGCTGTCAAGGCATACTTATCAACAATATAATGCTCCGTCCAATTTCAATAAACAGGATCAACAGATCTAAAGCCAAGGAAAAATTGAGGAGATAAATCAAGGTCCTCAAGATTCTCCGATAAATTGGGTAGAATGAGTCCGAGCCATTCTTACCAAGAGTCAGCAAAAGGAAAAAGGACCAATTCAATATTCGGATGAGTCTGATGTGAAGGGCCAATTTGATCCGATTACGGAGACATCCAATCCAGGTATGGTATGGGCCTCTTACCCAGTATGAGACCTGACTTGGTTGGACAACCCTATGAGTTCTCCAATACAGAAGCTTTGGTTCCATTTCAATCTGTTTCATTCTCTATGTCGTTTTGGAAGAAACGTCCTTTTCGTAGAAAGATCCTCTTAGAGACAGGAATTTCAGGGAAGTACCATCGGTTGTTCTAATTCGGAGTCTAGGGCAAGAGAAATGGAAACTACATGGACTTAAAAGGGAGGAGAGGATAAAGAAAGAGGCATTCGGAGATCAGGATTTTGAGGTTGGAGAGCTAGCTTCAAGCTCCTTCCAAAGGTGTAAAATTGGATTCATAGGATTTGAAAGGACTTTTGGCAATCGTTGTTGAAAGTCAGTGTTTATATTGGTGAATTGGGTTTTTGCAATAAATTTAAGGCTGATACTCTTGACTTTTTTGTGAAATTGGAGAAACTTCTACGATTGAAATTTAGAGGTGTCTAGAGGGTTGAGTATGCCGAGTGCATGCAAAAAATTGTATGTATCCGACGAAACTGATAGAGGATATTTGACCATTAACATAAAGAGATATCAAAAGTTAGCAGATTGGGATTGTTTAGAGTTTTTGTAATATTTGGAGATCTACCGACTGGAATAAGGTGACTTTTGGCATGGTAAGTCGAGGACTTTTAGGCGGCGGTTAAGATATACTAGTATAGATGACTGGCATTTTCTCGCAACTTGTAAGTTAGATTGGATTGAAACTTCTTGAGCAATTAGAAGGATTGCAAAGATACTAGTGGTAGAAGTTTATAATAGTTGGATGGTCAAATTGAAAATTACAGCTTGCCGAATTTTGCTGTCTAGAGTTAGGATTTAAAAAAAATAAAAAATAAAATAAAATAAAATAAAAAAATAACAATTAATAAAAGATTTGTGTTTATAATATTTTGAAGTTATTAAAAATAATGTTTCTAAATATTTTCTAATGAAATTAAGCTTTTACATTGAAATCTGAAATAGTTGTATTGAGATGGTTGAAACCCACTAGCCTACTCAGATACTTGTAAAACACTGTTTTATCTTCCACAGCCAGATGCCCGTTGCATTCTCAAACAAGGTAGCACATAATACGACAACGTAAGAAGAAGTAAGGACTTGATTTGAACTAAAATTAATTCAAAAGGACAAAATTTGATATCCAAAGAAGACCAATTATTAACATGTGTTGAAATCAGACCTTGAGGTACAAAATCAAGCATCTACAATAATTTCGAAGTTCTTTTGGAGATTGAAGAAAAAGATTTGGGAGAAGATAAGGTTTTTTTAGGCATTAATTTTGAATGATTTAAGTGTGTAATGACTTGAAAGAGCCTTACGAAGTCATAGTTGTTTTATGCGATTCTGGGATTTGTGAAATAAAAAAGATATTAGGTTTTAAAAAATTTCATGAGTTTGGTAGTAGATCCACCATTCAAAATTTGAGGACCTATATGAATAATTGTCTAAAGTATATACTGAAAGCTTGAGCTTCATCAAATAAATGAATTGAAGGTTATTAAATTTCAAGTAGGTTGAAGTCTTGAAAATTAGATTTTGAGAGGCAGTTAGGATTTCTAAGATTTTTAACAATCTAATAATTGGATTGAAGTGAAATTTGAGTGAGGATAATAGACATAATTTTTTACATATATATGAAATTTAAGAACAAATTAATATTTTGAAAAGGAGATATTGGTGCTAGAAGTTCAACATTCACATTGGAATAGGAGGCTAGCCAATATCCATGCAGATTTTAGGATTTTTCTTCCAATTGATAAGTGTAATTATCTTCAAAACTTTTGTATTTGTTGCTAATTTAATTTTTGAAGATTATATGAAATTTTAAGAAAGAATAATGATTTAAGCAATAGATATTATGGTTCTAAATTAGACTAGGATTTAGAATTAGAGTTAAGATTTGCTTGAGATTCAAGATTTGCTTAAGATTTAGGATATAGAGTTTAGAATTTTTTTAACATTTAGAATATATATTTTGCTTAGGATTTAAAATTTGGCCTAAGATTCGATTGAAGTGAATAAAGATTTCAATTAGGATAAAATTACAACTTAGTTAAAATTTATTAAAGATATAATTGAAATTATTGTAATATTTATTTAGGATTTTTTAAAGATTCTTTTAAGATATATTGTGGATTTCTTTTGAATTTCTTTAGGATTTTTTTATTATTTATTTATTGATTTCTTTGAATTTTTTTTTAGAATTTGATTGAAGATTTTTTAGCACTTATTAAAGTTTAATAAGAATTATTTAAAATTCTAATAGAATTATGATTTTTATTATTGCAATTTCATTCCTACCATCCACAACCACATCTCAAATGAATTCTCAAGCAAAACTTCATAAAATACAACAATGTAGTAATATGTCGAATAGAAGATCAATATTACAATAAAATGCTTAGTGAATCAAAACCAGCATATATTTTTTTTTTGTGATTGAGCTTCAATAGTACGCCATTGAAATTCTAGTACTAGAATCCAATCACAGCAATCAAACACTTGTAGGTGAGATATATTAGGAACATGATTTGAAATGAGCTCTTGTGGTGTAATAATTTCAAGAGAAGAAGGACAAAGGCATATTAATGCTACAGCATGCAAAACTACATGATCTTATATAGATGTAAATAAATTTGCTTGAAGAAAGAGTGGTCGAGTAATGAGTTGTATACTCTTTATAAATAACTCTATAAGCCCATTTTGAGCATATTCATATGAAACACAATATGTCAATTCAATCCCTATTATAATATAATAGTCTTTAAAAGACTTTAATGCAAATTCTTTTGTATTATCCATATGCAATGTTTTAATAGGATAATTAAGAAAATATTCCCAAAAACAAATAAGCATAGATATAAAATTAGCAAACACCATGTTTTGAATTGATAACAATAAAACATGTGATTGTTTGACCAATGCATCAACAAAGATCAAAAAATAACAAAATGGTCTAGATATTGGATTAATAAGACGACAAATATTACCATGTAGCTTTTCAAGCTTTAGTGGTAACTCTCGTGGAAGTTTCCAAATTGAAGGTTAAGCAATCATATTACCTTACATACATGTATGACATAATTCTATAGAATCTATATTTATAAGTTTAAATTATACCTAATTATACAAGGAATTATCTTCCAAAATAATGTAGATCTTGGATGTTCCAATCATCTATGCCAAAGAAAAACATGACTCTCTGTGATAGATGATGCAAAATTAAATATAATGAGAGGCTAAATTATAATCTAGTATAAACCATTTTTTTTGCAACAAAGGATTTTTCAACAAATTTATGATTTTGTGCAAGAACCAAAACATGTTATCTATCTAAAATGGTGGTTGAAAGGTAATAACCATTGGCACACACATCTTGGTAGTTGATTAGGCTTTGAGGTGCTGAGGGTACAAACATTGCATATTTATATTTTATGATGGATCTTGCAAGTAATTTTACTATTGTTGTTTCCTTTTAGAAACAAAACGTATTTATTTCAGCCATGGTCATCAAAGATTTTTCAATAAAAAACCATCTATCTTGTAGGATAGTATATGTTGTTGTAGAATTAATGAATGCATCATTTGACTCAACATTAGAGGTTTTGTCATTCATATAAGTATCTAAATCATCAATACTAATTAAATCTATGGACGCATCCATGGTATGAACTTTACAAGTCTCAACTAAAAGCTTTTTGTTTTCTTGAAGCATTTTAATAAAGTATTTTGAAGTGTGGCATGCATGTACTAAATATCCAATCATGCCACATTTATAGCAAGAATGCATCTCTAATTTTTATTTTTTATTTTAATTAACAATAGAATATTTATTCTTTTCATACATGCAAAAATAGCCACAATCATAATTACCTTGGTGCTTATGAGCACCTTTTCCATGTTTGTATAATTTTTTCTTAGACTTTGAATTATTAAGTGCATGAGATTCTAGAATTTTGGTTTCAATAGGATGAGTTTTTGCATTATGCAAAAGTAGCTCATTTTGTTTCTCCACAAGAAATAGATAGGACATGAGATCATGATGACTTTAAAATTTAATGTTCTTATATTGTTGTGTAAGCACAATAGATGTGGAAAGAAATGTAGAGAGAGTTTTTTCAATCATTTCTTCTTCATAGATGCTTTGTTTACACAATTGTAGCTATGAGACAATATAATACATTTTATTGTTGAAAGCATTTAAATTTTTAAAATCCAAGATATGTAAATGTATCCAATTATGATGTGCATGTGGAAGGAAAATGGTCTTTTGATGATCAAACTTGGATTTAAGATTCTCCCAAAGCTTAGTTAAATCTTCCATTTTTAAATATTAATGTTGTAATGCAAGTATAAGATGACGACGAAGGAGAAGAAGTGCTTTCTAACAAATAACAAGATGAATAGAAGTACTTATAATAAAAGATTCTTCAAACAAAATTGTATGTGAGAATTGTTTTGCAAATAATTTTTTTTTTCCATTTTTGCCTATAATATATAATTGTTTCTATCAACAGCCAACGGTAAAAATAAAAAAGCTTGAAAATGTTGGGATACAATGATGATAGTTGGAAATATAATGGATACAATTGAGGATGTTAAAGCACTCATTATAAATGAATGTGTAAAAAAAATACAAAATCAAGTAAAAAAGGTTGAATATAATGCATCTTGAAATATAAAGTCAAATAAAATAATAAAGTTGAACTTGAAATCAAAAATATTAAATTTTTTGGAAAGATTTTATTTTTTATTTTTTATATTTTTTCCACAAAAATAGGAATCTATAGTGGACTGCAATAGCAATAGCAAGCGGCAAGCAATAATTGACAGCAGTAATGACAATTGCAGATGGTGGATGATGGATAGCGGACAGTGATAGCAATTGCGGATAATGACGACAATAATAGCAATGACAAATGACAAGGTACAATAGTCAATAATAGTTTGGTAGCAGAGTTGTGAAGGCAGGCGGGAGCAGCAACAATTGGTAGGGTGCAACAAGCAAGCAAGGCGATGCAATATAAGAAAAGAAAAGAAAAGAAACGAAAAGAAAAGAAACAAACAAACAAAAAAAAAAGACAAGGTATACACAAGTTTTTAAGAACCAAGAGTAGTGCATAAGAGCAATCATACTGATAACATGTTGAGAATGTTTTAGAAAGATACAAGAATAGCTAGAAGTAATGTGCACATACATACATACACAAGAGAGTATATAGAAGGAGAGACAACTTCTAAAAAAACTGTGTATTAATGTGGTTGTCTCACTTGTATATAAAAAAAAGAAGAGAAGATAATTTCTCTCTACTACATTCTAAATATTGTATCTACAATATTTATTATAACTATAGTGAATGTTATGGAGAGTGTCAGCTACATTTAATGCTCTCAACAAAAAGATACAACTTATGAGCTTTTGAAGAAATAAACAATATCTACTATATTTTTTTCATCAAATGGATAAAAAATCCAAATTTGGGCAAGAAAATATTTGGACAAGTATAACAAATAGAAACAAAGGAATAAATTATTTAGTCCTAGAGAATCCATGGCTAAGTTGTCTATGGTGGCTCATTAATTTTATAAATAAGAGTTTGTGCATGAAAGCCAAAATTATCTTCAATACATATTTCTTTCTTAAAGTAGCAAAGAGAGGGAAAAAGAAACAGATAAAGAAAAGTGAAAAGAAGGAAGAGCAAGAAAAAGAAAAAGTGAAAAAGTGAAAACGGAGGAGAAGTTGTCGGCAGTTTGCGGAACGCTGCACGGAGGGTTGCTCTTCACGGTGAATGGTTCTAAAGCTTGTTACCATGAAGAGAACGGAATTGAAAACGCATAGTCTTCCTGTGAATGTGATGATCACGGCCAGCATGTGGTCCGATCGGAGCCGCATTTTGCTTAGCAATTCTACGTGTATGGTGCATCAATGTTCAATTCGTCTACAATGTTCTGTTTTCGTTTTCGGTGAATAAATTGTGTACATGCGATTGACGCCAAACTTTTGTAGTTATCTGTAAGATATCTTTGTTGCTGCTGTTTAGTTTTTACATCATGTGTGAAACATTAGCGGTTATTGCAGTATTAATTCTTCGTCATCAGATTCGTGCTGCATTTAGCAGACTCTCTTGCGAGGCTCAAATCGTTCCTGTGTATGTTAGTTTCTGGCTTCCGAACCTCGCTTGATACATGGCAGCTCGTATGCCTCGGCTTGGGCAGATGCGTCCAATGCCAACATCCATAGTTGTGTAAGATATCAACAATTCTGGGAAGGGGGAGGCCTTTTCTCCTAAGAAATCTATACTTCCCTTGCTGAAGGGGGAAGTAGAAAGAGAGGCCTGCCATGAAAAGGGCATCGTATCCCAATGCATTAGGTGTGGTGGCAGTAGCATATCTGGGAGCAGATTACTTGAGAGAAATCCTCCCGGGGCTGCACGAGATTCTAAGACCTGTTATTTGGGGAGTCTTTGCTGTAGCAATTGTATGTCGTGCCCTGAACTACGATTACTGGACCCAGGAGCTTAGGTCGATTGGAATGTTCGTAGGTTCCCTGGTGTTCATGGTTTGTTGTCTCTTCGTGGAGGCTGCGGCTATGCAATATGTGACTGCTGTTCTGGGTATGGATTGGCACTGGTGAGTATTCTGAACGTTTATCTCTTGATTTTTGTTAGTATTTGCCCAAGTACCACTGGAGAAGCTTTAGTGAACAAGCGGTAGGTTTCCTGCCTGATTGGAATACCAGGAGCTTCATCTCTGCTGAATTCATCCTCTCAAATCGGCTCGATGGGATTCTTTCATGTCGATCCGTGGTGTAAAAGTGCAAATGTGTGTTAAAAAATTACCGCATGCAATGAGCTATATCCTGCTGCGAGATAAAGGTCATCACTGTCCTCTGTTTCAGTAAGCGGTTCATTCGTATGTCTGTACCTGCAAGTCCGATCAAACATCGAAGACAAGGTGTAAACAATAAGTGATTTTGAGTGAAATGTATATATATATATATATATATATAAATTTATTCAACTGTGTAACCAAGAAGCTCATGAGACCGTGCCTAATTAGATTGTTTTAGAATACCAGGAATACTGCGCCTCTGCCAGATTCAGGACAATGGACGGTCCTATTTTCGAACGAGAAGCTTCCAAAAGTAATTGTGGCTCTTCTACGAGAGCCAATCATTGGGCTTCATCATTATTTGATGCTATTCCTCCTTTTGGCATTTTCGGTGTTGTATGGTTGCGTGAAAGCTCCGGGTATGGCACTGGGTGCGCGCTATATGTTCACCATGGCATGCGGAAGGCTCATCCGAGTTTCGACATTTACTGCAACTATTCTGCCTTCGGCAAGACCCTGGTGTGCTCAGGCACGTTTTACAATCGCCAACCACCCACATCCATGGGCACAGAAGTACTACGTGCCGTACTCGAAGGACCCTCGAATGGTCCAACAAATCATCAGTCGGGACGAGGCATTTGGTAAGTTCCAATTGAGAAAAAGAGATAAAGAAATGAGATGAACTAGGTCTGCATTGCTGTTTGGTATTTTATTTTCTCTGAATATAATCTCTGTTCAACGTGTAGGAATTTATTATTATTTTTGTTTATTTTTTTCGCAGCGTCACTTGAAAACTACCCTGCAGAATACGTGCCCAACTGGGGTTCACTGCAATTTCTGGTGAACATATTGAGACCCAGAGATCCTGCAAAGACTGGGCAGACAGGATATGACTGGTTTAACACGTTTAAGAACAGTGCCGCCGGTGGATGCAATGATCTTATGTTCAGTGGTCATGTATTCGTGGCAGTTTTAACAGCCATGGCTTGGCAGGTATGACAGTCATCTAGTTCTTCATCCACGAATCATTTGCAAACTTCTATATCATGAAGAACCACCAACTTCCTTTACTAATCTGTACTGAATTGTTAATTGTGATTTCTTTTCGTCAATGTGCAGGAGGCCTATCCTGGCTGGACTTCGACTTTAATATGGCTACTAGTTGTACATACTGCACAAAGGGAAATTCGTGAACGACATCATTATAGTGTAGATGTAGTCACGGGGGTTTATTTTGGGATTTTTTTATGGAATACAACAGGATGGATCTGGGCAAGTAGGGACCAACAGAAGGAGCTCAAACTTAAACTTTTAGCTGCAGTGGAGGATGACATCCAGAAGGCTGCCAAAGACGGCAATCTTGAGAAGATTACATACATGTTGAACAAAGTCAGTACTGCCAATAAAGACAATGAGCAGAAAGATAAAGTTTCTTATTGGTTTACAATGCTTTTGGGATGTTTTGTATTGTTCATGACACTAGGTCTAGGGCTGCTGACTTTTACATGGACAGCAAATGGTTGATTTGCCACTATTTTCTCAAACCTCAGTTGCTGCTTCATCTGACCCCTTGATTGCATGTCCTCCCTGGAGAATATTACATATCACATCATATTTTCCTCTTCTCAAGCTCAAATTTGAATTATGGGTATAGTAGCACCACCAGGAACTAGTAGGGTTGATTTGAGGGAATGATTCCCATTTCAATCATTCTTTCTATTGTAGATATTGTGAAACATGTGAACATGAGCATGGAGCAGTGAGGGCCAAGAGATTATCAAATGATCCAATTCAAAGTGGATTCACATGTGAAGGAAGTTTTTTGACCATTTAATAGGAATACAGCATTTTGAATATTTATGAGATCACAACCTGGTAAATGGTAGGTAGAGTAATTGAAATTCTAAATGAAACCTTAGCAGAAAATATTCATGTAAGCTTTTTGAAGTAATTTTTAGATTTATAACCGTGTCATTCTAACTACATTTTTGAAGTTGAAGTAGAGATTTTAAAGATGTACTGCCGGTAAGGAAAACAAGCAGAAAGATTAAAATTTCAAGTTGGTTACAAGCTGATTTCGAATTTGTAAGAAAATTTCAAAATAGAATTTAAAGCCAAACAAGGAAGGGGTCAAGGGAGGGAGGGAGAGTGAGGGCATCCGGGTGATGAGTCGAAGGCGGGCCAGGGACGAGGACAATGCATCGCAGGACCAGTGGCGTCAGCTAAGAGCGGACAACTAAATCGCCCTTTGGTAGATATTCAAGTTAGCCAATGGCAACTTTACGAGTCTCATCCAAGCCCCATCCCTGCCATACTCGTCTTCCATTGCAACCCCACGTAATCCGCCCTCATTGGCGGCCGAGGACTGGATGGACAGTGCGCTCTGCCGAACGGTGCCCACGATCCACCTCACCCGCTCTGCGATGTCGCGCGGCACCAGGGACGTGAACGAGCCCAGAGCATCACACAAGCGCAAAGGACGTTGGGTACCCAGTGGTATTGCAGTAACTGAGAGTAATCGATTTGATGTGCGGTGCGCAGCTCTTCGGGGGCTAACGACTGGCTTGCGTGCTTGCATGTACTGTGCAGGATCGTTTTAGTTGTGGGCCGTGATTCCGTGGTTTGAGAGCCGAGCAGCGGCCTCGGGTTACTGAATGGCCTAGATGCCTGAGGTCGATCAGAGTGGGGTTGCAAGGTTCGAAATGTGAGGGTGTCTGGTGGATCGGGTGTTGACGTTTAGAGTTGTGGAATTAGTTAGTTGCGTTCTCCGATAGACGATCAATCGAAGGCCGGCATGCTTCGCGCTCGTTCCTCAACTGTGTTGCGTTCTGTGATCAGTGTCGGGATGGTTTCTGGTGGAATGACCTGGGGACGGGCATGAATGAGAAGCAGGATAATCGGAATAAACGAAAGATCACCCTCAGGGGCGACCGAAGCTCGTTGCCAGGCTTCTATTCCTGCGAATAAGAAGAGGAGTTACAGCGATACTGTGCGCCCTGTAGAAGTCGGCGAACGAAGCGATATAGAAAGGACTGGTGCTGGCGTTCGAGGGGTTCGATGCTCATGCAGTACATTAGGTGTGCACCAGAGGGTCAGCGTTCTGAGCTCGTCGCTGCCACGATGATGCAAGGGATGGAATGTTGGGGTACGACACCCCCGCCCAAATGGCATTACAACCCCAATTCCAGCACAAATCTCGCCCAGATGAACGCTCCGCAGTTTCATCCGCCATGGAATGGCAATTGGGGTGATAGAGCCGACCTTGTGGGCACCGGCGATGTTCCAAACAAAGCGACAGCATACAGTCGAGCGCTTCGCAAGTCGTGCTTGCTGAATCAAAGGGGGTATTTGAAAGCGCGGCGCAATCGATCGGACTCTGCGGACAAGCTTCGACATCATCAGTCACGACAACGGCGAGCAATGAGCAACCTCGAATGCTGCCAGGTACGCCACGGCGCTCCTTGCTCCGCTTGACTTTTGCTTGTTGCAGTGCTGGGTTGGCACCTGTGGGAGGTTGCGGGCTGGATACTTGGCAGTGGGCGGCTGCAGGGGCTGGTGTTTGATCGACAATGCTGGAGGGGACAGCTATTCGGTTAGTCTGTCATCGATGTCTGAGCCTTTTGTTGTGGCGATTGGGCAGGGGTTTCAGTTTCTTTTTCAGAAAGAACTGCGAGCAAGCGACGTGAGCAGCTTGGGGCGTATCATCTTGCCGAAGGTCGATGCGTAGACCCAGCTTAGTGTCCGTCACTGACAGATTGTGTGTCAGAATGCATCAGGTGTGGGTATTGTTAGAAGCATGGAAGATATGGAAGAATTCGAGGGGGTTTTCTGATATTTTGCACCTGCGAAACGCTCCCGTCTGATTTGTGCAGAAGGATGCAGAAAGACATCTACCGTTTTTGGCTGTGCGGGAGGGTATCACAATGTCCTTGATGGACTACCATACCGGCCAATACTGGACGGCGCGCTACAGGTATTGGCCGAACAACAAGAGCCGTATGTATTTGCTGGAGAAAATCGGGAGTTTTGTGAGCTTCCACAAACTGGAGGAAGGAGACCTTCTGCTGTGCTATCGAAACCCGCAAGGGGCTTACGTGAGCTCTCATGGAGTCGGAAATTTTCTGGCGTGGCGTGTTTGATAGTTGTGAGTGGTCATCCTTCTGCATGGAAATGGTTCGACGAAAGTATCGTGAGCACAGCGTAGCAGACTCACATTCGACAACGCAGTCGATGAAAAAATCGTGGCGATGCTTTTGTGTAGGTCATCCGAGGCAGGAGGGTGGCAGCTGAAGCGATGAGCAGCCCCAGAAGAGAGCCGAGTCCCGATCGTGCGCAGGCGAAGGAAACTGCAACGAGGCCAGTTGTGCTGGAATCATACAAGGTAACACTTCAGGCAACTCAACACCGTGAGTCCCAGGCTAGGGAGCTACTGCTTTGTGTTGCACAGCATCTCATGTTGGTCATGCTGATGAGTGTGTACATTTATGGTCGTGGAACCGAATGAAAGGATGAATGCAACAGCACGGGGAGTTCAGATGCGAGCAACCCATCATTCGACACGCCAGATAGCGCTCTGGAAGAATTGTTGAGCGGGAAGGATGTGAGTGATTGTATGAGCGGGCTACAGGATTTTCTTGATGGGGACTTGGGGATTACGAGAGACTGGCAGGGCGAGAAGCTGGGAGGAAGTTTGGTTCGGTCGTTCCAGCCGCCTCTTCTGGATTTGGACTTCGACCCAGTGGAGGGAATGCTTTGTATGCCTAACGTGAAGCAACGGTACATGGACTGAAAGAAGCGCATCATATCATTTTTTTTTTTATTATATATGTGTGCACCACAAACAAGAATGACGATGACAGTTGTACTAGATGATCCTTAGATGCATTCTTTTACTTACTTCTATCTATTTATTATGTTTAGGTAACAGTTATACTAAATATATGTCCTTGAATTTATTCTTCTTCTTGGGATGAGTTTTACGAGGAGCATTGATCACATGTTGTGGAAGTTTAAGTTGTAGCAAATTTTATTTATCACATATTTTGATCTATGTTCTTTTTGAAGATGATTGATAGGGCCTCTCAGTCATTGATAGTATTTTATAGTAAGGTGGGAAGATCACTGTGTTATTTGGTTGTTCTGAAGCCTTTATAATTTCTTTCAAATAAAACATTTGGAATATCATTAAGTGTTGTTCCTACTTTTAGTAAAATTATCAAATATTGGGAGTCCTTTCCAAAGTTGTGATTCCAAACATGTTATACCTCGTTATGTATTCAAAAAAGCTTATGTCATTTTTGAGGATTTTCATCTCGATTACGTCGTCTGGAAAGTTGTGACAATCATAATGTCTCGTTTGGTAGATTAGCAAACAAAGGCTCTTCAGTCGAAATCATTGATTGTAGGTTCTTCATTTCTTTAGCGTCACAACTACAAAGAAGCTACAAACAAAGATTGAAATTAGAATGGTATCTTGTCTAGATTTTGTTTCTTTTAAAAAGAAGGTTTTGATCTTCAATTTGATGGATGTTATGGATGAAAAGTCTCCATCGCCTTTGTTGCATTTGCAAGATTCTTTGCTAGCTTCCAAGTACATTCACTAATATCATATCTGTGCCAATAGACAAGATATTTCATTTTATTTTGGTGCTCCCTTAAATCTAAGACTTCCTCTACTTTGAACTTTTCATTATTGTCTACTTCTATAGGAGAAGGTGGAGTTTGTCTTCTTCTTGGTATGTCCACTATCTTGTATAGTTCAAGAAGAAACATGTTGAATATTGGATGAATTTTCATTAACTTTTGTAATTGTAAACGATATGTAATTGAATTATTTGTGCAGAAATAGGAAATGGTTTAAGTCTATGATAGTCCAACTTGTCACAAAGATGAGTGCTCTTGATATTACGACAAAGTAATCATACCTTGTCACTTGCATGGAATGGTGGTTGTTTCTTTTGATAGACATCTGCATTGAACTTTTGTTGTTCTTGAACTTCTTTTAATTGTGCCTTCATTGTTGCATGTAGTTTTGACAAATGATTTGCCAAATCTTTTGCTGTAAGATTATCAGCTTTTGAAAAGTCAAAAGTATCCAGTAATGGATAACCATAATTGGTAAAGAAAGGTGTTTGTTTTGTAGAAAAATATAGTGTATTATGATAAGCAAATTTTGCCAATGGCAAAAGAGTTGTCCAATTATCTTGTTGGTAGATGATAGTACATCATAAATATTATCCCAAAACTTGATTAACACGCTCCGTTTGTCCATCAATTTGAGCATGGAATGGCAAAGATAGTTTCATATCCTCTTTTAGAATCTTAAAAAGAATCCGCCAAAATCTTGATACAAATTGGGTTCTTCTATCTGATAGAATATCTTTAGGTAATCCATGATAGTGATAGATGTTGTCAAGATGTTGTCAAGATGTTGTCAAGATGTAGTGATAGATGTTAATATTGATTTTGTTGAGTCCTCAACAATCGACACACATCCACAATGATCCATCTTTTTTCTTCACAAATAAAATTGGAGCTCCTACTAGAGATTTGGAATGGCGTATGAAGTTCTTGGCCAAATTCTCTTCAATATACTCCTTGCGTTTAGCCAAATCATTTTATGATTAACTACAGATTGGTCCAAATGGCAGTTGTGCTCCTTCTTGAAGGTCAATTGAGCAATCATGGGAACGATGTTTTGGAAGGATATTTACATTCTTCTTTTCAAATACATCTTGAAAATCTTGATATTGGCTTTGAATGCCATTTGAAGTCTTTTCACCAATAGAAAGAGATGTAGCTTAAATGACACAAGGTGATCCATTTTTTGCAGCATGCAAGAAAGCTCTTGCACCTACAAATACAGGTTTAATTATACTAGACTTATGACTTTCTACTTGATTAACTACGCTCTTAGTTATACTTTCAAAAAACTCAAGACTACAAGAAGTCCAATCTATTCTAGGATTATATTTTTGTAGCCATGATAAACCTAAAATAATTGGATTAGAAAGAGATCTAATGACATTAAATATTACAAAGCTACTATGACCATTAGTTGCTACTTCTATAGGATGTCATGGACACAAAAATACAGACTTGAGATCTAACAAGAAGTTCAGGAAGAACTGACAAGAACTAAATTAATCAGATGAATACAAGAACAACACCAGAGAGGTGAGCTAGAGCTCCAAGAGATGTGTTGTCGAGACTGAAGAACTCTTCAGCCTCGATTCCAATATATACTCTAATTTAGGAAGCTTCTGAAGCAATTTCCATCAACTAGGAAGCTTCTAGAAGGTTCCAGAGACTTGCTTCTTGAAGGTTCTAGAAACTTGTCTCTAGAAGGTTCTAAAGACTATGTCCCTAACATCACCCCCTCCTTTAGCTTCAAGGTCTCTGAGAAGCAATGTTATTGTTAATCAGTACCAACGCAAGAAAATGAAGATCTGTCACATAACGTCTATTATGAATTTTAACTATTGTTCACGAGGCAAGTGGTTCATCGGTCCTTGAAGCCAACGGTAGTGGTCCACTCCTTCGACTTCTGACCAAGCATGAACTTCTGTGTCCTCATTGTAAAATTGTCCTACAAACACGCCTTCTGGCTGACCATCGTAAGTAGGCTCGAACTCAAATACAATCACCAGTGATCGGTTACTCGGTATCCTCTGTCGTCGTTGTGGTGTAGGCGGTTCATGATTTTGAGGTCGCCTTCGTGAGCTAGTCGATTGAGATAATCTGACTGGCATAGTATCTATCTCTTGGCTATCCATATCAGAAGACCAAACTATGGCTACTAAAAAAATTCTACTTTATCTTGGAAAAAATAACTACATCAACTTCGAATTTTGGTGGTGCTCTCCCCCTTTCTTATATTCTCGGATGAGCAAGCTTTAGAAAGAAGCTATCGTCGAACCGGCTTAGGTTTATGAGGATGTTGTTGATAAAACTCTTGTACCTTTTGCGGCGTATTGGCGAGATTTTCAACTGGCTCCCACGTTTGCTCATTAATATCGTAGCCACACCAATGAACAAGATACTCCAACTTGCCCCACCCTCGTCGTGAATCCAGCACCTTTTCAACCTCGTATTCCTCGTGGTTTTCGATCTCAATACTAGGTGGCGGACACTGCATTCTTTCAGGAAAAGACGACTCTCGATAAGGGTCCAACAGAGAAATATGAAAGACTGGATGTACCTTCATAGAAGCCGGTAATTCCAAACGATACGCCACTGGATTGATTTACTTTTGGATGATAAATGGTCCCAATCTTTGATAGTCCAACTTATCACATGGTCGCTTGGTCTTGATATTTTGTCAAAGAAGCCATACTTTATCTCCAATTTTGAAAGTAGGTGCTTAATTCTGAAATCTATCTGTAGACGCCTTGTAGGATTCTTGAGCGGATTGTAATTGAAGCTTCAACGTATTTTGAAGCTCTGATAGTTGTTTCGTAAATCCTTCAACTACTATATTGTTATTTATTGATGGACTCAATAAAACAAGCTTCGGATGATATCCATAGTTGGAAAAGAATGGTGTGTATTGAGTAGACACATGGAAGGTGTGGTTATATGCAAACTTGACTAGTGGCAGATATGTGGTCTAATCGTCTTGTTAATAGTTGATGCTGCATCGTAAGTATTGTTCCAAGACTTGGTTCACTCGTTCCGTTTGGCCGTCAGTTTGAGGATGAAAAGCCGAAGAAAGCTTGATATCCACCTTCAGTATCTTAAAGAGAGATCTCCAAAACTTTGATACGAACTGGGTTCCTCGATCTGATACGATATCATCTGGTAGTCCATGATATCGATACACATTATCGAGAAAGAGTCTTGTTGTGACTTCATTAGACAATGTCTTCTTGCAAGGGACAAAGTGCGCCATCTTTGTAAGCCGATCTACCACGACAAAGATGCTGTCAAATGATTTCGATGATGGCAGGTCTGTGATGAAGTCCATGGAAACTGAAGACCATGATCGACGTGGAATCGGCAATGGCTGTAAGAGTCCATAAGGGCGATGCCGAGGATTCTTAGATCTTGAACATATGTCGCAAGAGAGGACAAAATCTTTCACATCCTTTCACATTCGGGGCCACCAAAAATCTCGAGAAATAAGCTCCAAGGTCTTGTTGAATCCAAAATGTCCCGCAATTGGAAAATCGTGGCAAGATTGAAGAACTCAAAGTCGTGCTGGTCCTTTTGGGATATACAACCGCTCCTCAAAGTATAAAAGATCTCCCTCCACCTTGAACTTGTCATCATTGGTACGCTACTTGATATCAATGGCTACTAAATCTTCAATGGTCATGGCACATACCTGATTCAGGAAGTCAGCATCAATTGGTACAATAGTAGCACAAAGCCGAAATTGCTCTGGCTTCAACAACGTCATACATTGTTGATCAAACGTTGCTTCTTCAGCCTTTGGTACAAGATATGATCTCCTCGATAAGGCATCAAATAGTCCTTGTTACTTTCCAGGTCGATAAGTGATAATAAAATCAAACCTAGATAGTGACATATTATACTGAGTTTGACATCAATTTAGAACTCGAGCCGACATGAAATACTCCAAATTCTTGTGATCTGCGTATACGGTGTCGTAAGGCATGATTTGCTATCTGGGAATACACTGGGTATCTAGCTGTAGAAAGTGTACCTTAAACCTTTATATGATTCTTTTCTTAGCTTCTAAAACTCCTTTATTTTTGTATAAAATTCCAAATATAACAAAATCCCTTCAAAACATATTTCTTCCGCAAAGGGGTTTTCTCGCCCCAAACTTTAGAAAATCAAAACTATTGATCTATTTGTGTAATTTCTTTCAAATTTACAAGATAGGTAGAATTTACCCTTAACTCTTACTACAAAAAAAAACCAATTGCAAATTCACTACTGATCTTCTGGCATCTAAGAAATCCTAGCACACACTCCAAATCCTAATTTACAAGCACCCAAAAAACTATTTTCCATATATCTCAAAAACCCGAACTCCAAATGTCATAAAACTTATACAAAAAGTTTACTAACATGAAATTACACATTTCTTGAAATTCTGAGCCACAACCTTGTTAAATTGCTCAAGATATAGCTCAAGAGACAAACACTAGTAAATCGGTTTACTTACTACCCTTAAGATTGCATGTGCTGACTTCAAAATCCAATAACTCCTTCATCCTAACTTAGAATCCAATAAGCAATATGTGAACAATATAGCCGCAAAAGTACTCTCTCCAATCGCAGTCGCCGATCCTCAATTGCCATCTGTATGCGTGATTTATGCCCAAAAGAGTGACAGTAGATCCACAACTAACACCTTAACTTTGAGCGCCTATAACTTCTTCATAAAAACCCCAAATGACACAAAACTTGCACCAAAACCTTAACCAAAAACCTAAACCTTCTGACGTTAGCCTTCAATGTTCGAATGGCCTTGAGAAAATAACCCTAATCCCTAATATGGCCTCGGGCAGCCTCCTCAAAGCCCATTGGTCATGATTTTTGACCAATAGGAATGGAGATTTTGATTTTTCATCTCCATTCATCTATATTGGTGCCCTAATTTCTCCCTTTGCTACCAAAATCCTTCTTCAATCCTTTTTTTTATAAGACTTACATAATGTATGCTCTAAATACCAAATAAAAGAACCAGAAGAAGTTTTCAAAGGTCACGAATGTCTAACAAAGGTGATTCTAAATATTTAGAAGTTACTATCAACCAAAACCAATCTTAAAAACCACTATCAAAAGGAAATTAAAGTTATACAAATTCTATAGTAATCTTTTTAAACAACCTCTTTTCAAAGTAATAATCAAATTATATTCTACAACCAACTAAAATCTACTAACATGGCTCTCACCATGTTGCTTAATAAATTATATATTAAGTACATAATTATATTATTTTCATATAGTAGCCGAACCACAACACAACAACGGTAATTGGGTGTGCAGCTCCTTCAAGAAAGTGACGCCATTCTTGGAAAGAATCCACTACAGCAAGAAGTTTCTTATCGTGGATCTCATAATTGATTTCAATAGCAGAGAACTTTCGTGAATAGAATGCAATCGGATGGAGCTTCTTGTCTTCTCTCATTTGTCAAAGTACAGCTTCCAAAGCAAAATCCGAAGCATCAATTTCTAAATAAAAAGCCTTTGTAAAGTCTGGATGTACCAAGATTGGAGCCATAGTAAATGCGGTCTTTAAGTCTTGAAACGCCTTCTCTGCTAGAGGTCCCCATTCTAGCTTATTCTTGCATGTCAACCGAGTGAGAGGAGGAGCAACTTGAGAATAATTCTTGATGAACATCTGATAGAAGTTGGCAAAACCAAGAAAGCATTGTACGTCTCTAACCATCTTTGGAACCTCCCAGGACATGATTGCTTCCACCTTCTTGGGATCCATCTTCAAGCCTTCTGTAGTCGCAACGAACTCCAGAAAATCCATCTCTATTTGGTGAAATAAATACTTCTCTAACTTGGCGTATAGTCCTCGCTCGCATAGTTTCTTCAAGACCAAACAAACATGCTTTTCATGTTCCTCTTCATTTTTGGAGAATATTAGAATATCATCCAAATAAATGACAACAAAATCGTCAAGGTGCTCTCAAAAAATGTCATTCATCATTTGTTGAAAGACCGCTAGAGCATTGATAAGACCAAAGAGCATGACATTATATTCAAAATGGCCATACCTTATACAGAACGTTGTCTTCCACTCATCTCCTTCTTTGATTTGTACGAGGTTGTAAGCTCTCCTTAGATCAATTTTTGTAAAGATCCTTGCACATTCAAGTTGTTTTAAGAGACCAAAAATCAAAGGTAACGGGTAACAATTCATCTTTGTTACCTTGTTGAGGCTTTGATAGTCCACACACATCCGCAACGAGCCATCTTTCTTCTTCACAAGTAAGATGAGTGCTCTAGCTCACGATTTTGAATAACAGATGAAATTCTTGGCTAGATTCTTGTCGATGTTCTTCCACAACTCCGCCAACTCCGTCTGCGATAGATTGTAGATTGTGCCAAAAGGCGGTTGTGCTCCTTCTTGCAAGTCTATGGCGCAATCATATGGTCGGTGTTCCAGTAGTATGTCGGCATTCTTCTTTTGAAACACGTCTTTAAAATCCTTATATTGCTCAGGTATACTTGCTGTCGAGATCTTCTTCCTGGTAGTTGGAGCCGCATAAATGACAAATGGTGTGCCTTCCTTAGATAATCTTATAAATGCTCTTGCTCCAATGAATAAAGATTTCTCTATTCGAGGTTTTCTACTAGGCTTGCTCTTAAGTGGTTTTGTAAAAAAAGTCATCTTCCGCAACCTCCAATCTATGGATGGGTTATGCTTTTTCAACCAGGAAAGACCAAGAATAACAAGATTTGATGGGGTTCTAATAATATTGAAAATAATATGACTACTATGGCCCTTAAACGTCACTTCTATAGGTTCTGATTCATGGGTGACACTACCAGACAATAAAGGTCGCCCATCTATGACCTCAATGTGAACAGGTTTGGATTTTTGTACTATAGGAATCTTATGACGCTTTGCAAATTCTTTGTCTAAAAAACAAACAGATGCTTCTAAATCTAATAATGCTAAAGTTCTCAGTTTCTAAGGGCCAATAAACAAAGAGATTGTAAACCAAAGGGTAGGTTGAGTGGAAACAATGGAACTTGATTATTGTTGCGATATTTCACTGTCCAGCCATACGGTTCCTATTGTGGCTGGGCATCCTCGTTTTCGTGAACAAACGCACCCCTAATCCTGACAATACGTCAATTTTGCTTCCTGGGACAGTTTCCAACTTTGTGGCCTTCTTCACCATAATACAAGCATAGACCTTCCTCCATACGTCTCATTTTTTCTTCTAAAGTAAGAGATTTGACATGTACTACATCAATTTGCATGTCTTCTACCTCTGAATGTGAATTCACGCTGCTTACCAACATAATTGGGGCATGGCGAACCGTATGTTGTCTTGAACGTTGGTCTTGGTGGTGTTGGAATAGGTAGTTATCGCACTTCATAACTTGGCTAATAGCTTCGTTGAGCATTTTTGGATCAGGAAGAGTTAACAGCAAATCCTTCACATCGTCCCTTAAATTCCAATAGAATTAACTCATCAACACTTCTTCATTCCAATTCATGTCGCATGCTAATTGCTTGAAGTCCGATGTATAGATTGATGTAGAGCGCATTTCTTGTCATAGTGACCGGATCTTTGTTGTAGCCCATCGAACCTTATCATGTTCACCAAATGCTTCCGCAAACGCCTCTGAAAAGGTTTCAAAGTTGTTTAGTATGGACGATCGTTTCTCAAACAAAGGAACAAACTATGATAGAGCTTGCCCTATAAGTAAGGTTCCAACAAGCCCAACATGTGACTCCTCCGTTGGATAGCATTTGGGCTGTAAAACTGTTATCAACCTGATTTGGTTGACGAATCCTCGAAACTTGGAATGCGTACCATTGAACTTATTTGGAAGGCTAACTCGAGGCTCCTTATGTTATAGAACAAGCAGTGCTTGTCGAACCTGAGGTAAAGTTGCTTCTCCAAGTGCAGAAGTTTGAGGCTGGTGCAACCTAGATTGTGCCATCTCAGATGCTCCATCATTATGAAGCCTTGCCACGACTCTTTCAATCTCTGCAGTTCTTTGCGATAATGTAGTGAGGGCATTCATGATATCATCCAACTTGGACTCCGAACTTTTCGTCATACTAATGTCTTGGCCTCCGGCCATTCTAAGAGAAGGACAAAAATGACTGTATAAGATGAAAATATTGGTTTAGAGGAGGATACTCTGCAACCTCTAAAATTCCTTAAGAGCTCCAAGAAAAGGGGTAATCCACTCTCTCCAAGAAGAATAAGATTCTAATATTGTAAGAAAAGAAGTATCAATTTAGAGGAGAATAATCCGCAACCTCTAAAATTTTAGTACACTTTCAAGCAGAGGGATAATCCACACTCTAACGAGGAAGAAACTAGCTCTGATATTTGAGATGAATGAAGTCTCGAAAAACTATCACGGACATAGAAATACAGACTTGAGATCTAACAAGAAGTTTAAGAAGAACTGGCAAGAATTAGATTAATCAGATGAATACAAGAACAACACCAGAGACATGAGCTAGAGCTTAAAGAGATGTATTGTTGAGACTGAAGAACTCTTTAACCTCGATTCCAATATATACTCCTATTTAGGAAGCTTCTCTAACAACTTCTACCAACTAAGAAGCTTCTAGAAGATTCTAGAGACTTGCTTCTTGAAGATTCTAGAAACTTGTCTCTAGAAGGTTCTAAGGACTATGTTCCTAACATCTTCTACTAACTAGAAAGCTTCTCAAGCAATTTCCATCAACTAGGAAGCTTCTAGAAGGTTCGAGAGACTTGCTTCTAGAAGGTTTTAGAAACTTATCTCTAGAAGATTCTAAGGACTATATCCCTAATATAGGAAGGGTTTCATGAGTAACATCTCCTAAAGACTATGGACGACCATCTATGACTTCTACATGAATAAGTTTAGTTTTCTTCTCTAAAAGTATACTTTATCTTTTGGCATATTTTTCATCTAAGAAACATGCTAAGGTTCCTGAATCTAACAAGGTAGAGGCTTTTTGATGTTTAGGGCTTAGAATAATATTTATCATAAAACATGGAGAGGGTTCTGAGGAGAGGATAGGACCTTTGCTAGGCGTTGTATAAGGTTCTAGCCACACGGTCCCTATTGTTACTAGACAAATTTATTTTTTGACATGCTATCTTCTTTGATCGTCGTATTCTTCATTTTATAGTTGCGTCACTTCTTTGAGCAATGTGCTTAGGTTCTCCACAATATAAGCACAATCTTCCTAGATGATGACGAGTCTTTTCTTGTTCAGTAAGAAATTTGAAATGTATCGCATCAATTGAATATCCTTTACTTTTGAATTTATGTCTTGAAGAAATATTGATGTTGCCATCAAATTATAGAAACATTGAGTTCCACTTGTATGGTTCTCAGATCGAGATTCAAAAGAATGATTGTCATACTTTACAGCAAAGTCAATTACTTGACTCAATGTTTGAGGGTCAGATAAATTGAGTATTAATTTTTTTACCTCATATTATAATCCATAGAGAAATTGGCTAATAAATGCAATATCATCTCACTTGATATCAATTATAAGTTGTCAAAATTATGAAGCATACAACGTTACCAATCGATTGCCTTATTACAAAATATGGATCTTATTAGTTGCAATACAAATTTCATCATGTTCTCCATACATGGATCAAAACTCTGCCAAAAAAGCCTCTAGATTATCTAATATTAGATCTCATCATTCAAAAAAAGATGAAAACCATGATAATACTGAACCTCAAAGAAGGGTACCAATGAATCTAACTTGTGATCTTAGTGTTGGATAGCTTTGGGATTGAAGTTCAATCACAAGTTGTACTTAATTGATAAATCGTCTAAACTTTGATCTGGTACCATCAAACTTCTTGGGTAGGGTAATATGTGGTTCTCTAATAGTGGAAGGACGTTCCACCATAGCAGCAAGGATATGATTTGGTGCAGATGTTGAAGAAGCTCCAATCATTTCTATATCTTTACTTCCTACTAATCTTGTTGCTCCTTGTGGTCGTAAATTTAGTTGATGTATTGCAAGTATTAACTCTCTCAATTGCTCTTACATTTGTGCCATTGTACTCTTCATTTCAACAAGTTCTGCCAGGATAACTATAGAATAGATAAATAAATTTTGTAATAAGTTACTGGTTGGTTATTGACAACCTTGAGAATTAGACTTATGGTTAGACAGTTTAGTTGGTAACAGTAAGATGTTAGTAGAACAAATGGTTAAGAATTCAAAGGGTCAATTCTAACACTAATAGATTTTACTACTTGCTTATTATTAATCTATATTTTTTTATTATATCTTTTTAATTAAGCTCTTCTATAATAAAATATATATATTTTTTTTCACCTAATAGCCGTGTTATTACATGAAAATGAATAATACTTTAAAAATATATTTTCATTAATGACTCAAATTTTGATATTATCAATAGTCTATTAACAACCAATGGTCATAATAGCATGGTCATGTTAGACTCATTGAAGCAATTTTATGAATAACATCTTTAGAAGATAACAAAAAACCACCTATTACTTATGTGTATATATATATATATATATATAGGTATGATTTTCTTAACTAAAAATATTTCTTTTTTTTTGACAAAGTCTTTGTCTATATAACAAGTTGACGCTCTTGAATTTAATAAGGTAAAGACTTTGTGATTTTTTGGTCATAAAATTTTTTTTACTATAAAGCAAAGTGAAGGATTTGAAGAGAAAATACGACCTTTATTAGGTATTTCATAAGATTCTAGCAACATGGTCATTATTGTAATTAGAAAAACTAATTTTTTAATACATGAACTTCTTTGGTAACTATGCTTTGTATTTTGTAGTTATATTGCTTTTTTAGATAATATTAAAAAATATACTTAAGTTCTTTATAATATAAGCATAAATCTTTCTAATGATATTAGATTCTTTTTTTTCAATAAGAAATTTTAAATATTTTGTATCAATTTACATAGGTTTTGGTCTTGATAAATAAGCTTTTGTAAGCTTAAAAGTTGTTGCCATCACTTAACTTGTATTTTTATAATTAAAAAAGTTTTTCTTAGTATTTTTGAAAGAATTGATTATTGCATATAATAGCTTGAGCAATAAATTGCTTCAATAAATCTATTTTTGATATTACCAATAGTAAATCTTTAATAATATTTTTTAATCCATATCAAAATTGATTAATAAGAACTTTTTTATTTCAATCTTCATTGCAAGTGAGATTTTGGAATTCAACATCATATATGGTGGCCAAACATGATCCTTGTCACAAAGATATAAGTTTGGTCTTTGCTACTGTAATTGTCATTTTACTTATTCTACAAATTCCTTTTAGAATAAACCTATATAAAAGAATTCAAACGCATGGAAAGACTAAGTACATGAGTTCTACTTGTTAAGGTCACACAATTAATCGTATCCTGAATCATTGAAAATACCAAAGAATACTACAATGCTGTCCACTTCTTAATAGTACTTTGTAATCACTGATAACAACAAAGCGTAATTCTTGCTTTGTCTTAAAAGACCGCTCGAAATACATAAATTCTATCCAATACCAAAAATAATAGACTTCCACTCCAAACAATCTATCTTCACACAATTTCTATAATTATAGACTTCTTCTGTCGAAACACATACAATTCTTAATAAATAATAATCATAATCTTCCATCCATTAATAATCTCCTATAGAATCTGATAACAAACTTCCAATATCTTCTCATAATAATCCAACTATACAGTACTCTAATTACATAATCAATAATTTATAAATCAATCTCTGATTTATTCCACAGATTCACTTCACAATATTTAAAAATTATCCATTACTCTTCAACAATAAAAAAAACAAAGAGGTAGCACCAAACTTACTTCAACTCATGACTATCACAATCTGGCCCTCAAACTAACTCTACAATTCTTATATACTTACTCTCTATTCTCAGATTCTAACTGTAATTCTATAATTAATTACTTTTAATAACTAAATTAAGCATCCGTTGTCGTGTTGTAAGATGACTATATGGTAAAAATATAAATCAAAAAGATTTTATTAGTATTTAGTCATCTCGGATGTTAGAAACAGTGGCCAATTCCAGTGCCAATATTCAGGGATCAGTTAATGTCATTCCATTGCAAGCTATACCACTGTACGTGACATCAATAATATGCTCCACTGGCATCATCGAACCAAGTACCCTCCGTACCAATAGGACAACCAAGATCATTTTCTAACCCTACATGGAACAAGCCTAATAGGTATATATCGGTGGAGACATCGAATATGCCTGATGGGAATGCAAGAAGACCACTTCATTGTTTCAGTTGCAGACAGATTGGTCATTATGCTAGTGAATGTCCCAATCCCAAAGCCAATGACAATTACATGCCAGTGTATGGGAATTGCAAGTAGTCGGGGCATACTTATCAACAATGTAATGCTCCGTTCAATTTCAATAATCGAGATCAGCAGATCCAAAGCCAAAGAAAAATTGAGGAGATAAATCGAGGTCCTCAAGATACTCTGATAAATCATGTAGAATGTGTCCAAGCCATTCTTATCAAGAGTTGGCAAAAGGAGAAAGGACCAATTCAAGATTTGGTCAATTCAACATTCGTCTAATGCGAAGGGCCAATTTGACCTAATTATGGGGACATCCAATCCAGGTCTTGTTACGGACTTCTTACCCAATATGAGATGTGACTCGGTTAGGCAACCCAATGAGGTTCCAATTATGGTGGCTTTAGTTTCATTTCAAGTTGTATTGTTATCTATTCTGTTTCAGAAAAATATCCTTTTTGTAGAAAGATCCTCTTAGAGGCGAGAATTCCATGGAAGCGTGGTCTGCTGTTCCAATTCCAAGTCCAGGGCGGAAGAATAGGAGACCTTACGAAGTTAAAAAAAAAAAAGAGGAAAAGGAAGAGGGTATTCAGAGATCGGGATTTTGGGGTCGGAGAGCTTGCTTCAAGCTCCTTCGAAAGATATAGGAATTGGTTTCATAGGATTTGAGAGGACTTTGCAATCGTTACTCGTTGTGCAGTCAGTGTTTGTATTAGTGAATTGGGTTTTTTTGCAATAAAGTTAAGGCTAGTACTCTTGATCATTTTGTAAAATTAGAGAAACATCTGTACTTGAAATTTTAGAGATGTCTAGATGGTTGAGTATGCTAATTGTATGCAAAAATTTGTGTTAATCTAACGGCACAAATAGAGGATATTTGATCATTAGTATAAAGAGGTATCAAAAGTCAGCATATTGGAGTTGTTTAGGGTTTTTATAATATCTAGAGATCTATCAGCTGGAATAAGATGAATTTTAATGTAGTAAGTTGAGGACTTAAAAGCGGAGCTACATACAAGGTTTGAATAAGAATTAACAGTTGAAAAAGGAGAAATTACAAGTCAAGGTTTGTCATCAACTTTTTAGGCGGCGCTCTAGAGACATCAGTGTGGATTTACGACATTTTTTTGTAATTTGTAAGTTAGATTGGATTGAAACTTCTTGAGCATTTAGAAGACTTACAAAGACACTAGTAGTAGAAGTTTACAATAATTGGACAGTTACATTGAGAATTACAGCTTGCCAAAGCTCGTTGTTTAGGATTAGGATTTAAAAATTAAAAAATTAAAAAGAATAAAAAATAAAAAAATAAAAATTAAATTAAATTAAATTAAATTAAATAATATTAATAAAAATAAAATAAAATAAAACTAACAAATAAAAAAAGAATTTGTGCTTATAATATCTTGAAGTTATTAAAAATAGTGTTTCTAAGCACTTTGTATTGGAATTAAGCTTTTATATTGAAATCCGAAATAGTTTGTATTTAGATGGTTGAAACTTACTAGATAACTTGGATACTTACAAAACATCGTTTTATCTTTCACACTCAAATGCCTGATGCATTCTCAAGTAAGATAGCACGTAATATGACACCGCTATCTTGAGCTGACTATTCTATGGACTATTAGTTTATTTTATCAATATCTTATTAAAACAAACTAATATCTATTCTAGATAGTCGCACTCATATCTGTGTAGCGTTCTTGCAAACATACAATTGTTACCTATCTAAAAAATACTTAACTAATCTCTACAAATTTATTATTTCTTCTGGCCCACCCGATTAATTATTCATTCTATTAACCATTGTTGATTTCATCAATTTTGGTTCTAAATATAAATCTTCTTCCTCCTCCAATCTGTCCATCGACTCCTTCTTCAACTAATTTGAGAGATCTTCATTATACTCTCCCAATTCATAGACTTGAGCCTCTAATTCCAAGATTTGGGCATCGAGGAGTTCCAACTGATGTTGCTGCTTACTCATCCATTTTAGAACATCTTCAATTGATGCTTATGACCGCCTCTTCATGGCTAATTCTTTCATCAATTTTGCCATCTCACCTTGTAAAACTTCAATTTCAGACTTCAACTTCTCCGTTTCACATCTGGATTGGTTACTCAATGTCGCTTTCTCTTTTGCCAATAACTCAGCCTTTTCTCGTTTGACTTGCAATTAGTATTTGAGTTTCTCCTATTTTAAATTCCATATCTTATAAGTCTAGATCAATTCATCCCATTGTCCTTCTATAATCCATAATATGTGTTCTTTTTCTTACGTCCAAGCTTCTTGTTTTTTTAAAAATCCCCTCTCCAATGTCAATATGGATTCCGCATTCTCTTGAAGGATTTGTTATTTCTCTTTGATTTTTTGGTTCTGATCTGATATCACCTTCTTGCTGGCCTCTAGTTCTCATATGCTATTATCCTCTATATCTAATATTTACAGTATACAATGTATTTGTGAAATATACTTCAATAGAGCATTCTTAAGAGGTAATCCTTTGGGCAATCGACCCTATGGAAATGCCAACTAATTGATATCCATTGTAATTGAGGCTTCATTCATCTCTCCTATTGTAAAATAAATTGGAACCCATTCCAATTCAATAGCTAGAATGATCCCTTGTACCACTGTACGACTTGACTCTCCAATTTCATATATTATATCTACTGCGTTGACATTTTGTGCCACCAAATTCCATTTTCTTTGTGCAGGCACTGACACTGGTATAGGACTTTCCTCAATTGGCAGTGTTTAACGCAATGTGTATATAATTACAAGAGACACATAGTTGGAACAAAGTAAATATGTGAACTTTCTCAATTTTTATTTAGCTCCTATCTCCGCATGAATACGAGTAGCTATATAAGCTGCCCAATTGAACACCATCCCTTCCAGCATTCCTATTGCTACATATAATAATCGTTTGGACATATATATGGAGTGTCGGTATAATCCTAACCTCCTCACCACAAAGCGGAACCATTCTGTGAGTTCCGGTGAAAATACTTTAGCAATCTGCTAATCTTGGCTCCTCTCAAAAGATGACATACCTCCCTTGAAAAATCTTCTGGGACTGAAATCGCTTGATTCATTGGCTCCTATTGCAATCTCTCTAATCGGCAGAAACAATAATTTTTTAAGGATTATTTCACCAATCCCGATAATTCTCCCTTGTACGACACTCGATCCATCTTTGGGGTTGTAATTCGTGATGTATTTCTCCACTAATGCCACATTGATTGGTGGTAAGTGATTTGACTGGTATAATAATTGGAATAACTGCATATTTTGAAAGTCTTTTATTCTTTTTAGCATCTAATAGATATCTAACTTTATTGGCTCCATATTTATAATAATTATCACAGATGGTGGTTTTGATGTACGTTTAGCTCTCACAATTCAGCCATTGTCCTCTTTGTCTGTAGCTCGCTTTGTACTTTCAATTGCCATGATGCTCTCTCTCAAGCTCTTAACCTCTTAACTGGAATTATTACTCTTGAATACGCAAGCAACATAAGAAATGGCAATCTCAAAAAAACAACCAAAAATGATATTTTAGAATGACTTCTACCTCGTATTCCACTCCTATTCTCTTACTACCAGTAATCATGACAACATGTTACCCATATTGTGTGTTTTTCACCTCCGTCCCATCTGATACATTAATAATTATTAATTATCTCTTTACTCGCCTCTATACCCTAATGCACTTATACCATAATTAGGTCTATCCTAAGTCCATTCGAAGTCACCTCCCCCTCAAAAAAATACAAACCCGTTGTAGATTTTATGTATTATATAACCGTAATCAATTCCCATTAATACGGATACTGAATCGATGGCCCATGAAATCCTCCAATTGAATAGATTCATTGGAAAATCCTTCAATCACTCGCTACGATCTATGCCAATGCACTTGAAATTTGTCCGGAAAATAATTAAACCAGTTATCATACAACAATACCAAATCATTGGGCATAAAATTCTTCAAATGTAGCTTACTATTATAGTAATTCTTCCTCCATTTCTAAGTTACTATCATGTTGAACAGAGCTATAGCTCGTATTTCATCCAATTCTTTTAATTTTACCAACCAAGATTGTAATGGCTCTTTGTCACTGAGTCTTTCATCCAAAGCAATCCGTAAACTTTGAACCTCCAACTCAACATCCATTTCATAAATGCTACTATAGCAGCCTTGACAAACACGTACGAGATCAACCTCCAATTCGTATGATTGCTAACCAATTCTTTCAGACATCCAAATTGAGTTATAATATTCTCGTATAAAAAAGTAGCCACCATACTAACATTATCATTGAGAGAAGCAATATCCTCTATTCATTTTGTTACATAGTCTGTTACAACTAAAATATATTGCTTCTGTCCAAATTTTGATATTAGGCGATGGGACCAACAAAATCAATATCCCATTTTTTAAACAATACTTATGCCAAGATTGATACTAACGACATGACTGAAAAGCCTGTGGGTTGACTAATTCGTTGACAGGGAACAATATGACAAACAAATTGGTGTGCATCAAAAAACATTATAGGCTATCAATATCCTGCCATTAAAGCCTTGCGAGCAGTACAATCTCGTGCAAAATAACCACCACAACTATCCAAATGGCAATCCTCCAATATCAATTGTACTTCACTTGGAATGATATAGGATCATAAAATGCCATCTTTGCCTTGTTTATACAAAGCATCATGAATAATCTTATATGGAGTACTCTTCAAAATGAGCCGCTTCTTAAGCTTATTAGTAAAAGTTTGTAGAAAGGTACGGAAGGTCAAAAACTGAATGATTTTACTATATTTGGAGAAAATCAAATCCTCTATAAATAATTCCGCAATTGGGAGAGCATCGAAGACAAGCACATTGTCGAGAATATTAGATAAACGAGATAAATGATTAGCATTCACATGTTTCTTCTTTGGTCGTACAATAATTGTAAAATTAAACTCTTGTAGGAGTAATATCCATCGGCAATGCATCCACTTAATTGAGGCTTATTAATCATGTATTTAAGGGCATTATGATCTACATATAAGACAAACAGATATCCAAGCAAATAGTACCAAAATTTCTGAACCGAGTAAATTATACGCAATGCTTTCCGTTCAGTAGTAGTGTAATTGCATTCAACTACTATCGTATTGTAATATGACTATATAGTGAAAGATGATAATATAGATCTTATTATAGAAGAGCCAAGTTAAAAGAAAAATTAGAAAAATATAGATAAAAGATAAGAAGGTAGTAAAACTTTTAATAGCAATGCTGCCTTTTTAGAAAGGTGACTTCTACTTATTTTGTAGGGCCATAAATAAAGAAAAACAAGGTAGATTGGAAAAATAAATAATATAGACATCTTTAGGAAGAAGTTAAGAATAAATTCCAATAAAAATTATTTAGAAAAACTAGATATTGATACTCAGAGAGGGCCGATCATGAACCAGGGTCGAAATCAAACCTTGGGGCACAAAACTAAGTATTGACAACGACTCTAGGACTCTTTGGCAAATCGGAGAGTGGACTTTAATAGAAGATTAGATAGGATTTTTATAAGCATTACTTTTGGATGATTTGGAGTTGTTGTGACTTTGTAAGAGCTTTGTATAGTCAAGGTTTGTTTTAGATGACTTGGGTTTTATGAAATAAAATAGGGTTTACGTTTTGAGTGATTTCAAGAGTTTTGTAATAGATCTACAAGTGAAGTTTTGTAGGTTTATGGTTATGGTTATGTTTAATATGTGTTGTGAATTTAAACTTGATCTAATGGTTGAATTGAGGGATATTGAGGTTTAGGTGGGTCAAGATCTCAGAAAGTAGAATTTAGGTCCAGTGGAGGTTTTTAAGATTTCTTGTAATCTACTGGTTGGATTGGAGTGAAACTTATGTGAGAGATTATTAAACTTGTTTTTCTATGTTTATATTATCAATTTGATAACTCCGATCCTTTTCAATTTTTTTGTACTTATTTTTAATTTATTTTTTTAGAAATGTGTAAAATTTGAGTTAAGATCAACGATTTATTTATTAGTTATTGAGGTTTAAATCTGTTGTGGGAATTACTATGGTTTGGTTTAGGATTTGATTTAGGATTTGGTTAGGGTTTATTTAGGATTTAGGATTTGGTTAGGATTTGATTTAAGATTTGGTTTAAGATTTAAGATTTAGATTAGGATTTAATTAGGGTTTAGGATTTAGTTAGGATTTGATTTAGGATTTAAGGTTTGGATTAGGATTTGGTTTAGGATTTAGAATTTGGATTAGGATTTGAATTAGGATTTAGGTTTTGGTTTAGGATTTGGTTAGGATTTGGTTTAGAATTTGATTGGGATTTGATTTAAGGTTTTTTTAAGATTTGATTTAGGATTTAGGACTTTATTAGGATTTAAGATTCAATCAGTTTTGGCCTAAAGTTTGAATGAAGTTCAATAGGATTTTAACTAGAATTAAATTAAGATTGAATTGAGATGTATTTGAGTGATATTTGTGATCCTTGTAATATTTCTTTAAGAATTCTTATTGTTTGTTTGAAATTTATTTGAGGTTTTTTTGAATTTGATTAAGCTTGCTTAGTATTATTATGGTCTAATTAGAGCATTATTAGTATTCTATTAGAATTAGGATTTTTTTATTATAATTTCCATTCTTCTTTCCACAGCTAGGTGCCCGGAGCATTCTCAAGCAAAACTTCATGTATTACGACACTGCCACCAATTGCCAACTGGCATAATAGATAGGATGATCCAAACCTTTGTCATCCTTCTGACTTAGCATCGCTCTAATAGTCACATTGGATGCATCAATGTATACATAAAAGAGCTCCGATCAACGAGGAGACACCAATATTGGAGCAGAGACCAATTTTGATTTCAATGCGTCAAAGGCCATCGTACATTCCATGGTTCAAATAGGACAAGTCCCATTTGATAGAGCTTTCTTCAGTAAGTTTATTAAAGGTTGATAAATATCAGCAAACAAATGAATAAATTGTCAATAATAACTGACATGGCCAACGAACCCTCGAACTCCAAAAATCGTCTTTGGTCTAGGCAAGTTCATTATATGCTTCACTTTCTCAAGATCTGTAGCAATACCATGGCTAGAGACGATATGGCTTAATAATTTTCCTGACAGAATATCAAATTGATACTTATTGAAGTTCAACGATATTCCAAATTTAATGTACTGAGCCAAACATTTGCCTAGACAAGTAACATGATCTTGTTTTGTACTGAATGCACAGAAGTCATCTAAAAAGATCTCCATAAATATCTAGAGATAGTCTTAGAAGGCTTGAGTCATCACTCTTTGAAATGTGGCTGGGATATTACATAACCCAAAAGGCATCACGCGATAAGCAAATGTGCCCCAATTTGTAGTAAAGGTCGTCTTGAACTAATCTTCCATTGCAATTTGAACTTGATTATATCCAAAAAAATCCATCAAAGAACGAATAACATTCATGCCCTGCTATGACGACTAATATACTATTTGTAAAAGGTAATAGAAAATAATCTTTCTTGGTAGCCGCATTAAGTTTCTGGAAATCTTTACAAATGCAGATTTGTTCATTCTTTTTTGGTATCATCACGATTGAAAAAATCTACTCACTATTTGGTATTAGGTAAATAAAATCAACTACAAGAAGCTTGTCTAATTCTTCCTTTACAATGAGGCAATATTTAAAATTAACACGATGTTGTCTCTGCAATATCAGTTTAGCATTTTCTTCTAAAATGATACAATGCTCATAGACTTCAGCGAGAATACCTTTTAAATCATCATAAGTCCAAGCAAAAGCAGATTTATGATGCAAGAAAAAAAATTTCTAGCAGGTCAACTCCTGCTCTTTAATACCTTCATAGACCTTAATTGTCCAAGGTTCTGCTATAATCGTCGAGTTGATAGTTTGACATAAAGGTGCAATGGCGATGTTCTATTTCAACTTCTATGTTGGTTTAAAATTAGTCGATAAGTCTGACATGTGGTAAGTCCTGAATCTTGTGTCTATGGCACTAACATGGTGTATATCATATTTGGTCATCCAATCAATACTAACATAATCAGAGTTTTTCGAATCCGTTGGATATATCAAGTATTCTCTCGGACCTCCACATTGGTAAACCATCCCAAGGTCTTATGCTGCCTCTATGGCCGCCTCTGTTGTCGTGTTGTGGTTCGGCTACTATATGAAAATAATATAATTATGTACTTAATATGTAATTTATTAAGTAACATGGTGAGATCCATGTTAGTAGATTTTAGTTGATTGTAGAATATAATTTGATAATTACTTTGAGAAGAGGTTGTTTAAAAAGACTACTATAGAATTTGTATAACTTTAATTTTCTTTTGATAGTGGCTTTTAAGATTGGTTTTGGTTGATAGTAACTTCTAAATATTTAGAATCACCTTTGTTAGACATTCGTGACCTTTGAAAACTTCTTTTGGTTCTTCTATTTGGTGTTTAGAGCATAAATTGTGTAAATCTTATAAGAAAAAGGATTGAAGAAGAATTTCGGTAGCAAAGGGAGTAATTAGGGCACCAATATAGATGAATGGAGATGAATAATCAAAATCTCCATTCCTATTGGTCAAAAATCATGACCAATGGGCTTTGAGGAGGCTGCCCGAGGCCATATTAGGGATTAGAGTTAGTTTCTCGAGGCCATTCGAACTTTGGAGGCTGGGTTCAGAAGGTTTAGGGTTTTGGATATGGTTTTGGTGCAAGTTTTGTGTCATTTGGGGTTTTTATGAAGAAATTATAGGCGCTCAAAGTTAAGGTGTTAGTTTTTGGACCTACTATCACTCTTTGCGGCATTGTGCACGCATACAGATAGAAAACGAGGATCGGTGACTAAAATTGGAGAGAACACTTTTTCAGCTATAATTTAAACTTACTGTTTGTCAAATCCCAAGCTTTGATGAAGGAGATATTGGCAATTGAAGTCAGTGCTTGGAATCTAAGGGTAGTAAGTAGCCGAATTTACTTGTGCTTGTGATTTGAGCTATATTTTAGACAATTTGACGAGGTTTTGACTCAAAATTTCCAAGATTGTGTATAATCTTGTTATAAAGCTTTTTACATAATTTTTGTGGAATTTGGAGTTTGGGTTTTTGAGCTATAGGGAAAATAGTTTTCGGGTACTTGTAAGTTAGGGTTTTGTGCACCTGCTAGGGTTTCTAAGATTCTGAAAGATCGGTGATAGATGTACGGTTCATTTTTGTTGTGGTAAGGGTTAAGAATAGCATCTATCTTATGTAGAAATTTGAAACAAAATGAACGGTTGGATCGAGATATATGAGATCCTAAAGTCTGATGTAAAAAGATCCTTGCGGGAAGAAAAATATTTTTAAGGATTTTAATATATTTTGAGTTTTTATACAAAGAAAAGAGGATTTTTGGGAGCTAAGGCATAATATACAAGTAAAACCTAAACTCTCTACAGCTAGATACCTGGTGTATTCCCAGATAGCAAATCATGCCATATGACACCGTAATCGGTGCTATTGTGTCATCATCGAAGCTAAGCTCATTATTCAACGTCAATTTAGATGCGGGTAATTGAGATTTCCCATGATAGTATACTAGGTACATTTGAAACACCATTTTATCTTTGCCCTTGCCAATTATCAAAGTACCCTGATCCCAATCATTCTTGGCCTTTGCTTGATAAAGCCAAGGTTGTGTCAATAAAATTTGATATGATAAAATTGAATGTTGTAGCCAAAAGATGATATAGTCAATTTCATATGTAATATCAACAATTATAGTTTGAACACTCCGTAAAACATCCATTGATTTAACTCAGCTATGATCCGCCATGCGTAATACTAATGTCGTGGATACTAAGTGTTCCAAAATCTAAAGCATCTATTGTATCAGCATTCATTAAATTGACATTGGAACCACCATCCATTTCAACTTCTGAGATCATAATACCATTAATTGAAACATTAATGGTTGTTGCACCTAAATCAGGGTTCAAATTGACTTTACAAACTTCCTTATTACGTTGCTTATGCCATATTAATGATGAATTCAATGTATGACGACACTCTAAGGCAACTGCTAGAAGTTGTTTCATAGAAATAGAAGGCTGAATAGCATCTAGATCTTTTAAAATATCATAGGATTTTATATTTAGGATAATTTCTAATGCCCTCTTTCTTTTCATTGATTTGAATTTCACTCTAAGAGGTAAGATATTCTTCTGCCTTGGACTCGAAATTGGAATAATAGTTGGAGCTTCCTTAGAATCCCTATCCTTGAGAGGATCTTTCAACGGATAAGAAGTTTTTCAAAATTGCATAGAAAATGGAACTGCTTGAAACAGAATTGAAGCATCCGTAATCGGCACCTTATTAGGTTGCGCAACTGATTCAGGTCTCATACTAAGTAAGGAGTCCATATCAAGACCTGGATTGGATGGCCCCATAATTGGGTCTAATTGGCCATTTGCTTCAGGATCACCCAAATGCTTCTTTTGATGATTCCTCGTAAGAACAGCTTGGACACATTCCACCAAATTTACTAAAAAATCTTGAGGACCTTGATTTATTTTTTTAATTTTTTCTTGGCTTTGGATTTGTTAATCTCAATTATTGAAATTGAACGCAGCATTATATTGCTGATATATATGCCTCGACTGCTTGTAATTTCCACAAACTAGCGCACAATCATCACCGGCTCTGGGATTGAAACATTCACTTGTATAATGATTAATCTATCTACAATGGAAACAATGAAGTGGTCTTTTTACACCCCTATCAGGCATATTGGGTGTTTCAACTAATATATTCCTACTAAGCTTGTTCCATAT